>NC_138782.1:23932112-24644612 GCF_965178545.1 Coloeus monedula | reverse complement strand
CCAAAACAACAAAAACCACTGCAGATACTCTTTCTAGAAAGGAAAAGTGTTGGCTGACGTACCATCCTGTGGGGATTAATCACAATGGAATTCACATTACAACATGCAAAATAACGTGTGTAATCCAATCTGACATGAAAAATTGCTAATAACATCCAAAAGGAAAGAGCTATGAATGGCTCTAATGCCATAGGAGTTGGGGAGATCTTTGGAAACTCAGCATTATAAGGTGAAGCACACAAAAGAAGAAGCAGCTAAAAAGTTGGGTCTCTTCAAAGCCCCCACATTGTTCATTGTTGAGTTTGTTCACTGTTATGTTTGTGGGCTGCTCTCCACAGCCCGTTGCACCAGGTTCAAAGAGGCCTGACCCTGCCGATGTGACTCAGGTACAATAAAGTTGGACCTTAAAAGATAACTCCCAGTCTAAAAAAAAAGCCTGTGTGTCACTACAGGGATGGAAGGCCTGGGAGCTAGGGACTCAGGGGTTTCACACTGCCTACTCCCTGGAAAAGCAGCATCCTCTACCTGGAAAACTTTCAAATGCACGAGTAGAAATTGAGTGGCAAAGGCCCAACTTAAAACCTTAAAACTTTAAGCATGTCACTTCTGTGCTTAAAGTTGTCATGGATGTAACCATGAAGTAGGAGGGAGAGGTATAACTTTGTGCATTTAGACTTCGTGTTTCTCAGGTAGCTGCTTGTAATTGCCTCTTTCCCATCTCCAGCAGCTTGGAAGGGAAGAAAGACATCTAATGTCGGTCCTCTGGAGTGGATACCAAAATCAAAAGGTTTTGCCCTCCTGAACTAACATCAGTGCCTACTCCATAGATTTGGTTATCTACTCCTTTTCCCGATTTCTAGTTTCGTACAGTCAGAAACTCCTTCCCCTTCGTTAGTGGCCAGCAATACCAAGGGTGATAAATAGCATGTGAGCATTGAACTGCATGAACAGAAAAACATGCAGATATTCTTCAAGCAATGCAACAATGAAAAAAGCATAGTATCTTCTATAGACATATTACCAAATGCTTGAACAGCTGAGTGGTTATGGGGAGTTTCAAGTAATTTCTTTGGGCTGGAGTGAGTAAAACATAACAGTTAATTTCTTCTCTTTTAATTATTGCTGGAGTAGACCATCTGTAAAGATGTGTCTTTCTGTGCAGCCTTTTGAATGAAAAATTTTGAGAGAAAAAAAAAAGTGTGGGGGCTGGATTTCACTCTGAGAGGTAGACAGAGGACTTCTCTGGTGCTTCTGGAAGCAGAGTTTATCAGCTGGTGTCAGGGGGAGCTGATCTCATGCTTATCTGATGGCAGAACGTGGCTATCAAACTGCTGGTGTTTCCCTAACAATGATAGGTGAGCGAGGCTCCAGAGCTCTGTTATATCAGATTGATCACACATTTCCTGACAAGTTTTTGAAAGTGGTTTCTAAAGGGACAAGAAGAAAAGCCTGAAGTAGAGAATAAGGGGCTGTCCCTGATCTGGCAGTGTGACATGAATTCAGTAAATGAGTGAGAGCTGCCCAAGTGTCTTGGCTACGGGAATGGTTCAAGTGGCTCCTAGTGCAGGTCGGAGAACTCCTCTTGCCGGAGGGGACAAAGAATAGCAGTGAGGGAATACTTGCTATTATAAGCATGCTGGCTACTGGCTGGCCATGTATTAGCAGTTTTAGAGCTGTGAAGCCACATTTCCGTAATAAAAGTGGAAAATAATACCTTTATGGAGATTACCTGAACCTTGCAACTGCCCTGCAGTTCATTAGAATGGTTGCTTTTGAGTCATTTAAGGCAAAGGGTGAGAAGGTGGTGCTGGTGGCCGAGACAACTACTTAGAATGAATTACTAAAGTTTGGAGGTAGCTGTGGTTTTTAACATTCACCCATTGTTCAGGAGCTTCTGAGAGTGGCACATGCCTGCTAGCTGGGTGTTTGACTCACCTGTGAAGTGACAGTGACGTGTAGAAACCACGAATGAGTTTAAAGCATCCCAGCTCAGTAGCCACTTGGAGCACAGTGCACCCGTTGAAGAGGTTAGGGTGGTATTTGGGTGCTCCTGAAAAAGAAGGAAAGACCGCAATGTCTCCTGAGAAAGCCATCTTATGGGGTTCTTGTGCATAGCAGCCACAGAAGCAAGCCACTAGCTGAAGGATTTCCTGCTTGATTGGTTTTAAACTACGAACAACATTCAGAGATACCCGGTTTCTTTGACAGCTTTCAGCACAGGTTGTGACCAAAGTTAAGCACAAAGGTACAAAGGGCTTTCTGTGCATGCATAACTTTCATATTCTCACATGGAGAGGAGAACATGGCCATAAATGCATGGGTAAAGTATCAAGCAGAGTTTTCTTTCCTTAAAGACAATTGTGCTTGTTTCCCCTCCTGCTAATTATAGCCTATAAATCCCCCTACTCTCCCAACTCAGGCAGTAACATTTTGTTACCTACATTCTGTCAGTAGACTTTACAAAGATCTCTAACACATGTTATAAAAGTTATTGCTATAGTACTATATATAACAGCTTTGCATAAGAGAATAGAGGGCTGCCACATTTAGAAAATGCAGGTGCTATGTAAGCCCCTTTCTGAAAGAAAGAACTTAGCTCAGTTTCCTTTGAAGAACCAGAGACTTGAAATTGAAAACTGTATTAATGCCATTGTCTCCTTGTATCAGCAGGTTCCAGAGAGATTCCTGGAAGTGGCTCAGATCACGTTACGGGAGTTTTTCAATGCCATTATCGCAGGCAAAGATGTTGATCCTTCCTGGAAGAAGGCCATATACAAGGTCATCTGTAAGCTGGACAGTGAGGTCCCTGAGATTTTCAAATCCCCAAACTGCCTACAAGAGCTTCTTCATGAGTAGAGAGTTCAGCAGCTATTTATGAATGTATGAAAGTAGCAGTCCCCTTCTGATGCCCAAGTCATGTGTGTCTCTATTTTAATTTCATATATATGTGTATCGCATACATATATATATGTATATGGAATTAGACTGATCCCTTCTGGATTTTTTTCGTTCAGTTCCAAGGGGATGGTTATTTTACTTCAGCCTTTGGTTTACTTTTGCCCGAGACCCTTAACATTTGAAGAATCAACTGGGTTAATTTTCAGGGAGAAGAGTTTGGAAGCGTGTAAAAGCCTGTCTTAGCAAGTTAGGGCATTATGTTTAAAAATGCTTTGTCAGATTTATTGCTTGCTGCAAAGTGGCATTTTGTCTTAGTGAGACTAATGTCATGGCACAATACTACAGACAATGAAGTTTATATTATGTTTATACTGCTAAAGGTCTGAACTCTGTGGAGTCACTTCATAAGCTTCGAGCTTTTTTATTTGTATTTATATACTTTTTAATCAATACCTAGATTTTGTTTCATACTTTAAAAAAATACAACATCTATTTTAGGTACTCACTCCAAGAAGTGACACCCAAAAAAGCAAACCCTATTCTTCATGTTTTCCTTACAGAAATGACAGATACCCTGCACCAGTAACCAACATGCCAGGTTGTTGTTTGTCTAAATTGCAGCAAGAGATGTTTGCACAAATCAAATACTGTTCTTGCAGGGTTAGGCCAGTAATTCATGCACAGTATTGTATCAACCACACTAATTTTGGAATATGGTCAGCTTACTAAAGCGGAAGCATTTCACTCTCCATAGAGTAAAAATGAAACCTTCAGCGTCGTATATTGCCATGTCTTGGTCTTACTTTAAGTGGCATTAGTCCCTAAATTTATTCTTTTCTCAGTCCATTCTACCCCCCAAGATCCCCTTTCCAGCATACAAAGTTTTCTGTCCATATTCAACATCTGTCCTGAAAAGCACTTTTTGAATGATCTTAGGTATAGTAGAAGAGTCTTCACCTCACAGTGCTGAGGCAAAGGAAAGAAGAAAAAAAAAAAAAGCTTGTTTGTAGCTGTAAAATGTAATTAGTCTTTTCCCAATCAGAAGAATAAAAATTGCATTTTCATAAAAATCTAATCAAGCATAATACAAAAATCACAGTGTCCTCCTGGCTATGCAGGGTTCAGATAGCCAAACTGGATTTTTAAAATTACAGTAAGTGCAGCTTTAAAAAAAAAAAAAAAATTAAAAAATCTATTTGAGCAATGTGGCTGCACTTGTCTTCTGAAGCTGGAGCTAGTGTTGACCAAAACCTGAGCTACAATGTAAAGTCCCTGATGGATCTGGGTTTGCCTGAATGCTACACCACGATATGACAGAGGGAAAGAAAGCTAGCTGCTAGTTCTTGTGCTTTCTTCAGTGGCTCTCCTTTTCTCATGTTTTCAGAAAGAAATTGTCTCCAGAAGTTTGGGGGAAGGTTGAATATGCTATGGCACACTGTATTTGTCATTTTCTTTGTCGTCTTTTGTACGGATGCAGTAAGAATTTATTGTTATCATCAATAGTATTTTCCCCTACATAATTCAATCTAAATCTAGAGGAAGTTCCTAATTAGCCATGAATTATATTTAGACCATTGAGGATATTGGGATCTTCTTTATTTTAAAATTACATTTTGACTTTGGAGAGTGAAAGTTTACCCATGTGACTAAAGAGCTGACCTGATCATTGCAATTTCACTTCATTTACAAATACTGCTGATAGACAGAAATGTATGAAAGCAATTATTGTTAGCAGAAAGCCTTAAAAACCTGCTGACTTCAAATTAAACAGCACAATCCTCCGATTCCCTGTCATTCTTTTCAAGCACTGGCAGTATCTGTGGAGTATAGGCAATGCAGACAATAGCATGGGATGAAGTGCCAACATTTTCACTATGCATTAAAAGCAAAACAAATCTTGATCTTAGACTCCCTGAGAGTACCTAATACTGTACGTATCCTTACAGTAGACAGGATTTATTTTTTTCTTTCTTTTGTTTTCTTACTTTTTTATTTCATTTTATTCTGTTTTCGTTATTTCATTTTTCCTTCTTTTTTTTTTTTTTCCTCTGTGTGTGCATGATTTGGTAAATATTACACTTCATAAAGATGTAACTCCAATGAATTCTGAGTAAGAAAGGATGAAAATTGTGTTCATGCACTTTTTTTGATTTATGGGAAGAAGTGGCATAAAATGCTCAAGTTTTGATACAGTAAGTTCATCATTGGCATACCATCAGATGCAAAATATAACTTTGCATTGTCACCTTGGACATAAGAAAGCAAAGCCATACTTTAGTCATACTATGTGGACATACTACTAGCTACCATCTCAATCTGTGATTTTACCGTTGCTTTATATTACTATTATTATTATTCTATTATTATTATTATTATTATATTAATATTATTATTATTTGGCTGCAATGGGATTCACATAATCTAAATAAGTGAAATTGTGTACTCAACACTTGATGTTGTTGCATTTATTTATTTATTTATGGGTAGTATAATCTCAATAGTAAATGAGGCATAGGAATTAGGAATAGAAATTTCATCTTAAAAGCAAAATAAAAACCTCCTTGGTCTGGAAAAGGAAATAATGATAATTTGATCATTTCAGTTATGTGATTTTTCTGCATTTTATAGCCATATTGCCTTTGTGCCTCCCAATTCACCTAAAATTACAAATACATGGCATAGCTTGTACTAAATTCTAAGTAGAATCCAATCCAGTTTCTTTTAAATTATCTCAATATTATTTCACTAAAAATGGCTAAAAGGCAGGAGGCTACTTTTATTGTAATGAGAAGTTTACATAGGAAAAGAATTTTAAAATCCATGTAGAAACCCCATCTTGCCATTCATTTACTGCTAATTCAGATTTATTTCTGCATATAAACTTGAGGTTATAGTCTGTGCCTAGACCTTAAATGCACCAGCGGAAGGATAAAAAAAAGTCCTTCAAAATACCAGTTTTTCCCCCACAAGTACAATTGTTCTTGTGCCTTCTGTGGCTTACAATTTTCATCTTTTAAACTTTATTTTTCAATTACTACAGCTGCAATAAACACTGACTTTTTTTTTTTTTTTTGGCTGTTTGACATAATGTTGATAGCTATGCATATTTTGTGTCTTTTTAAAAATTAAAAAAATAAAAAAAACAAAGCAGGAGAATACGTTTTTGAAGAAGAGAATTTTTAGAACAGTTTGATAACGCAAATTATTTTTTCTCAATTGTTTGAGCAGCATTCGAGTTTTGAAAATTCTTGTAGAAGCCAATTTTTTGTAACTGTGGTGCAAATCTTGTGTTTTCTTAGCCTGATGAAAAGTAGTATAGAAGCAATATTTCATACGTGGCATATGTGCATATACAGATACGTATGTGGTCACACACACAGGACAACATGTGTGGGCATATGTATGTATATTTACACAAAAACACACACACACACACACAAAAGATGCGTATGAAGTGAAAAGCTTACCTTTTTCCTATCTAGATTAAGAACCTATTTTAGACATTTGTTATGTTTTGTGAAAAGAATGTTCTATTTGAAACTACAAAACATTTAATTCTTACTGTATCTCTGGTTGTTTAATGGGAACGTTTCACATTTAATGGTAAACACGTGGAAGATGTTAGAATGTAGTAATTATTTAAGGAAGTGTTCACCCATGTATTCCTGAGGTTTGCTTTGTGCCTCTGAGTATTATTTAATTAAAGTGTTTTAAGTTTGCAGAATCTTTGTTACTGTACCAGGTATGTGGGTGAACATTGAAAATCGAGGGGAACTTTTATAAAGCAATGTAAATATTCAACCTTACTGCTGTTCTTGCATAAAGACATAAGATTTTAATAACTACATTCTGAAAACATCTGTTGAATTTATAAGAAACACTACAGTAACTGTGTAGATAGTTGAAAGCATTCTTGAAAATCCAGCTCTCTACTTTTAAAAGTTAAGTCTCTTTCATCAGATGTCAAGGGAATGGGTAATACAGTTTCTGTAAAATTGCAGAATTTTTTTCTATGTATATGAAGTCAGTTAATAGAAAAATGTTTTTTTTCCACAGGTTAATATTAATTAAGAAATAAAGGTGAAGATTTTGTGGCTTTAAAGATAGGATTTTCACCAGCAGCATTGAAAGATTATACATATATATATATACAGAAAGATATATATATATATATATATATTAAAAATGGAAAGTGGTTTACAAAACCCCCAAAATGAGCACTGTACATGAGAAGTGAAAGCAAAAACTATATTTACCATGTGTATTATATAGCAATCATTGGTGTTAATAGTGCAAATGTTTCCTTCTGGTACCAACTCTGTGTTTGAAAATTCCAATACGCATTGTTTTCAAAAAGCTCCCCTTAAGGAATGTAACTGGTTTATATGAGTAAGCAGTTACTGTATTGCACTTAAATGTTCTGTTGAAGGAAATGCAATTTTGTTTTCTGTAGAACTGTTGGTTGTAAACCATCTATAAACTGAAGCTAAAAATGCTCATATTTAGAGCTGGGATGAAAACTGGTATTTAACCTTTGTATCTTCTTAGGAATATCCTTTTTAGTGTATGAAAGGTGGTGGCACTATGACTTTATTCAGTCTTTTCATCTGAGCCACAGTCACCTCTCTCCCAAAGCAGCCACCTTCCAAATGCACAAATACTGGGATATGTAGAAACAAATCTAGAAGAAACAGTGAGCTTACATTTTTCTCTAAAATCCATACCTTCTGCATTAATTGTACCACTCGAGTGAGACAGTAGACAAACACAATACCCATCTCATTACCATATAACGTGTAAGAGTCAGAAACTAAAGAAAAAGGAAAGAAAAAGCCTCTTTAGGTTGCTTTTAATGCTGCCCAGAAGAGTCAAAGGTTAAGGTTTAAACTGATATTGTCCCAGCCATTACTCATATGTATATAGTTACAAAAGTGACAAAACACTGCCTTTATATTATTTAGCAATATGTTGTAAATAGCATTATTAAGCTCTTTTTTTTGTAATAAAGACCCTTTAATTTGAAGATAGTACAATAACTGAACTGATAAAGTCAATTTTTGATTTTTTTTATTTTATTTTTTAGCTAGAGGCAATTTCAACTGTGGATTTTTTTGTTGTTGTCTATTGTTCTGAAGACTTTGCATAATTTATTGGTTTAATTTATCCTAATTTATTTGATGAAGGTGTACAATTTTGTATTACCAAGGATGTACTGTAATATTAATTGATGACAAGATAAAACAATAAGACTCCCCTGTCCGTTTGGAAAAAAAAGGTGCAGTAGACAATTGATTGAAAAAAAGTTACAATTCTAGCTTGGCAGCTACTAAATTTAAGATAAACACAGGAAAAATGTTTGGGGGGGGTGGATTTTATTTTGTGTGTTTAAAGCTTTTGTATACTCTCCAGACTTTTACCTTTTTGCTTTGTACCACTTAAAGGATACAGTAGTTCAATTGCCTTGTGTGCCTTCCATCTTCTCTAAACTGAATGTATGTGCAGTATATATGCAAGCTTGTGCAAAATAAAATATAAATTACAAGCTCATTGCCATTGTTTACATTTATTTCCAAGAGTTTATGTTGCCCCATGTCAAGAGGTGAGCCCCTGAACCGCTTGGCTGTGGCCAGGCTGTGCCTAACACTGTAGTCCTCTGAAGGTTTTCTTTTCCCCTTAGTTCAAATTATTTATTAATGAAACCACCAGCCCTCTTGCAAAATGGATAGAATGATTTGTGGCTGCGGTGTCCTACCTCCAGCACAGCGCCAGTTAAGATAATGAATGTTATTTTGCAATAGTCTATCTGACAAGGAATAACTCCCTGGAAGAGACTTGTTATGTCTGAAGCATAGACAGCTCTTTAAATTAAATGTAGCCAATGTGAGCTAGAAAGTACTTTTGTTTATACTGCTTAATCATTTCCTGGGTATACCTGCCATGCTGGTGTCCTGCAACAGGGAGTTCCTCAAGCTGGGTGGAGGCAAGGATAGTGCTCTTGAGCTGTGGTGGTTCACATTTGGTTCACATTTGTAACTCTTACCAGTTTGACCTTGTTAATGGTAGTGACTAGATACCATTCTCCTTTTTTTATTACAGTCCGTCACTCATGGAACGCTTCTGTTTGAAGCTGTGTATTCACCAGCACTGTATAGAACTGCTCTGTTCCTACACAATTCCTCAAAATGTATTTGTTCATGACTTTTCCTCTGCTCCTTGCTGTGTCTGCTGTTTCATATGTATCTTAAAATTTTGGGGTTGGACCTTTTGATTTACATGATTGTCTGTGTTTCAGATATGAAAGGTCTCTTTTTGGCTTAGAATTGGTGCAGATGGCAGTAAGACTGTAGCTTATTTAGATCACAAAATCCTGCAAGACTTTTCTGATTTTGAAGGAGAAGCACATTAAAAATATGTTTTGATTTGAGGTAATTTATTTTCAGAATCTTCCCTGATTCAGCCTCAGGACACTGTAGAGCTGAGCTGGAGCCTGAATCCAGCTTTACTTCACTGTAACAACCAAATAAACACTTTGTATCTGCAACAGCAGTTAAAACTCCATGTGCTTTTAGACAACTGGAGTTGCATTTGTTGGGCCACATCAACACCATTTGTGAAGGAGGTCTGTGGAAGGTCGTGAAGTTACATTTACATAACTAATACTCATTTAAGTGTGAGATCTTCTCTGGTTTTACTGCAAACAAATTGCCTCTCCTAGTTCACGTCTATCCACTTTACCAAACCAACCTGCCAAAACAATTTTTATGCTAGTTATCAAGAGTTAACTAGATGAGGGAGAGGGAGATCATCCTCAGGTACCCAGTTAATGGACCAAAGAATACGAGCTGCGTGGGTAATTGCCAGCTCACTCTGTGCCCCTATCAGTTTTTCCCTCAAATATACTTGTTCTGTGAAATGCAGGACACTATTTGCCATTTTACCCTGCAGTGAAAAGCACACAGATCTCTAAATAAGAAATCCTACTTATTGGCATCTCAGAATACTGCAGGAGTTCAGAGCTAGACTGGAACTTGGCAAGTAGTCCTTGTCATTGCAGAGGGCCAAATCAACTTTCCCAGGCTTCAAGCACCCTGAAATGATCCAAGTTCTGCAGATCTGGCCATCTGTGCTTGGAAATCCTCAGTTCCCCTAATACCTGGAATTTTTACAATAAGAAAGATACTATGTTCTAGCTTAAAAATCATAAGGAAGACATGAATTATCCCTGTGCAAGGCAAATAATAGAATAATTTTATGTCACTGAGAGCATCAGTAGCAACTGGAGTCTTTTACACATCACATTACTGAGAAGCTGAATGTGGAAGACTGCATTTTGTCATTTGAGAGCCTGAAAGGGTTAATTGCTCTCGTCTTCTTGGTCTGTACCCTTATTTATGCCCAGTCTAGGTTGTGCCAACACAATTTCTATGGAGATGATCCCTTCTGATCCAGTCTTCCCTCTTTGTTAGGAGGGAAAGGGAGAGTTGCAGCATACGACTGCTTGCGTTTGGGAAATAATGGCAAATACGTCCCTCGCTCTTTGCAAGGGGTCACAGTGCTTCCCCAAACTCGTCTTCGTGACTTTTAAAATTTGGCACAGCATTTGTTTTAAGAACACAGTACGCAAAATGAAATCTTCGCTGAAATTCTGTTGTTGCATGGGGATGGAGGGCTCCCAGGGTGAAGGCAGAGCTGCTAGATAAAAAGGGCTGGGGGGTAGGAGGGTTGTTTCCCTGCCTGGTCCAAGTGTTTGACCCTCTGGGCGCATTGCAAGGCCTGCCTGTTCTTCCAGCTTTTCAGTGGGCAGGAGCATTGGAAGAAGCTGCCTATTAAAGCTTGATAGATTGGTGGGTGCAGAAAATCCATCAATTGCTACAAAGCCCATTTTTGTGTATTGTTTATTAGCACCACTACCATACCTGTACCTCAAAGAGATGAAAGAGGTATCTTTTATTTAAATATTAAAATTTTCTAGACCCCCAAATGAATGCTTGTTGGCTTAGGTTAGCCTGACTCTTTCCAGAGCTGCAGAGCAGAGTGAGGCACTGACTCTCCTTCAGAGAAAGGACCCCCCCACCTCGCTCTGCCCAGAGTCTGGGAGGCTGTGATTGCATTTTCATGAATAAATCCTGGGCAAGTGAATAGTGGTACTTTCCCATTTATTTGGGAATCAGTGTGAAAAAACAAACAAACAAACAAGCTATTTGCTTCACAACAAAACACATGAAAATGAGCTGCTGTTCGTACCCAAATGCACTTAATTGCATGCACGGTTTAATTTTATTCTTTAAAATTAGGCTTAAGGTTGAGTCTCTATCTAGGCAAAGGAAAATAAAAAACGAGAAAGATGGCACAGATAGCTAAAGAAATACTACTGGCTCCAATGTAAATATGTTTGCGGTTTGCAAGAGACCTGCCAGTCAAGCAGCTGTGGGAGGTAACAGGGGAGAACGCATGAGAGGAAAAAGTCTTGTGGCAACAGTGGCCAGTTTCATTATGGCCACTGCCAGACTGTGAAACAACTCTGGGGGCTTGAAATCCTATTGCCTATTAAAACTGGGCATGACAGCTCTTTTTTATGCTTCACCAACCAGAGATGGAACAGTGTCCTAGGGGAAATAAGGAAAAATATTTATTACAAGTGTTTAACACCTTTTAGTACAAAACAACCCTAATATGCAGCACTCAAGGATAATTCATGCCAGCACATGTAAAACCAAGGGAAATCGTTTATCAGCTCAATAATTTGGTCAGAGCTTTTAAAGGAAGAGATGATGCCCCAGTCAAAACCATAAGGCCAGATTTCTCTGAAGTGGAGGCACTTTAGATTTTTTTCTTTATACTATTTTTACAATTTCTCAGTAATCCACACAAGGCTCTGGCAACACACCCACCCCAGGAACTGCTTGGCTGCCTGACTCGGGCTGAAGTCTGGCTGTTCAGACTGGGGGCTTACCTGCCCCTCATGCATGGCAGTAGTTGCTGGCATATTTAAGAAAGCCACAGGACAGTCAGGGTTGGATCTTGAACAGCACATGAGGTGGAGGTTTAAACTGCTTCAAAGGCTTCTCGGAAAACCAGGTACTCTAAGATTGTCTTAAACTGCAAACAGTCTGGAAGCATAAGGACACTCAGGTCAAGGGGTGTATTTCAAATCTTTCCTGATAAAATACGTGTGTTTGGAAGCAGTATAATACAAAATGAGATTCCCTGCTTTCTTACACAAACGTATACATTATGCCTTCCCAGCTTTGGGGGAAACCTAGAACTCAGAGCAGGGGAGCTCCACCACTCACTGAGCGCCACAGGGAAAAATCTCGAGCACTTTCAAAAGGCTGCACTCAAATCTGTTCCTGCTGTGTGTCCCCATTTTATAGGGAGTGAAATGGAGATGCGGAGTGGTGGCACCATCTCCCCAGGACCACCCACCTGCCCACTGCAGAGCCAGGAACAGCTCCTGCTCCTCCAGCCCTGGCCTGGGCGCTGCCAGCCCCACGCGTTACTCATTAACACCCGGTTACTCGTTAACAGCCTGCATGCGGGGGTCCTGCACGGCCCTTCCAAAGCCCCCGGGTTACATTGCACAATCCACACGCTGCTGCCCTGCCAGTTTTATCTCCCAGCTGAAACCTTGCTTCCTGGCATCCTTTTGCATCCTTTTGCATCTTTGCGAGTGGCCAGAGCCAGTATTTTAAAATACTGTTTACCTGGCCATTAGCTTTCCCAGAATCTGGGGGGAACCGCAGAGGAATTGGAAAAGCCCATCTGTGGAGAGGATTTCCCCCTGCCCATGAGTCAGGTTTCTCCCTCCCATCAGGAAGAGCCTGCTACTTAAATGGTGTTTCTGCCCTTCCAGAAATTTCCAGAGTGTTCAGCAGCCTTTAACCGGGGCCACGGCCAGCTGCTGGCAGTGGCACAGGGTGGCTGACCCAGCGATGGCAGGGAAAGAGCAGGTCAAGGTGTGCTGTGGTGGGGCAAGGGGAAAACCCAGCTCTGCCAGACAGTGACCCTGTGCAAAGGCCAGGCAGACGGGTGCTGCCTCAGGCCGCATAAGCTGCTCCTTGCTCAGGGCAAAGGGTTCCAAAGCCAGTGGCCAAAAGGGACCCAGGGGGTGCTGGAGGACAGCAGTGGCAGGAAGGTTCCGGACCCCCCACCACAGCAGTGGGGTGAAGCTAGTACCCAGTGTCAGGCACCCCTGCCCTTCACACAGCTCCCTCCCTGTATTTCCAAATTTCAGTACTCTTCTCACATCTCTTTGGAGGAGGGAAGTGAACGGTGGGTGACTGTGGTTTTGACAAAGTGAAAGTGGCAGCAGCCCCAGCAAATAGGTGTGTATGTTGTCCCCAGCAAAAGACCTGTACAGCAGCCCAGTGATTCTGGATATAGTATTACATCACTTGCAAAATTCAGAATTTGTCCAAAACATGGTACTCTTTTTATAGAGATAATATCAGCAATATATAATAATTATTATGTTATTATTAACCTTAAGGAACTTTGCTATTCCATAAATATAAATAAAGTGTAGCTATCCTTAATCTGATTTCAAATGACCTGAAAAGGGGATCAAAAAAGTGCAGGAGAGCTGTACAACAGGGGAGAAAATGGCGAGTGGGGGAAGGGGGCTGAGGGTGTTGACTGTAAAAGAAAGAAAATTATCCCAATTCTAGCACTGCTGGAAAAACGTGAAAGTTATTGCTGCACAAAGAACCTCTTGAACTGCTCTGCCTTCCAAAATTTCTACTGCACTCTCTGCAGTTACTTGTGTATGGCAGAAGCAGCATCTTTGTATTATATGAACAGTCTGCTTCATAATCAAATACCATCTGTCGCTACATCTGAACTTGTTTTCAACATCTGTGCGTTCTGGTCTTAACAAAGCTTTAAAAACTAATTCAAAAACTTTCACAGATCACTGACTAAATATGTACATTTACCATCTTTCATATTGGTTTAAAATATTTCTTCTATAGCTGCATCCCCTTGGCTGGGAATAGTTAAGATGTATACACTGAGTTGCTTTATTAAGCTTATTTTCTAATGGCCTTGGGTAGCCAAGTGCAAAAGAGGGACACTTGCTCAGGCACCGAGAGGACCCATCATATTCTTTCTTGGTGCCAATACAGTCCCTTTCTGCCAATGAGAAACCTGAAAGTTGATCAGCTACCATACCCCAATTACTCAAAATGACACTACAGATAAAACTGCAACCAAGGGGAGAATCAACTGTATGGCTTATATGCTGCTAAAGTGTGTCTGAACAAATGGTGAAGTAAAATCATGAGAGCCCTCAGGAGGATAAGTACGTTGTTACTTTGCACATGCTTCAGAAATGTGAAGTACATCTTTACAGAACTTTTGGCCAACCCCCTGGCAGATGTTGACCAGTTTTGCTTATGTATACATCAGTGGCAGAACACTAAAACAGAGATTGGAAATTTTAATTTAGTCAAGGCAGTTGGGCTAAAATGATGGCTTTTGTTGAAACCATTAAATAGAGCTGCCTAATGAAGTACAGTACAGCACTGGCAAACCGAGCCCTGATGAGATGCAGCAGCTTCCAAACTGCAGCCCTGCAAAAGGGAAGAAGGAAGCTTGCAAGTCTTTAACTAAAGTGGAATGGCGACAGCCCTTGTAAAGCTGCGTTTGATTTTGTGTTTGAGGGCAGATGCGCTTGTACATTATCGCCCTGACATTTTAACCATTAGTTGGAAATGTGCCGTTGCAGTTCCTGCCATATATTTCTCAATCCTATTTGTTAGAAAGTGAGCTAATAGACAGTGTGATGAAGTGATCATAAATTCACTTTCAAAGGGCATTTGGGTTCAGAGCCTAAAGATTGAATATGGCAAATTCTTAGGTATGGGGAAGAAGGTGGGGGCCAGGAGGGTCATTCTCACTGATGGGTTCAGTGATTGATTCCACTACAGAACTATATTTGCCCTTTACTTGGCTGTTTAACACAGAATAGCTATAATAGGTTCCCGATCCATTATTCCTCTTCTTCCTAGGGTCACTATGAAGTGAAAGAAAATATAACCTTGGCTGTAATAAAATAAACTTCAGCATTATCAGGTGTTTGGAAATTGGAAGGTGTCTGATTGCTTTATATAGGATACACATAAACACACACACACACACACACACACACACACACAAAGGGTTATAATATAATCCTCCGTGCTGCCTCTGACAAATGGTTATTACCATTCAGTATTGGTTTTTTTTGCTCATGCAATAATATGGTGTCATGCAAGTCCACACAGCCTGAAATTCTTCTTATTATACACAGCCTTCCAAAAATCACATACAGAATGCTGCTCTTTTAATGGTGATTAGCAGCAATTTTTTTAAAGATAGGTGGATTAGAACAAAATTTGTTTTGAGAGAGAAAAAAATTATCTGAAAGGCAAAATGAAATGAGTGTTTTAGCACAAGGCAGCCCCAAAATATTTTCAATAATTAGAAGAGACTTATGTTCCATTTCACTGTTTTATGTGTTATATAGTATAGAGCAAGTGCCACTGTAGTTAAGTGTTTGTCAGCATTTCCCTTGTAAATCCTGGTTTTCCAGAGGGTTGCTATAACTTGCCAATTTCAAATCGCACTGGGCTAACACTCACTATCCACATTGTCAGCCCAGATGCAAATTTCTGTTGTTGTTATTACCAAAAATGAAATCAAGTGAAGCTGCTGGTTTCTAGTTCATGGCAAAAGATGGTGGTTGGGAAGTGGGGGATGGTAGTGGCTTGTGTGCTTTTTTTTCCCCCTGTTGCTCCTAGTTGGGATTTTGTTGCTGCAATTGTCTGATTCAAATGGGTTTGTTTTGAAAGGGATGCGAAAGGATATTTTTTTGTAGACCCCAAAAAATAAGTGACACATAGAGAGCTCAGGGAGAGAAGAGGGCAGCATTCTAACCTGGTACAGCTTACTCCCAGCCAGGCAGTTAAGGTCCAGTGGTACACCTGCTGACCCCATCCCAAGATTGGGTTCTGCATTGTAAAGGCCTTAAGATGCTGATAAAGGTCCATTCAGCAGCCGAATCCTGCAAGAAAACACAAAAGTAGTTGACCCAGCAGGAGCAACTCCGATGAAGCACAGAAGCAAATCCTGGTCACCTCCTCCCAGCCTTTGGGGCCAACCTTTGGGGTCCCTGCAGGACCTTATAAGCACCTCTAACAGAACAACGAAGAAGGGGCCAATCCTCCTTCTTCAACATCCCCAAAACATACACGATCCCACAATGGGCACAGGAGAGCACAGGACTTCAGGGCTGCAGTCCCAAATGCTCTGTGCTTGGCAATGGAGCAGAGGGGTGCCTCTTCCACTTTTAATCAACTAAAATTAATTTTCCAACTTAAAAAAAGAATTCTGAAGAATTTTTTTCCTCTTATTGATTGAGTCTTTTGCTATTTAACACCTGATTGGTTTTGTTATACTGGAGAAGGCTGTACTGAGATGCTCTTGGCTGCTTTCCTCTGTGGGTGTAGCCCTCCCTCCCTGTGAGGCATGGGCACTTGAATCCAGACAAAATCAGATTCAAAATCAAAATCAAAAACAGTGCAGAAGTGTATGGTAAGAGTAAGTGGAGAAACAGGCCTAAGGTGAAAGGCTTGCATCGAGGAGGATTGCACTTGTAGAAGTTTACAAATCTAGGTGTTTTCTGCAAGTAAAGAAATGAGGAGTCCCTGGGTGAGCAGTTGTTACCAGCTCTAGGGAGGCTAAAAAGTGGTAATACCACACACCAGCTGCCCAGAGAAAGACAAATTAGAGCATAGGTTTGTATGTCTTGGAAGATACCCACAAATCTGGTAGTATTTTAAATCAGCTGGTGTGACCTGAAGAGCTGTCAGTTGTGGGGTTTATCTCAGTGGGCAGGTTGGGCTATGGTTTGTGATATTTTTGGTGCTCTGGACTGAGAGACCAAGGTCAGCAAAAGAGGCTTTGACATTAGTAGTGTTACATCAGCTTACACCAGGTGAGGTTTCAGTCTATGTACAGTAGCAGCAGGTTATCTTTATAAGCCATTGCTCAGGCACCTCCTCCAGGATCTGCACTAATCAGAGCTACCCCATACACCACTTCACCACAGAAAACAAGGTCCATATTAGTCACACACTGTTTTCCCCACCTGGAAAAATTCTTAGGTAGATTCCACTTGAAAACAAAGGGCAATTCCCTGCCTATTTAGTGTTAAGTTAGAATGCCACTTTTATTCTATATCCAAGACCCAAATTTCCATATATTGATGCATTCCAACACAAAATTCAAGCTTCAAGATCAGAGGACCCCAGCTAAATGTCAAGATATTTCCACACAAAAGAAAAACTAGATTTGCCCTCTATGTAAGGCACACAGCAGATAAAACCAATAATACCTTATCTCCTCCTATGACTTCCTGGCCAGGAGCAGCAGCAATATATATTAAGATATCAATTGACTGTTTATAGGATTAAGTAAGGAATAGCTGAAACCAGTCCTTGCTTTTATTTGAGTTTAATTCATCCAGTCAGAGATCTGTGTGGTAACCACCTATAATAAAGTAATAATAACAATAATAATAGAGCTTTGCACTTTTACAGCATCTTCCACTGAAAGTTATCTCAGTGTGCTTCATAAACATTACTCTTGCATCCATTCCTTCAATTCCTCCACTTTCTCCTCATTTTTATCTGTAGAATCTGCAGTAATATGATAGCATGGATGGCCTTACAAATAAACTAAGGCAAGCTGTTACTTCAATGAAATACAGAAATACAAGGTAAAGTTATGTGAAAAATACGAGGGAAATTCAGTAGGCGAGAGATGGTATATATTCATTTTGCTAACATATTATGTGCTCAGTTAAGGATAAAAGGAAATCCATACATTCTTCTAGGTTCACTGATAATCTTGCATTAAAGGAACATAAATCAACATGCACCGCTCAGCATGTCTGGTTTCTGAGACATAAAATGAAGACAAAGAAAAATATTGGCAAAGAAAGTTTGGAAAGACTCAGGTTTTGTTTCTTTATTACAGATAATATTTTCTAAAATCACAGTCTTATGAATACGTATTTCACATGTGAGTAAGTCACAGCATTGAAAGGTGGCAGGAGATGTAGGCATGGGGTTGCAATTTGAAGCTCCCCAGAACAGCAGGGCTCTCCTCATCTAGGGTTATAGGGCAACTAGCTCACTAAACACAACTATGAGACAAATAAGAAGTACTAACAAATACTGGCACAGGTATTGTATTCAGTGTCTTGAAATGACTTCAGAAAAGGAAAGAAGATGCTGTTTTCTCCAGGAAATTCATCCCTAGAATCTTAGCCTGTCTCCAGTGGAAAACTTCCTGGAGTGAAATTCCCTCCATGTGGATAGCCAGCACAAAGCCCATAAAGCACTAAGCTTGAGGTAGTGGTGTCTTCTATTTCAGTGCTTTAATGTAAAGTGAAAGGTAAACAAAATTTAAAAGGTGAAGACAACACCTGAGAATGCACAAAATTATGCAAGCAGGCAGATTTGGGAGAAAAATGCACAGTAAAAAGGAGATTTGTAAATGAAAATTGCTTCTAAGCAGGAAAATCCCAATCCTCCACCAGTATCAGAGGCCTTTCTCCTCTTGCACTGCATTAGGTTTGAAGATTCTCTTCACAAAGAAGCTGGTCCCTCTATGAATAAGTGGCCATTTCCTTTGCTGGGCAAATCCAGGTTTTAATTGAGCACAGTGAAATGCTGGGAGAGGCAAGGATAGAAGAGGGTAAGGGAACAGGCAGTGGACTCCAGAGGAGGACCAGCACGAATAAGAGAACTGTGGTCCATGCCTCAACTTATCCATCCATAAAATACAAGCAGTAGGAAGTATCTTCCTGTGCTAAGTATATTGAGAGGGGCTCTGTGTGTAAACATCAAAACTACTTCCAGCTATTACCCCCTCAGTAATTTCATTCTGTCCTCCCCCTTTTCTCAGTATGACAGTGACTGTAGCACTAGCCCAGTTATTGGATATTTTCATGCCTCAGATTCACTGGTATTTAATTTTTATATCATTCTCAGAACCTATCACATATTTGTTTTGATTTATTCAATATTGATCCTTTCTCTGACTTTCGAGCAGCTATCACCTTCCCCGCCCGTTCCCAGGGAATCTGCCAAGCCAGCAGTTTGTGATTTTGTCATAATACATGTGTTTCATTTGCTGAGTGGCTGTCACAAGCATCTCACAAATGTTACATCCCCTCTTTTTATTCACACGTTCTGTATATTCAGTGTTCCCAGAGATGGGCTTTTCTTGTGTGGAGAAGCAAGGCTTTTTGTATCAGTTTGCAGGATACAAATCTAAACCTGTTTTAGCAGAGAAAGAGGAGCTTTATTTTTGCTGGATTTGAATAAATGCTCTTATCTGGCTTTCCACAATACACTATGCACACGAGAGCAGAAAAAAGAAAGCTGACGGAGGCGAACCTGGGGCCACATTTTCTGAAGTGTCGAGGTGGCTTCAGCAGGTTTCACTTTGTTGCATTTTGCTTGCTCATGGTACACAAGCATGTCCCCATTTCAGAAAATCAGTGCAAAATAGTCTAAACTGCCTTCCCCAAATCTGTTCTTTGTTAGTTCTGTGTCTCACTGCTGGGAGTCTTCTACAGCACAGCCATGAGAAGAAGGCCAAATATTACCGGTCTAAACCTTATAATTTTAGGAGTTACCCTCTTCCAAGGAATCATAAAGCAAAGCCCATACCATGCTATGTTAAGAGCACAACCAGCAGACCAAGGGAAGTATTCATCCCCCTATATTTAGCTCCACCTGGAGTATCACCTCTCTCAACTCTGGAAGTCAAAGAGGATATTGAGAAACTGGAAAAGTCCCAGCAGAAGGAGACCAGGATCATCAGCACATGAATGCTGAGGAAAGATTGAAGCAACTGGTCTTATTTAAGGAGGTAAAGAGGAGGGTGGGAAGGGAGGTCTCTAGTCAATATTTGAAGGGTAGTCACAAAGTCAGTGTTTGAAGGGTAGTCACAAAGACAGCCAAGCTGCTCTTCTTGGTAGTGACAGACAGTAAAACAAGGAGCAATAACCGATGCCTAAAGATTTTTTGCTTTTTATATCTTTCTTATATCTTTGTAGATTTTTAACATATAGATGTATTGTTTCTAGCATTTACTTACACTTTAGAATAGTAGATTACCCTTTCCAACACATTATGTCACATTCTTGAAATTCTATTTAGTCTTATTTCCTAGAAAAGAATTTCCAACAAGGACATCTTGTTTTACACCAGCACTTGGGAGACATAACAAAATATAGGGCGAAGAACCCCTTGGAGTGTCTCCAGTAGGGCAGATCTAAGGGTGGATTCCCAGGACAACTGGTCTCCTACTGGATGTACTTGCCATCCTAATTAATTAAACTTATAAAATGGTGATAATCTGATGCCACGCGTGCACATAGCTATATTTTGTGCACCTGAAACCTTTCATTAAAGAAGTGCTCTTTCTGTCACCACTTTTCCATTCCACTTTTCCATTGTTTGGAAAGTTTTTCTTTCAATTCCAGGCAACATAACTGCAAGCTGTGGCTCAGAAGATTCAGAATAAACAATAAGGAACACTTACTCACCAGAGGAGTAAGTTCCTAGTGCAGGAACAAGCTACCCAAGAGCTGGTATCTCTGTCCATGGAGGCTTTCAAGACTCATCAAGAAAAAAAAACCAAAAAACAGATGTGACATTATCTGGCCAGTTAGTAATAGCTGTGCACTGAGCCAGAGGCTGAACAAGAGGACATTCAGAGGTCCCTTCATACTTCTGTGGTCAAAAAGTGTTGTGAAAGTTCAAAGGAACTTTTCCAAGGAGCCCTCTGAGACCATACAGATAGACACACTAACAGAGGGAGAAATCAAACCGGGCTTCCAATACAAACAGCTTCTCAAGATATCCTGCCATCAAAGTTAAGCTCCTGTGATCTCCATAGGCATTTGAGAGATGAAGAAGGGTAGAACATAGAAGTCTGAGAAAAATATTCCCTGTGTTGTTTACACTCAAGTTTTTAGTCTTATCTCCCTATAAAATTCTTGTACCACTTGGGAACCCCCCAACTTTCTGCAGAAGCAACTGCCAGCTTCCTCCTAGTCCTTCCCTAAACCATGTCTTTTCTTTAAACTGTTTCCCTTTCTTGTGAGCTTGCATTCTTTCTAATTCCACATCCTGACATTATTTGGGTTTTGTCTCTATTCTCTCAGGAGCATGCCATCTTGTGTAAACCTGAGATCTGGCTCCTTATCTCCAGTAATTTCCACTCTCAGCAGCCTCAGAAATAACTGGTTAATTAGAGGCACATGCTTGGGGGCTGTGTCCATTTCCACAGTTTATCCTGTATCACTCAGGGAAAGTAATGGTGGAAGAATCTATCCTTTTTTTATGGAGAAATATCTTATGTTTGTCATACCACCCCAGGCAGCTTACAAAGTAAAAGATGGTTTTGCACAGGAAAATTCAGAGATGGGGCAGACTTTTACATGGATCCTTTTCAATAAGCATTTTGCTGCATTTCCATTTCTGCTATCGCGTCCAGTGTCACCAGGGAACAGTTCAGCATAAACACCTCCTGAGGAACTGTTCCAGAGCCTAATGCCAACCTGAGACAGCTGCTGATGCTGAACAACATCATCAAGGGCCCACTGTCCCTTCCTGCCACTCCTCCTCCTTCACTACCAGTGAAAGAACTATGAAAAGACCAAGAGCTGGTGTACAGCCAACAAGAACTAAAGATCTTGCAGCTGGTTGTACCACCTGTGCCTTGTGAAATTCCAGCCAAAACAACGTCCCCTCCCTCCCCTCAGATAACCCCTTTATTAGAGAGAAGGGCATCCCATTTGATAACTTTATAAGCAGGAGGGGCACGTGCACAGCAGCAGGTACAGAAGGCAGTGGCTCCTGCTGTCGCCAGTGGCTGAGGGCGACTGCCTGCCCGTGTTCTGTGGGTGAGCCGGGCCTCTCGGGGTGAGCTGTCGCGTACGTTCAAATCCACACGCAGTGTGCAAGCCACATTGTGCCAGATATATATAGCTGTTCAATGCCACCCTGCTGAGCCAGTGCCAGGACAGATCACATGGTGCCGGCTTTATTTGGGCTGGTTTGAGGGAGATGTACAGAATCCATGAGTGAAAGCGCTGATACATGCGACTCTGACACAAAAGGAAGAATCCTTCACTTGGGGCCATAGAGCAAATCCAGTGTTCTGGATTCCCCCATTAATATCAAAGGGCATTATACATACATGGTCAGAGCACGTTGTCTCAGGGCACGTTCTGCCACACATCTCTGAGGGGGGAATTTTGCTTGAAGAATGCTAGAAATGGGTCTATAGCCATTAGCTGATAACATTCTTTAAACATCAAAATATTAGACCTATTTGGTTTTATCTTTTGTTAGCAACTAATGTTTTTGATTAAAAATGTTTGTTTTCCCTGGACTAGAAATGGCAGAGGAACAGTTAAGATGGAAATCATGCATCTTCAGTCTATCTCAGTCACATAACTATTCCAATTTGTGTGTTTTCACATGTAGCATGATCTTACACTCTTGTCCTCCTTGTGTCCATGTCCTTATTTAAACTCAATACTGGTGGATACTAGAGAGAAAAAGACCCTAAATAAGCATGTTTGGATAAATAAGCATTCTCTGTATAAAACCAGAGAATTAGTTGCTGTGATTACAGTGCACACCCTGGTGACTAATGAGAGAGGTGAGACCTTACCTTTCATGAGTGCTCGGTCTAAAGGGAGGATCCTGATGCCAGCAGGAGCCCTGCCTTCAAACACATAACTGACCAGCTTTGACTCTATTCAGTGAAGGGCAGCAGCCTTCATATATACAGTGACTCATTAGAAAACATCAGCATTTCAGCTTTTTTATCCAATTAAAAACATCTGGCACTAGGGTAATCCAGCTGGCAGCCCATGGCTCCATACCTAAGATGTGGAATTGCTGCACCCGTGACTGCCTCAGCAGAGATCAAGAGCAGCTGCTAGAGAAGTGCTGAAGGCTGAGTACCTCTACTGCATCCCTGCCCAGCTAAGGGTTTCTAGACATCCCCTGGAGCAGGACTGGGCACAGCTGGAGGCTCAGAGGGTAGACATCTCTTCCTCCTGACCTACAGCAGGGAAACATGGGCTAGGGGTAGGAGCACCAGCTACCCAGAAGTTTGGGGTTTGTCCTGTATGAAGTAGCTGGAAATCTGTTGTCTATCAGAAGCCCATCTCCTATTGAGGGTCACCCAACATGGTACTGGCAGCACTGGGAACACTTTTTAACGATCTTTCAAGACAGAAACTGCTTGGCAGGAGAATTTAATTTTGCACACTCTCTAGCAATTTCTGCCCCAGAATTTGTACTCTTCCCTATTGACTCCTCAGGGTGGTACTGAGAGGAAATACACCATGACCTTCATCAAAATAAGAAGTGCCATCAATACAAGTCCTCTTCTTTCTCTGCTTTCCTCACAGAGTTAAGTGAGGCACAGGAATCATCAAATTAAATGGCTGGGTCAGCTTAATGTAATAAATCTATTAGTTCATATCATCATATATTTGATTTATAATACCCCAGACAATTACTAGCATGTCATTTCTTTGTTTAGGGATTTTTAATTTGAAAGTGTTCTAATCCTTAGTGTCAGCTGTTCCTGGTGGGTGATGACATATCTACTGTGAGTGAAACATTCTGATGACATATAGAGTGTAGGAATCAAATGTCATAAGCATAAATATTTAAGCAATAAGACATGACAGGTAGAGCATTTCTTGGCGATTAACACACACCTCGGGTGGTGTTATGACGAGGCATTTGTCCAAAGGCCAACTGAGTTTAACACACTAAAAGTAGCATGATTGCCTGGAAATGTGCTACTTGAAGTGCCTTATTGACATTTTTCCCTTCTCTTGATGATTTCTTCATTTTCCAGTTGGAGCCCCAAGGAATTACCATTTCCTTCCTCCAAGACAGGGAAAGATTATACCTGCGAAAGATCTGAGCACCCGAAGCTACGTGGGAAGAGAGCCTGAGAGAAGATGGACCTAAACCTTAATAGAAGACATTCACTGCCCACATTCACAATCTGAATGTGGTTTTGAAACAGCAGGTCTGTCATTTCCTACCATAATAGTGCTTTCTGAACCAAGAAGATGTAGTCAGCATGGCAATGAGGAGCAGAGTAATTTCTTTAGCAACATTCAAGCTACAGACAATATTTGAGGAGAAAATACCACATCATCTTCATTTAGAAGATGCTTTCTATAGTTCTTTTCTCTGGTTTAATAGTATTACCTTTTCAATGAATGATATAAGGCTATGCTGTGAAAAACAGAGGGGTTAGTCTTGACTGAAAGCATATCAAATACATGCTTAATCCTCAGAGTTATAGTTTCAGTTCAATCCATCCAACACTGCTGAAAGCCACGTTGAGATAAGGCAGCCTAACATCTCTACAAGCAACCAGACCATTCATAACTCTGGAGCTCAAGTCTCAGGACTTGGTTTATTTCTGTCTGAACCAGATTATGTTAAATAGAACATTATACACAAAAAGAAATGCTGTGAACCTTCAGTGCCCCTGAAGTTTTTTCCTATTTGCTTGCTGTGAAAGACAGGAAACATACGGGGGAATTTCCTAATTTGGCCAGGTCTGCACCATCCATGGTAATTTCTGCTGTGATCACAATATCTCGCCTTTTTGCATAAATACTTGGCTGGGCTTCATATAAATTGGTGGAAGAATTTATATACACGTCTAGTGCACCTTCTTAGTACGAAGTTAAGAGTTGCAATGCAAATTTCAGGCATAACTGACTCCCTCAGCAACTCAGTTCCTTGGCAATGTGCAAGCACAGCCTGGTTTTAATTTCATAGGTATCTAAATCATGCTTAACTTTTGGTTTTTAATTGGAAGAAAAATGCCACATCTTTTTCTTTTACCCCCACTAACCAGAGAGCTCACTAAAATAATAAAGCGTAACCGCAGCAGCCACGACAGCATTTGCCTGCTCCAGATGAGACACTGATATTTCTATGGATTACTTTCTGCCTAGTGCTGAGGTGAACCCTTTTTTTTGTGAAGAAAGAGCCATTCTCTCTGGCCTGGCTGCTAATCTCTCACTCTTTCTTCCTCGGCTGTAGCTCCACAGCAGCTTTAGCACCAAGGTTCAGGTTTGTTCCTCAGCCTACAAAAACCAGCAGTAGCACTCAGCCCTAGTAGCATTTAACGTTCAAATCACAGGAAGGCCAACAGGACCATCTCATGGAATAAAGTAACAGAAAAATTCAGAGACGGAAAAGACACCGACAAAGTTTTCTTTGTGATCATTGTTTAACACTGTAAGTAATGAAATATTAATGAAAGTATGCTACGTTCATTTTGTGAGCAATTTAATTCAATTAAAAATAAATGGATCTCCTTGGATCAGTGGATATACTGATATTCAGTACTGCCCCTAACTTGGTTTCAACAGCGTTTAAACCCAGCACAGCACAAAGTACAGCAACTGAAACATAGCCCCCAGCTAACATCATTAACTCTTTAAGTCCCAGCGGCACGATTCTGTCACCCTGCTGAACCAACATGCCCTCTCCCAGGGAGTATTGGTTGTGCAGCTTAACTTGCAGGAGCAGTCATTTATACCCAGTGTGTTAGCAAAGATATCTTGCACTGGGGCACTGTTTTCTTGAAAGGAAGTAATTTCAGAAGGACTTAGCAGGCCTGCATGGGCCTGAATCTGCTAGCATGCCGTGATCTGGTTAAGTAATATATCTGGGAACTTCATGTCACATAATGTAGAGCTATTCTTTTATTGCACTGAAAGAGCTGTTTTAGATTCCCTCTGAGCCCATAGGCCATGTCTTTCTGATAATAAGAGTGTTATCAATGCTTTAATATTGAACTCGAATCTCTGCGTGAGAGAGCATCTAAGAGCTATTACTCAGTGCTGAAAGCAAAACCCAACTGTTCTGAATGGGGAGGAAAATGCCAATCTGTTGACAAAAAGTTAAACAGAGGTGAAATCTAAACTCTGGCCAACATTTTACAGCCTTAGCGCATTGTTAACTTTTCAACTTATCTGTCAGGAATAGGAAACTAATGTTTAAAAACAATGTATTGCTTTTACGAGCAAGGTCAGCATTTGTTAGATTTCAGGGTTATGCTGAGCACAGTCAGCCAGGGCTACACAGAAAGAATTGCTTCAGCACCCATGGGCTGAGGTTTTCCAAAAGTTAAAGTGTACAAACCAATTTCATTCCCATTTTTTCCACACAACCAACAGGAGGTCTGCTCTGGCCTTTTTGTTCAGCCTCTGTTTTCATGTGTGGTAGTACTAGCTGGAGGTTAACATCTCTCAGAACTGGGCTGTTGAGCAAACCCCAGGTCAGAGAAGTGGCTGCTGCATTTTGCTTTTGGGGCAGCTTGGGTTCAGGGTCACTCTGCTCTCTTCCAGGGGCGAGGTCCAGATTTGTGTGTCTGCCCCTTGGACAATGCCAGGCTTTGTTCGAGCAGCAAAGCATCCTTGCTCAGCCATGCAGTTCCCAAGGAGCTGTGTAGGTAAGATAATACAGGGGAAGTGGAACAGAGAGTCATTCTCTGTGAGAGAGAGACAGAGATCTTGTTCAGAAAATGTGGCTCAAGGGTGTTTTCCCTATATGCTTTTATATTAAATAATGCCACCTCGTATGCTCAGAAAGGATTTGATCCATGAAGCAGCTGTATGGACTGGCAGATCATGGTGTCATTAGAAACAATTTGTGTGCAATGTCCACTGCACAGTAAACCGGCCAATGACAGAGAAAAAATTAGCTTAATGCAAAACAAAGAGCTTCTAAAACATGTGCAGTGTGGGTTGCCATATCCATGAATTTGCTTTCCTGACAGATATATCCCCTCTCTTTTCTTAGCTGTAAACAGGTGGGCAAGACTTAGCCTATTTGTGCAAGCAGCAAAAAGCACCATGAATGCCAGTGTAAGTGAATTTGGGTGGAAATCCCAGTAACAGAGGGGTATTTTTTATCATTCACATTGAAATTAAATGTATTTGTCATAGAATTAAGAATATTTGTGGGTTACATGCACATAGGCAAAAATTGCAAAAAAACACAACACAGTATGAGTCAGGTGATCAATCCCATAAAAGAGCTGAGAAATTGCAAATACTCAAAAATGACCAGCTTTTGAACAACTCGTAGACCCAGGTTTGCTTACAAAAACAGTACTTAAATACAAGTATAAAAGCCACACAAAAACAGAAAGGTACAACAGGTCTCATAAACAAGCTGGGATGAATTATTTGACCAGTTCTAGTTGAAGTATATTTTGTACCTTCTGCCCCATGCGCTTGGAGACTTCCCAGCTTGTTTTAATCTCTCTAAGCAAATGAGAGCCCTCAAGGCTCATTAGGGCTATTTACACAGTTCTTAACTGGAAAAAATAGATCTAAAAAAATGAATAAAGAAATAAACTGATGTGGGGTTCGAATGGGAAGTCATGTTTAAAATCGATTTCCAAGTCTGTTACCAACATGGACTTCCCTGGGTCTACTTCAAAAAAATAGCCATGGGGAAAAAAAGAAAGAAATGGTGAAGAGGAAGAAAAGAAAGGGAAAAAATATGGGAAAAACCATAAGAGTTAAGGCTAGTGTTCATGATAAATCAGAGATACCGGGAAAAAAACCCATAAATACAACTCAGAGAAGAAGGAAACCTCAAGACTTGTGATTTAGTCTTGACCCTCCACAGGCAGCCATTTTTCTGATCTTCTGCTCATTATTTGTAAAATAAATGTAGTAGCACCTTCTTTTTCCCCCAAGTTATTGGATCTATTTCTCTAGGTACGGGATATCTCTTACTGTGGATGTACACTTGTGTGGTTATTAAAGGAGAGACAGGGACTCTTGTTACATGGGACTAGAGGAGCATTTACAATCACATTGATCTCCCAGACATGCAGGTGCAACTACTCATGGCCAGCCAGTTCCTGCCATCCATATACACACGCTCCTTTGAATGGCAGATTGTACCTACCCACCCACCCCAAAATAACATCTATCTCATTAGCATAGCACCTGGGCTATCCACATTTTACAGTGCTGAGCCACTTCTTGGAAAGCAGGTTCTGGCTTCTAGAAAGGGGAGGGAAAAAAATGGGTATTGCAATAGAGGTTATAAATTGCCAAGTGGCCAATTCAAGTGATGCACATGAAAGGAGAGCATTTTCTCATCACATTTCTTCCCAGATCCTGCAATTCTGCCAGCAGAAAATGGGGTCCTTCTAAGCCCAAAGCAGGTTTCAGTTTATCCTGTTGCATGTTTCCTTCTAAGCCCATTGCTTCAGTCTGTGCCCATGCTCTCTTTAGACTTCTATCACTATCAAAGTTTGACTTTCTGCATTTCCTCCATACTGACACTTGTCCAGATTTACCAGCATAGGCATCAGACATCAGACACCACCACAATAAAACAATTTTGTTTTTCCAGCAGTCCTTTGCTTCAGTGACAGGACAGTATTTGTTCTGCATCTGCTTACTTTAGCAGTGCTTACCTGGCATATTCATTGGTCAGCTACATATTTCTAATCTTCTTTACTTACACAATAGGATGAATAGAAAAGGAAGGTTTCAAACACCCTTCATGGCATTTTCAGCCCAGCAAGAAAGAGTTGCTCCAAAAAAGAGAGCTCTAAACCGATCCCTTTACATCTTGGAAGGCTGAACTGAAGGCTGAGGAAGAAGCATTTTGTGGTCGGTGACACCACAGCTGAAGTTCTCAGCTCTGGTGGTCTTAGATGCACAATCAGCTCCAGCTGAATCAGGAGGAATCATGCATGCAAACCCAAATGAAAAGCCAGTCTTGCATCCATGGTGTGCAACCTGCACTGCAGCCAAGATACATATTTCTGAGCAAGACAAAAGTTGGAACAGATTTTCAAATCCTAATCCCATCAAGTAGAGCTGACTAACTGAACAACATTTGCTTGGGGCATTCAAGATTACATACAAATATTCTCCAGAGCTACAAAATGTAGGCTAAGCATGAAAAGCTTTCTTGAAGTTCCATCCAGCCTTCAACACGGTATTTTTAAAAAAATCACAAATTTCCAATAGCGTGTGAATAACAGGATACAAATATAACATTGTTCAGCATTAACTATTAAACATGGCCTGCAGCTGTACCACCTGGGGCTCTGATCTTGACAGCTCTCACAAGTTACAAAAGACTCGACTCTGGCCAGAACTTGGACAAAAATCCTCTAAGGAAAATATAAATGGTACAGATTTTTGCAATTCAGTAGGAGTTTGTAGTGTTTGCAGAGTGCTGTAACTTATGGCATTTATAGGCTCTTTCACTTCTTGGGGAAGGGTGTTACCTGCCACATTCTTCCTCCTATGAAATTACTTCCCACTTCTCTGAATTCCCCTCTATGATTTCCACATGACATTCAAATGTCCAAGGCTAAATTATCAGGTACTGTGGCTGTACTGTACTAAACTGATCTCAAACAGTTGCTGCTTTTCTCTCCAAAGGTAACTGCATTTCCACAGAGGGTAAATAACTTCCTATTGATGCAGTCTATAATAAATTTCTTGGGATCCTTTGAGATGACATATGCATGAAACACTGTTTTTAATATAGTACTAGAATTCAAATAATTATGTGAATCAAAGATGGCAATAAGAAAAATCTCTACTTTTTGCCACCTATTTCTCTGTCTTACCCCTCCTCACAAAAACCACAATTTGAACACATCTGCAGAGTTAGATACAGGGCTTCACCTTCATATAATCTGACAGATGGAAGTGGTTTTTCCTCCAAATAACCCCTTCAAAAGCTTTTGAGCTTCACGTGTGTTTCCTCAAAGTGTCTTCAGTGGGAGAAGAGATACTCAAACCCTTTCCTTCATTGACAGTGATTCTTTCCTCTGCTTCTCTTCCCTTACCTGGGCTTGTGATGAAAACTCCCTGGCACTGCACTAAGGAAATTCTGTTATGTGCTGACATTTAGCAGGTGACAACAAGGTCGGGTCAGGTGTTTGATACCCAGGTCTTTGCATGTAATTATCAGGTAGTATTACAGGTAGCCGCAGCTCAGCACATTTTGAAGGGTTATGATGTAGCACCTCCTTTACTTGTCTAAGCTTTTTCTCAGTGAGATTTTTAAAGAGGCAGGTGGAATTTTATTCCTAATTTTCTATGCCTCTCATGGTCAAACTTGGAGGTTACTTTTTGTGCAACTAAAAACTGTGAATAAGCAATGAGTGGGTTTGTTAGCCCAGAAAGGTGATAGTCAATAATATCTGTCAGTGGTAAGATATTCTATGAAGTTTTGATATTTGCCACCAGATTTCTTCTCTGATGTTAGCAGATCAATCTCCGTTCTCTAAATCTTCTTAAAACCTCAAACGAGTGCTGCTTTCAACTCTTGAAAGAAAAAGCTATCCACTTTCTGTTTTTTTCTTCTGTGCCCAGAAAACAGTCCAACAGAAGCTTCTTAAATCAACGAGAAGCCTCACTTGGGATTAGAGTATCAGTCGGTGGATCTGACCAGACCGGAGTTAAATTACATTTCAAACCAACATTTTAAATACTACAATCACCATTTCTGAGTCTGTTTGCACGTACTTCGGTCTGTTCGGTTGTCTTTTAAGCTCAAAACCTTGCCGTCGCCGCGAAGTTGCCGTCTTAAGTGTAAATCTAATCTCAATATTTTCCAACAGGGGAAAAAGAAGAAGAAGGAGAAGAAGGAAAAGGGCGGCGGGGGGGGGGGGGGGGGCGGGGAGAGAAATAACTTTCTAAATGGCACTGTCGGCTTTGAAAGCGATGCCGCGGGCAGGCTGCGGCCGCCGCGCTTTGGAGCCGGGCGCTAAACCAGAGGCTCACTGACACCCAGCGGCTGCGGCGGAGAGCGCAGCGCCGGCGGCCGCGGACACCGAGCGCTGCGGGCGGGCAAGCGGGGCGGCCCGGCAGGCAGCAGCGATGCCCTGAGGGTTCAGGAAAACTTTTTTACTTCACCTCAGGGACCTCCACTCTTCGCTTATTACTCCCTTTGCCACTGTAAGGTGACCGGTTCTTGAAAGGCGCTGAGCACCCGTCTCTCCCTCTCCCGGCTCCGGTACATCCCAGGTGCTTTCAAAGCCAGAGTAACATAAGAAACTAACCTTCCTTTCATGCTGAACAAGGAGAATTATACACACGTCACGCTACAGTATTTTATTGTCCTAAAGTCTTTCTTTTAAAAAGGTTTGATGTCCCAGAGGGCAGTCACCTTCCTAATTCACAAAGCTGCCAGTTACCCAGACACCAGAAGAATATACCCGATAGCTGTAGAGCCGTGGTGCTTCTAATCACCAAGGGGGGGGGGGGGGGGGGGGTGTGCCCGTGGTTAGAAGGGCTAAGGTATTTCAGGAAAACAGCTACTGATCATCTGAGGAAAAAACAAGAGTAGGAATTTGAAGTAGAGGTATAAAAACCACCGGAGACAGAGACCAAGAGAAGAAAAAAACCCTTAAAAATAAACAAAATATTCAAACTCCATCTCTTTGACTACTATAAAAATGAGGTAAAATAATTGCATGTAGAACAGTGGAAGCAGCCACAGAAGACGAGTATCCAGTGCCTTAAAAGAAGCCCACATAAACTGGCCTTAGCCTTTACTGTCCAATACCTGCTCCACTGAACATCCTTTAACTCTGAGGATGTACTGGTTGAAGGATTGTGTCTGTCTCAACACTAGTTGTTAAAAAAAAAAAAGAAAAAAAAGGCAGCAGACTCCTGGGGTTGCAGGACTGGATGCCCAACCAAGAACATGTTGGTACATTTCCAGCAGAGACAAAAAGTGTCCCAATGTGAAGATGGGTGAAACTGTGGTTATGTCCAAAATTAACAGCCCCTCTTTAAACGGTGCATGCAGTTCATAGCAGCAACAAGAAAGAACTTTGCTTCTTATGATATCAGGATTCTTGCCATGCTCAGCACCACAGTTTCTGAATGCTTGATGAACATTAAAGGCAAACTGAAAAATCAGTCTCACCACACAAATTCTTATTTCTCACCTCCAAATTGTGAAAAATGTATTCTTTTACTGGAGCAGTACAAGGAGGAAATTCCTACCTTATTTGAGGCTTCGGAGTGTTTTGTAGAAAAGATGCAGTTCTCATTTCCCTTGCAGTTTTTGTGTATGAGACAAACATTAGCAGTGTGGGTTTCTGGTTTAAAAACCAGTTGTATAATCCTGACTAGCAACAGGTCTGTGGCCATTTACGCCATTTTCAGTTGTCCACATGCTGAGCACCCAGCAGCTGCTGGGCACTTCACAGCACACACTGGAGTATCCTTAGAGTAAATGGAGATCCCCCCTTAGCAGCTGGAGGTGGAAAGTGTCTTAGAACAGGGCTGGGCTGGCCCAAGGCAGCCCAAAAGACTGCAGAAACATGCACTGGTCGCAGTGTGCATTTGATTTCCTTGCATGCGTTTTCTGGCTTCTCTTCAGATGTTACTGTCAACTTTTGCAATCATACAGGGAGGAGGTTTGTTCCTCCCACAAGATCTGGAGTGACAGCCCCATGTGTGACACTAATCTCTTGACAGAAAATTCCTTCAGTCTCTCTTCAATAACTGTCCCAGCAGGACAAGAGAATCTGGAGACAGTGCAATCTCGAAATTTTGACAGAAAAATCATCTAAAAAATGTGGGATGCAGTCCTAAATTTAAAAGAATGAAATATTTTGTTGGGGTTTTGTTTTTGTAGAGAAAATAATTCCCTTGTTTTCTTCTTTAGCAATTTGCATTTGAATAGGTGGATCTGTTCTTTACATTACTTTTGAGAGCCTGCATTTCCCAAATTCCTATCACACCACTGGGCTTTCAAGGACAGGAGGGAAGCCAAAACATTTCCATCTAATGCAAACATGGATTACTGGAAGGATGTTCTCATTTTTTAAAAATGTGCTGGGAGCAAGAGCCAGGTTTGCTAGCACCTTCCCTGCAAGCCATCGCTTCCTTGGCTTGCTGCATGTACAGAAAGAAAACCTCACCAAAAGGAAAGGACAGAAGTTCCTGCAACGCCACAGCATGCAAAGAGAGATGAGAAAAGTGCTACTGGGCAGGCAAGCACACCCACAGCAGCTGCAAGGAGAGTGAGCACACTGGTGGCTGCAGTCTTTTCCCATCAATCTCCACTGAGTCAGCATCCTGTTTTATCTGGAGAAGACCATCTCCAAGGTAAAAGATAGAGTGCAAGGAGAGAAGATATTTAATACTTCATACGGTAGCAGAGTTGAGATTTCAGCTGTGACTGCCCCCAGGCAAATCCAAGTTTCCAAATGTCCCAGGTGTAGTTCCAGGAGGCATCTTCAGTTCCAAGAAGCAGACCTCTGTATTAGCAAAACCAGTGTCCAAAGCACATCTTGCTTAGTGTCTAGATGGAAACTTCATGTCAGTTTGAACCTTTCTTCACGCCAATGGATACAACAAAGTTCTGAGAAATGTTGGTGAGTTGAAAATTGTCACTGTGTGTGTGTATACATACATATGTATTTATATATATATATATATAAATAAAAAGGTTTGACTGCACTTGACTCTCCCTCTGCTCCCAAAAGTTTGTGGTATCTGGGGATCTAGTGAGAAATCTCAGAGAGTGCTGCTGATACTCCATCCCTGCAGAAATCATTACATGTCAGTTGCTCTGCTTAGGGTGGATTGGGAGGGGGATCTATTAGAGAGAAAAAGTACAGAGTAGAGTTAAGAAGCATTTTTTTTTCCTTCTAACTGCTGTCCTTTCATCTGCTCTCCTTCTCATGTTTCTGGGCTTTTTTTTTCTTCTTCCTTCTCCTTCATCCTATGGAAGTGGTGCTGAATGCTGATGAGATAATAAATGGTCCAACCCCAGGCAATCATTTGCAGGTAATTAGTTCAGCTACTGAACTTCTAAGAGTCATTTTTTTTCACCTGCCCAGCCAGAAAACTTGGGTGGTTAGTTACCCCATCACTTCCCTTTGGGGAAGGGGCACACAGAAGCTCAAGTACTTGAGCTCCTGGATACACTCTGCAGTCCTAATTAAGCCTAGCCCTGACCTAGACATTTAGTATTTTATTTACATTTTATGACATTCCTTACTTAAGCCAAAAGCCAAATGTTGCATCCCAGTAGGACCAAATCTGAGATTTGTTGTAAGCTTCTGTGCACAATCACACCCAAGATCACGGGTTCAAAACAATTGGAATAGCACTCCTTTAGGGAACTGAGGGGGGAGTGTGCCCTTTCTCCGTTTCAGAATAGACATTTCAAAATTTGCCTTAGGAGGGAGGTTTGGAGAGGGAAATCATGGCATTTGGTTTAATGGACCTAACAAGAAAGGTTCCAGCTTTCCCCTTTCCCAGGACACCCAGCCTCCTCACCCCCACCTGGCTTTTGCAGCTCCCAGCCTTGTGGTGAGGAGCCTTAGGGCCTTAGGGCTGTTGAACCTGAAGCAAGCATCCTTGGAGCTGAAGGGCAGGAGGGATCCAGCTCCAGAGTGGTCCAAGCGATGGGGGAGCCCCGGATCTGTGGGCCCTGGAAGCCCTGGAAGTGAGGCAGGCAGGAAGGCTTTCAGGGGAACCTTTGCCTGCCTTCTGCTGGCAGGGCCCCAAACCTTCCTGGTTCCAAGAAACACTCTGGTTCCAGCAATTTGGCTTTTTCTGACAAAGATTTCTTCCATCCAAGAATTCCCATCTGGCTCTGGTGTACCCTCAGAGCTTCAGGGGTGACCTCTGATGAACTGAGGGGAGATTTGGGGGGGTTGGGTGTATAATCAATAGCTCCTTCAGGGTGGAACACGTGGTAAGCAGGTCTGCACATGAGGAAAAGGACTTCTGTGTAGGCAAATTATGGGGGTTCTGTGCCCTCCCTTCTGATGGTGATCAGCATCAAACACAGAACATAAGATTAAATAAACCGACTGTTTGTCTGCTTTGGTATTGGCAATTCATATTTGCTACATATTAAACTCAAAAATAAAGCACCCAAAAACATACAAAATTTATCAAGCAATGCTGCACTTTGTGAATCACTGAAGGAAGGATATGCTCACTTTTCTTCCTCCACACAGATCATCTTCAGAAAGTTTTGGGTTAAATCTTCGTTTTTTAGTTTCATTCTTTTTTTCTTTATTTTATTTGTCCTTTTTCTCCTTTTAAAGTCACCTTGGGTGACAGATGTCACTAGGCCTCAAAAGGGTGGCTTGGATAAATCGGTAAATAATATTCATTAAATAGTATGTGGCAGCATACCCCACTTTTCTTTTTATCTCTTCTAACAATACCAAATTCCTCATCCCTGAGACTCACATAAAGCCCACGACAGAGGGTTCACATTCAAACTCCAATCAGCAATTCACAAACTAACAGAGAATGATCTAGCTGATTTCACTAGGGACCTCCATATGGTGATGAAATTTATTCTGAGCCATGTTTAGGTTTTGTAGTTGTGGGCACCATACACAAACCCTGAGAGAAACTGAGATTTTTAAAGCTGAGCTGGGAATTTACTAATACAGTTCCCACTGAAATAAATGGATGTTATTTGCCCTCAGAATCTCAGTCATCCTAGAAATCAGAGTCCTCTATAGTGTATGTTTGTTTCTCAGTCAAAATTAGGATAATCCCTTTCAGCTTTTTGAGTCTACAACAATTTCCCAAGATACACTGTTCCAGACAGTACTTGTGCCGTTATATCCTGGAGGTGAATACTTCATCTCCAGTTGTAATATTTTTAACCTATAAATTGTTCAGTTGGATTCAATTTTCAAAAAGGTATAATAAGAAACTTATATTCCCCAACTCTTTGAAGCATGTAACAAATATACAATTTTTTGTAGCTAGTTTTCAAAAGAAAGTAACACTCCAGATATATTCTATTTTTTCTCCCTACAGTTTGAGAAATTGACTGGGATTTTTCCTTTAATTTTTGCCTGTTTAAGTACAGGACTGGGGATGCTTTTTTCTGTATTTTTCCCTTCAGACTGCATATTTTCCTGATGGAACTCCCCTCCCCCCAATACACAATGTGCTTTTCTGATTTACCAGCTCTAGCATTTTCTCAACAATCATGTGAGCAAGAGCAAGGACTGAATATTTTTAGACACTAGAACAAAGCAGATGGTGAAGGATGTAGAAGATCAATAACTAGTTTTTGTAAAGTTTGCATTTCTGCTTATTCCAGTGTATTTCAAAATGCAACAGGAAGAATGTAAAACTTCATGGAATGAAATGTGGGGAAACTGCTCTGGCCTGTGTGCCTTGTATGAGAAAATTTTTCCAGCCATTCTTTGAAAGCAAGCCATGCACTTGCTCCAGCTTTAATTGTAAACTCTCCCTTTGTTAATTTAATTGTACTCATGTTGCTGTTTGGTGAAAGGTCTTGGACAGATGTGTACTCATCTGACATTCTTCCAAGCATGTCTGCATGGTCAAACTTGAAAGGTTTTTGGGAGCTGAAAGTCATCCCATCGGGAACCTGAAACAATACCATCTGCTTTAGGTGACTAAGCACATGTCAAGAATAGCCATCTCCCTCCTTCTGGGCTCGAGCCTCCATGCTCCCTTGGGCTTTTGCTGTGGAGCAGCTGCCCTTCAGAGGTGCAGAGGAAGGGGAAACCATAAAACAAGTCCTGGCCACAACACAGTTTTCACTGCTACTTCAGGAGCCTGAGGGCTTAACTGGAAACAGGGTGGAATCAGGCAGATGCTCCAAAGCTGGCGGCACAATGCTGGAGATGGGCACTCCTGGCCCAAAGTAGGGATACTCAACAGGAGAAAGCAGTGTCTTGTTTGGTCTTGTTTGGTGACTTTGAATAAGTCTCTCCACCCTTCTTCACCATCACTTCTCAACTGCAGAATGGGGCAGCACTGCCTCATTTCTGTTCCTCCTTTCCCTTACAAACAGCAAGGCTCATGGGGCCAGCTCTGGGTCTGTGTCCCTGCAATATCAGCCCTCAAGCACTAAGTAGACTTAGGAAGGCCAGCCGTCGACAAAGGTTGACACAGGTCCCCCAAAGTCATTAAGACAGAATTCACATTATCGAGAGTGTTCTCAGACACTACCTGTGGAGGTGTGGGGCTGCAGAGCAGGCACATCTCACCCTTCAGCAGGACCTGCTGCAAGCCTGGTGTGAGCAGCTAGATGCCAGAGACAAAAAGGCTGGGAGACAAACAGCTCCTGCTGCAGCTTTTCATCCACAGCTGCTGACCTTTCCAGCCCCCCAGCTTCTGTTCATCAGTGGGAATGCCTGCACCATGCTGACAAGGAGGAACTGACTGCGAGTGCTTCACACACTTCCCTGGACTTGAACTGGAGCTGTCCCTGAAACAGGGCAATGAGCATGGGGCCAAAGAAGGCCAAGACACATTTTGAAGCTTTGTTTTCAACAGAGACAAGGCAGCTGAGGTTTGCACGGCAGTTTTAGGGCTTGCAACATCCTCAAGCTCTTTGTGCCTGGTACTGGCAAGGCAAGTGTCCCACAGCTGCCATTGTATTCAGCAAGGGCCGGGGCACTGGAGGGCTGAGACCGGGGAGGCTCCCCATCTGCGCGGCAGGTCAGGAGGAGACACGTGGGGCAGTGCGGAGATGCTTCCTCACACCAACTTCAAAGAGCTGCTGTGGGGTTTCCAACTTCCAGCCAGATCCTCGCCACCCAGAGGGGGCCCCACTAAGTGTGTCGGTGTTGTCCCTAGCAGCTGTCCCTTCTACCCGAGCAGTGTCAGCCTTGGAGCCAGGCCAGCAGTTACGTTTGGAAGCTGTTCCCTCCTCCAACCTTCTGGACCTTAGGCAAAAGAGCTACTAAATGAGCCATACTGACACCAATACTGCAATCAATTTGTTAATAAGGATCAGAGACAGACTCTGCTGCTGGGAGGAGGAGGCAAGGGGAAAGGAGATCATTATTTTTAATTTAAATAAATCAATATGTTAATAGGGGAAAGGATGCACCCTGCACAAGGATGGTGAGAGGGGGAAGGCAAATGAATACAGCGATTCTTTTTTTTTCTTTTTTCTTTTTTCTTTTTTTGGAGGAGAGAGGGAAGGGGCATATAGTTTGGCGTTAGGGTTTGTTTTTGTTTTTTTTTTTAAGAAAATTATTTAATATAAAAAGAGTGGGAATAGACAATTTTAAAAGTCCTATAACAGCAAATAACTAATTACACCCGTCTGAGACTCAGAAGCATGCCTGGCTCTTTTCTTTCTTTAAAACAAATTAAAGAAAAAGGAATGCTTGATTCCCAGGAGGTCTTATCTAAGGCCTCTCATCTCTAATACACATCTAAAGGGACAGGGAAAATATCTTTTATCACTTAAATCTCCCTGAAATTTAAGACCAGCTGGGAATTTTTTTATGTGGTTATGATTCATTAAATTCATATCATTCCAAAGAAACCTTCCTGCCGGTTTATCTTTGCCACTACAGTCATCTCTCCAGAAAAGCACAGTTTCCCAAATGTTGTCAACCCGGACAGCTCAATTTTTGGCTGAAGGTTAGATATCATTCGGAAACTATGGAACTGGCTCCACATTTTTCTTTTCAGGGAACTGGTATTTGCAAATCATCCTTGAAGTCAACTTTTTCCCTTCTGCTGAGACAATAGGAAAATCCTGCACCACCATACCGCTTCCATTAGGCTTCTCAGTCCTGAGAGGTGGAGGGGTTTTATTTTCGTGCTACATTTCAATATTTATGCAGTGCACTTGCGGGTTTAGGGTCTTTGATCAAATATAGGTACAGGAGCTCTGAAGGCTGGGCTCTGAGAACTGGCTCCGAGAGCAGCCGCATGCAGCTTCCGCTGGGATCAAATGCAGCAAGTTTGTATTTCAGCAATCCTTAGAGCCGCTCCACGGTGCGGTGATGTACGAGCTGGTAAATAGAGGGTTGCGGCGTAGTTAATATTCCCACACAACGTGCAGCCGCCGGAGCGCTCCGTGGAGTTTTCGCAGGGAGGAAAATGTATGTTTTACATAATGAGCTCCTTCGCATGTGGTGCCACAAAAGTTACTAGGGAGACGGTCTGTCTTGGGCGCACGGAAAAACAAAGGGAAGTTCACGTGGCAAGATCGCTCCTCGGCGGCTCCGTCTTGCAGCCAATGCGGAGAGGGTGGGGAGGCACTTCCAAGGGCGAGAGTTTGAAAAGCGGAGCTGAGCCAGGGCGCCCGGGCAGCGAGGAGCGAGAGGCTTTGGGGAGAGGTCAGGCAGAGGGCAGGGTGGATCGAGTTCAGGGGCGGCTGTGGAAGAAAGGACGGCCGGCCCCGCCAGATGCTGCCGGCGCTGCTCGGCGCGCCCCGCGGGGCACGTGAGTGCCATGGTGATGGGCGCGCTCCCGCATCCCGGATAAAGCATCCCTGCCGTGCCGGGATCCAGCCGGGGCAGAGGGGCCGTGTCCCAGCACACACCAGTCCTCCGAGCCTGATTGCACCCAACGCCTGTGAAATGAAAACGAGCTGCAACTACAGAAGTAAGCAACCCCGAACTCACTGAATTCATCCCAGGGTATAAGAGGAAACAGTTTTCACCCTGGGATTTTTCTTTTCTCTCATCCACTAACCAGACGCAGCTCTGCCTTTTGAAAACCTCTGTAGGAAATGGCTGAGAGTAGAAATCTGCCCTTGGACCCCCCGTCTTGAATTCTTCATTCCCCCAGCAGGTAGCTGGGCACGTCAAGCTTTGGTGTTTCCCTGGGCGAAAGTATCATTTTTCCTGTTTTGCCCTGGAGGAACTCACTGTTTCCCTGCATTTTAGTCGTACTTATTACTCTAAGATTTAGAGTCATATTTCTAAGGTTCAGAAAATTCAAGTAATACAAATACTCTTTGTTAGTAAAGGCTGTATTATCTGCTTTAGATATAGACACAGCCCTTAGATTCAGATTAGGGCTTCTACCACATTTCCAAAATCCTCACAGACCTCCATTACCTTGAACACAGTGAATGTGATTAAAAGTACCATCTCTTCTCGCCAGACTCCCGTGGGAGCATCAGATCTAAACTAGATTATTAGACTAAAGCCCTGCTTTTCAATTCAACCCAAGTTAGCAGTTGGGATCCTCTTGTTACAATTTGGAGCAATCATCAGCATTTAGAGGCCAGATTCACACAGGAATCACCAACAAGAGCTCACACCACGGATTTACTTTGGTTTTGCAGCTCTTACATGTGATACAGCTCTCTGTCGATCTCCAAATGCAGCCAGTCATATGAGCGAGAAACCTTCACTAAATATTCATAAATTACCACTTTTTAAAAAGCCTAGAAAAAACAGAAAAAAAATCTCCTAGTAGAATACTTCTCAAATTAAAAAACGTCTTTTTTATTCAGTAATTGTTTTTGCTTTAGGACTTCATGCCATCATCACAAGAACAGTTTTACCAGTGGGCAATATTTTGCCGCTGCCTTCAGACCAGCATTTAGAACAACTAACAGACAGTTCAGACAATAGCAAATTTATCAGCAGAAAAGGAATTTGCCTTTCTCTTTATATACGTTAAACACACACAGTATCGTACAATAATTATCACTATATAAACAAATTGCAATTCTGTGGTCTTCAGAGCAGTGACCTTTTGTTCTCTAAGTGCACCTGCACAAAGGCTTTTAAGCTGCTTAAAATGTTTTGAGCCTCTTGTTCATAGCTTTTGAGTGATCCTATTATACAATTATCAAATGGTTGCATATATAAAATACACAATGTATAATTAACACGTATAATTAATGGATACACTAATAACACATACATTAAAATATTGTAACTAAATATTATATATTGTATATTATAATCTTATATATATATAATATAATATATTATATTATAATCTTAAGTGATGTGTCATATATTGTATATCTCATGGGGTTTTTTGCATATATCCCTAAAGCCAGTATTTCATGTCCCCACACATAATCACACCTACATATATGCACCTGTGTGCATTGTGCACACATACAACAGCACCACATTATTAATTCATAGCCGTATTTGGGACTGCTGGTTTTTAAGCATATGGTTTAAAGGAATTTCCTTAAGACATATTCACTTATTACATAAATGAAATAGGTTATGAAAGTCTCCACTGGTATCAAGTGATTTCTGTTAAGAAAAGTACTATGAAGAAAAGTATTAGTACCTGAGCCTAATTATTGGTGCTGAAAGTCCTTTCATTTCAAACATCCTATTAATAAAATCCATACACAGAAATTATTGGCTGCTTGCACCAATCCCCATTATAAAACCTGGTGAAATCCCTTTGCAAAAAAAGAGAAGACTACAGCTTAAACCTTAAGTACTTCGATAAAAATATAAGATCAGTTTCATCCCAAAGTACAAATCCCAATCTCCATCTAAAACTGCCTGACCCTAAAATATATTCAGAGCTTGTTCTAATCACAGGAGATGTATTCTGAATAGGACAGCCCTCTATCATCTGCTAAGTCTCTTTAAGTCATCGTTTTCACTGTATCTGAAAAATTAATTCCTTCTCAGAAATATTCTCATCTTCTACTAAAAGAAAAAAAAAAGCCTTTTGATGTAGAGTGACAGGATTATGAAGTGACCCTTCAGGTCAGAAGGAGACTTTTCCTTTTCTCATCAAGGAAATCAATTTCTAAGTCCAAGTCTCTTAAAATAATATATTCTTGTGGCACGCATACAGCTTTTTTTGATCTGCTATGAAAAGAATAAGAGGTAAAGAGGATCAGGGGTGGCGATGGAATATTATAATCTGCCACACTCACACATCAGCCTTTCACTAAGTAATTCCAGATAAATTGAGGATTTACATATTTAAGATTAAATGGGGAAAGAGTAGTGATGCATAAATAGAAGAATACAAGGATATAATTTGGGGAAGTTAACTCTTAAAAAAATTTTACCTGATATTTGATACCCTTGCACTGTCCCACCCCGTGTTTTTTAAAGCACATAATGTTTATAAGGAAATAACCAGGATAATCTCTTTGAGATCAACTGAGCACAAACACAGATGCCTTAGGGTTTCTCTCCTCCACCCCTCCCACCTTCACTACTGAAAAAATACCAATTACCATGACAAGAAACAGTTAAATGCCTCCAAAGACACATACACACAGCAGATGGAAAACAGGAGGAAACCAGCTGGAAGTGTGTTTCCCTTAGAACTGTTTTTAACAGCCTGTGCACAAATAATGTCTCACTAATACGCAGATAAAAATAAAACATAAATATTTAAAAGGTGACTGGTCAAAGCAACAAGATGGCATTCGATATGGGAACTTTCCCTTTTTTACTCCCTTCCCTGTCCATACTCTGGGTAATTGTTCAGACACCCTGATCAGGTCTCTGATTCAGGGAAGGTAACTTCAAGGCAAAAGCTCTGGTAACAGCCATAACCACTCATGTTGCTATTTGCAAGGCACATGGGCTTGCCTTGTTTTTTATTACTCACCTGCTCATCCTTTGCCTTTATGTTGAGCTTCCTGCGTGGAGGGCATCCCAACACTGCCCAGCTGAGCTCCAGGAGCAGTTGTTCACACCAGCACAAGATAAGGAGGCCAGCCCTTTACAAAATTTCTTCTGCTCTTGGGTGCTTAAGCAGAAGCATTTTAAAGGAACTCCTTTTCCAGAAACTACTAAGTACTTTCTGATAATCTGCATATTTTTAAGATATCCAGCAGATCCCTGTAATCCATATTTACTACCAAACATCTTTACCTGACCCCCCGGAGTCCAGACAGTATTTGTACTCCTGTGACTTTGCCATTCATTAGGGAGAGCAAAATCAGTGGAGATGGGGAGAGACAGAAATGTCCGTGCCCCTTTCTAGTGGAAGCAATGAAAGCAAGGACAGGAGCAAGCACAGGCATTGCTTGTAAGAAATATGAGGGACTTCCAGAAGTATGACTGGGCCAAAGGCAGCTGCAGGGGGCAATGGAGAAGGGAAGCCCACAGTTCTTCCCTAGAATTCCCCAAGCCAGAAGCTTGTGTGATATATCCTGCTTGTCCTGTGTTTGATCTTAACAGCTGTTACCATCAGGTAGAACAATTTTAAGTAGAGTAGATGGGTTGTCTGCCATTTATTTAGATCCCTTCCTTGACAGTTCCTTCTCCACTGATTCTCGTTAGGCAGCCCTCTCACACTCACCAGGAATTCAGCAAAGCAGATCCTTAGCTGGTGTTAATTGGTCTAAGTCCATTTACTTCAAAGAAGCTCCTCAAACTTACAGTGCCCAGAAATTTGACCCAGTTTCACTTCTCTGCATAATGTGGTCTATTGATGGAAGAATAGATATATTCCTTCTGCTCTGGCTCTGAAATGTTGAGTCATTTTTGAGAATCCAAGAAATCTGGTTTTTTTTGAGCAAATAAATCCTGGGCATGATGACTTACTCAAATGAAAGAAGTGGGAAGCTCTGTAACATAAGGCAGAAAAGAAACAGGGTGTCTTGCTGGTCCCCCCAAAGGCAGAAGGAACTAGAAAATCCTCTCATGACACATCCAGATGACAGCAGAAGCCAGGTGAACACATGAACACCTGCAGAAATCTTGCCCTGAATGACCTGAGACCACCAAACACATTCTTTAGACAACTGGTTAAACAAGTTAAAGAGGGATTTGGCCCAAGTAAGACGTTACTGATTTGGACCAGCAAGGGATGGATGAATGTAGTCTGATCATTCAAGGTAAAAGAGAGGATGTTATTTTATTTAATTTTTTTTAAAATAGATTTTTACAGCTCTTTTCACAAGCCTTCAGAAGCAAGAGGGGTGACTGAGTCCTGCCCAACACTGCTCTCTCTTTAGGAGCAGCCCTGGCTTGATTGCAGAGGGTGGCAGTACCACAGGCAGACCAGCAAAGGCAGTGGGGGGTAAGCAAGAAGGACAAGTAATTGCTGATCTGTGAGGCAAAAGTGGGAAGAGAATGGAGAAGGGAAGCCCACAGTTCTTCCCTAGAATTCCCCAAGCCAGAAGCTTGTGAGATACATCCTGCTTGTCCTGTCTTTGATCTTAACAACTGTTACCATCAGTAACACTCAGGTACCACTCAGGTAGCATCACAAGGTTCAGCAGTTAAGGAGGAGCACTTTTCAGAAGCTATTCCTGTCCTGGCAGCACATCACTTGGCTTTACCAGAATATTAAACACAATTTTAAAGTTGTTTTTTTAGTGATCAATTTCCTTGTTGAAAATCTACAGAAAAAGAAAGGTCTGTTTCCTCTGATGTTTCTTTCCCTCCATGAATGAACTATGCTTTTGTCTGTTTTTATTTTTGTAATGCCATATTTATACCTAACACCTTCAAACACATATTATTTTAGAGATCTGATACCATCTAGTGTTATTGCTGGCTTTTCACATCTTACACTTATCAAGTAACCACAGTCAGCAACATGTCAGAGTTCATCACTACATCACGTCAGTAGCAAAATAAAACCTGCTTCCCACCCAATATCTATATTTACACACCCCACAGGTGGGTGAAATTTGCAGTTCATCTAGGAAATTTACTCTCCTTTAATCTCTGGAAATTAGTTTGTCTGTGTGTATATGTATCATTATCATCTAGTGCTTTGCCACTGATTTATTTCAGCCTCTGTAGAAAATAGCCTGGGATTACTAATAACAAACACAAGTGTTTATAAACAGCCTTTATACAATCTTGGGCAGGCCGAAGTCAAGAGTACATTTACTTCAAACCAGCCAATGTTTTACTCCATTCTTCAGGGAATTAGATGAGATTTTAGTTTGCAAGTGCTAGTGACTGGTGCAAAGTCTTCCTAAATACTCACAGTTACTGAAAGCTGGTGCTGTCCAGGAGGTGGATGCTTATATGATTTTATACTATAAGGGGACAAAGACCACCAAGTAGAGCCCATCTCTGCAGGACAACAAAGTGAGTTCATCTGTTTGGGCACCTTAAAACACAAAGTGTTGCTGAACTGAAAATACGCTGAAACACAGTATTCATAAAGGTAAAAAAGAAAGAAAATAAAAGAACAGTGTGGGTAGTCTGATAGAAAATGGTGGATTAGTATCCATGGAGACTCCTTTCTTCTCTATATTCACCCAGTATGTACAGGACATTTGGTGATTTCTCCACAACATCCAACAAGTGCCTTAATCTGGGACACACAGCAAACACCTCTCTGGATAAAAGGGTAACTGGACTTCATGTCCCTTAGCTCAAGGCCTCTCTTCCTGTGCAATTGGGATGGATGTCAGCTACACCAGTAGTTTCTGCAGTAGGGCCACTTTGGAACTACACTGGTAGCCATTGATACTTTTAAGTCACTCAGCAACGTGTTAATTAAAGGTATTTATTGCTACGCCTTGCAAACAATTTACTGCATCTAAAGGAAATTACTCTTTAATGATTACATGGAATTCATTGGGAGCAGAGGAAGGGGAGTTTATCATTTTGTAGCTTTGCGGAACATAAAATTATTCTATTTTTTCAACACTGGGTTTCACTTGCTCACTTATGACTGTTGGCAGGGGGTACTAAATGCCTTTACACACTGAAGGTGTGTTAGACACTAAGGGTGTGGATTTCTGCGATGCTTACACATGCTAAGTGCCTGGGGCTGGGAAACAGATACCTTTTAGGAGAGAGCGCTCTTCCAAGCAGACTTTTTCATTATACAGGCCATGTGAATGAGATCAGCTTAGAGGGAAATGCCCTTGTGTGTCTCCAACAAGAAGGCCAAGAGCAAAGAAAAGAGGGAGAAGGCCCATCTAGACAGGACTGCCTCCTAAAAAAGAGATGTTGGCATACGAATGTTATTAAATGATGATAGTGGAGAAACAATTCAGCCGATAAGAATTCCCACATGCCTCCATTTCTTTTAAGAGGCATGGTTAATTTACAAAACAACCACTAAAATTAGCACGTTTCATATGCCACTGTCCACACTTGGAACAGAACTGTGCTGAGCACTGAGTTAGATGAACGACACCAGCTACACTGCAGGCTCCCAAAGCAGCCCCGGCCACACCCTCCAGATAATTGCTGCACTGTCAATCAACAACTTCACCAAAATGGAAAGAATTGTCGGAGCACACTACAACCCACTCGGGTGCGGCCACACCCTTGTGGAAGGAGGCATGAACTAAAATAACATGCTGCTAGTTTTAGAGAGCTCAGCTCCCAGGAGCTCCAAAGAGGCCAGATCCAGCAGACAGGGGTCCCAAGGCAGGGGCAGAGGCTCTTTTGGATACATCTGTGCATTGGTTACTACTTGTCCAGTGATCTTTAAGGGTTTACTCAAGCCAATTATACTACAGTGACAGAGAGGTTACAAGGACCAGAAAATGTCGATAAACAGAGGGGCAGTGACAGCCTCAGGACTGGCTGCTAATGAGAATTAGCAATACACGTCCCTATGCCCATTGTCTAGGGACTGAATAACACTAGTAGGTGTGATATGACCCCAAATGTGGTCTTCCGTTCCTCAGCTTCATTTCCCCTCTGATTTCCCTCTACTATCCCAGTTACACCTTCTTCATCTCTGAGTAGTGCATGTCTCTGTGGCTATTCTCATGCTCTCTGGAGAATGAGAGAGTGACAGAATGTTGCATATGCAACAGCTCTGTTGGAAAGTTTTCAAGAGGTAGGCTGTGAAAATAACAGTTTTTTCTTTTCTATAGTAACCTTTTTCAAGGGCTAAGAACTGGCTTGGATATCATCTTTTCTCATTTCTCATTAAAAAAAGAAGTGTTGACATGTCTTTGTTTTGAAATAATGATTTATCAAAGAAAAAAGGAAAGAGCAGCTGTTTCTCACCCTTTGAAGAAAACCTGACTAAAGTATCTCATATTTTTCATTCTACTTTAAATGTCTAATTTTCATCTATATGACAAGAGGACTCGGAGCAACTCCTCTTCTTTGTCCTAGCATTAGATGCTTTTCAAAGTGTTATTTGTTCTGGCTGAAGTCTTGAGGAATTCCAAACCATGAAGTTCTCTCATGTGAACATAAGACTTCCATGTCACCAGCACATATAGCAACAAACATATGTACAAAAATTTTGTGACTGAACAATCTACCTCAGCTGATGTCTGAAAGTTGACAACATATGTATATTTTCTTCACTCTTGTAGCACGTGAGGGCTTTTTGGTCTCAATTCTTTTCTGTGTTTAAATTAAACATATGATATTGCTGTATACTGAAATGGTTTCCTTGTGAAATATTCATTGATGGACCGTGATAATTAATTTCTTTTTACATAATTTCAGAAGGCAATTGTAAAAGCCCCCTCAATTTGACACTGATATTACCTGGGTGCCTTTTATTAACAAAGCAAGTTCTTAAAGTATCCTTATTTTTACTGCTGCTACTATATTAGCAGCTGAAATGTGATTATACCTTTGAGATCCATCATGTCACCTACAGTTATCTGAAATGCTGCTCTCAATTCATTATCCACAGAAATATAGATACAAATCCAGTCTTACAGTCTCATTCTATGTGACAGCTCTCAGTCATGTGGGAGATGTGTACCACCAAACTGCATTTATCACAAATCTATATTAAAAGCCTGTCCTATATGAGCATGTGGATTAGAAAACTTGTTTCCTGACAATGTCTACAAATGCACAGTCCAATCCATATTCCTTGCCCTAATACAAATCTAATAAAAATGTTCACAAAATTCTTAAGGGTTAGCCGCCTTTCAATTTCTCCCCCTCAGGTGCTTTCTTCCCAAGGGACTGGTTGTTTTAAAAACAAATCTACCTACGAGTCTTGTTTTTCCTAGAAAATCTCCAGATAAGCACAAGTTGAAATCGCTTTTTTCATCAAAGCTATTCCTTTATATCTTTGACATTGGTTTTGTTCTTTTAAATTAAAGGAGGAATCTGTAAAGCTCTGAAACTGCAAAGGACTGAATTGCAGGTCTGTCTGGAACAGGCCATGGTTTAAGGCAAAGCTTACAGCTCTGGAATTGAACACGGGGGCTCCCAGCTCCCACCACACTTTCCAACCCACTGCATCAACAACTCATTTGCCTGCGCACAGGTGTGGCCACCTCAGCTCTGGAACAGTCTGGTAATGTTAAGTCATAGGTTGCATGGACGGGGTCAAGGGAGGAAAAGGGAAAATGTTCCATTTTCCATCGTTTCCCACCACTTCCAAATTTAGAAGTGAGGCTGGGTGTATGGAAAAAAGGCATTACCTCCCACAACACACCTTGACTCTTTTCTATCCTTAGACCATCACGGTTCCAGCCATTTGACTGTTACAGGCTTAGAAGCAACAAGAGTTTCATTACGCAGATACTCAGCGAGGGAATCTTCTGGGCTGTTGCAGTGCATTCAGAAAGAGCTGCTTTGAAATCATTTGAGCAATACACAGCATTCCCTGCGAGAGGCTCCCTGCTTTGTTGAATTGATGCAGACCCCTCTCCAAGGTAAGAAGCACATTTGCACGAGCTGGCAGAACCCACGTGAAAGCTCAGAGCTGCTCAGGGCTTTCTCGACATGTTTGCATAATTGTGGTTTTTCAGACCAAAAGAGGAAGGTAAACTTCATTCATGCCTGACCTGCTGGCCTTCACAGCTGGAACATGTTGGAATCACTTCTGGCACTGAAAAGGTTAATTGTCTCCTGCTGTGAAGTAGGAGTCTAGAAAAGGATACCACATTTGGTGGGAATTATAGTAAATGAGGTTTTCTTTATAGCACTGCTCATTCTCAACATGTTGAAAGGGCATTAGTTCACAGTCACTTTCTCTGGAATTATCAAATCTGCTCAGGAAGCCTTCATTAGGATATTAAACAAGACTTAATAAGTGAAAGTGATTTGCATCGCTGATAATCGTGCGCATTAATCAAGCAAGCTTCTGTCTCTCCCCCTGCAATATGTTTCATGTTCCATTGTAAAGCCTCTTTAATTCTGTAGGGCTTCTTAAAAGGGAAACGTTACATTTAGAAAGCCATTTTTAAAATTATTTACTTAGCAAAGATCACTATAAATAATGTTCAACTCACTCCTCAGCTTTAACCATCAATATAATTAATACTGAGGGGTTTGTATCAGGGATATGGACCAGATGTGTTCCCATTTATCAGATATAGATTGCACTTACTCTAATAAATGTGTTTTCATTCTGAGTAAGTTTTGAAACCAAATAACTGCATGTACCACTTTAATCTGAAGTCGCAATTTTAGGCTAAGGCATTTATTTCTCATGCCATGGTGGACCATGCAAGCTTTCACTACATCATGCCACATACCAGAGTCGCCCTCACAGTTCTTAATGAAATTGTGCAGTAAATATCCCTTGCTCTTTGGTAATTCCAAGGTAACTTTGCATGATTTATTCCTAGGGGCTGATGCCACAGCCAGCTAGCATGGTGTAAATAATCCTCACACTTCTGCAGCATCTTCCCCTCTCAGGATCCCACAAAGGTTTATAAACAGGTAAACACCCCACAAGACAAGTCTTTTGCACACAGGCAAACTGATACTCAGGGCACAAGTATTTTTGCCTACATCAGCAAATGCTTGAGAAAACAGAATTAGACCCTTAAAAATTAGAATTAGACCCTCTGCTGTCCTTGCCACTAGCCTGCACTATGCCAATACTGGCTGCCCCCTCTAACATGACCCTGCAAACACCATGAGGGCTCTGCACACTCGTCAGTGCCATCTGCATATTGCACAGCCATGAGAATAAAAAAAACCCCAACAAACCAATCTTGATATTGCTGTTCTTCACCAAATGTCTCACCAAGGATAGCCTTAAGGCAAAGCTTGAATTAGAAACCATTGTGAAAAACGTGTAGATATTGTTTGTAGTGCAACAGGAGGGGCTTTGGCTATAGTCTGTGAATATACAGCAGTGGCCAAAACCACAGTCTAAGTAAGGAATAACACTGACATCAGGATGAAGAAGGACATCATCTAAACAAGTTCACCAGTGGGGGTAACCCCTTACCCACCAAAATGAGCTACAACAAGGAGGAGGTTTATACATTTTTTAGGAATCCATATGAGACCCTGAGCAACTTTGATCATGTTTGGCTATTTCTGATACAGCTATGATTCTGTTTCTAGAGAAGGGGCGGAAATTACTGGTGGGAGTCAAGGCCCACTCTTTTTGCAAGTATGATGATTTAGCCCACTCCCTGGAAGAGGCTGCCATTGCTTACTTCCTTCATTGACTTTTTTTTGTGTTGTCCTTACTGCATTTCATGCCATTTACATTCTCCCAAGACTCAAAAGCATCATTTAAGAAACCATCACTAAAGTTATGACCATGAAAGTATTTATTGCTCCTAAGAAAATGCTGTTTGCTGGAGCTCATGTTTGCATTCACTGAGGCTGAGCACATAGCTTAAATGGAGCTAAAGAGATGATGTTTCTATAAAGTTGTGGAGACTCAATTCATCCTAATGGCCTTAAACGTGAATTATGTGCCCTGTTTCACTAACTTCATGGTTCAGTAAGCTGCTATAGCTCAGATGGAACCATTTATCTGAAGAGATAAAGGTGTTATTCCCTGCTTACTGCTGATTTTCTTTTATTTGTGTCTGTATATGTGTTCATGTGTGGTGTTTTCCAGATAGCAGGTGTTAAACTTCACAGGTCTAACTGAGCAGTTTTCTTTTTTTTTTCCTAGAGTATGTTTGAGAAGATCAACATCCAGCAATTCTTTCCTGTTTTCAATACCAAGTTTTACAGTTGGACCATTCACACGGGTGAGAAACTCTTCCTCTAAGCTTTGAAATCAGTTATGTGGCTTCCCTCTGATGATAACAGAATGGGAAAAATATTCCAGTGGCCACTAATAAGAGTACAAATGCAACCATATTTTATTTTTTTTTAACTGCTGCACAAAAGCTTTAAATTTTCAAAGCAAGAGCATAAAGTTTAAGCTCCCAAATCAATACTTTGGTGTTTAAATGGATTTGGCCATTTATTTTGCAAGTATGCTGGGAGTTGCACTGGAGGTCAGTGCAGCAGGCTTGCCTGAACACGGTCCATTACCCTCTGCAGCAGCAGCAAACATGGAACAAAGGGACCCCTTCATTATCCCACACAAGGAAAACTCTGGCAGAGGCTGAAAGAAGGTGATGAGTATATCTCCAGTGAGCAAATACAGTGCCATGTGAAGATACCCAAACTATCTCTAATTGACCAAAATGCAGTTTCTCTACATGGCATTGCACTGTGCCATGCAAACATAGCTTAAACCTTTGTGTGTGGTGGTGCATTCCTGGTAGTTCTGGGTAAAGTTAGCTTTAGGGCCAAGACCCCCTCTATATAGCTCTGACAACTAGAAGATCAGAGATAAAGCTAATGATATCCCTCTATTCTGAATTATTGCTGCCAACTGTATCAGTGTTAAAGCCCCTGCTCCTGGGATCATATGATTTGCTGAGAATCTCTACTCTCATTTAATAATAAAAAGGTAATTTCCATCAATGATGCAGAGGAAAGCTTGGAAGCATGACCAGAATATATCCTAAAACCTCTTCTCTCCTGCCAAAAAATCCCTCAGAGGTAATAAAAGGAGTCTAAAAGGTATTATTTTTAATCTTCCAATACTTAAGCCAATGACATAATTCTCTGTGCTGCAGCATCTTATGATTTTTGAGCACTCAGAAGTATTAATAATGCAGCCTAAAACAGATATTTGTGAAAATGCAAAACTAAATAGCATAGGAGAGAGGCACATGAGGCCTTCAAAATAGCAGAGCCGGGCTGGGAAGGGAGGGAGGGCAAATGGCCACACAAGCTGTATCAGTGTGACCAAATAAAACAGGCCCTGGATGTCTCTCTGTTTGGAGGCCAAGTGGAATGAAATGTCTGGCGCCCACATCCATCAATTTGCTTTCCCCCAAAACAGGGTGGCTGTGCCCAAACTGCCCCCTGGGACTACGTGGTCACCTGTGAGTTTCTTTACTACCATAGCTCCTGGGATAATGAGAAGGGAGAGCTGCAGGCTCTCCTGCAGGAAGGTGGGGAATGGGGTACCTGCAGGATCTCTGACACAGTGGGAAGGGAGAGGCAGCTTGCAGGATGGAAAAGGTAAGAGAAGCACAAAGGGCGTGAGTGTCTGCCAGGTGGGAAAAGGAAAGTATGCAGAGCCAGGAGGCAGCAAAATATGCAACTCTCTGAACACTAAAATAGAATGACTTCCTGGACAGAGAGGCACAACTGCCCTTCTCTTTTTGCTGTAAAATGTTATTACCTAGCTGCAGTTTGCCACCACCTCTCCATCTTAGCACTTGTGGAAGTTTCTTGACAAATAATAAACTTTACTAAGCCAGACTGGCATATGACCCAGAAAGAATTCTATACCAAGTTTTAATTTAATCTTTACATGCCACATTGAAAAATCAGGCAAGATGATATCAACCAACTGCTTTCAGGGAAAAAAAAAAAGCGCACAAACACACAAGAACTCATCTAGAATGAGATTGTTGATTTAGGCTTAATTGGAGCAAATGTTATTATAAATGGTGTGTGTATGTAATTTCTCAGACTGCTGAAACCTGTGAGTAATATTGGTGTCAAATACAGTCCTGTATGATTTAGAAACGGGGAATAGGTACCAATATAGGGTCTGACTATCTTCATTGCCTCTGACTTATTTTCACTCCCTAAGAAAAAGATTACACTTAAGAGACAAATACTTACACCAATTTGGAGGAAGAAATTTGGATGTGAAATTTTTGGACAGGCTTATCTCACAACCTGAGGCCAAGTCCGTGAATAATTTTTATAACGATAGGGCACTAACACAGAGGGATATGGTCACAAATATTTTTATTAGTGGAAAAAGCAAAGCAGAAAACTCTGGCCTTTGAGACACAGGAGAAAGCAAGGAAGTTGATTGCACTAACATAATCAAAGCACTCAGACTGTGCCAGAAGCCTTGGGCATCACCTGTTTTTAACTGTGAAGGCCAGAAGGTCAGATGTAAACAGCCATAATTGCTTTCAGAAATTATAACAAACATTAAGCAGTCCTTCTCATAGAACATCAGTCTGATTTTGGTGATCATGATGTGGAAATAATAAGAGGAAATCCTTTCAAGGTTTTGTGCAAGCATTGCTGTGGATTCTCCCAGCCACCAGCTTTCTCACTGTTACACATTAATTGATTGCTAATCTCTGTTTGATGGCCCAGTTGCAGTGGGATCTGCTCTCACAAACTCAGAGAGTTTGTGACTCCTCTCAGAAGCCCCACTCCTCTCCCCAGAGGCACCTTCTGGATCCTACAGTAGACAATAGCTCACTGGTAATTTCTATAATGATGTGCCAGTGGTACTAAGATACTTGCCTTCTTGCTGGAAGCACTTGGATAACCTGTCAGTGTCTGTTATGTTACCATGTCATATCATATTTTATGTGACACTGCCTACAGGGCTGCATATATGGGGTTTCATGAGCCCCTTTCCAGTGGTCATGGGGCATGTTTGGAGCACTATTATTTTTTACAACTTCTGGAGTAACGCAAAACATTTTTGGAATTAAAATAATAAAACTGACCTCGGACTGAGACTTTGCTGTTGCTCTGATGTATGGTGCACCATGAAAAAAAAAGCCAAAAGAAATGTGCCTTCTGTCCTTCACGGTAAACTATCACAAGGATCCAGCAGCCACATAAAATTGGATTCTGGCAGAGTGATCAACTCATTTGTACTCATATTTCCTGTCATTTGCCTTGTGATCTGCTTAGCAATGTCCTCTTGGTGAACCTGACATTACATCCTAAATCTACAGGTCTTTTTTTTTTTCCCCCAGCAGTATTACCCTTCTCACATGCTGCAAACTCAGCATTGTTGGTGAAAAGTACTCAAGTAAGAGAAAAACACAGATTAACCAATCAATATAAATCAGCACACAACCAAAGTAACTTAATTAATAGCAATGAGGCTTTGTCATAAGGAGAGTAAATTGAAGGAGAATCGTTATAATCAGTTCTTCAAAGTAGATTTTATAGTGTCCTGGTACAGTAGCAACTGCATCTTTCTTCCTGTTGGAGATGGACTGTGTGCAGAGAGGAAGAGAGAGGATGAGAGAGGAAGGAAGGAAGAGCAACTGATGTGGTTGGCTTTCTGTTTTGATATGTCTGGGTGGCATGTCTTCTTCAAGGAAAACTGAAATCCCAGTAAAGACTAGGCAGGAATTGTGGGAGGCCAGGAATTGAACTCATTTCACGCCTTAAAAAAATATATGTATTGAGACCTTTTACAGTTTGGTATTATTTTATCCACATGTCTAAGAAAGCTGATTAGCATTATATCTTTAGAGAGTTGAGCATAACCTAGAGTACATAAAGTGCCTATGAGTGGCAGGGTCAAGGATGAAACCAAGGGTCTATAAATCCTAAATCTTTGCTCTCAAATAGTTATTAACAAATAGTCAATATTTCCCCTCAAATGTGAAGAACAATGATTTTTTTCTGGGTTATATTACTTTGGGGGGCTATATAACCTCTTACTGGCCCAGAAATTAGTTGCTCAAGATCCAAACAAGCACACTGCAGTGAAAGGTGAAGATCCTGTATTAACTTGTCTGTGATAGCCTCCACTTCTGAAGAAAAATGCTCATTTCAAATGTGATTTTATTACAAGAGCAATAGAAAACACTCTTTTCTTAAATGAAGTTATAAAATTATTTTTACCACATCCTTCCTCATCTCCTTTTTCTATGGATCAGAACGACAGGAACCAGATGCTAAGCCAGAAAGGACATTGTTCCACCTGCAACATCTGGCTCTTTGGCAAGCCATACGGGAAGCTTCAAAGTTTCATCTCTGCCTCTCACATGGTAAGGCTGCTGGTTGATTGCTTTATCTTTCTGGATGTAATTTTCCTTTGATTCACCTATAATTCTGAAGAACTGATGCATTTGTATCCATTTTGAATGAGGTTCTGTACAAATGGCACATTTGATCTCCATGCAGATCCTTTTATTTTCATTTAAATGTTCTTTATTTCATGCACTAGCTCTACTGCTGCTCAGCTACATTGTGGCTGATCCTTGCACACATGCCACAGCCTTTTTTGCCTACACCTAGTTAAATGGCCAGGCTCTCAGCCAGATAAAACCAAGTAGAAATTGAAATACTTTTCTTGGTATTGCTCCCTTCTGCAGTGAGGCATTTTTAAAGAAGCAGCCACCTGTTACTTGCAAACATTCCTGACTCACTCCTGTCCTCAATTCCTTAGTCCTCTTCTACCAGATTTTTTCCATTTCTCTGAGAGTATTTCCATTTCTTGTGAGTATTAGATCAAGTAAATTAAACATTAAAGTAACTTTCAGATGAACCAGAAAAACAAGATGACTGCAAGACTGAGCACCAGTCTCTTCAGAACCAGCTGGCCTACTGAGGTAACAACTAATTTCAGCTGTTTCCAAGCACTTTGATGTCAAAGTATGAAACAGCCCCTGTCCCTACAAAATGATAATTGAGACAGCAGAGAACTGTACAAAGCATGCATAGCACAACAGTGTTCTGGCTGGGCTCTCTAGAGGGTGCTGCGAAACACTCTGTTAATTAGTAGGGAAGGAGTAATGAATTTTTAGCTTCCATTCATTCAGGATTTAAATCCTGATTAGAAATGTATCCCGCCCTACAGCTATCAGTACCTTTTTTACTTTCTGTTGTAATCTGTAAAAGGGAACACGGTTCCAACCTTCGTTGCGCTATTTCCTTCCTCTGCCTGCACCAGCCATCAGACTGAAATCTCTTTTCCTAACTGCTCTATCCCTGCTCTGAGGCAGGTAACATGCAGTCCATCTGAAAGCAGGATAAGGTGAAGCCTAAGAGAACTATTTTTCCCTTAAAGAACCACTTTTCTTCAGGTTCTCTACCTGGGGCGAACCAAAACTCAGCAGCTGCTTCAAAATAACATAACCCATGACAGGGGATCAAGTAATCTGTCCACAAGAGGCAATGAGTATGTTCCATGATGTGGCCCAGCAGTATTTGTTTCATCTATTCACTTTAAACACACTGGGTGAGGCTCTGTTTCGTGATGGGGGGGGCTCTGACCTAAATTCCAAGGCAGAGGGAATTCCAGCTTTGCCTAGGTCTAACTACCAAACTCAAGGATAGATGCCTTGCAATGTGCAGACATAAAGCCATAAAGCATAAAATCAGTGGAGGTGAAATGGATGTGGATTGCGCCAGTGTAATTGGCAAAAATATGACCCACTGTATTCCAGCTTCACAAAAATCAACAGGAGTAAAGGAAGCCTACTTTTATCTAAGTTTAAACTTATTTGAAAATATGAAAATAGTACCCAAAACTTGTTCTGCCTTTCTGAGTTTTAAGGATAATTCCACTCTGAGTCAGAAAAACTGGATTTTTTCCAAGCTTCAGAAATTTGTTGTCGTGAAAGTTTCTAGCAACAGAGGAAGCTGCAAGTGGGGTTATGGCCCAGTTCTCCTAGCTACTGTACCAACTCAAGGTAATAGATGGTCTCTCCTGCAAAGGACTAGCAATAAAAATAAAAAATAGATATGGAAAGTGGCAATGGAAAGAGAAGCATAGAGGTGAAGTGACCTAATAAATTTACATAGCAGAACTAAGAGTAGAATACAACTCTACCTGTGCCTTCTCCAAGTACCCGTTAGAAGAGGCCATAGACATCCCTCAGTTTTTCCAGGCAGTCCCCCAGTATTTGCTACCCTTGATTGGGTACCTTCACTTGGTCTTTCTGGGACAAAGAAAGGTCCTTGGGCTGTAGCTCACAGTGTTTCTAAAAACAGTTTACAATTATGAACAGCTGTAAGTGAGTTTGAGCTTTATTATTTTTATTTTACCCATTTTGCAATTTTATGTAATTGTTTGTATAGGAATACAAGTGTATCGGGGGTTTGACTCATTTCTTCTGCAATCTGTGGAGACTCCTTCTGCCATCTGACAATAAGGCACCTGTAGTTGATAATGTCCACAGTTTGTGGAGGAAGAACTTTGACAGTATTGTTTTCTTGACTCAAAAAGAAAATAAGAACTAAGATTTGAGAGTGATAGCTCCCATGGAAGTCTACACATCCTTTTCCCTCTCAACAGCGGAGAAGCCAAGCAGAGGTGAAGCACCTCGAGCCTTCTCAGACCAAGAGTAAAGAAGAACTTAACTCCACCCAATTTGTGCTTACAGGCATTGGTGTCTCCAGTTATTGAACCCTCACAGAAGAGTTAAAGTCATGCTGCTTGCAAGCCTAAGAGTGAATAAGTAAGTGTATTACCGTGTGCTTTTGCGAAAGGCAGAGGAAGCACTCGGATCTCCAGTGGATACTGGCAGTCGCAGATTCACTGGGTCGGTGTTGACTGCTGTTAAGGTGACGCCCAGTCCTCGTTGGCCCAGCTGCCACAATTGCCAGTCTCCAGCCCTCCCAGTATTCTTTCTGTCCAAGGAAACCAAATGACTACTTTGTCTGCTCCGGAGGTACCAGCCACCCTTTTCTATAAAATTGCCCAGCTGACCAGCGTCGTTCAGACTCAGAGACACTGTTACCAGCCTTTCCTTAGCTTGCTGACTCTTCTGGTCTAAACCAGAAGAAACTTTTGTGGAACAAAAATCCTCACTTGATTTTCTAGCCTGACCTGGAAGTAGATATGCTTCTTCCAAACCTTTCCTCTCTCTTGCTGGGCTCTGCACACTTCTGTCTTTGCAAAAGCTTATCCTTGAAGAAGGCTATTTTCAGGGGAATTGAGTGGTCATGGAGGATCACGTTGTGCAGGAGATCCCCTTTGCTGCTATGGCCATTATCTGAAAGATTCATGAAGTGGCAAGAATGTCACCCACCACACAGTGCTCTCCAATATCTTGAGGGAAGGTCACAAAGAACAGCCAAGCTAGGAATCTGGTGGGCACCAGTAACATTAGACAGGATAGAAGATGTGGCCAACAGAGATGGGAGAGAGATGGAAATCAGACATCCAAAACACGCGGGTACAGACGTCCTCTGAGTCAAAAGTCTGATATGCCAGTGAAGGCTTTGCTTCCAAGACCTCCCCTAATGCTGGCAAACTATGTATAAATACAGATTTATGGTCAGACCAACACTGTTTTGCCACCTTTACAGATGTGCCTTTCCTCTTCTGCATTTTTAAGCTGTGCAGCTACCAAGATAACTCTACAATGTTGAGCTTTTTCTTCTGTATAAAAGGTCTCATCTTGTTTCCAAGAAGACTTAGTGTTTTTCTCCATAGATAAGATTTTATAATTTGTCCTTCCTCCTTTACAGTAACATTGTACTTTCTTAATGGTCAGAAACCAAGGGCCTAATATTTGAGTGTTGAGGACCAAGAAAAAATAATTCCCTGTGAAGTGAACAAGATACGTGTGTGTGTGCTCAGCACCTTTGAAAATCAGGCTCTCTTGTGCTTAGCTGTCAAAATGATTGGCACCAGTTGTATCCCTAGACAGTGTGATCTATATGAAAGTATTCCTCCTTCAAAATCTTGTCACTAATTCCAAATCACATTGCTTCAAGACCCTGTCAAAAGTATATTAAATTTCTACAAAATCTAGTCCAGTTTCTCTGCAGAAGAACAGTTTAATTTACCCTGTTCAACCTGGTTAGGCTATTCATATTCTCTATTCAATTAGGCCAGCTCTACTTTTGATCTCATCAGCACCAGAACAAACATCATTTCCCAGATAAGGTCTCAGGACATTCACTTTTTAATGTCTCCAATCAAACTGCTGTTTTGATGCTTTTCCTTCTGTTCCGCAATCCTCTTCCTACATTTCATATATTTTTCAAAGGATCTCTTTCTGTGGTACCCTGTGAGACTTTCCTCCACCATCTCATGGAGTGCCCCCAGAGTGGTGATTTAACTTCTCTTCAGTCATTATCCTTTATGTGCACCTTTGCAAAATCAACAACAGTCTCTTTATGAATGCAGAGAAACTGTTCATTCATAAACCAATATTAGTATTTCACCTGTGGCCTTTCCCTGGAAAAAATGAATGACACAGGGTGTAGCAGCAATGGTTAGGGAATTCTCCCAGTTTTTGTTGATTGTGCTTACATCAGACTGGCTTGAATGTGCACACCTACCCACAAGCATATATATTTTTATAGCAAATTCTGTCCAACTAGTGAATTAAAATCGAAAGCGCTGCACTACCCTGTGACAGATCTACCAAATGCCCAGGAGGAAAACGTAGCATTAACCTTCAATCAATGAATGGATTATATTGTAAATAATAAAATGGCTAAATATAGGCATGACCTATGAATTAAACATTGCCTAACTTTGCATGATGTTAATTTATTTTGGCAAATCTTGATGATTGTACCGTGGCTGTGTCCTTCTGAAGGCTTTTTAATTGTCCAGTGGTTGTCCTTTGCAATCCAGCTGCTGGCTACAGTAAAATATACAGTAATCCATGTCAACACTAACACACAACTGCACACACACATTGTACACCAGATATGGGTGACACTTCGTGAGGTACACATAGGCAGACAGCATACATGCATACAAGGCCTCATTCATTCAAAATAAAAAAGCAAAATTCAGTTATTGAACTGATTAGAAATATTGTCAGTAGAGTAACTGTGTGTAATGACTGCAGACTTAAGCTTTCTGCACCTTTCCAAACAACAAATCATTAGCATTTCCCATGCAGAGAAATATTACACTATTCTTAGCAGTAAATCTCTTGCATTTGGTCTTCTGTGAAAACTTAGAGGGAGGCCTCTGCCAAGAAGAAGCAGCTCTGTATTGGGTGCTGTACAACCACAGAAGAAGAATGAGCCACTGCTTCAAAGGCAGTCTAAGGTACAGAAGAGATGAGAACAGGTAGAAATTAAGTACACAGAGGGGGGACTTGCTCAAAGTCACCAGGGCATGGCAGCCCCTGTAAGCTTCTGCGTGAGAGCAGGATGAGCCTAACCCCAGACAAGAGATGGGATAGCCATTGGTGGGAAGAGAGATTTAGGAACAATTAGGGATGAGAGTAGCTGCTGGAAGACAGGGAATTTGCAGAGGAGCAATGAAGAGCTGAAAAGCCCCACTGCAGGGTGCAGAAGACACTGTGCTGAGTCAGGAGGATGTGCTGAACCTGCCCTGGTCAGGGCACTCACACCATGGCAGAAATACCCCCATGTGTGAGCACAGGGTGCACATTCACCTGAAGGATGCTCAGCATTGTGAGCACCTTGCTCTGTACACGGCACAGTCACTCAGAGCATGGCCAGTTCTCTGTGGCGCATGACTTTGTCCTTACATGTTCATATCAAATACAGGGGCACTGCAAGTGCCATGCTCCTTTTAGCCAGAAAGGCTGTTTGATCCATAAACATGCTTTTGACTTTTTTGGTTCTCTCAGATGCCCACCTGTGCCTTAGAACTATTTCTTGAGTAGGATTTTCAAATGCTCCAAGGGTGCTTGTAACCCTCTCCAGTCCCAGAGTTTTACCATATCTGTTCTTCTCCAAGTCAGAAAATGCATCTGAGAACAATGGGCCAATGCTTTAGTGCAAGACATCATGCATATCCCTAACATGAGGCTGACTGTTCTGCTAAGACACATAAATTCAGCCTCTACCACCTTCCCCATGTTCTAATGCATGGTCACCTCAAAAGAATCTGCAAAAAAGGAAAGAAAATATATTTACCACTGGCCACTGTTAGAGGATACACTGTATCCAGGCCATTACAGCCTCTAAAATCTCCTGGACCAAACCAGGCACAACATACCCTGATAGTCCTTCTTCCTAAATTAATTTATGCAGATCCTGCTCAAGTTTCTCAGGCAACAATATCAATGATTTGATTCATGTAATCGAGGGCTGGAGAGGGGATTGTCCCTTTAAAATCTGTTAACACTTTTTCTACATTTTCCCTCTTATTTTCTTTAAAACTCAAAATATGGACTATTTTGTGACTTCAGATCTGCAGGGAAGAAGATTACCTGGCTTTGGAACATGGCAATGTGCTTGTAAGCAAGTGGCAAGCACCACCTCAAACACACAGCCCTAGAAGATGTGCTCAGTAAACTAGGATGACTTTTTGTTTAATGAAGAGATGAGCTTCCCATTGCTCTCTGTCATGTAAAGCTCACTATGGAGGCCAGTTTCACCAATTCATCCCTGTGTTTACCAAAACTGTATACCGAGAGCTCAGAGAAATAAAAGAAAATGCCAAAATATATAAAATAATAAATATTGGAAATTATATGTGTAATTCATAGAGCAAATTAACAGAGATTACTTGTACAAGTAGCCTGCAATGTCCTTAAAAATATTCTTTAACTGAGGAAAAGTTTTCTGACCTTTGGAGGAAATGCTTGCTTCTAGCTATGACTAAAAAGAGATTTCCTTCTTTCTCTGTTGTGTTAAGAATCTTTTCTTCTTATAAAGAAGGCACCACAGTGGTTTATAACTGTCATAAAAGCCTGCAATCCTTTTGAGGTTAAGCTACTCAGCTATTCAACTTTTACTACAGAAACTTTGAAATTCAAAAAGAAAAAATAATGTAAGTTTTTGAAGGACATGTGTTGCTGTAGGTGATCCTGTTAATTAAAAGTGATTGCCTGCTAGGAAATCATACTTTAAAAAGTTTCATGAATTTATTAGAACCCTGAAGGTATCTTTGTATGCACAGGGCTTTACATGCCATTTATGCAATTTTGTTTCAGATCTGTTTAAAGCTTCACTGACGCTCCCTGAGCAGGGAACAGCACTGCCAGCATTTGTATGTATTTTGACTAATTGAATTATGTGAAAATACATACTAATGAAGCTTTACCAGTGATGTTTGCTGAGGATAGTTGAAGTCTCATTTTCTTCTATATTAGCAATATCTTCCTGCTGCAGATTTACCTTTTTGAAGAGCAGACATACCTACAGGTTTTTGTGCAGAAACTAAGTCCCTTTTTTTTTTGCAGTGTTATTCAGTAAGTAGTTATATGAATGTATATGTGGTTGCATGTCAATTGACATACAGCTTTCAACAGAGATGAAAAGATGAAGAGTAAACTATGATTTGAGATTAAAATATACTAGTTTTTTATTAGGAGAGAACAATTTCAAATGGAAAACTAATTAAGATCTATCTTACCAAATTATTTTTCCTGTTACTAGATTTACAGATTGTATTTTAATTGATCATTACTTAATTATCCATTTCTGCACAAATCCATCTGGCAATATTCTTACATAGACCTTTCCTCAGCAATGCTTTGCTGCCCCTTGACAATGGTGTTTGAGGGATAAATGATTGAGACAGAACAGTTGTTTACCATGTGAGGGTTTTTTAAGCTGAACCATGGGAACTATCAAAGCTGAGGTGTATGGATCTGTTGCACTTGAGATGTGTGGGGATCCAAATCCCTGCACTCACCAACTGACTGCAGGTAACTCAAGTTTGTGGCCACTTCACAAAAGCAATCAGCTTAATTGCCTAATAAAAATTGCGGTCGTATTTGCTGCTCACATTTTCTTTTTCAGGTTAGACATTAGAAAACTCTTCTTTTCCTTTCTGTCATGTCATTTTTGTACTTTATAGTGTATTGCATAAACTAACCCAATGTGCAGGCAGCACCCTGCCTTGGTGTAATATCAAATACTGAAATGTTGAAAGGAAAAAAAAATCCTCTGTGACTCTTACCAGCCAAGAAAAAAAGAGCTGAGGAAAAGCAACAGGAGATTTATGAAAGTTCACCGTGCACTTTGAAGAATGTGTGGGCAGGTAATTTTGCTCATACTTTGGAATATGTTGTCTGTTACTGAGAAATTTATGCATCCCAGAATTGCTTTGGAATGATCAGTGCTGGGGAGTTGTTCGGACTTGACTGGGCAGTTGATAATGTTAACATTCATCTGGAGCCACTGCACTCTCCTTTGCTGAGCTTTTCCACATTCACACTATTTAAAATAATATCCCAGTACAGCTCTAGACAATGTGCATAATTAAATTTCTTTTTAAAAAGCATATTAATAGCAAACAGGCAAAACTGTCATTTGGTATAATCAAATCTTTTTTTTTTTTTTTACTCAAGAGTTCTTTTAGATTATTGTGCTTTGTATCAGACAGACTGGAATTGATTTTTTTTCAGGCTGGTCTTCCCCTGCTATTTATAAAGCCTACTGGTGGCATCTTTAGAAATGTAAATATTTAGGGTTTGCATGTGGGTGTGCATGCCCACGCATTTCAGAGTAAAAGAGTTCTGCCTAAATTTTACCTTTTTAAAGTAAGAATCTGCATTTATTTATCTACCTGCTGCAGCATGAACAGTTTGTTGTGTAATGCATGAATAAGGTTTGTGAATAATAAAGCCAAGAGTTAATACTTTAGAGGAGGGTACAAAGTACAGTAAGAAAAGCAAATATTCAATTTTTTCAGTCTCCCGTTAATACTGGTACTGTCGATCTGGACTATAACATCTTTTAGCACTAAATAAATGTGTCAGTTCATCTGAGTGACTGAGTGAATAATGTATTAATGTGTGTTTGATGTGCACATTTACAGATATGTATCTGCCAAGCCCAGTAGAAAAATCTTTTCTACAGAGAGTCCTTCTTTCAGAAATGATACCTCTTGAGGCATTAGAAACAAACAGGGCTTTTCCCTCAAGCTCTTATAGTCCCTCTTCACCATCCAAAGTAATCAGATAAACATTATTGACATGTCAGTGAATTCATCATTAAATAATGATGAATTATCACGTCTATCATTATAATAGCAAGGTGTTTCAGAAAACTTAAATGAAAGAAGGTTACATGTTAAGGGCAAGACTTTGTTCAGTCATGTAAGAGATGTACATAATGTGGAAGAAAGCATCTGAAAAAACCCTGAACCTTTTGAAAAATTTGTAACTCCTGATCAACAGAAAAGAAGCATATTTTGCATTTTGTCTTGTTTATCTGTCATGCCTCTCTGCTCAGTGCTAGTGTCTTGAAACTGCTTCTGCAGCAGGAGTCACAGCCAGTTCTACTGCAAGTTCTCTGCCACCAGCACACACTCAAATACTCACCAGCTGTTTTGCTCTGAAAAGAAAAAAAAAGACAACCTGGTGCTGTTACCAAATGCCAAGACCCTAGTTGAGATGCAGACAATGTCTCCAGGCTCCCATTATGTTGCCTCAGCCCTGAGCTCTGAAGAGTATTGATAAGGGGCACAAAATAAAACAGGGAAATCAAGAGACGCTGAGTAATAGACCTTTGAATCTTTGTTATTGTTAGATTTACAAATAACACAAACTGGTTTGGGTAGGGAAGGGAAATCAGTTTGCAGTTCAGCATTGGCCTTGATACAATATCATTTCTCATATGTGGAAAAAAGCATATTTGAACACTGAGAGTCATTGTGGTACAATGAAAGTGAATAAATCGTGCCTTCTGTATCAAAGGGTCAGCCTCTCCATATCCCTGTAAAAGGGGTAGCAGTGCTCATGCTAATGTAAAGCTTATCCACCTGAATGCATAGGGCATTATATGCGCATTGAGAGAGAGAAGAGTTTCGTGTCCTGAGTATTTTCCATCTTGCAAGATCATCTCTCCTCTGTACCAAGCATTTTTTCATCTCAATTTATATTTTGCCTGTGGCCAGTAAAACCTTATGCTTTTCAACTCAAATGAAGATTTACATTGAAATTCCGGATTTTGAATGAAAAGAAACTCCAGATGCTGAAAGGCTTTTTTTGTGTGGATGTCAGTTTGTGTGTGCAATTGTTCAGCCTTGTAGAAAGAATTTATAGTTACTTGCACTTAAAAATGGCACCAAACCCAAGGCATTCTAAGCAAAACATACTATGCTTTACTAAAAACCAAAATATTTCACCTTAAATGCTCAAAATTGAAGTTCCTTCCTGGAAGAGATGCCTGGCACTCATCCAGCCACAAGGCTTGCCAGTCTTTGTCCCTGGGTACTGTCTGTCTCTGAGGGAAGTCTGGTACTGCTGTGCCTTTTCCTAAGTCCTTGCTACACTGCTGCCCTTTATCCATTCCAACAAAACTGTGCTGGCATGGTAGTCCCACCTCCCTGTCCCACTGATGCTACTTGCTGTCGTCCCCAGAGCAACAGACTTTAAAATGCAAAATAACTGGGGTGATCATAAAGTCAGTTTAGGGCAACTGTTTCAGTTGGATTGTAGATTCAGGTGGACAAAACTGTGTTGCTTAAGTCAGATCAAATTGTTGCCATCTCTGAACAAAAATGAAAGCTAAAAATTATATATTCAAGGAAAAACTGTGGGTTTGCCATCTTTGCATGTCTCTGTAAATACATGGGCTTATTGTGACACTGCTGAACCTGGAACTCAGTCCTCCAAACACATCCTTGGCTTCAGGTAGGGCTGTTATCTGCCTGCTTTCCAATCGCACTGCCCAGTTTGGCCCACACATAGACTGATCTGTGCCTGCACAGCAGGCCTGTGTCTGAAGCGACTTGGGTTTTGTATTTCCAAGGTAGCAACCCTAGATGGAACAATAAATACTCTTTTCTGGCAACGTTTTTCTCCTTAAGATGGCAGCTTGCATCCCATTATTTTTAAGGTAGCCCACTGAAGCAGGCTGTTGCTTTGAGGCAAAACCACAAGGAGGTGCTGAATGTGGTTCCTGGGTAAAACATATCATGATTTCCCACCAGACTTGTATTACACTAGAGGTTTAATCCTTTCCCAAAAGATACGTCTTTCTTGAGACTCAGTTCCACTCAGTAAAGGATGGTTCATTCAGAATTAAAAAAAGAGAAAACAGACATGGCTCTTTGCAGTTTGCAGTCCTGGTAGAACAGCCTCCCCAGCCTCTGGGGGATCAGGTAACAATGGGGTTTGATAATACTGCCGGAGTTTATTTGAGGGATGTTGACAAGCCTAATTGCTTGGCAGCTCGGAGCAGCTGTAGGGCCCCTGGCTGGTCTGGGGTGGGGGGGGAGGGGGGGGCATTAACTCTTGATTTGCCTGTGGGGTTCCTCATCGCAGCCAGAACACCGCCTGAGAGAGGGTTACTGTGACACTGAGCTGTGAGAAACACACTTGGAAAGCATTCGAGTCTGAATTATGGGAAGTGACTGAGAAAGATACTGAGAGGATGTAGCTGTAGTAGAAGAAAGGATAATGTATTTTAAATGGATAGCAGGTCTAGAAGTGGGCTTTCTGCATGTGTCCTCTGCACATTTAAAGTAATGAGCAACTGTGTCATTCTTGCAATGGAAGCTTTTTCCTGTGTTATCCAGAGAGTTAGTTGCCTGAAAAAAAAAGACCAACCAAGGCAAAAAACCCATGACAAATCATTTCTGTAACAGAGACAATGAGTCAACTTCCCTCAGCAGTCTCTCATCCATTTATTTCTACTTTTCACTGAACTTTGACTTTTAAAGCAAATTCTACTGAGAAACAGAAGTGAATGGGGAAACAGACTCAACATCACCATTGCTGACTGTGATACAAAACATTGCAGATGTGAGAATCTGCATCATTTCCACTCTGTGTTCTACCCTACTGGAAATGGGTCATTTGCAAGTCTAGCAGCAGGTATATAGCTGTAACATGGCAGGGTAAAGTTGTTTTGGGAGTTTCAATCGTGTAGTTCCAGATTATTTTAGCGAAAGTTAAGTCCCCATTTTGCGTTATAGTGGTGGTTTTGCAAACAATGTAGTTATCTGATGTGGAAAATAAAACACACAATTGTGCAATTGTTTTGGAACCCAATAAAACTGCCATTCACATTAGGCAGTGGCCATTTGATACAGAAATCCCTGAATTATATCTTAAAATTCTGGATTAGTACTTGGCATTTCACCCATTCATGGCTTGTGCTAGTAGAAGACTGAATAGCCAGAATTTTAGCAGAAACCAAGAAGCCTGCATCTCTTCACCATCACTGCCAAAAGGTCTGCATGGTGTTAGCCACAATATCTTCCTTGTCTCAATTCTCTGTCAGTTGGGAGACAATCCTTAAAATTTGGCATGCAAGGGCAGCTCTAAGTCAGCCCACTTGGCACAACCACCCCAGGCCCAAAGGATTTCTAGGATTACTGTCTTTCAGAGAGCCCAGCTGTGGCATACGGTGCTATGACTTCTTCCTGCCATGTGCATAAGCTGTCCACATATCTACCTGGTCCAAAACATGTGTGCCATCTCCTTGCTAAGTGTCAAAAGGAAGCATATTCCTTCCCTTAATTATTAATCAATTCTTCTCCTTGATTTCATATTTATTTAAGCATTTAAGATAGTGTTCTGAACACATTCCTACAACATTTCTTCATGAAATCAGGAATTTCAAGTCTGTATCATCTGTATGCTCTGCACATAAGAATTATTTTAATTCTTTTTACTGATACTTGGGCTTTAGTGCAAGGGTTTCTAACATGAGCTAAAAACCCTAGGAGATCTGTGAGTTATTTCTAAGGAATGCCTAAGAAAAGTATACTGCAAATAGTTGTATTTTCTTTTGCAAGCACCTAAACATTCAGCAGAAACATTTTCAAGGGTTACAAATCAGAAGCTGTTGAGAGCTCCTGCTTTAGTGTATTCTTTCTGGGAATGTAATTCAGACATGCCTGCCGAAAAGATGACTCCCAGAGCTCTGAGAACACTGAAAGCTTCCTTTGCTCAACTCATGTGACTTCTTTGTGTTTGTCATTTGGCTTGGATCAGTGAATCCCACACAGTGCATCATTTCTGATAGGAATGGCCAGAAGTGCTTATATATCAATCCACACCGTCTGCTATTCAGGGAATATTTTGGCCACACCTCTCTTTGGTGCAGACCTTTGGATTTTTCCTTTGGTAATTTGCAATGCTGACTTCTCTTTACTTGGCAGTGTGTAAACTCTGAATAGGACAGAGCTATTTTTAGCGGCACATCAACACATTAAGAACGAAATAATTCCCAGTACCCATACGTGAGCTAAAGTATAGGAGGATTTTGGATAGCTAGTAAACTCGAGTTGCTTTTACAGGCTTTCATGGCCAGCAAGCTAACTGCTCATTTTGCATTGTGAAGTAAAAAGTACCCTCCTATCCCTTTTAAATAGTCTCTCCTTTCATCACTTCTATCAGAGAAGAATACTTTGTCTTTGTTTACTAGGTGCCTCGTCCTCTTAGAGTGCTCAGAGGATTGATAAAAGCTAATCGGTTCCAGCATTTAAAATACAGTAAATGACACAATTACCATCTGTGTATTAATGTACATCAAGGTGATCAATTTGATTTTCTTCCAGCTCAGTGAAAAAGAGCACAGTAAGGTAAAAGGGGCCCTGGATTCCCAATGAGTATTTTCTCCTGCATATTTTTTTTCCCCCAGCTGAGACAGTTTTGCTTTTTATTTTCCTTTTTTTTTTTTTTTTAATGCAGCTCTTACTTCCAGGCCACTCTAGAACATGAGCCACCCAAAATGGCATTTATGCCAAAATAGTGGAAGGCCAAACCACTCTGCCAGCAGTGTCCATGTGATTTCCAGGGCTCAGCAAAAGCCTACAGTGCTACGTACTGCCCTGAGGACTCAGACATGAGGTGCACATTAAAAGTAATGCCTGCTCACTCCTATTCCCTTAGGCCACAAACAGCTTTGTTCCTAAGTAGCATGTTAAGGACAAGTAACTGCTTTAAGCATTTCCAGGTAAATACTTTGAGGCAGCACTAATTGGAAACACCAGAGAAATCTGCTCAAAAATGACCTGAACACCTGTGTAGGAATCCTACACCTGGCCCTTTCTCCTAATGCAGCTTAGAGTCCGTTGTGCATGCCCCATCCTTGGGAGTGTTCAAGGCCAGGTTGGAGAGAACTCTGAGCAACCTGGTGTAGTGGAAAGTGTCCCTGCCCATGGCAGGGGAGCTGGAATTAGATGGTCTTTAAGGTCCCTTCCAACTCAAGCCATTCTATGGTTCTATGATTTGCAATTCTTCATTTCAGTTGACTCATCCAGACAACGGGGACAACTATAACAACTCCTGCAACAGCCAAGGATCACTCCAGCCTTCATTTGCTGGTGCTTATGAAGGCCCTTAAAGGCACACGGCCAAAGAACAATTCTGCAATTAACTCACCCTTTGGCCTTGAGCATGTTATTTATACTCCTGTTATCTTGAGTGAAATGGTTGCAGGCAAGGAGCTGCTGATGGATGGATGCACTGGCCAAAGGCACCATGTGAGAGCACGGACCCCTTACAAAGTAGGGCAGCCCGCTACAGTTTCCCTATGCAAACATAAGAAAGAGACAGCGTTAAGTGGACCCAGCATGGCCAAGGAGCGCCACAATCAGCCTGCAATCCCCCCATTTCTCGGCTCTCCCAAGACAGTGTGAGAAGCTGCTTACGCGCTTCGGAGCAAGGAGCTTGCTCCTAATGACACGCTTCCCTCCGAACTAGTTCGTGGCGCTGCCAGCAGATGTCAGCAAGCGATAATAAAACGCAGTCCCGAGCCTCGCAGCAGAGTGTGAATTTGGGATTGCGGGCGCCCAACTTGCGCTGCGACCTCGGGGCATCCGAGCCATCTCATCACCCATGGCATAGCCATCCAGAGCAGAGCCGTGTCCGCCTGCAGACGCCTTCCAGCTGCTTTCTGTTGGCGTGATCCCTTCCTAAAACCGTCCTGGAATGATGGAAACTGCCGTGATGCCGAGACCAGGCCAGCTGGGGAAGGGGGCACTGCCTACAGGACACGGGTGCATCAGGCGGCCCGGGCCGGGGGAAGACAGCAGGGCTGGTACTTTCCCACTAATAAATGAAATGTGCCCAAAGCATCAGTGCTGGGAAGCTCTCGCTGACACCTCTTGTTTTGCCACATACAAATAGCCAGTATGTCACTGGATCTGCCAACAAGCCACTGCTAAGAATGGACAAAACAACAACAGCACCAAACTGTAAAGCTCTGTCCCAAAACTCTCACTGTACAGGTTTAAGAATCGCCTCAAGTGGCAAAATAGCATCACAGTAATCCCCATAGAGCAGTGCTTATATCACTGTGGAATAGGTTTAGATTTTAGTATGGCCACAGCCACAAGAGGAAATGGAATGTGTTCAACTCAATATTAATCCTCTTCATAACCTCAAATAGATCTGCCAACAGTTCTCAGAATCGCCATTAAATGTAAGAAGCAAGTTTCATATCAGGACTTTGTATCAGCTGCTGGATATAAGAGTAGTTTAGTTTTTACTGTGGTTTTAGTGCTCCAGGCAGTAAATGTGAGCAGAAAAACATCCTGCAAGTTATTTGCTGACTACTACCTCAAACCTGGCCTCACTAGCAGAAATAAGGGTGAGGTAGCAAATTCTAATTCTTTGTGCACTTCTTGATGAACAACTCATCCCCTCATCAAGGAACCTGAAGCCATGTGAGTGTTGAAAAGGCATGTGGAAAATTGCTGTCCATTTGCTAGCAGGTTGAAGCAAAGTCTCACAGCTAAACTTGGAGTAATCTGTCTTTGCACTGAGCCCCAGAGACTTTCAGGAAAGCAGAATGAAATCAATGTCCTCCAGCTGAAGTTTTGAGTGAACCACCAAACCCTGGAAGCAGACAGGTCAGCACACACCAAGAGGCAGTGCTGGGTTTAAGTCTTCTTTGGGGTTCTTTGGAAAAAATATATACTTTTCTCACTTGGGGCCACACATCAAGTTGTTACTCAGATTTCCAACCTTTATAGGAAGACTGGAAGGCTTCTGATTAAAGCAAGGAGATTACAGGACCATTTGATTAAAAAGCAGTTAAGGAAATTTTTATTAGAATTAAAATACATTTGAGTAGCATTATCTGGCCTTGTATTTTTTACCTAAATTTTTTCTTCATATTGGTCTGTCTTTTCCAGTCTTAACTATCCACAAAGAAATATTTCTCACATAGTTCAACCCTCATATTTCACTGAACGTGTTTGACTGAGCTGGATAATTTACATTTTTTGGCCCTGATTTGAATCCCATTCCAGGTGGTTTGGAATTATCTGAGCCTGAAAATGGATTGGAACCTATGCAGAAAAAAAAGAGTATGTCAAAGGCTTTGCCAGTTCTGTCCCAGCTGTCTGAATTGCCACCAAGCACAGAAAACACTGCCCCCAAAGGAATTGCTCCTTGATATTTATAGGCTGCTAAAGTGAAGTAAGAAAAAACCCTTCTGCCCTGGTCCTCCCATGGAATTCTCCAGACAGGGAGTACTTCATCTATGCTCAAACCAATGAAGAAGATGGATGAGAATATGAATGTTGAAATTCATCAGTGCAAATTCTAGATGATATCAGGAAGTTACAGGAAATTCCCTGCTGGAAACCTATATGGAAGGAATACAGGGGAAATAGGCAATGTGGAGATGGGGCTGGAGATCACCTAGAAATACCTGTTGCACTGCATTAAAGTCCCTTTGGATGGACCAGAAAGTCTAAAGCATGGGTTAGAGAAGCTCCAGAAGGATTTACAGTTCCAGGAGTAAAGGACATAAGAACATTGCTGAATAAGATCTACAAAATCAAAATTAGAAACCAAGAAAAGTAGGTTCAAAGACCAATTTGTGGTAACTTACATCTTATTAATTGCAGCAGCTAATTCTTCATGTTCCCAAATGCCCATGGAGCATTAATAAAACTTCACCCAAAGCCAAAAGATATCACTAGCATTAATGTTCACCTCACTGAAACCAGGCAGAGCAGGTTCCCACAGAGCTTAGCCTGGTATTTTCTTTTAAGCTACATTGCTATTGCTACAGTAACCCCAAGAAAACACAAAACCAAGGGTGTTTGCACAGGTGTATTTGTTATTGCAGGATTTCTCTCAAGGGCTGCAGCATGGAGGAGTGAATACAGGTATTGGAGGCCAACAGGGCCTGACACCCACAACACGGTTCCCTGTCATCCTACCCTCTCCCCCTCTTAGCTTCCTACAAAAATACCCCATGATGTGGGACCATTTATTGCAAAACTCAGCAAGGGAGCTGTAATCTGAGGGGTTTACTTGTGCCAGTGTGAGTTTTTCCACAGGGTTTCCACAGGGTTCAGACCCAGTCCTGAGGTCCTTATTCGCCTATCCAGCTTATTTGCTGTAAACTAAAACATGCACTTGCAGGATTAAAGCAGGTGTTTCAATTCTGTGCCTGAATGGAGAAGCATTTAAATGTGTGCTTAAATGATTCATGGAACTGGGGCCTGGAAACCCCCCAATTTCTCCTCAGGATAAAGAAAGGATCAACAAATGACACGAGAAGTTATTCATGTAGTTCAGAGAATTACCTGGAAGGAAATTCAGGGAGGAGCGAAGTAAAAAGAAAAAAGAAAAATAAAAAGAAACCCAAAACTCTTCTCTAGCACTTCATTTTTACAGAAAATGTCCACAGCTTCCAGAAGAATTTAATCTATTTTCCAGTATCCACTAGAATAACAATCTTTCTCAAAACACCAACACAAAGGCAACATCAGATGTGATGTTCTGACAGTGCAGGAAACAACCTTTGCTGTCCAGCAGGAAAAAGGTCAGATCCTCTTGTCCTTCTTTCTGCTCAGAAAACCCTCAGAAAACACTGCGGTAAGAACTCTGCTCAGCTGTGAAAATTTTCTCTGTCCCATGACTGTTTTTCTCTCAGCATGTGGAGATGGATCTACCTCAACCAGCAAAGCTCTGAGCCCAGTGAATGCCTGGAATGATAATGCAGAACGTTCAATATACTCTTTCTATACATTTGATTCGCAGCTCAAATGTCACGTTCCTTTTCCTTTAATTACAGATATAACCTGGAACTATGAGTTATTTCTCTAGTCCAGAATCATATATTTTCATTTTTTTTGGTGGGATGTTTGCCACCAGTTGGAAGAGTCACAAGGTTTCAGCATTTCACACAGTTCCTTCTAACTTATTTTCCCCTCTTCACACTATTCAGGCCTCCCACTGTTCCTTTCTTTGTCTTGTCAGATTTCTCTTTTGATGACTCAATTAACTCTGATGGAAAGTTCTTTCAGCTGTTTTCCTCACTGCTGCTCTATCTCTTTTTTCCTCACTGCTGCTCTGTTTTTTCCAGACTGAACAAGGGTACCCCTCAGCTGCCAATGCCCAGTTCCCAGGAGCCCATTATGTCCAGGAAAGCAGGCATTTAGAAGGCATTTAGGCAATGTCCCTTCTTCTATGGAAAGGGAGTCACCCATGAGTTTCTTTCCAAGGGTTACCAGAAGCGCATTATCACTTCTGTCCTCACCTCCCTTTGACCACTCTGGAGTCATCCTGAGCCCAAACCACAGTTCAGGAAGGGCGAGTATTGGTCCTTTGGGAATCCCAATGCTCGGTATGCTGAGGGAAAATAACTCAATGTGCCACAAGACATGGAATTTTATGATTGTAAGCAACTTTTAGAGGGAATCTAACAGAACCATGAGTGGCAAAGAGCTACTTTGGATACAGTCAAATCTTCCATCAAGCAGTTGCTATCAAATGGATGGAGATATTGGAGTTGCCATTTTGATCCTGATACTGAACAATCCTCTTAGATTTTGCTTGTGCTAAGTAGCAATCCTAATATCTTTTTGTCTATTTTTTAGGAGGTAGTACAGGTTCAACATACACTTTTGAATTTAAAGCAGGAAGAAAAATTATTACTTGTGATAACTGTAATTCCACTGCAAAGGAATGTTGAGAAATCCTGATATTTATCAGGAAGGTGAGTTTTTGAGGGAACTGTGGCCAGAACTAAAGCAGGATCAAAGAGGAAAGACATCAACACTCATTGAGGCACTGAGATTCATATCATAAGCCTGAAACTGGAATTTACCTAAGGGTCTGAAGAGAAAACAAGTAACTCCTTAGAGCAAAGCTGTCTGTGCCCTCTCTTCATCCCATGTCACTGTGAGTTCTGTGATCCCTGAATAGCTGTTTTAAAAAATATATTCTTCATCCTGTTTATATAAAAATTAACACTTAAAACTTAGAAGAAAAATGCAATTTTCTCTGATTGTACTCTGTACAATCTCAGACAGCTTTAAAATTATCAAAGTTGTAGTGAAATACAGGCAGCTACATCAGTGTCATGACCATGCATCTGTCTAAAGATTACAAATGAAGGTAGAACATATCCATAAAAATATGGATTTAGAGCACACTCAGCTTCTACAAATTTCATTAAGGGTTAGACTGTGATACTGTTATCTGTGTCAAGTGATGTCTTAATACTTCATTCCAATGGGATAATTCAAAGAACTAGGTATTATGCAAGTTGAAAAAGGTATCACAATCTAACCTTAAAAGCTGAGTGTTCTCAATGCACACTAGCATCAGGCTCATTGCCAAGAAAATTAATGTCAGACTTTTCAGGCAAATAATAGTCATTGTTTTCTACAAATTATATTTTCCACCAAAATCATTGAGAAATTTCTTAACTTATAGAGTAAATCCTCTGAGGGGAGGGGAGAATAGCTCTGGTTTCACTGCCTAAGTGTCTGTTCCATTTTAAGGATATTAGCTAGCCAAATGAAAAATGCATGAATCAATCAGCAACAAGGACCTTGATCTCCAAATGAGACAATGCTGAGCTTTGAGATTTACGGTCTTGCTTCCAGAATTCCATTATTTGGAGGAACAACAACAATAACAATGGGAGATGACATCAGAATAACGTGTGTTCTTCTTTTCTTTTCCTTTCCTGTTTATCACAAGATGCTGACTTCTGTGTCATTCACCCCTGTCAAATGAGTAAATGTGCAGTGCTTTAAAACCTCACCAGATGCTCACTGGGTTCAAAATAAAATGAGACTATCTTGAATGGAAGGACTTTATTGCCAATTGCATTTTGCACTATTAATTAGTTTATCCACAGAGCAATTAGCTATTTCTTCCCTTTTTCCCATATTTCTTCTGCAAACAGAACTCCTTTTGATTTTCACACATATAAAACCTACTGTTGGGAGTCATTCTGCACTGGTGTAGGGCAGGCATGGATTTCATTCTAACCACTCATGATTCTTGTTTTCTTTTCCCTATAAAATTGCAGTTGTCCCTTAATTTTATGGTATCTACAGTAGGTGAAATTCCTTCAGACATTGCCTGGCAAGACCTGCCATAACAGGCTTAAACTCTGTAGATACAAAAATGCTGCTAGCAAGGATTTTCTTGCTATTTTCTAAGTCCGTGAGAGACTTTTCTCTCTCACAGAAGAGGTAGCAGTTATGTAAACAACCAAACACCTGCAGCCTTGAGAAGTCTTGTTTATGGTATAGTAGGAAAATATTTTGACAATGGATGTTTTAGGATTTTAGCCAATCACCCCCAAGGGGTGGCTGATCCTTTGTCCAATGAGACTATGAAGAAAAAAGTCTATAAAAGAGTTTGTAAAATAATCAAATAAATCACTCTTGCTGCACAATTCCTGCCTGCTGGATCTTCTCTCCTCCTCCTCCCTACAACTGCAGGACACAGTGATGTACCCTAGGGCCCAGGCCTGTGGTAATAAAACTCTTCTGCCATAATGCCAAAAGTGAGAGAAGGTAAGGAGGGGACAGATTTACTGGAGCAGGCAAGAGGAACTCGCATTAACACCTATGCCCAAACCAATGAAGAAGGACATGGGGACCCACACCTTATTGTATCTTATAGTGAAAATATTCATACATTTGAAAGTGACTGTAAAGATCAGATTCAAACTCAGCCCTAAACTCTCTCCAGACTAGGGGACTTAGAATTTGTTCAGTGCCTTATCTTGCATGAATGGCTCCCTTCTTCAACTATCATGGCATAGCTCAGCCAGTGAGGCAGGAAGGAGAGGTAAAGGATATATCAGAGACAGGAATGCCCTTGCTTCCTTACTTCAGTAACTTACAGGTTATCTAAATCCTTCATATAATTTTAGGACATGTCAAGCTAAGCAGGTAAACCTCTTTTCCTGATGACAAGGTCCTCATTTGGGATGATAGTGAGTTTAATACAGAATATATCAAGTTAGGGAGGTAAAGAAAGAATTGAATTGCTTGCAACTTCTTCACCTTTCAGGACTAACTCAGTAACTGGTTATCTGCAATGAAAATGGCACCCGCAATGAAATCACGGCCCTGTTTACCAACCTGTGCATAGAAAAAGGTAAATTCTGGTATTTAACTGCAAAAACAACAACCTCATTGACATGGAATCTCTTCTCAGCAACTCTGTGCATTATCCTGCAAATAAATCAGCACAGAACATAATTTACTTGTTCTACCAGCATAGAGAAAACCCCTCCAAAGAAATTGGTGTATGTGCTTGCTAACAGAAAACAATGCCTATTGGGGTGCCATCTCCTGCAAAAAACATGAGCAAAAAAATACACATAAATCTTAGACCTGAGGTAAATGTAGTAATAGAACTGCTAGTAAATCATTACTTCTACATTACTGGTTGACACATTGTTGTGAAAAAGTGAAAGTGCTAATCACTGAACTACAGCAGTGGTGTTGTTTGTAGCTGTGAATGTATTGTGTGATCTTGTTCTTTGGAGAACGATCCAGTGTGCCACTGTCAGAACAGCCTTCAGCTCTTGGTAAGGAATCCACACCTCCTAGCAGGAACATAAATTAAACCAAGAACGATTTCTGCTACAGATTACATAAACAAATATTTTAATCCCCCTTCAGCCTATATACGCTGGTCACTTACTACATTTGCACTGGCTTTCCCAGAAAAACTTCCATTTACCATCTCAGGATATATTTTACAGAACTTATGACGAAGACTATGAGGAGAAAGCAACTGCCTTCCATACTTCCAACGTGATACAAAAGTCACTGAAGTCAACATAGGAATTCCACACTGGCTTTGGTAAGTTTAGGATTAGACCATTTTAAACACAAGATCTATGTTTAAAAAAGACAATTGAAAACAGCTGTGGGAAAATTTGGAAAATATGATGGCTAAGAAACCATCTGGCTTGGAAAAATATTAGATTTAATATTAAAAATATTAGGTTTTTTTAAAATGCAAGCATCCATTTTGCATGCCTTCAAAAAGTTTTATTATTGTTTATTATCCTTATTGGGGCAGCTTGCTTAACAAGAAATTCTTATGTTTTCAGAGTTCCCTTGCTCCTGCTGTTTACAGGAGCAGTTTGCTGAGACCAGCAGTCCTCAGGTCATTCATTTCAGACAAACCATCCTCTCCCTGTCTGGCTACCGCTGCTGTTCTGAGTGATGTGGCCATACAGAAGGCACTTCAATGTAGGACATCATGGCATTGTATGGCACTGGGTAGTTGATGACTCAGTGCCATTTCCAGGGAAATCAAGTGACAGAAACACCCCGTCTTTGTACCTCATACATACTCAGGTGAATCATGTTTTGGAGAGAGAGAGGATGAGGGAGTGGACTGCACTCAAGCTCAAAATTAATCTGTAACCTTAAAAAAAAGATCCCTATGCTTTATGGCCTTGAGGAATTAGAAAGTTTGTTCAGCTTTAGGAAGAAAAACACAACTCAGTATGAGGAGAAACAGTAAAAGTAAGCAGAAACAAGTTTCTGTTTTCTGGGAAAATCTACCTTTTTGACATTTTCCCCGTTCTGAAACAGAATAAAATTTCTTCCCAATTTTTCCTTGAAGTAAAGTGCTAACAGAGAAAAAGTATTTAAAATTAGCCCAAATGCTTTGCTTTGACTTTGAAAATTTTAAGATGTTTGAATAAAAATATGTTCAGAAATTTTTAAAATGTAACATCTTTAATTCGATCAGGTATTTTTTATATTTTTCTTGTAACCAGATTTCAAGGAGTTAACATTTTAGATAGAAAGTTTTCCATTTATTTCTGAAAAGTTCCTGACAGGTAGGGAAAATAACTGGGGACAGGTACCACAGAGTTTTTAAAATACATCCCATTGCAGCAGGTAGCTACATGTACAATAAGGCTTTGACTGTGCTGTTCTAACCTGATCTCAGCACAGGGTTTCTTTACCTGCCTTTGTTGCTCCAAATGTTCTTTTAGACTGCTAATCTGAAGGAAGGGCCCTTGTAGTCCTGTGATGACACCCCTTTATTTATCAATAGATGTCCAGGGGAAAAAAAAAAGGTGACTTCAGTGGCCCCCTGCAGATGGAGGAATCTGGAGATCTGAAGTTAGGTTTCCCATTTCAGCAACATATTGTACTAACTTACAGTGGTTCTTCTTTTAGCTAAGAGCATCACCCAGCTTCCAGCACGGCTACAGCTGCAGGAAAGGACTGGCAGCTAACACAGTAATGAGTAAGTATCTATTGAGATTCACTCATTACTATTAATTTTGCCATTGCTTCCAACTGATTCAGGAACTACTTATGGAAATTCTTCTTCTTCTGTCTTGCTGAAATCCAGTGCTGTTGCTGTCAAACCTGCCAACAGGCGCAGCAATGCTACTGTGATAAAATAAGTCCAATTCTATCCCAATCTTGCTTTCCTAGGGAAGAACAGAACTCATTAAATAATTATCAACTGTGACAAGAAAGTAGCTGGCCAAACACTTGCTGCTAATCTAGGCATGACAGCAGGACTATACCTTTCAAAGCAGTAATTAGTTAGATGAACAACAACACAAGTACCAGACAATGACACAGAAAGGACAGTCCCTAAAGGACAGATCCATTATTCGTAGGGTTTAGTGTTTGTGTGACTTATGAATGTTATTTTGCAGTATAAAATTACATTTCTCCTCTGCTGCCTTTCTCTTTGTTTTCTGCACAGTTTATGGAAGCGGACAGAGAGAAAATCTGGAGCCGAAGCCATGAGAGAGCAGGTGGCAGAAGCTCTGAAAGACCTTCCTTACATTCATGAAACGAGAGTGGGTGGATAGATCTCACAGTAGAACAACACCATCAGCCTGCACCTCCAATCTTGTGTGGGTAAGAAATCCAGTACTTGCACCCTTCCCTTGTTCTATGCTTGGACTGATACCTAGTACAGATTTGTAGATTACGTCTGGTAATCCTCATGAATTTCCTTTCTCAACAGGGCAGATTCTTAGGTGGTGTAGATTGGTGTAACACTATTGAAGCCAGTGGAATAATACAGATTTATCTTCAGCACACACCAAAACAGCAGTAAGTGCCAGAGGTGTTGTCCCATAAGCTAAAAGAAGTCACGAGCCCAAACTGCTACCATTGAATGTAGAAAGCAGGATTACGATCACACATAGAGTTGAAGCTGAAATTACACCCAGCCAAACTTGTTTTCAACTGGACTGTTCCAATGCTTAAAGTTAAGTATACACATAAGTGTTTGCAGGATTAAAGCCTTGATTTGTAATGACAGAGCAAATCCAAATAGAGATGGATTAGCTGGCAGGGGGCAGGTGAGGTGGTCAAAGGCACATGCAGTTCATCATATGGCTCTGTAATTTACTATGTGATTATCACAACTACATATTTGGTGTGGGGATATAGATATACATGCACACATGTATACACAGAGCCAAACTTTATTGGCACAGAGGCCCCACAGTCATTTCAAATTTAGACTCTGGGCTGCACTTGTTCCAGGACTGTGTGTCTCTTGCCAACACACTGAAGCGCCTCAGGCTTCAGTCTGATTCTTTGTTTGCTTGCCCATTAAAGTTCTTATCCCACACTCCCTTTTGGCAGAAAATTTTGTTATTTCTGCTTTATGCTGGCCTAGGCCCTTCTCTTGCTTCTGTTCCTATTAACCTATAGCAGTGACAGCCAGGAGCAAACTGAAGCAGCTGGTTGGAGATGCTACTATCAGACTGAGAAACAGCTGTTGTGCAGAGGGGCCACCCTGAAAAACTTCTATTGCAGCATTGCTGGGCTGTAGTTTGGCCATTGCAGTTGGGGAATTGGGGAAAGAGAGCACTTTCATTTTCAGATATTTAATTGCTGAAAAATGTAGGGGTGTGTGCAGCATCTTTATTGGATGTCACACAGAAGTAATGCTTTCCAGGTATTTTTTGGCACTTTGCATCATTATCCTCTTACTGCCAGCATGGAATGGCCCCATGTTGCAACTCAGTGTGCAACTGACTTCCAATTTTTCTGTTTAAATTAATATTTACCAGTTGGTTATTTTTGGCAGACTTTTATTGGTAACACTGATTCAAAACAAATAGCCAAATTCTGCCCTTGGTTACAGCCATATGACATTTAGAGTTAACTCTGCTTTTACCAATGCCACCAAGGGAAGACATGGTCCTTTTCCTGACCTTTGCTCTGTACTTACCTTTAGATTAGAGCTGGGCTGCTGTTTTAACTTTGAATATGTTGGGATACAGCATTGAGTAGAGCTCCAAAATGTATTGATTGGGCATTTCTCTAAGATGTTTAATAGTCCCTGCATCTTACCTTTCAAGAACCAGTCCCTTCAGAATGCCATCACATATGTGCAGAAGAAACTCTTGCAAGAGCACTATAAATCAGACCTTTGCTATCAGCCAAAAAACTTAATTATTGAAGTACTTTTGTATACACCAAAAATCAGGTGGATTCATCACTTCAGACTTATTTTAGTTATTTCTAAATTAAAGATATAGCAGAGTCATTGACCAGGGCATAGGACCTACACTGTAATTTGAATAGACTCAGAGCAAGCGAGGTACTCCAAGAAGCTGCGCAGAATTTTCTGCATGTCCTGCTGTACGTTGCCTCCACACCTCTGTAAATGCACAGCACTCCTGAATCCAGGATATTGATACAAGTAAAAACCTCAGCTATGCCTATAGAAAAGCCATAAAATGGCAGGACAGTGCCTGTGTAACTGGCATGTGGGCCTAAGAACTGTTGCATTCGGCTCATGTTAAGAGCTGTACTCCAAACCACATTCCTGTTTGTCACCTTAAGGGTGGGAAACCACTGAAAGAACAAAGTCAGCCACCAAGGCTGCCAAGCTAAGTTTGCTGTGACATTGATAAATATTCAAGCCAATGTCTTTCAAATGTTATTGTGAATCACCTTTCCCTCCTTCCTTCCCCTGCTTCAGTCATCTTGCTGGCTCAGAATATTCACCTTTGTCTCAGACCTCAGCTGCCTTCACTTTATTGCATATGATTGCTATTGTCTTTGTCTCTTTTATCCGCTTCACTGTGTCTCATTTTCCTAAAGTATCTGGCACCCACTTTTCCATAACACTGTTCCTTTGTTCCAGGAAAACATAATTTCAGGAGGCAGCAGAAATACAGTTCCAAAGGCCACCGGGTGACATCCTCTCTCACCTGATCTTTATTCATATTGGGGTTTAATGGCACTTTTTTTTTCCATTTCTCAAGCACCCTGCAACACCCTTCCTCCCTGACAGGAAGGCACATTTTATTTCTCATAAAAATGCTTTCCTACCAATCTTCTGTTCTTCAGAAGTTTCAGAGACCTTTCTGTTAAATGCTGGTTTTCTCATGTGGATGGACCTGTTGACCTGGTTGTGGTTTATTACTGTTTTGACACTTTTTTCTCCTTCCTAAATTTGGAAGAACTTAGACCCTTTTGTCATTTCCAATTCCTGTGATATTGGCTTCAGCAGCAAGCTTTCCAAATGCTGTTTTGAATATTGTGGTAAGAACAATTGAGAATCCTCAATATTTGACCAGTTTGGCTTTCTAAAAGTAATATTTTTAACATGATACCACTAATCTTGTGTTTGTGGCTCATACATAATCAACCTGCCTCCGATATCAACACCACCAAAAAAAAAAAAGGAAAAAAAAAGTAGTTTCTGTCATTTCTACCAACTCAGGCAAGGATGCTGTTATTCTGTCCTTTATGTACACTTTCTTAGCTCCCTGGTGCACTAAAAAAGGGCCCTCAGTCCATTGAAATAATACAAAACCTCAGTTGCTGATGGTAGTGGTATGTGATTTCCTGTGTACGTTTTACACCAGAAGGTACAGTGCCTATTGTACATCCCCATTTAGAACTCAAACACAATGGCTCATGCAGCTGCATGGTGACCTGCCAATAAAGTTTAAGACAGCATAGACTTCCACATGAATCTGCAGATTAATGAGACAGAGAACTATCTTCTTTTTTCCCCACAAAAGGCTACTCGTGCATTCAGAATGTGCTGCAGACTAAAACCAAAGTTCAGCTCGCCACAGGAGTAGAGAGAGAAGAAACATGCACAGGATACACTCAGAAACAGCCCAGCCCTTATGGAAAACTCCTGTGGAATTTAACACAAAATGATATGCTTTCTACAGATTTTTTTTTCCCTACCATCCTATAGCTCAGATACCTCTTCTATTAAATTCTATACAATGGCACAAAAAACTTCATATAAAAGATATAATGCTCCATAGGTTTTAGAGTAATTTTATAGTGTTCCGTTACATTTCTATAGGACCCCCTTGTTTCTATTCCAATTATGTTATCCAGAACTTTTCATAAAAGGCTTATCTTATAACAGGCCCTTTCCCTCTTTTTCTGTTTTCCTTTAACAGAATGTGTATAGAGATATACATTACAAGGCGTGTTTCTTACAACTCCATGATTTTAGGCATATTAAAGTCCCACACATGGCAAAAGCATTATTTTGTCTTTTGGCTAGGAAGCCAAGTAAATTAGTGAGCAAACTGTCAAAGCCAGACAAATACAAATTTATAACTGCCTTCTCATCTTGATTAGGCCGATGAAACAACACTACTGTGGGAGAGCAGGAAAAAAATGAGCTTTCAATCTTTTTTTTTTTCCTATCATTTTGAAGCAAAGCCCAAGGTATAAAGACTTACAGAAACCTTTCTGGTGAATATCCTTTCCGGACTTTATGTTAAAAGGTGAAGTAAGTAGTGCAAGGGTTAATTTAACTCCTTGAAAAAAGTCTTCAGTCTTCAGGAAGTGTTTGGTACATCACAGTCCAGAAATTATAATGTAATTCTTACATATCTGTCATTCTGGAATACAGTGGCTGTTGTCTTGGGTGTTAATTCAAACACTGCCATGATTTTGGGCTGCTTAATATTTGTCAGTGGACACAAAGACAGCAGGTACTTCAAGGGTGATCTGATACCTTTATAATCTGAAGGTGCTAATCCACTATGGAAAGATAGCTCAGACTATTCTTTGAGCTAATAACCAGAGGCCAAATTATTCCAAAATGGACTGGAGAAATGACAGTAGTTTAAATAGAATTTTTCATTCTAGAGATCACCTAGTTAACTGTGTTATAACAACACTGGATTCACTAGTCCCTGTTTGGCATGGCCATGGCTCCAGACAGGAAATTGTCTTCACATATGGTGCTTGGAGTGAAGAAGAACACAAGGATTCCCATATGGCCTTATGATGAGCAACAAAAATTACAGTGACTAAAGAGACGACGTCTAAGAAATAGGTTTCTGTACTCACTTTTGGCATTTTCAGAGTTAGTGATCAAAATAAGTAATTCCACATCTATGAAGGCAAATGCTGGGTATATTAAGAAATCTATAGAAGACTAAAAGTTAACTGAAAAAGTTAATTGAACCAATGAAGGTCACATGGTCTATTATTTTTTTCTCTTCCATAAATTTCACAGAATAACCATGTTTTGATCTCAGAGAGGCAGGAGATGGAAGCTTAAAGCAAAGTGGCAAGCTTTAGCTTATCAATTGGAGACTATTTTTAGTCACTGATTCTTGACACAAAGATTACCCTTGCCAGTTTTTACGGCTTGAAGAGAAGGGACCCTAGAAAGGTTTGATAAAATGAGAATGTCTTTAAAAAGAACAAGTAAGAGCAATCCTCCTTGAATTAACCTCATTTATTAAACAATAATTTTGTGTCAGTTTTGACTTATCGAGAGCTTATTTTGTTCATAAGAATGCCTTTGATGGTGTAAAAAGGTCTCTGAATACATGAATCACAATTCAGTACCATCCAAAGCATCATCAGATGTCACATAAAAAGGGATAAGTTCAAATTCCCTGTGTTAATGTGGATTGTGTATCCAGTTATTTTTATTATCAAATCTTTATTTCATTCCTGAGATGACAATATTATGTCTTACTGCTTTCATGATTGTTTCAATTCATCTAGCTCCTGCATACATTTCAGTACTTTTCATTTTTCATATAACTCCCTTGAGAAGCAGCTTTGCATTGACTCATTTTCTTTCTTTTCCCTCTTTAAGAAAGTTTTGTCTCTGTGGATTTTCTCTGAAGATGTTTTAACTGATGAGCTGTGATTTCAACACTGTTTCCCAGACTGACTGAGCAGTGTAGTCTCATTCTCATTGTGAGTGTGTTCGCTGAAGTTAGTACTGTGGTCCAGCTGAACAGTTTCCAACTCTCAATAATGTAGTCCTAATGCATCTTCTGTTCTCTGTCTTTCTTTTGTTCCTCAAGGTATTTCTTGAAGTATGGAGAATCCCTGCTCCCCTTCTAGCACTGGAGGAAAAGCATCATATTAATCTTTGGGAATGCTGATTTCTGTTCCTAGTTTTCTAGTGTTTGAAAAAAGCCTGGCTTTGTTGACACAGTCATTTTCTGGGACAGAATATATGATTGATGTATTTGTCCATGAATTCCTGTTTTCATTTTTTATTATTTTAATAAAACAGTAAAATTACATGCAAATACATCCATGAAGTTCAATGAGGCCAAGAGCAAGATCCTGCACATGGGTCAGGGCAATCCCAAGCACAAGTACAGGCTGGGGGATGAATGGATTGAGAGCAGCCCTGCTGAGAAGGACCTGGGAGTGTTGGTGGGTGAGAAGCTCAACATGACCTGACAATGCACACTGGCAGCCCAGAAAGCCAACTGTGTACTGGGCTGCATCAAAACAGTGTGGGGAGCAGGACCTGGGAGATGATTGTCCACCTCTGCTCTGCTCTGGTGAGATCTCACCTGAGGTGTTTTCTGGGGCCCCCAAAAGAGGAAGGACATGGATCTGTTGTAATGAGTCCACAGGAGGCCACAACAATGATCACAGGGCTGGAGCACCTCTGCTATATGAAGACAGGCTGACAGAGTTGGGGTTCTTCATCCTGGAGAAGAGAAAGCTCCAGGGAGAACTTACTTTAATAGAAGACCCTTAGGGACCTAAAGGGACCTACAAGAGAGCTGGAGAGTGACTTCGTACAGGGGCAGGTAGAGACAGGACAAGGGGGAATGGCTTTAAACTGAAAGAGGTTAGGTTTAGATTGGTTATTGGGAAGAAATTCTTTACTGTGAGGATGGTAAGGCAATGGAACAGGTTGCCCAGAGAAGATGTGGGTGTCCCATCCCTGGAAGGATGGGGCTTTGAGCAACCTGGTCTAGTGGGAGGTGTCCCTGTCCATGGCAGAGGTTTGGAACTAGATGGTCTTTAAGGTTGCTTACAATCCAAACCATTCTATGATTCTATGAAAATAAAACAATATACTTTTTACTTTCATTTAATATTTGCACCAAATCTTTGAGTAGATATAAACCCATCTGTATTACCCAGATCAGTTGCTGAACAGCCTCATTTTCTGTCTTATATATTGGGTTTTTCCAAATTGTTGTCTTAAAGAACATTTGCCCTTCCATCTGGTCAATCATATCTGCCATACTGGTCCCTCTACACACTTGGGCCCTGAAGTTCACTTACCCTCTGCAGTCCAGGTGCTCCAACTGCATGTATGGAGTCTGACAACTCCCAGTCTCACACAACCTTTCTTTCTCACCCCACTGAAAGGCTTCTCAGTGACATAAACCTGCAAGGCAGTCACACCTGAAGATAAAAGTTCCCTTAGTTTTATCACTAGTATTATTGTTATTGCCATTCTCTTAACTCTGAGACCAAAAAGGCATTGACAATGGACAAGGGAGAAGTGAGTATTTATCTAAAATGTACTTGTCTGTATCTAAAATACTTTCACAGCGCAATTCTCCACGGTGCTGAATACCTGAAATCCCTGACCAGTTCACACTTATTCTGTCTCCCTTCTGGATCATTCCAAAAGCATCCCCAAAGGAGTGCAATGGCCATGTGACAGATGGTTTCCTCCAGAAAGCATTCCCAAAGGCAACACGGAGAAGACTGCACCATATTATCTCCCGTCCCCATCTCTGTGACAACATCCAGCCCTTCAAGTATTCCCTGCGCCACATCCCTGAGCTCACAGAACTCTGCTCCCTGGAACCAGCATCACAGGGGCTGCAGCTTTGGGGATGCATTATTCCATATATATTGAGCAAACACCACAAACTAAGAGTGCTCTCCCTGAGCCAAAGGCTCACTAGCCCAGGCCCAGAGCAAAACCCACATGCTTTGACTACATTTTTTTTCTCCCATCCACTTGGTGGATGCCACACAAGCTAAATGACCACCAAAAAAAATTGTTGCAAGTAATTAGAATTCCCAAAGTCACTGATTGTAATAAAAATACTCTATATTTGATTTTTCAAATGCACTCTGGTACGTAATACAAAGGTGGGAGAGCACCACATTTCTGTATAAACACATCTGGAGGCCTTCCATCTGCTGCTGGTGTGATACCTCTCAGCACAGTGTCCCTTAGAAATATTTAGTACTCTCCAGACCAGCTTTCATCTTTCAAGAAGTAGAAGTGCCTGTCATCTGATGATGGATGGTGGCTCTTGTCTCAGCAAAATCTGTGTATTCTCTGCTTCTGTCCATGTAGAAAAGCAGGCACAGAAGGAAAAGCAGATGAGGTGGCTGTCAGAGAAAACACCCACACACAATGTGGACACGAATTAGCCTGCTGAAAGATGGGCTCCTCAGTCAACAGGGAATCATACCCTGTAAGAGGGAGCTGGTATACTTAAAGAAGGCTCTTTGGTTTCCAGAATCCATCTACTCAATGCCCTTTTTTTTTTTCATTAATGAAATTAAACCAGGACAGTAAGGGAAGAAGGTAAGAACAATATTAGTTACAGTTCTCCCTCCTTCCTGCTATTACTTCATTTTGTTGGAGGAGATTGGAAGGAGGAATAGTGCTCTGCAGCAAAAAGAAAGAAAAAGGAAAATTATTACACACAGGAAATTGAAGATTAAGATACATGTATATCCAGCAAGGAAAAAAAAAAGACAAAAAATAAAAGAGTATGTGAAGTACATTATACACAGAAGAAATTCCAGCAATGGAATTTGCCAGGAACTAGATGAAGGTGGTAAAATCATTAATAATGAAGAAAGCCATACTCAATAAATATGTCTCTCCTTGATTTGGAAAAAGCAGGATAACAGCAGTATCATATCGGGCAGCCAAAGCCTTTTTCAGTCCATTAGTAACCAAATAGGATGTTAAATATCTACTTGTGATAAAATCCTGTAATTCATCAGGCCCAGATAACTTGCACCTGAGGAGTCTCAAATAGTTGGTGGAGGGAATTCTTCCTTCCACATGTTAATTTTTAATGGGTCTTGAAATAACACAGAAATTCCAGAAGACTGGAAGAAGACTGATGTTTTGCCAGTATTCAGCAAGGACAAACGTGATGACCTTGGTAAATATAAGCCAGCTAACCTAACATCAAACTGGAGAGGAGGTGAGGGGGGAGCAAAATAATAGAATATGGGATTCAACTGATAAAGAATGAAAGGACAGGAAGTAATTAATGCCAGTCAGCATGGTTTTATGGAAAATAGGTATTGTCAGACAAACCTGATTAGATTACAAATTTGGTTGAAAAGGTAACTGCCTCAGTGTGATATACTGAGGCATTTGTAAGGCATTTGATTTAATTTTGCAAAGCATTCTGATTTTAAAAAAATATTGTACAGCCTCAGTGAAACACCTCCTGGCAGAACAATGCTCTTATTAAACAGCAAATCTCAAAAATATTTTATCTCTGGGAAGTCATCACTGAATATAGATATTTTTAGCATGGCTGGGAAAGGGTCAGTCTTAGGCACGGCATTTGAGCATTTCTGTAGTGGAGTTAAATATAAATTACTATTGATTGCACTGCTAATGCATTCTTTGCAAAACCAAATACAAAAGTAACCAGTATGTACATAGATGTGATGTTACACCTTTATGCAGCATTGGTGTGGCTACTGAAATGCCTTACAGTTTCAGTGATCATATGTTCCACAATGCTGCAAAAAACCCCAGAGGTTTAAAGAATAGCTGCAAAACTCATTATTAGGACTGAAGAAAATGTCTTACTATGAGAACTTTAGAGAATGTGGAGAGACTGCTTGGTTACAGTGAGTAAATACCTCCATCAGCAGAAAAGCAGCTCACACACTTCCCTTTTTCAGCACCCCCAGTGTGCCTGGAAAAAAGAGGTAGGCAGTCTTAGGGCCCAGGTCACCCTGAAGGGTTTCTGTTTCCACATCAGTAGCAGGATAGGTTAAATACAGCCTGGTGGCAATGGGGTGACCCTCATGTCAGGAGGGGTGCCTGACCTACTACACACGGCAGCACTCGTGTAGGTCGTCTGCATCTGTGAAGGCTCCAAGATTTTTCTCTTGCTTGTAATCCCTCTCCAAGTAAAAGGGCAGATAAAGTGACCCTGGATAACTCAAAAAGTGTCCCGGCCAATTATCCTAGGGAGCCTCAAGGAGTTATCAGAGGATCAAAGACCCTTCTCTAGTCTTCAACTCAGAAAAGTTGCAGCTAGACAACAAAAGGAGAGGCAGGGGAAGAATGTGACAACTTAATGATTCTACAGCAGCACCGGGTAAGATCTTCAACTTGAGCAAGCAGGTGCCACTCCTTCAAAGTCAGTGGAGAGATGCTGATTTACACCAGGGGAGAATCTGACATAATATGTTTTTTTATTTGCTTGAGTCCTGCCGTGGCTCCATAAGCAAAGGTTAATGCAGGTCTGCCAGGGGCAGGCTGGAGTTAACACAGAAAGGCAGTTGTGAGGTTGCTGATTCTGATAAAAGCAAATTGTGAACTGCAAGCATCTGAGTGTTGAGTGTCACATTCACACCTAACTGCTGCCCTTGCCTGTTCCCCACAGTCATCCAGCTCTGTCATCATGATATGTTCCTGAAACCACATTTGTGCTGCTGTCACTTTTTGTCTTTGGAAATTCGTGTACAGGCTTTCTATAATGGCATACTAAAAATGCTTTAAAACTTCAAATGAGTGGATTACAATATGTTTAACCCAGGCAAATCACTTCCATATATTAGGCAGAAACCTGAGTCTTTACTTCTTCTAGGTCTGCACGTGCAGTGGGGATGTTAACACTGATAAAACTGTAGGAGGCATCTGATAGGTGAGGGCAGTGAAGAGTTTGCTCCTTTCATGAAAAAAAAAAAAAAATTAGGAACCTCTTTCCAGATCTCTGGGTCTTTCACTGTCACAATGTCTCTAAAGAGAAGAGACAGGTATCTCTGTAGGGTTGCTCATCTTCTCCACTTCCACCAGCCCTCTTTGGCTGGGAACAAAGTTCTGACTATCAAACAGAACCACAGCATCTGCAGAGTATTTTTGCCTGTGTTTCAGTACTGGGCAATGTCAACATTGTCAACATGTCAACAATTAGTAGCACAGATGCAGAAGATAACATGAGGACAGATTTTGAATGTCAAGGCCAGGCCCCTCTAGGGCTGGGAGCTGGGAGCACATCCGCCTAGAGACGCATTGGTGCCACACCACCCTTGCAGCCCCCATCAAATTCTGAACTCACTGCCATCCCTGAACTCCCACCTTGCAGGTTATTTCCTAAAAGTGATTAACTGCACTTTTCTTCTTTGAAAGGCAGCATTTCCCAGCTCCTGCTGAGTTTTTACCTTCACACTTAATCTCTGGTTCACAACAAATAATACAGAATTGCACTCTCCTGCTGAAAAGGTGCAAATCTGAACCCAAACTATCCATAAATTGCAAAGGTACCAGAAACAGCTGCCTAGCTACAGCAGGACAGAGTTTAGGACAAGCCATGAAATCTACCCACAAAACCTATTAAACCAGCTTACACCGAGGTTTTGTGTTACTTACACTGCACTGTGGGATGTGCTTCCAGCTGCCCCGGTTGTGAGTACCTGTACTGGTGAGATGAAAGCAGCTGATGGTACCAATAGGTTCAGGATTAAAAAAAAAAAGAAAAAACAAAGGATAAAAAAAGACAAGGTTAGTATACCAGATCTCTCTGGAAATAATTGCATTAAATATAGAAAAGGTTATATACCATTTCCTTTGTCCTTTCTCTCCCCGCAGGCTGCTGGCCTATGATTGTTTCTTGTACCTACCCTGTAGCTGATTTTAGTGTTTATTCCTAGCTCCCCCTCCAGTTTGCTCGGGGCCCTGTGTCTTAGTGAGTGACTCCCTGCTCCCTTTCCAAGTTCAGAACCTTTCTGGCTAAAGTCTGTGGTGACACGTAACACAAAAAGACAGCTCTGGGCACAGGGCATGCAGCCGTTCCTGGAGAGTGCAGGCTGCGGTTCGGCGGTACCGTTTCTGGAAGATTAAGTGATTAAGCCTAACTAAAAGTGACTAACTGGGATGGATCTTTTCCTGTCAAACACACAACGTTTTCCATAGAGCGGCTCCAAGGTTGTGAGTGAAGGTGAACAGCTCTGCTTCTAAAGACTCCTTAATTTTAAGAAATTCAAAGAGCCCGCATGACACTTTGTTCTGTGACTTTCTTAAACCTATACCCTACTTCACATCCTTTCATGAGCCATCATCTTTCATATTTAAAGCAGACACAACGGAAGTTAAAAAAAGATAGCAGAGATGAGAAGTACAAGTCTCTGCAGATGTAAGGAATAATTTAGCAAAGTATTTTATCACCCAATCCTGCCAGGTCCTCAACATGTTCTGCAAGCACAGACTCCTCCACTCATCTTGTGAGCAGTGGGGAGTGAGAGCACTCCAGTCTTTTTCTGGTTGCAGGAAACTCCCTGGTGCTGTTCATTCAGCCTTTGCATGAATATTCATATGGCTAAAGCCTTGAGAGTCTTCATAAATTGATTACTAAGTCTGTGTTTTGCAATAAACCATTATTTATTTAGGCATTCATACTGATTCATAAAAACCCACGTTCAGATTTTCTGATGAACATGGTATGAAAACACAGATGAAATAGGGAGATCCAAAAGAATATGTTTTATTTACAGGTTTTCCATAAATACAGAAAACGGGAGATGGGATAAATACTCAAACAAAGTAGCCACCAAACTGTTTTCATTAATAACTTATCAAACCAGTTTTATTTTTGCAAACATCCAAAGGAAGCTAAAAGCTATGCAGGCAGCTGGTTGAATTTCTCCTGGAGGGTTTGAATGGGACTGCAGGCCGCTGCTGAATTTCACTCTTGGGAATAAATCCATGCATTATCTGTTGGAAAGCAATATTTTTCAGGGTGGAATAAAGCCTATTTAGTAAATTATTATTTTTGTTTTTAAAACTAAATGACTCTTTATTAAAAAAGAGACCTACTGAAATTTGAATTTTTCCTCATTACCTGAGGCATAATCAAATTGTCAGCTGTTTTACAAGGGTGATAATGTGGAACAGAAGTGTGGTAACATTTGCCATCATTCCAGCTGGTTCCCCCAAAAGACTCCCTCCCACAAGCTTCTTATCAGTGAACCCACACGATCTTAGAGAAGCACAAGTTATTGTTTAGAAGTGATCTGATAATGAACATCTTAGAATCATTAAGGTTGGGAAAGACCTCCAAGATCATCGAGTTGATAGATATGAGCTGTTAGCCTTCTTTTATTTGGACACAGTGTCATTTGAAACAGAAATTAAATGCTGACTTCAGGAAAGAATTTAGGAATTTGTCACTGATTTCAGCGTGACCAGGATTTTGCTACTGGAGTATGTCATCCTGTTTTCAGATTTCGGAAGCAAATGCTGAAGCATTTCATTTTACTAATGTAGAGAGTAAAAAAGCTGAGAATGTTTCAAAATAGTTTATAATGTTATAACATGATACAGTAGCTGAAAAGATAACTTGGCATTTTAAGGGTACAAATAAAGTGTATGTGTTTACTAGGGATTTTTGTAAACACACTTATTAAGGACATTTTAAAATCAAGATTGGTTATTTCATAAAAGTTCTGCTCTACTTTGAGCATGAATTAGTTTAAGGAATTCAAATAGCTTGTGCAGCGTAAGAAGTCAGAGTAGGTGCATTTAGGAGCTGTGACTATTTGTCTAACTGTAATGGATCTATAAATTAATCAAACTGGATTGACCATAAGGGCAGTTTTCCAGTTAATGTTAATTCATTCTCAAAGTGAATACATTATCGATCACTATTTTTAAACATACTTAGGTATAGAATAGTCTATAATTAAGAGTTCAGGCCTTTGAGCTTGACATCATCAGTCTACCGAACTGGGATGTAAATGGCAGTCCTCACGCACTAGATGAGGTACTTGGTTAGACACTGCTCCTATTGTTTTAACTGGATACCCTAATTCCATCCCTGCAGTTCTACAGTTGGTCATAATCAACATCTAGCTCATTTGTTGAGGGTGATAGCATATTTTTCAAGGACTGGACCTATTTTCATTGCTCAGTCTTTCGTTGTGAAAACAGTGATGTTTTAACTAATTCAAATAACACTAGTCCAGATTTACATTCTTTTTGCAGTGGATCCAATAACTTCATCATGTTACAATGGATGGGAATATCAGAGAAGTTAAAGATGTGCAACTGGATATGAATTAGTTATATGGAATGGTGTATTGTTAGGGCCCTGAGGGCACAACTAGGCCTTCATCTTCCTGTCCCACTTCCCTGGGGACTCCCACCCACTTTGTCTGCTGCTGCCCCTGGGACCTGGCTCACCCCTGACCGTGCCTGGGGCTGTCAGCGAACCTGCAGGGACAGGCTAGACTTGCCACGTTCTCTCCCTGCCCTGGTTATCCAGGAGGCCACAACACCTGACCTGGAAACCTGCTCACGACTGAGGTGCCTTGCTCTAGGAGACCTTGCTGCTTCTCTCAGTGGCACTTCATCACCCTGGTGTGAAATAAGTTTCAGATTACCCCACTAACCGCTCTGCTACTGCAGTCAGTATGTTCCTTGCTGACTCTGCCTCTCCGGAGCTCCAAAGGAGAAGCCTGCATGGATAACAAGCAGCTGCTCCTGAAGATATTTAAAAGCTATTCCCTGAGATAACTATTATTTTCACAGTATTACTGCATAGCAATAGAGCATGGACATATTTCTTGGTCCTTTGGCAGACAGAAATCTTCCGAATGTGATAAAACAAAGCCAGCCACTTCTTTCGGCACAAGAAAATTTGTGGTTAGGCACAAAAGTTAAAAAAAACCCCCCCAAACTAAAACCAAAAACAATATCTCAATGCAAAAAACACCTCAGAAGCTGGGAAAAGCCACTGCTGTGAAGCAGGAGAGTATAATTACCTCAGTTTTACCTTTCTTCAAATGAGTATGACTTGCTTCACTGACTTCACTGGGAACTGTATTAGGTGCTAATATTAACGAGAGGGCTGAGAGGCCAGCGGGAGAGCCCCTTCCCCGGTGCCCTCGCTGCCCGACAGCCGGGTGCGTCTCGGGGATGCTTCCACCGCACACAGGTTCGCGTGGGCAAACCCTCCCCGACGCCAGCCCAGCCCGCGGGCCGCAGCCGCAGCCAGGCCTCGGCGGGCAGGCGGCTCCCGGTGCGCAGCCGCCGGCGGGGCCCGCGCCGCCCGGAGGAGGCGCTTCCCGCGGCGGGCGGGCGGCAGCGGCGCCGCGGCGGCCCCGGGCGCCCGAGTGCCGGGAGGGCAGCGCTGCGAGCCTGCCCGGCACCCCTGCCCTCCCCTGCGGCCGGAATGCGCTCGGAGGCGGAGGCGCAGCTGGGCGGCCTGGAGAGGTTCGCCAGCCCCGGCAAGGGCCGGGGGCTGCGGGCGCGGCGGCGCTTCGCCGTGGGGGAGCTGCTGTTCAGCTGCCCGGCCTACGCCGCCGTGCTGACCGTCAGCGAGCGCGGCAGCCACTGCGACGCCTGCTTCGCCAGGTAGGGCCCGCCCGGCGGCCGCGGCTTCTGCGGGGCGGTGGCAGAACTTTCCCCCTCCTCGGCTCGTGGTGCTGTGGCAGCGTGGAAGTTTAAACTCAAAGCCGGTTTTCCGAGCTCAGCAACTTAGGAAAGAGAAAAAAAAAAAAAAAAGGAAAAAAAATCTGCTCTTCCCGTGCTCTGGCAGTCACGCAGACATGTGCGTAACCATCCTCTCGCCGGAAGTTTCCTTGATCCGTCTAGTTTTGTAATGATTTCGTGTTCTCCGGTTTTAATGAAGGTTTAGTAAGGGAAAAAGGGTTTACAATCGCCTAATTCACGCTTCACATTTCATAGTGCGAATGGAATATCTATGAATGAAATTAATGAAATATTTATATATATGTGTCCGTAACGAAATATACGGCAATATCTGTATGTTACCTCTGCCTGAAACTTTAGCCTTCAAATTACTTCTACTGGGGTAGAGCGCAGGCAATGCAAGAAGTTGTTTGTCGCATGGCTGGGAGCATTGGGACTGGAGTGCTGCCTGCTCCTGCGTGCTTTGGGATTCCTGGTGCTGGAGGGATGCGGGGGGCTCGAGTTTGCTGGGGCCCCTGCAGCTGCCTCCTTACCTGTGTGAAGGGGAGGTATTCCAGTGTTTGCCTCAAGCCTCTCAATATGAGCTGCTGCAGGGAAAAAAAAATGAATTTAAAAAAAAGGCATATTAGGGCTAGCAAATTCATGAATTTGACACTGCACACCACACCATATTTTTAGAAGGTGTAGTACTTTTGTGGCTTCTGACATCTTACTGAGGAATTAAGTGCTTACCTGGTTATAACTCAGAGCAAATGCTAGTAGTTGCCTCAGTAATTAAAAACAACTGTTGTAATTGTGCTATTTTTATCCATACATCCTTTTTCTTTCCTCATTACCTTATGTACTTATGGCTTGTTCACTTGATTCACCCCTCTCTTTGCATATGAGCACCTAATATAGTTCCTAGTGAAGCAAGTCCCACCAATTTGAAGACGGGTACAGCTGAGGTGATTTTCCTCTCCTCCTTTATGCCAGTGGCTTTTCCCAGCTTCTAAGATTTGTGTTGAGGTGTTGTTTTTGGTTTTAGGTTTTGGTTTTTTTTAAATTTTGTACCTAACCACAAATTTCCTTGTGCCAAAGGAAGTGGCTGGTTTTGTTTATCGTATTCGGATTTGTCTGCCAAAGGACCAAGGAATACTCCCATACTTCATTGATATGAAGTAATACTGTAAGGATAATAGTTATTTCATGGAATAGCTTTTAGTTATCTTCAGGAGCAGCTGCCTGTTATCCACGCAAGCTTCTCCTTTGGAGCTCTGGAGGAGCACAGTGATCAAGGAACATACTGACTGCAGCGGGACAGCAGTTAGTGGGGTAATCTGAAACTTATTTCGCACCAGGGTGATGAAGTGCCACTAAGAGGAACGATGTCCCTGTGATGTAACGTGATCTGCCGGTGCTCAGACGTGCTCTGTGTCTGTGACTGTTGCATTAGCACTGAACTAGCACGTACTAGATTCCGAACTGTGCTTGTTGAGCTTGCAAAGGGCCCTAGCAGGAAGGTTATGGGCTCAGCACCAGCCTTGGGAAGGGAGACTTTGCGAAGTTGTCGTGGAAACTTGTGTGGAAACATGGGCAAAATGAGGCTGTAACATTGTATTTGCATGAGATAGTGGTTACTTTAAATAAGCGGTTGTAATGTCAGCAAGAGGAGTCATGATGTTAGCCCGTCTCGCTCGCGTTGCACCTTGTGTGCTTCGCAAATACAATCAGAGGATGCCAGACTTGATGGTTTTTATGGGCTCCGAATGCCAGTGACCACCAAAATGTTACACACTATCACATCGTATGAGGACCCTCACCCTTGATTTATTCCAATGAGCTTACCTCAGTTTAAGACAATTTTTTTTTTTTTTTCTACTTGCACCAGGGAGGGTGTGAGACCTTTTAAAAGCATTCAGTACTGCTGCGAGGTCCCTACTGCTGTCATACCAAAATGTCACTTGTTGGGTAACACACGTTCTATTTTTGGTGGGATCTGCTGCAACACATGCACTTTAAAGCAGAAAAGGACCTTCCTTGTGGCAGTTCCCTCTGTTGAGGTATACACAAATATAAAAAAGGGGAGTGTGAGCCTTAGTTCTGCTCAGAATACACAGATATCAGAGCAGACAGGGTGGGACAGTAAGGGGCTCTGAGGTGACAGGAGATCAAACAGCATATTTAATGATTAACAGTATTTTTTCTTGGCTTTTGGAGGCACTTGTCCAACAAAGGTCATGCTTTCTATAACCAGAGAAGCAGTAGAAAGGCAAAGGGTTAGTACTGGTGAACGAGTACACAGAACAGTTTTAAAGTTTGCAAAACACAAAAAATTTGGCTCATTATGCATCGTATAGTGACAAAAAACGATGCTGTCTGTCAAATAGTATAGAGTAACATGTTTCCAACCCAGCAATTTATCAAGAAAGCAGAGTGCTTTTGCATAATGAGAGTTGTTTGGAAAAACTTGCTTTTGAAAGTCTAAATCAAATAAAAGTAGTGTCCACTTCAAAAATGTGGTTCAATCTGTAGCTGCAATGCTCTGAAGAAAATATAGTTTTCATTGTGAAATGCAAAATACTGTGCAAAAAGTGATCCAGCACACAGTTTTATTTCATTCAGGTTTCTAGAACAGAGTAACTTCTGTTTTCTTTTTAAGGAAAGAAGGATTGTCCAAGTGTGGAAGATGCAAACAGGCCTTTTACTGCAATGTGGAATGTCAGGTACGGTCATGCAATTTGTGAGGGTCGGGGGAAGGAAGGGGGGGTTTGCTGAACTCCAGTTTTTGTTTGTGTGGCATTGATATGCTCTAATTGCAGCTATGGTTAGTAGCAGTCCAGTCAGTTCCAGCGTCCCACAGATGCTGACCATGGAGCTGCGCATTGGACAATCACAGGATTTCGACATGGTCTGCATGAGTCTTTCAAGATCGGTAGCTTCAGGGCTTGGTACCACTGAGACTTTGATTAGAGCTGCCTGTCAACCCACTAATTATGTCTGTATTACTTCTTCCTTTAAGGAAAAACCAGATAATTTAACATTAGCTCACTAAACTGGTAAGAGATCCTGTGTCTAATGGAAAAAAATCAAATCACTAAATAGCCATCTTAAGAGAGATTTTTTAGGATTTTTTTTTTTTTTTTAATATTTGCAAATATTTTGAGTATTGAGACTACCACAGCTGATGGTAGTCATAACCATTTGAAACCTACCAGGCTTTCTCCCTAACTTACTCACTGTGGCAACTTTTATTCTTTTTATATACTTTGTTTTTTAAAGGCCCCTGGAAGTAGAATATAAGTGTACACTAAAGTAGAGCAAGACAAAGACATCCAAAACATTTGCATGCAGTTTAAACTCTACTTTTAACTCAAATTAGAATAAGCACCTTAAAAAAAAGAAAAAAAAAAAAGAAAGCCAGAACTAGAATCTAGCCTTTCTGGGCCCTCAGATTGACATGGAAGAATTATCCCATTTCATGTGGAAAAGCTCAACTGGATTGCTGGTTGAATAACGTAAGCTCTGCAAGGTCTGTGGTGCTGGGCACAGAGTGTGGAACAATGCTTATGAAGGATTTGAGTCACCCAAGGTCTGGCATGCAGCTGTGTGTTAGCTATAGGTAATCCAAACCTTCTCCTGCACGTCACCGTGCTGTTGGGTGTGTGGGTACATGCCGAGTGGTCTCTGTTGTCGTTATCATCTGGACAGAGATGTCGTGCTTTGTGCTGTTCAGTTCTCAGGCACTTTGGACGTGGCTGTTGCTTTTATTTCAAGGATATATCTTACTCTCCTGTTACACACGTTTGAAAAGAAGCCCGACCTCTCCTCAGTTTTCCTTCTATTACCTTCCCAGCTTCCTGCTTTCCCACAGAATCTTAGTGAATTGTGGGTGAATCAAATAGCCTTTTGGTTTTGAGGCACCAGGAGAACTCAAAAGGCTTAATAGAAATACATTTTTTACAAAATTTGCAGTAGTTCGTAGAACTTCCAAAGTAAAAACTTACTGTATGAGCATCCTTAAGGGTCTTGAGAAGAATATGGATGAGTTTTAAAGACAGTGTAGAGAAAACCCATGATTCATTCATGAAAAATGTTTTTTCTAAGAAATGTTTCCTCATGACATTATTTCTTATGAGCCTTTAACTAGATGAGGGAAGGAAATCCTTGAACAAAGCATCTGTTTAGCAGCTTTTATCTGAGACTGTGAGTTTCTGCTCTTACTATATAAAACTTACAATGGTTTATGAAGCAGCTAAGCAAGATTTTCTGAAGTAGGAAAGCTCAGTAATTTGTGCTGGAAAAAATAGCAGGTAAATATCACGTTGGAAGTAGAAGAACTTGTTTCTTCTCATCCATGGTCCTTCGCTTTCACTGCCAAGTGGCCCTCCGTCAGTGTCCTGACTTCCAGCCTTGACAAAGTTTATACTTTTATATTTAAAAATAAGGAGGGATTGATTTTTTTTTTCTCTCCCTGGTAAAGTTATGTACATGTATTGCTTTTTTTTGGATTGATTTTTTCACAAAAAAATTTATTTTTTGGTGGCCAGAATTCTCTTTCTCTAGATGAACATGTTCCTAGAATAAGAATCTGAACTGCTCAAACTGAGTGTCCTTAAGTCTACTAAAGCTGATGCTCATCAAAAGCCCGTCTGTCTTATAAGTTAGTGAATTAAAATCTTTTCTACCTGTTGGTGTGTGGTATGATGCTTTAGATGTAAAGGCCTTTTTTAGATTTTGTTGATGTCTAAACTATAGTATGAGCTACACAGGTACTACAAGGTATCACTCTTACTGGTGATATACATACGGTTTTTGACTCCCTAGTTGATGTAACACTGTCTTCCATCTTTTGGGTCCTTCTGAGTCAGTCTGATGAAATTTAAGAACGTTGCTGAGATTGAATTCTTTGACATTCTTTCAAAGTTACCTTCAAGCATAATATTCTCTAGAAACCAACCTCCACTGACTTTACATGCTGCACAGACAGTCTGCACTGCATCTTCATCTCTGTCTTCTTCAAAGGCACTTTCCAGCAGTTCAGCAATTCTTTGTCAAAGCCAAAAGGGACATCTGTGCCTTGATAGTGAATTTGTAACACTGGAATGTACAGGAAATGTGTCCCTTTTGCCTCCATGGGCATGAGACATCATGCGACAGGGACAAAAGGGCAGGGCTGTACTTGAGAACTGTCATGGTATTGGTCATTTCACTTTTATTTTTTAAGTTAACTTTTCCCTGTAAATCCATTGGATATTTTACTCAGTTCAGCTAAAAATTATATGTACCCAACAAGGCATGGTATGATTTCATATGTTGGTTAATACCTTGTTACTCAATATAAATCAGTTGGACAAATGTTTACTATGTGAGGAATACTGGGATAAAAACCCAAAGCTTTTGAGCTTGCTCTTTTCTTAGTTAAAGACCTCCTATACCACAATTCCAAGGAATTCTTGCTCATTGTGGGGAGAGGTGGATGTATGCACACACACTGGCTTTGGCACAGTTCCTTAATGTTCCTGTTTCGGTCTCTTATTTTGCTTTTAAGATAGATAACCACATGTTTGGCCGATATTAAGTTGTATGTTTGCGTAGGTGTGGATTCAGCAGTGGATACAGGGCATGTGAGGGTGGAAGTTGCCTTCGCTGTCTGTCCTTGCTGCTTTTAATGTTTTGTGGTTTGGCTCTAGTATGGGTTTGCTGTGTCTTTCTTTTCCCAAGCTCTAATCCAGTTCTCCTTTTAAAAGGGATTGTGATTTCCAGCAGATTTACACCGTCCCACTCTCCAGTGTCGCCTCCTCGGAGCACAGGCCTGTTATTTCAGCCCCCATCTGCAGCTGTTCAGGTCTTGACTTCTTAAATTATAATAATTTCAGTCAAGCAAGAAGAGACCTGTGCTCATTTTTTCCCCTCAGAAATTAGCTGCTGAAACACCCCAAAGAGAAATGTTTTAAGAGGGTTACGTGGTTGCAATTTTGGAACTGGTGGACTTGAACTGGCTACTGGAACTGCTCTTGCTCTTATTACACATGGCTATCATTTATCCCAGACAGAGTGGGGATCAGCTAGCCAGAGTGCAGAAAGAGATGTTTTTGTCATGACTTTCAGCATTTGAAATAAATTTTGAACAAACCATTTATGAGTTTTTCTTAACGTGTCATGTTAAAGGCTGCTGTAGTTGGTATTGCTGGAGTAAGTGAAACAGGTATTTTTAACCAGCCTCAAAATGTAGTTGCAGACCTGTAATTAGCATTAAGCAGGTGTGTTTTAAATGGGACCTTGTAGAAACTGCCTACTCCTCTTTGATGAGCTGTAGAAAAAACACAAAATTTTTTTTCTGTAATGATTCTGCACAAAAGGATTTTGGCAGTGCAAGATTGCTTTGGGTGTCTGTCCCCCTATACAAAAACTTTCCCAATGTACTTTTCTTTGATAAATGTCTCCTGTGAGTATGTTGAATGTTAAACCATGAAAGTCGAATACCCTCTATAGCCCAGCATTTGGTAAATGATGATAGGGAAGGATGGCTGTGAAGATACATGAAACTTCTACGTTCACTGCTTGTTGAAAGGCTGTATCAGAGAACTTTACCAATTAATATCAGACATCAGAAGTTGCCTCACTGAAATTCAGTTAAAGAGTTGGATGCCATTTGATCACAATTGGGCCTTAAGATTTTGAAGAAGTGAGCTTAACCCCTGCACTGGCTTGCCCATCATTTCTCTCTGGTATTTGTGTGTGTGTCTTTTTAATTGAGTGAAATAGAACAGATTTTGTATATAGTATTGTAAAAGTCCATGTGAAAAAGGAGGTAGGATGACATTTTTTTGGGCTTAAGTCTTATTTTTTTTAATATTGTGTTTTGTTAATTGTTGTTTTTCCCCAAAGGTGAGCTATAAGACAGTGTTCTGGGAATCAGTCCAATAGTCCTGGACAGCAGAATCTTTTTGAAGAACTTGGTGAAGAGGAGTGTTTCCATGCTTTGATGTAAAATCCATAAGCTTTAAAGAACTTCCCTTCCAAAAATGTTGTCACTCCTAAATGAAGGGAAAAACACTGTGGTTGTAATGATAATAGGAAGAAAATGTCATTAATGAAGCATTAGGGATTCAGTTAGAACAATGCTACTTGTTATAATTCAAACTACTTGGAGGAAAATGTGGAAAAGAATGCAAAATACAGTCCTGCTGTGATCGCAGGGAAAGCTGCTCTCATGGTGTTTCTATCCCAGGTATTACTCAGTCATCAGAACTCTCTTTTTTTTGTGGTGTTTCAGGCTTTTATCTCATTTTGCACAATTCAGCCGTATCATGTCCCTTTAACCTCCCTACCAGTTCATATAACTCAGTATGATTCTGCCTGGGGAAAGATTTTAATTAACGATGTGTAAAGAATAAAGGGACAAATGGATTTTTTTTAAAAACACTGGTTTGAGACAGGCACGTGATTTTGCATTTTGATTTTTTGTTTTATCAGGTAATTTCTCCTGTTTATTTAACAGGTGTGTATGGATGAGAGTCCTGCAAAGCTTCAGGTTCAGTGCCTTCACTTTTTGAGCAATCATGCTAAAGTTAGAGGATATCCTGGGTGGGCAAGAAGAGGTGAGAGGTAACATTTCCCCTCTGTCTCTTTTTAGCCTTTAGCCTGTAGATTCCTAAGCAGAGGCTGTCAGGAATTTTCCAGAAATGATTTTGGGGCATACGTAGGAAATGGGTCTCTCTGGGGATGCATTTTGTAGTGTGACAGCTGTAGGAGAGTCGAGAGTGTAATTTCACATGACATGATTACAGTGTAATATACTATTTTGGTTCTGGTCTGTATTGCTACATCCTCTTAGAATATTTGCACTGGAGCTTATTTCAAGCAGCCTGTATGTAGGTTTTTTTTGGAAGTACCATACTGAGTTGTCAAGGACAGCAAAGTTGACATTGTGAGGGGTTATATACCTTTGCAGTGTTGCACTGCTTCAAATCCTACCCAAGGCTGGGGCAGGTGTTGACCTTTCTTTTCCTAATAAAATAACCTCCTAAAGCTGTCCATGCCCAGGGCAGTTAAAAGAACTGTTTTCAATGGAAGAATTTTTGGTGTAGTAGCTCTGAAATTAGTAAGCTCGGCTTCTGTTTTGATCTGCAAAACCTGTAAGTAAGTTGGCCAGCCAACGCAGGAGGCACTGAGGGTCCTGATTGCCCTGGCTGTTTAACTGCTTTGGGTTGTTGTATGTAACCTACAGCTGTAGTTCCCACAAGGAATTCATCTCCCACTAGACCTGTATCATATCTACCAGTCCTGTGTAGATGCTTTAGACAGCCTCCAGTGTGTCTCTCTAGTGTCTCAAATGGCTCTTGCCTTTAGTGGCTAGGCAGCTGAGGGAAATTGTTTCTTCTGTGCCACTCAGTCACTGTGATGGGCCATATTGTTGGGTTTTTAAAATTATTTTTAAAAATTTGGGGGGGGTGGACCAACACAGGGTTTGGGGTACCGGGTGAATCAGAGTAGGGGATTTAAGAACATTCTGGAGGGTGCTAAAAGGTTTTCAAATTTTCACTTACAGATTTGTGGGATTTGTTGTGAGTTTTTTTCTCTGCTAGTGTTTTCCACCAGTTTGAATCATATGAAAACAAAATTTGATGCTCCCTATGCAGACAGAACACTATAGGTCTGTTCTAATGTAGTGCTATAAATGTGTGTTTGGGATGAGATATAGCAATAAATAACTGTGCATTGCTTGAATATTTCCATGTTTGAATGAATATGCAAAATGGAATTTGATGCAGTCTGAGGACAGCCTGTACTAGTGCAGATTGTTAATATGTGTTTCTGTGCTATTTTTTGGAAGATTCTGTGGCTTTGGGTGAAACTTGTAGAGTGACAAAAGCCAGTACCTTGTGCCATCACTCCTGTATGTTGTTACAGTATGTTGAACTAGGAATATGCTATACATTAACTAAACAATATTCTATACATTTAACGAAAATGTTTGTCTTACTGTGTTTTCATTGTCTAGTTGTACTTTTATTCTTCAATATTTAAGGAAAAAAATCTGATAATTCCATCAGAATGTTTGGGTTTGACCTTACAGTGAAATGATTCTTAGTGATTGTGAATCCATTGACTTCAGCCACTTTATTCCTGATTATACCAGGGTCGCCTCATAATGAGGGGCCAAGGTATTAAATGGAAATGAACCCAATAAAGACATCAAGCTCAGACCTACAGCATCCTCACATGCTTGAACTGAACAATAAGAACTGGTGATTTATAAATCATGTTGTCTGTTTGCTTCTTCGTCATTTAATACTTTTTTTCCATTGAGTAAATGAAGATGTTCTGACCTCAGCTCATCCCCTGTGAATTTGTTTGAAAAAAGCAGGATAGCTGTACCTCTTAAATGTGACTCAAGCTTTTGTTCAGATTTAGTGAGCGTCATCTTCTTTTTTAAAGGAAATACATTTCACTTGACCTCTAGGATCTGGCAGGACTTGTTGCATCCCCTTTTTCATAAGTTTTTCTCTGTGGTACTTCTTAATGTTTTTTTTTTTAATTATATTTGTCTGTGTTTTCAGAAGGAAGACTGGCCAATGCACAAGCTGGAGTGTGCCTCCATGTGCGCCTTTGGGCAGAACTGGCATCCCTCAGACACTGTGAGGCTAACAGCAAGGGTCCTTGCCAAACAGGTGAGCAGGAGGCAAGGCTTGGGAGGTTTGCTCCTGCTCTGGGTGCCAGGGAAGGCAGGAAAATGAAAACTGACCAACAGTAACTTCCCTGCAAAGAACACACACAAGTTTCCTGTGTACAGACAGGTGTAACACAGAGCTCGAGCAGCTGAATGAACTGACCATCAGACCACTGCAGCAGGGTCAGAGCCACCAGAGCCCAGCTGGAGACTTTTGTGGGAAGCTAGAAAAAGGCTGGTGGGGTCTTCAGCTGTGTAGCTGTAACCTATGGCCAAGGTACTGCTGAACAGAGCCTGGAAATGTTTACTGATAGTTTCATATTGGTGTTTCAGCCTCTCTTTTGGGAGATTTGAGCTCTTGGTTACACGTGTGGGCGAGCACCAAGGCCATGCTGATGAAGAGAAGGAAGAATGAGATTTGGTATTTGGGCTTAAATTTCAAGGAGTGCTTCTAGTGTTACCTGGCTGTAGGCACTGATATATTTATGAAGCAGTTGCCTGTTGTGTTTTTCAGCTACAGTTGCATAGCATTATGTAGCATATAACTCCCAGTGCATTTGTAAGGTAAAAACACCTCTGAGGTATTCAGGATAAACATTTATGATTATGAATTAGCTGGTGAAAAATAGAGTTTGAGAGAGAAATCTCAGATCCTTGGTCTTTGGAGAAAAAAAGTATTGAGTAAGGAAAGAATATTGCAATGTCAACCTCCATTTCAGTGTTCCCTGACTATATGGATACTGAGGGTAACACGGGTGCTTACACAGAGGGGATGGGATTCATGAGTTTCAAGGTTATTATGCTGTGTATCTTTGTAGAGCTCTAAACTCTCTCTGCAAAAACAAAACCTCTTTGAAGCCTATTTTTGTGATTGAGGTCTGCTTATGTGACAAGGGCAACCTGGATACTGTATGTAGGGAGGATTTTGGTGGCCTGCTGGAAAAGTAGCTGCATCCTTGCTGTGTGTGTAGGTGTGTGTGTGAATGTACATGTGTGTGACTTAATTAAAGAGAGATTTGCTGGTGATCCACAAACAAAATCGAATGTTTAATGACAAAAAGTTGTTAGAGTAAATTTCTGCTTTTATCACTTACAGGGAGGTGGGAGAACCCTACATGTCATATAAAAGCTAAATATGCAAACCGTAGTCCCTGAACCTCAGCTGCTGGGACACCTGCAAAGCCATATTTAATGGCCAAGATTACAAAGAAGTGGCCTTAGGCCAACAGTGGAGCATTGCTTTTGAACTCTGTCAACAGTCAGTTTATTCACTTTCCTCAAAGCAAAGCCTGTCTTCTGCCTGCTTGCTATTGTTAGCAGCTTTCTGGGTTCTAGAACAAAGCAAATGACATATTCAAAATACTGTTCAGTTTATGTATATAAATTTGATAGGAGTTCATCTTTGGCTGCCTAATTTGGTGTGGAAAGAATATTTCTATGCCTTTACTTAGGGTAGTCAATTTAACTCATTGCTGTTTATCAACTCCTATAAATTCCACAGACTGTGGATTTGGGTTTGTCTTACAGGTAGGAGTCCCCAGATTCTGAATGAGTAAACAATACTGCCAAAGCAAAGCATTAAAATATTTTCTTCTTATTTTTTACCTCGTTGTTAGCAAATTCACCCTGAAAGAACACAATCAGAGAAGCTGTTTGCTGTAAAAGAGTTTGAATCACGTAAGTAAGAAAGGCTTGCAGGTAAACAGAGGTTTTGACTTAACTATATTAATGATTTGTTTTCCCATGGTGCCCCTCCATCAACGCCTTTCAGAACATCCCACTCCTGCTGGAGGAAGGGAGTAAACAAAGAGAACTGTGGTTCCTCATTTTTTTGAAAGTGCAGTGCTCTTCTTTCTTTTTTTTTTTTTTCTTGGCTGTTTGTGGGAGCTGTAAAACAAGGATGAAAACCTAGACAGAGTTAATTATGTAGCATACATCCATCTCTTGCTTCTCTAGTATTCTAGTGTCTTTTGAGAATTGTAATGTTGTAAAATTAAAATAGCTGGTATTTGTTACCAGGAGGCATAAAATCAGAGACAGCACAGTTGCTTGATGGTGACAGTGACTAAGGGGCTAATTGCAAAGCCCTCTGGACTGTGCTTCAGTGTCACTGCCAGTCAAATCTGACATGTTATATATGATTCCATGTCCTAACTGCTCTAAAATAATCCAAAGAAGGAGGTAAGGCAATGGCTCACTTTTAACTGGAAATCTGTTTACATCCAGTAAGGCCAAGTTAGAAACTGACCATTAGTAACCACCCTGGCACAGTTTTCACCAGTCTGTCATTTTCTTTCTTGGTGCTGAGCATAATATACACAGAGAGAATGGGTTATATATTCACATTTCTCATTCTGATGGTTTCCAAAACCTTTTACAAAATGCTGAATAAATGCACTCATTTCTAGGACTTGAGGTAGCAGAGTAACCAAGCACAGTAATCTTATTTGCTTCCTGAACAAAAGCTGCTGTCATTGCTTTTGGGACATCTTGGGGAACAAGGGGGAAAAATGCCAACATTTAACTTTGCCTAGGGCAAGGATAGTTTTTACAGGTAAGTTGGCAGGATTGAGGCTGAGGAGAATGGGTAAGTGCTGAAGTAATTTCTGTGTATTCTTCTGCATTGCAGCTTGTCTTCAATAATTTATTAATTTGGGAGCTAAAAGGCTGAAATGTTTTTTTCTGTTGCAGTGTTCCACTTGTCCTCTAGAAGCCTTTGTTTTGTTAGCAAGCACCACTGTTCCTGCTGGCTTTTTGACTCACCTCACTGCTTTAGCACACCTTTACTGTGTTCATCAGTTGTCTTATGCTTTACAACACCATACACAAGACAGGGAAAGGCACCTGGCTGGCAGCTGGAAGCTCAGAATTTCGTATTTCTGATTTGTCTTAATTCTCATCAAATGGTCCAGTTTCATTTTCCTCAGTGTTTTTTGTGACTCGCCCATCATTCACATCTGCTCTTACAAATCATTTCCTCTTTCTTCCACTGTTGTGCAGCCTTTTCTTTCCATTATTGTTTTGAGTTGGAGAGAGCAGGAGAGAACTATTAACACTGCCGCTGTGAGAGAGTGGATTAGGAAAAAATTTCCAAACACTCTGCTCTTGAGGGGAGAGAGAGGGGACCAGTGTATATGGTTGATCATCTAGCTTGCTTTGCATGGACGAGGCAGGAGAAGGTTCAGTGGCCATGGCTTTGGCTAGAACCTGTCACAGGCCTGAGGGTAAATCTCTGAAGAAACCCATAATGGAATACAGCTGGCAGGTGTGCCAGGACATTTCCACTGATGTTCCTGCTGTCTCCTATTAGAGGATGCCTAAACACACCTCTGTTGATGGTCACCCCCCAGCCCTTGGAGACGTGGGCCCTTTCAGGCACTGTTTGCTACCTCCTGAAGCAGGTACCTGCAATAGGTCAGGTGGATTGCATTCCTGGGCATCCTCATGTTATCCTCTTCTTGCTGCAAAGAGAACCCCTGTAATTAGCCCCAGTGTTGTTGCCAGATCCCTATCATGTGTGGCCACAAATAATTAGGGCTTCTGTGCTGGGAAATACCACATCTTTTAAAAGCAGCAGAGATAAGCAGTCTTAGCAGCAGTTTGGGCTAGTTTGTGCTGTTAAGGAATAGGTCTGCATGAGAAAATTTCATTATATAAAGCGTGCTTTCAGGTGGGTGATGTTGAGTTCACACCACAGTAGATGGGGCCATGTCGCTCATAAGGTCGTGTCAGACCAGCTGAGGACAGCTGTCCACAGTTGATAGGCTTCCAGAGGGCCAGGGCTGGCTGGGCTGTTTGCTAGAGTTAACAAATGCACTTTAAAGACCATAACCCTTCTCCCAAGAAAGTGAAGTCTGTGTCCAATTATTTGCTAATCTAAAGATGTCAGAAAATGCATTTTAATCCTTCATGTTCTCATAGTGCACGTGTGGCTTTAGCAGAGGCAACCTTATGTTTGTGGAAGAGCAGACACTTCTTGCAGTACTTCCAAGTGGCTTGTCCTTCAGGGGTTTCTGTTAAAGTCTGGGCCTCTTCTAACCTAAGTCTTCCTGGGGGGTTTTCCTGTTACTGAAATGGAATGTATTCTTTGTCCACAGACCTTGACAAGCTAGACAATGAAAAGAGAGAGCTGATTCAGAACGACATTGCTGCTCTTCATCACTTTTACTCAAAGCACTTGGAGTACCCTGACAATGCTGCCCTTGTAGTTCTCTTTGCACAAGTAAGTTGGCTAGAACACAGCCTGCTTAGGTGGATGGTGCTGTAGGAGTTTAGCCTTTCTGAAAGGGGGAGAATGTTAATGGCAATGGAAAGGGTAGCTCTTTGCTTATCTTGGGGACAACTGAGTATACTTGAAGGAGAAGATCTGCTCGTTGAGCAGTGGTGGCTGGATCTGCCCCATTTCTTTCCTGAGGGGAGAGACTCTTGTATGCAGACTTTCCATTATGTGCTTCTCAAACACTGAATTAAAGGGGAAACAGCCTTTAGTAAACCCTGTCAAAGTTAAGCTTCTTGTGGGCCAAATATAGTGTGGCTGTTGTTGAACTAACATGGAAAGCTGCTGGCCTGAGACCCTGCAGAGGTAAATCCTTCGTTCAGGCTTCAAACTTATGGCAATCCTTGCTGGTCAGGTCATCATTGTGTTTGACCTTCACAGAGAGTCAACTTCAGAGAAGTAGAAAGAGCAGCAGAAAGCGCAGCCTAAAACTTTTATCTGGTGTGTGGCTTTTAAATGTAGTCAGGTGGTTTGGCCATCTGGAGAGATGAAGGAAAGACAGGATGTCTTGTTAGATAACTTCTGATATGTCACTTCTTTTTTCTCACCTACTTTTCATATGCATCTGAATTGAATGTATTGTAGTGGATGGAATAATACACCAGTGGAATACTGAAAGATCCATTTTCTTCTTTTTCCTCTTTTGCTTCTATATAAGCTAGTTTTGTACTTAAGTTTCTGAGTAAAATAATATCTTGAGATGGGGGCAAATGTTGACTGCTGCGATGAAAGCTGACATGGAAATAGCCTGTTTGGTAGAGCTGGGCATCTACCAGCAAGGAGGCACAGTTACTATTTCCTTGATACAGAGGTACTCTTATTCTGTAGGGGAGTGATTCTTTAGGATGTTTAGCATCTGCTTATCATCCCTTGTGTTGTTTCTAATTACACATTTCCTTTCAATGACGAGGGATTTTTTCTCTTTTGAAGACTTTACAATTTATATTTGTCAGAGGGATACTTTGAAGATGTCAGTAAAACCAGTTTATTGTGGTACTTTGAATATTTGTGTTAGAATGTAGCCAGAATTCCCCAAAGATTACATTATTTTGGCTATAATGACTTTTCTTTCATGTCCTGTCCAAGAGCAGCTCCACCAGATTGTGGTACTTTAACTGACTTCTGTGAACTGCTGACTCCCAGATCTTATATTCCATCCGGTCTTCTCTATGGATGTCTGATGTCATCTGTAGTAGTTACCTTAAGCTCATCCTGATCATCAGGTATCAGATCATCTTGTCATCAGTGTCTCTGCCACTGTGGGCATTAGAATTTTTTGAACTAAAATCTCCAGAAGTCACCTGGATGGTCCTCAGAAGTGTTTTACGGGATGCAACCTTATGAGGTGTTCTTCTAGAAGAAAGGGAGGTATGCTTGTACTTGACATGTACAAACATATTTCCTAATAATTAGTTAACTGGACCTAAAACCAGTAGTATGAATATGCTGCTGCTCCTTTGTTTTCCTGCAACACTTACTCTGGCCCCATGTGGTCTGTTTTGCTCCTCCATTCCCCATTGTTTCTCCCTGTGGTTTAGGGCAGTCATTCAGGACTTGCATACTTTGACTCCTTCCTCATTGCTTTTAGTGGACTTTGCCTGATGCTCTTCCTTACACAGCTAAAGTGTAAGTGATCCTTTTGAGTGGAATAGAGTTCTTTTGCCCAAAGTCCTTGCCTTTCACTGCTCTCTTCTCTGGCTGTTGGCATCATTCTACTTTCTTTTGTCCCCATGGAGTATAGGTCTTGAGGCTGGAGCTTTCCTTCCACAGTGTTACCTTGTCATACTCTTCGAACAATTTCTCTCATCTCAAGTTCCAGCATCTCACCTTTTCCTTGAAGACCTTGCATTTCATGCCTCCCTTTGCACATTCTCATTTCCACCACTGGGAACAACCTTGAGCTCCAGTTTTATTGCTGTTGTCTCTTCACTCCCTATACTTGGCCTTCTTTTAGTCATGCATTCATCTGGTGAAACCAGTGATATCTCATCCCTTCTAATCCCTCCTCCTGTATCATTCCTAATATGATACTTTCATGAAGTGTGTTGTCTCTGGCTTAGTGGAGGGGAGTTGGTGATAAGGCACTACATATTTTTAAATATTTCCCTGTGATTCAGAACCATCAAGCTGTTTTTTGTCAGCCTTTGTAGCCTTATGTTTTTACTTGCTGTTGATATTATCTTTCCCTTCTCTTGTTTTTGCATTCAGCAATTACATGTTGGTTTTGGTTCAGGTATGCTCTTACACTGGCCAGTGCAGTAGCATGCCCATCTTGAGAGACTGGGAACCTTTGGGTGCTGTATTGCTAAAAATAACAGAATAAATTTCAAGCAAAGATAGCAGAGATACTGATGAGTGAATAAGGACACTTCCCTTAATTGTGAACTCACTCTAAAAGGTTCATACCTGAGGAGTGCCTTTGGGTATTTGTGTATTTCTAAAAGCCAGTCCAGGCTGCATTCCAGCTTGTGGGATGTATCACTTTGCTTGGTGAGCAGCCTGGTCTACTGGAAGATGTCCCTGCCTCTGGGGACTGGAGAAAAACCAAGAGATTGGAACTCGATCTTTACGGTCCCTTTCCAGAACAAATACTGCACTGTCCTTGATTGACTGTTCCTGTGCCCTTTCTAGCTTTAGCTGGACTTGGCCATGTTGTTTTAGTGAGTAGTTTTAGTGCTTTACTGGTGCTTTATTCATGTTTGTAGGGAGATAATGGTGAATGTAGAGAGGTTCTCTTTGTGTCAGTATGTGTGTGACTTGAAGTGGAAGTGGAATAAAGTACTTGACTGAGGTGCATTTTGGCCACTTAAAGTCATATAAACCACATGAAAAAAGCTGAAACTTCTGTAAGATTCCTTTGACTTGGATGAGAACAAAAGAGAGAAAGTTTTAAAACCTGCTTGAATCTATTCTATAAGAGAGTTTTGTGAACAAATTCTTTTGATCCCATGTCTGTTTAAATTAGGAATACACTTCCTCTCATACTCTGTCCTTTTTCTGTCCCCTCCTATTCTATGTCTTTACGAGGTTCAAGTCTTTCTCAGTGCTTTTGTTGTTTTCATGTGTGCTTTAGCTGTAGCTGATATGTGCAGTCTTTGATGACAGGTGCTGTTGCGTCAGGTCTCTGTGACATATGCTCCATCAAAGCTCTGTACTGCCCCAGCCTGGCTGAGTTTGCTGCCCTTCATTCCCACGTTGCTCCTTGCATGTGTAGCTCTGCTTTGGCCCTTTCCTTGTCGTGGCCCAATGGAGTCTCTTTGCCTCATGTTGGGGTGAGGTTTTGTGTGCTCTTTCTCTTGGCTGGCCCACTAGATGTGTCCTGAGCAGGTGCAAGTGTTGAACTGTTAGTTCTTTGGTGTCCTGTGCATTCCTTTGGAGAGGCATTCTATCCTCACTTCACTTGTTGAGATGTCATGGAGCTCCCTGTGAGTCTTGGGGAGGTGGATGGAAAATTTTCAGCAAATATCTGCAACTGTGTTTGATGTATGAGAATGTGACATGAGTACATGTGGAGTACTCAGCTGACCAGCAGCTGATCCAGCACCTTTCTCTTTTTTCTTAGGTTAACTGTAATGGCTTCACAATTGAAGATGAAGAACTCTCTCATTTGGGATCAGCCATATTTCCTGAGTAGGTTGATTTTAATATTTTAAAAGTAAAACTAACTTATTTAAAAACAAACAGAGGAAGTAGATATCTACCAAAAGAAATCAGTTTATCTTGTTTTAAATATCTTTAATTGGCTAATAAAATGTGGCCAATTATTTGCAGTAAAATCCAGTAATTTTGGTAAAATTGCTCATGTAATTTGTTTTGAAACTTAGGTTGTGAACTGTATTCAGATTGGTAGAAACACTTAACTTGGGTAGCAGGTTCTGGGCAGGGACATCAAGTAATGATCAAAGCCAAGTGAAAAGGATTGCAGGTGACTTGCTCTGTTCACAACCTTCTGGTTTGGGTGGGTATAATCCTCCACCTGGTGCTCTCTGAACAATATCCCTTCTACCTTTGTTCCTTGGCAAATAGTAAATCCCTTTCATAACTTCTTTGAGCCTCCTTGCTATGACAATGGAAAAAAAAATGTGCAAGCTTCTTAGCTTTACAAATAAACTGCAGATGTTAAGTGTTAGCTGCAGTTCGGGAGTGGGGGACCACAGCTTTCTTTAGGGCCAAGAAACATTTCTTGCATTTTTAAATCTTCCCTTCCCACTTAATATTGTAGCAGAGGAGGGTATTTTCTGCCCCTGATCTTTGCACAGCCTGTATGAAGGTATTAGCACTGAGGCTTAGTTTGACTTCCTGGTGAGGCTCGGATTACTCGAAGCTTATCTGTGTCAAGGTAACCTGAAACTCACAGATGCCTGCTTAAAGCGGGATGTGATTTTGCCAAGTGCTGCAGACAAGCAGTAGTAGCTAGTCCTTGCTTCACAGATTCTTCTTCAGGCAGGTTTGTCTGCAGTTCATATCCCTGATCTACAGGCTGGAAATTAATGCCTTGAAATGCCCAGGATCAGAGTCATTGTGGGAAGAGGAGAGTATTAAACCAGGCTGTTTTGGAAAAATGTCCAACACCATCCTTTGTAAATGCTCAGGATACAAGAGTCACATCTTTCCTACTTAACAGATACGCCTGTGAGCTAAAAATACTGAAGAGACAGTTGTTATTTTGCTAGATTGGAAGAGAAAGAAATAAAATTACAAGTTTTATCTCAGATAAGCAGTGAACTGCACTTTCTCCAAGCTTGGTATTAAGGGGGTTTACTTTTCTCTATCCATCCAGGTTTTTTGTCCAAGTCATGTGCTTGCATAACAGAGATCTCCTTCCTCCCACTTCAAACATGGAGGCTGTTTACATTTGAATAGAATCCAGCTAAAATTTTAACACCCATCTTAAGTTGCAATGCAGCAAAGGCTTTTGTTTTCATGTGTTTGCTTGTTTCCTTTTGGGTTAAACATGTTTTTCGTTCTTTCTCCTCTGAGGAAAATAGTCTGTCTATCATGTTGATAGTAAAGCTATATGAACATGCCTGTCAGCTGTCCTGTAGCACTGTAAGAAAGGGAAAATAATAACTTACCTAGTAATGCAATAATAGGATTTAAAAATTGTAATGATTCATTAGCACAGCCATTCTCCATATCATTAGAATAAACAACAGCACAACAGATTTTCCCAAGGTTACCTTCATGTTAAGCCTCAGAATAAAAACAGCTTACTGACTGAATCTTTCAGACTTATTTATTTTGTGAAGTGGTGCTTAACTTTTTGTCTGTTGCTTGTGGTGGTGGTTGGGGAAAACATTTACTTTTCTGCTTTTACAGTGTTGCATTGATGAACCATAGCTGTTGCCCAAATGTGATTGTGACTTACAAGGGAACCTTGGCTGAAGTCAGAGCTGTTAGAGAGATTGAGCCTGGAGAGGAGGTAAATGCACAGTGTTTGAATGTGCTCTGTACTTGTGCTACCTGACAGGATTCATTCTGCTTCTCAGGGTTAATTTCTATTAGATGCCAATTTAATAATAGGAAGGAAGGATCTCATGTTTCTCAGAGAAATGCAAGATGGTGCTTTGGAAAAGTTAGGGTGGCTCTGGAGGACTGAAGGGATTTTTGGAGACCGTACCCTATTTTGTGCTAAAACATGGGAAGGGCACCTGCAGCAGTCACTGTGTATCTGCCAGCCTCTCTCTCAGTTTGCCCATCTGTAAAATGAGGCTGAGTTTACTGATGTTTGGCTGGTGCTTTGAAATTCCAAGATCAAAGCAAATTATTACTGCTATAATAGTTCCCAGTATAATAGTAATGTGTTGAAATTGAAGCCAGAATAAACAAGGTAAATGGGTACAGATAAATCCTCTGACTTCTGTTTGGACAGAGCATCCACAAAACATGGGACTTGGTCATATCACCTCAGTGGCATCTGCTGGGAAGTCACAGAACAAATGTGTGTTTTTAGGTGGAGTGAAACTGAACACAGAAGGATAAAAATCTGTGAAATTGAGTAAGGCTCTGGGTTTACCTTGAAACTTTCTTAATCAAATAATGAATTTGGCTGGGAGTTTTAAACAGAAGAGCTGCACTTTACTTTAAAAAACCAAAAAAAGATGTTAAACAGAGTTGAGGAGGATGTTCAAATATCTGCAGGGAATGAAGATACTGAACATCCTCTCTGGGGATGGAGTTTGCACAGTTTCAACGGCTTATTTGTAAATAATAATTAAGTGGGTGAAGTTAATGCTGATAAGCTCAGATTTGATTTTTGATAACTTCTACTGTTGTCTGAGGTGTGTGATAGCAGCCTGCAAGAAAGGTAGAGAGGTTGTTTTTGTGGATTGTAGCTGTTCCCTGTTGTGAACAAAGTGAATTTAGTTGCTGTAGCCAAGGGTGAATGACCCAGGTGAGCAACTTCTTTTGATGCCATTTGCCAGCGATGATTTGTCTGTGATGCTGGCAGTCACTGCAAATGCATTGTGGTAACAGACAAGGACTGATTCTGGCTTCACAGTTTTGCTGTGGAATCCCAGACATTTTCAGCATGTTAGGGGGAGGTGTATCATTAGAGGTAGAGAAGTGGACTCTACCTTGCTCAGCATCTTCTTCAGCTTGAATTCTGCCTTAGAAGCTGCATCAGCTCTCCAGGACCTCACGGATCTTGCTCATTTGCTTTTCTGACACTTCAGAATTTTCTAAATGTGAGCTGTGGCTGTGTGTGGTCGCTGTGCAGTCTCCCAGCCTGTGTCTCCATCTTCAGGCTCCGTGTAGCCATTGCAGGGCAGCACTGTAAAGTTTTTTTGCTGTAAATGTGGTTCCTGCATTCCACATGCTTTGAAAATATCGAAGGGAGGAGAGGAGTGTGAGGGAAAGTGTGAGATGACACACACTTAAGAAGAAGGTGCACTGTATGAAATTACATGTAATTTTGCTTTTAAAGAAAAGAGAAACTTTAAGTATAAAGACTGAGCAAAGCATTTCAAATAACCATAAATGAGGAAATGGAGCTAAAGCTGTTCCTTGGTCTGCAGAATGATCAACTGCACCGTGCATAGGACGTGTTTCTTGGGGGAGATCTCATTTTAAAAGCAGAGCATTAAAGCTAGTTGCAGGGGTTCTTTTCTGAAGACCATTGAAATAGAGGAAAACTTAAGAATAGTGTATATGAAGGGCCTTTAAAATGATCAAAAGCAGGTTTTCTTTGCTTTAAAATATTGCTGCTGAAGTAAATCTGATATTCATTCTCCTTGAACTGGAGCACTGGGCCTCTCTTCTTTTCAGAGATCTAAAGGTCTTGTCCTAAGTTTCTAAAGCTACTAGTGACTCGTGTTGCCCCAATTTTTGTAGGTTTTCAGAAAGAAAAATTTGAGATTCCAGCCTCCAAAAAACCAGGCCACTGTAATTTATCCTAGGCTGGATACCTGAAATCATTATTTTACTTCTGAAAAGTAGGCATCTCTTTGTAGTCTGACAGGAGCCTGAGATTTATGCTGTGATAGTTTCCTTATCCACACCTGAATCTGGCTCTCCTGGGTGCAAGCCAGGGTAATATTTGAGGGAAATTCCACAACAAATAGGAAAAGAACACTTCTCTGTCAGGCTGCATTCACAAGTGACAACTCCTGATGCTGCCAAGGGGCTTGGAATGTGAGGGAGCAGCCAGGTGATGTGGCTGCAGGGGTCCACAAGCTGCATGAATATGTAGTTGTCATACTACATATATCAGAACTAGTATAATAAGTATGTTTAATGATGCTGCTTCTCACTAACTGCTCTTTTTTTCACCATGTAGATTTTTAGCAGCTACATTGACCTGCTGTATCCCACAGAAGACAGAAATGACCGGTTAAGAGACTCCTATTTTTTTAGCTGTGATTGCAGGGAGTGCGTTACGAAAGAAAAGGTAGTGCAATTGGTGTGAAATATACTTCTGACTGTCAAGGCACCTACCTATGTCCTTAGATGCAATATTCTATTTGGGTTAATTACATTTTGGAAAGTAGGATAGTGGGATGGGGGGAGGTGGTTTTGTTTTTCTGTCTTTCTGTCCAGAACGCTTTCTGATACTCATTCTTTCCACTGTAATTATGACATGTCAGGAAATTTCCTGGTAGAGGCCTATTTAAAGTTCAGCTGCAAAGCAAAGATGAAAACATTGTTAAAAGTAGATCATTATACTGTGTCTATGCTACCTGGCCAAAAGAATTAAGCTCAGAATTTTTTATTTTTTTTTTAATTTCATACTTTCTACCAACTCGCAGCAAGGAAATCTTGCTTGGGGCATTTCTGGGGTCCTGTTCTGGGATAGAGTACTGCTGCATTTCCTGGTTGGGACATTACAGTCAATTCTAGGTGACACTGTATGGCATCTCCGGATGTTTTGGAGACCCAGCAGAATCTGAGGAATGGCCTTTCCTACAATAGCATCAGATTGGTCTGCTCAGGGAGAGTGTGGTCCTGGGTCACAGTCCCTGGTGAGGTTCAGACCAGGGTTATTTATGTTCATTAGACATGAGCTGGTGCCCCTCAAAAGACAAAGGAAGATGCAGACAGTCTTCCTGAAAACAAGGTGTTAGATGTTTTAAAGAAAAGCACTTATTGGAGGGAAAAGGTAGATACTGAGACAGCTGTGCCTGTGCAACCATTTGGCCCTCCTTCACTGAAGGTCCTACAAGAATTGAGCTCTGTGTAGCTTATCTGTCATTCCAGACAAGATCAGTGTGTCTGGCATAATCTAATCCTTAAGTTCCAGATCATTTTTCCTCCCATCTTCACCAGGCATCCTTTTAAGAGCTGCTTCCCAAAGTGACCAGACAACCATCTCCTTCCCCTAAATGGTGTCATCTTTTGTAATTTTTTTTCCCAAATAGTACCCAATACTGTTGCTTGAGATCATTCTGCTGGTACTATATTAGTTTTTCCCCACAGTTACCTTGATAATTTTGCCATGGAATTTAATGAAGCCAGGATTTCACCTGTGACTTTCAACAGTCTTCTGCTCTGGGAGTCACCTGTCACTCATTTTCCTTCAGTTCTGGAAAGAGTCCCTGTAGCTCTCTCAGCTGGCAGATTAAATAATAAAAAAAATAAAGAAATCTGGCAACAATGTGAAGCTTAAACAGCAAAAAATTGTCTCTAAATTGTAGCTGACTTCATGAAATAGTATGTTAGATAAGAGTAAGTGGAGCTGTCCAGCAGAAATAACAAAATACATGGAAATGTGGTTTTGTCTGTAGATCTGAAGGATCCTTTTCTGTGTTTAAGTTCATGTAATTTTCCACAGAGACATCACTTGGTAGTCGACCAAAGGTATTTGAGCTGTTATAGCCCTAAAACTAAGGCTAAATTTGTTTTAAACCCTAATCTCTTTGAAACAGTGAAATTTCTTATGTAAAACTGCTTGCAACACACAACTGAAAAGCTGTTCGATCTTTCAAAAGAAGGGACTTCATGGAAGTAGAGAATAGCAGATGAACTGGAGGGCCAGGGGATCCTAGGATTTCTAGCCAAGGCTTTAGAGAAAAATTGCAGGTGCACATTCTACCTTTGTTTTTTCATTCTTTGAAGAGCTTAAGTTCGCATCTGTGTCTTTTTATTAGAGTAATTTTGTATAGCAGGTGCACTTTTATTTGTAGGGCTTGGAACCTGCCTTTGTAAGGTCCATTGTGTTTCCTTCAGGATAAAGAGAAATTGGAAATCTGCAAACTGAATGATCCTCCGTCAGCAGAGACAGTAAAGGACATGATCAAATATGCCCGGAACGTGATTGAGGAATTCAGGCGAGCCAAACACTACAAATATATCCTTTGTCTTACCCTGACTCCACTGGTGTGTGACCTAAAAATCTTGCCTGCTGGACTTCAGAAGTACTTGCAGGAGAAATACTATGACCAGTAGAAATTAAACTTATCTCTGTCCTCTTTGTGTCTGAAGGCGTTACCAGATAGTTGTATAATGAGAGGCCATCGATTTATTGCGTTCCTTGACTTCTTCCTACCCCCTAGCGAATTACTGGAGATCTGTGAACTCAGCCTGGACAAGATGGGTGCAGTGTTTGAAGACAGCAATGTTTATATGTTACATATGATGTACCAGGCCATGGGCGTCTGTCTCTATGTGCAGGACTGGGAAGGTGCACTGCGTTACGGGCAAAAAATTATCAGACCGTACAGGTAAATATGAGAGATTATTTTTTTTTTCCTCAGTGCTCTAATTCAGTAATCTGAACAATTAAGACAAGTCTGGGCAGAGATCACTTCTCTCAGTATATGTTGTATAGACATTCTACCCATGATACCGCTACTCAAAAAGGAATATTTAAATGCTGGGACAGTGTTTGTTACTATCAGAATGTGGTCTGCAATATATAGCAGGACTGACTTTGAAATCATTGCTTTGGGTTCTCAAAACAATTTTGTGCCACCTTGGGTGCTGTGCTAATTCTGCTTAGCTAGATAAATACTGGTTTCTAAAATACTGTAATTTTTTACTAAAGAAGGGCTTCAAACTACATCTGCAGCCGGTATTTTGTACAGGGTAATGGAGGCAAAGCCTGTGTTGCTGTCAGCTTCCCGCAGTCTCCCAGTCCTCTCTCTCTGCAGCAGCACAGTGGGCACGGCTGCAGGAGAGCAGAGCCGTGTCCCGGGGCTGGGGCCGAGCAGCAGAGGGAGCTGGAGATGAGCTCAACTCCTGCGCTCAGAGCTGGGAGTGCCCCGTGTTGCTGATCCTGCTGCCCTAGAGCTGGAGGCATGGGAGAATGCCCAGGCTGAAGCCCTTCGTGGGGCAGGGCAGCACACAGCCTCTGCAGGAGATAAGACTACTGTTTCTGATAAAGTTCTCTGGTTTTGCAGTAGTGAGCCCGTTCATTAGAGCCAGCCGGTTACACTGGCTGTGTCTGGTGCTGCCATGAATCTCCCAAACAGATTCTCGTCTTGAGATGTGACTTTCTTGCCAGCTGGGGGGAGCGCAAGAAAAGCTCTCCCTTTGGAACAGATGCCAACATAAAGTCACAGATCACTTGGCAGAGAACAGTGATACAAAGAAGGAGCCAACATTCCCCCCCTGGGGGCTCAGTACTATTTATCTTCCCTGGGACTTGCCCAGCTCCTCTGGCTCTGAGCCTGGCATTCCAGGTCAGCTCTGCTGAAGCGGGCTCTGCCCGCTCAGTGTGTGCGAGCACAGACTGCCATGTGTGCCCTGCACACTGCAGAGGGCCCCTCGCTTTCCAGCCCACCAACTATTGTGGAACACACGGAGCGACTGCTGCGGGTGCAGGGTGGCTCCAAAAACTCATAACAATGCAGGCTCTCTCTGTAGCTGGCTAGATTAAAACTAGTGGCAGAAAGTCATTGCCATCTGACAGCTGTTCAGAGGCATATGGTAGTTTCAGTTCAATTCCCAGCTGACAGGCGTCCCCATCCCAGACACAATTGGCACTGGCTCTTGGCAGTCACGGCAGAGGGGATGAGCACTGAATGGGCAGGGGCAATGAGAGGCAGCTTCTTGCCCCATGAGAGGGGGACAGGGGCTGGGAAAATGCAATGAAACTGCCAAGGCTGATAAAGCTGCATTTCTTTCTGTCTTGCAGTAAACATTATCCCTCCTACTCGCTGAATGTTGCCTCCATGTGGCTGAAATTAGGGAGACTGTACATGGCACTGAAGAACAGGACGGCTGGAGTTAAAGCCCTGCAGAGGGTATTTATTGCCTGATTTCTCCATTAATAACACCAGTTCAGGTTGTTGAAACACTGTGTGCTTCTCTGTCAGTGAGCCTGGCAGGGTAGGAAATGCACCATGAGTTAATATATTTGGTCACTGGATTTTTGGCTCAGATTTGGCTTTTCTAATGATGGAGTGTAGGTCTGCTCATGGGTGCCTTTTCACAGTGGGCTCATACTGCAGCAGCTGGAACAAGAATTATGCTTAAACATTTGCTCTGAGTTCTTCACTGAGCTAGAGCTGCACTAGTGTAAATGAAGCAGAACCCTATCTTCCCCTCATTTGCTGGGTAAGGACAGGAAAAATGCTTGGCTCTTATAAAAGGCACATAGTGTTTCATTGAAGTCTGTGATTTCTATATCCAACTTAAGCTAGGCATGCTTTTGGTAGTTATTTGTTCTGGAACCAGTTGATTTTTACATAACTGAAGGGAATTCAATGCATCTGGTAATGCTGAAATTGGCAAATACAGCATTTTGGTTTTATGTTTTTCTTCACCCCTTTTTGTTAGTCTGTGCCTTATTCTTTAGTTTTTTATTCTTCTATTTTGTTATTAGCCTGTACTACGTTTCTTGACTATTTTCCTTTATTGATGTTGGACAGAAATTTATTTTAGTTTCTTAAGCATCAGTGACTACTGTAGCATATAATGACTCAGTGTGGAATGTCACAATGTATTTCTTCTTGCTTTTTAGATGCTGGCAAGGTTTTAGCCAGCAAATAACAGCGCCATCCAACCATGGTGAATGATGCTACAATCTATGCTCTAAAATGTAACTGTTACCTAGTTTGAAATTGGCGTAGGTTTTCCTTCACTGTGGTGTTAAACCCTTGAGTAGAAATGGGAATTGTGCCAGTAGGAGCATGGGATGGGGGGTAGGGAACTGTGAGGTAGATTTGTTGGCATAGTTAGTTTCCTAACACAAACATTTTTTAATGACTCACTTCCAAAAGCTGTCTACAGGAACTGCCCAAAGTTATCCCAGCCTCTGATGATTGGGATTTAGTGGAAAAGCAAACCTATTGTTCCCTTTCATTTTGTGAGCAGCTCATACAGAAGGTCCTCCTTTCTTTTTGTGGGCAGGAGGAGGATTGGAGTCATTTCTTGCTGCTGAGGTGGAACCAAAAGCCCTTATTGTACTGTCCTAACAAATACAAGAGCATAAAAGTTTCCCAAGGATGAAATAACTAAATGCTCAGAGGGCCAGGATACCGCAGTTCCTTGCTCTGTCTTAGCACTGTTGGTCTTTAAACATTCTCAGACTTACACTGAACTTTCCTCTCAGTTCTGTCTCATGCTGCCTTTTATCACATCTTTTCTCAAGAGGAAATCTTGCCCTTGCACACATTCTGCAGGGCAGGAAATGTGCCAATCAGGGGCTTTGGCTGCCTGCAGTGTTCCCTCTCAGGCCTGGAGCAGGCTGCAGATGAAACACCAGGGAGTCAGGCACAGCAGCATCTGTCCCAATCTGACGGGATCTCCCTTTTGCTTCCTTCCTGAAGAATTGGCAGTCCCTGGAAGGAGCAGAGGGTTTACAGACTCAAGTCTGAAATGCCTCAACATTACTCCTGCACTAGGCCTGCATGTCTGACAGCTCAAGGATAAATTGGTAGGAGCAGAGCTCGCTCTGATACTGGCTAAGTCCTCTGCTGGAATATTATCCACCGCACTTGCAGTTTTCTGTCCTGGAGCTGGTTGCATTCAAAGTAGTTTTGTCAAGAATATAATTTTGAAAGGTGCTTTGGGCTCCTTTAAGATCAAAGATGTATTCTCTGAATATAAAACCTTTATTACTTAGTTTTGAATTTCATTTTATTTCCTACTGGGTTTATGACTACAAGGGGACAAAAAGTAGCTAGAGGTGTCAGACTGCTTCAAACCTCTAAAGAGAGTATTTATAGCCTGGTGTTATATATGAATCAATTGTGTGAATATTTTTTTTTTTCTTTTCATAGGCAATTGCTATCATGGAAGTAGCACATGGGAAAGATCATCCATACATTTCAGAGATCAAAAAGGAATTAGAGGACCACTGAGCCTTTGAATCTATGCAATCCTTCAAACCTTTATTTAAAAAGCCTTGTTATGGAAACCTTCAGGAGCACTTTGAAAAGCGGTAGAGTATGAGCACAGTTCTGTCCTATAATTGGAATGACAAACACACTTAGGCCTAGCTTCCACACATCTACAATTGCCTTTTTTTTTTCTTTTTTAAGGAAGCACCCATGGTTTCTTAAAGGTTATGCCTTTTGATGGCTCATGGGCAAAAATGGCCATTTTTTTCTTTAGGGATGTTGATGTGGATCTTATTTGTGTAAAATAAATAAAGTGGTCTTGGGCCCTCTTGACTCCACTTGTACACTTAAATGGGTGCAATAGTTCTGTGATATCCACTTTTGCCCAAATAGTTTTGCTTAATCTGACAAATTAGAAAAAGCCCTACTTTTTCTGTTGTGGTTTGGCATCCATTTCCTTTTTTTCTCGCATCATTTTTGTTTGCAGTGGCTTAACTGGGAGAGAGGAGAAATGGGGTGATGAATTCTGTACATTTTACAGCAAAGCCATCAATGTTCCCTCAACCAGTTAATGTGCAGGTCCATCACTGCTCCTGGCAGATGAGGATTCATCACAGTAAAGACCTAGAGCTCAACTTGTCTTGTACAGAAGATACTGACACCTCTCTTGGAGCCCGGAGGCTTGCACAAGACATGAACTATGCAAATTCTGGCTTTTTAGTCCCCTTTACAAGTTAAAGTGAGTTATTGCAGAGGAGAGCTCATATTTCCTTACAGCCATACCTTCACCTCCAGTGGATTACAACTATTGTAATAGTATGTTAGCAATTATTTTTAAGAGAGGAATAGGAACACTTTCTGAGAAAAAAGTCCAGGACTTAGCTTTCTCCACCCATATATAAAACAAGGGGATTTTTTTCCCCTCCATTTAGATCAATGGCAGGAGTTTGCTTTTAAGGATGGGGGGAAAAAAGAGTGTAGCTGTAAACTTCTAGCATCCAAACTGAAATATGGTGCTCAATAAAATTACCTGCCCATTCCTTACTGTTTTCACAGCTTATAAAGTATGATGAGAAAGAGAACACATCACCCTTAAGAACTTCATTGTATTTTCTTTCTTGTAAGCACTGCTCTGAAAATAAAACTGCTAGAACAAGGGTCTGTCAGCTCATTTTGCTGAAATCTTTCATTGCTCTCCAGCCAGCAGTTGCTGCTGGAGTACATAAAACTGCACCACATCTACAATTCCAGAAAGCCAAGGCCATTTAACTACAGCCAAACCTAGGAAGAGGGCAGTAGCTGACTATTTTTATCCTAACTTTGTCTTGTCAGATAAACTCTTGTCCTGGGACATAACACCTTTACTTCAGCAAGTCTGTCCAGAGCCCAGACCACACTTCAACACCAAAGAATTGGATTAGCTGAACATGAGGCACCAGTGGGAGCCTTGCCCCTGTGAAACTTGGATTACTATTTACAGAAGGTTATTCAAAGCTCACTGTGGGCCTGGCTGTGCCTATCAGTTTAACATGGGAAACCAACTGAAGCAGTGTAGGTGCAAATACAAAACCCTTAAGCTGATATAGAAAAGAATACAAACATTGTTTTCCTTGAAAAAAAAAAGTTTTATTGTATACTGTGAATATGAAGGACAGATTTACCAAAAAAACCTTAGTGACTGAAGACATTCTCACATTTGCAAAAGCATATAAGAAACTATTTACACAAAGGCAGTGAAAGGGGTAAAAAAATTATTGCAGTCAATTAATGCTGATAGAACTTTTTATTATAAAAAGAGAAAGAAAAGAAACAGTGCAAAAATACTGTCAAAAGTAATCAGTTCTATACACAAGATAAAACTGACAAGCATAAGCTTATGTACTGATATGAATAATACATTAGAATATAAAATAGCATGCATAGATTTTTTTTAAAGGCTTTCAAATAGCATAGAATAGTTCTGCCATTCAGCCCTAACAGGAGGGAGTGGGGGCAGGAAGGGCACATAACTGATGTCCCATTTCTCTACAAAATGTGTACATACAATGAGATGGTGAGATTCAGATCACTGTTTTGTGCTAAACTGTCAGGTACAAAATTACAGAACAAATAGGAGGCATCAAAATACTGAAGTAAAACAGGACAGTAAAATCCAGTGACATAAACATGTTATCTCATTTAACACATTCCACACAATAACATATGGGAATATTACAGTCATCTGCATGTGTAAACTTTTTCCTTTGTAAAATAGCCAAAGAAAGGTACTTTACTAGTGAGGAAAATGTGTTCCATATGGAAAACAATCTCAACAGTCTAAACATCCTATTACCAGTGTTTCTGGCACTCAAGATTTGCTTTCTTTTGAAGACCAAGCAAAAGCAAGAAAATACTTTCATTTAACATACACAAAAAGGAAGCTCTTAGACATTACATCTATAAGTTGTGGAACTCACCAGCACAGGACATTGTGAAGGCCAGAGGAATAAATGGCTTCTAGAGAAAAGATAATGGGATTTGTGGAAGATGGATCCATCAGTAGGTACTACACAGAGTGAGCAGGATACAGCTTTGGCCTCAGGAAGCCCCTAAAGCAGGGGCCCAGAGGGGCTGAGAACCCTTTTCTATACACATCCCTATTTCTTTCTCAACTACCAGCCACTGTCTAACTCAGGGGGTGCCCCCCAACCTGACATGGAAATAGTTTGTGGGAAGCATTCCTCTTTTCTGCCTGTGTGCCTAATCAAGGAACACTACCCCTGAAATACCTGGAAATGACTGTCCAGCCACTGAGTCCTTACCCAGGTGAATCAGTGGCAGTCCTTCCCTTGCTGTTATATAGTGCTGGAATTCTCCAGTGGAAGCTGCAATTTATCACTTTACTGATAAATAGCTGATTTCCTGTTCACTCTCCAAAGGCAAAGTCTTGTTGTTAAAGCACATGGAAAACTCTCAGTGAGGGTGCACATAAAGCATGGGCAACAAAACTTCAAAGAAATGCCAGCCAGAAAAACAGCTGAGAGAAATCAATGCAACTGTAATCTAGGATACTCCAAGAACATTGAGTACATTTATTTACTTTTAATATTTATATAAACACTGCTATTTTTGAACTGTGCACTGTTTTTTCACAGTTTATTTATGGTTAATACCTCCATCTTGTTTGCCCCACAGCCATCTGTTCCCTTCCTCAAATCCCAACCCCTGCAAGGATGTATAACATCCTTCTCTCTAAAGACTTAGATGGCATCTATAGCTCCCTTAGCACCAGGTCCTACAAGAAAACCTCTCTAGAAGGCTAAGACCGAGCTGGGGACAATTGTATTTGGGGTTCTGGACTTGCAGCCTTTCTCTTATTGGCATCAAAACCTATCCCAAACTCCATATGCCTTGAAGTATACATCAGCAGCTTTATATTCATTTCTGTAGAAGAGTGGTCAAAGGCTGTTTTCACACAGTCCTTCCTTTCATGGCCAGCTCAGTAATTTGTTCCTGCAATGTGATGCAGCCTTTATTTCCTGAAGTGAGCGCCAGCCTAGCATTCTTTTTTCCACCAAGAGAAGCAACAAAATTTAACTCAGACCTCCCTCAGTGATGCATGAGAGCTGCTACAGAAGAGATCAGCCTGATGATTCCACTTTCTGAGCACACAGACCACAAACTGTTAGCGAGGCTGACAACAGCTAATTCAGTCATCATCTCCTCCCAGGAGACCAGCGGGAAGTCGGCTGTTGGAAATGCGGCATCGTCAGTAGCTGCTGAATTTTCCCTACAGATTTCTGTGCTGTATCCAAGTACAAGATTTCCCATCAGCATTTCTTTTAGAGTTGCTTGTGGACTACACAGACATAGCAGGTATTGGATCAAAAAAAGTAATGTCCTGGCTCACAATGACAATAGCTATTGAAGCACTTAGATTGGAAAAGAGTAAGTCTGTGTTTTGCCATTTGCATTTCTGTTTGTTTACAAGAAAGTAATCTAAAAAAAACCCAACTTTTGAAATCATGCAAATATTTAATAGTATTTGTAGCTGAGGCAGCTGATTTAAATAAGTAGAACAGAAATGCACTTCAATATACTTCAAGGACTGTGTTGGCAATAGGTTAAGTTCTCAGAGACGTGTCTCTTGCCAGCTAAAATTAGTTTAGGGAATTTTTGATAAGGCTGAGCACTTAGGATGCCTGTATACCTATACAGGAAAATGTTTGTGGGAACAAGCTTAATCTTTCCTCAGGTAGTTGAGGACAAGAGGTGCCAAAACAGGCCTTTGTAGGACCTGAAACAAGTAGGACCTCAGCAGCTGATGTCCTCCATCCTCCAGTGTGAACAGAAACAGGATCCCCACAGCACTGAGAAGTGTCACAACTCCACTGTCATCTCTCCCATCGAACAACGGGAGGCATGAAATGTTCAGACTGTAACCAAAAATCTGATGCCAGTACCTCAATATTATAGTTGGTAAGAGTTTAAATTAGAAAGGAAAAGGGTGTTAAATACAGATGAAGAGTGCACAAAAAGGGAAGTGGACACAATGGATTCCCAAGCCAGACTTACTCATCCACTGCAAGTTCTCTCTTGGAAAGCGTCAGGGAGTGTAGGTCAGACTGCAAGGTGGGTGCCCTGGGAGAAGACTGCTTGTGTCAAAATTCCTTTCATTGATGAATCATTGTGAGATTTTTCAATCCAGATTCCAAATGGATGAAACTGGTCTGAAATTACGGTTATGCTTTGATGTTAAAAAAACATCACAACAAACAGCAACTCCCAACTGTCCTTTTCTCCTCAAGGCTTCTGCTGTTTAAAAGTCTGCAGGACAGAAACTAAACAGCACTGTTGCTTTAAGACTCATGTGTTCATTCCTGCTATGACTAAGAAAATTGGATGCAAAATGCATTTTCCTGTCACTCCCTAAAGGTTAGGAAATACTGCCCAAGCAATTTTGGCCTGATAAAACTCCAACAGGTTCAAAGTGAGAAGGTTCATTTTTTCCCTTACAAAACTGTATCACATTTCAACCATAAAACATCAGCATGCTGAGGGCTGCTTGTAAGCTGGGGTGGAAAAGAACCTCTGAAGACATGCACCAGCCCAATTCACTTATGATATTAACCGATCTAGTCAAGATAAAATCTAGCAGGGAAAAATACATTGAAGTCAGATGAAAGGAAAAGTTTAAAATTACCGTTCTTTGACAATGAAAGGGAAAAAGTGACTCACATTGGCCTCTATCTACCATACCAGCCACATTAGGAGTTAATTGAAATGACTGTTTACTACATGGCCACTTATTTGGCTCATTAATAGGCACTGACTTAATTTGGAAAGGATTTTTAGTGCCTTTTTCTAATTAATGTTTTTCTAAGACACCTATGATGCATCTTTGCATAAAAAACATGTGCGTAATTTTCTTCCTTTCAAACACAGCTCTTCACACTCTCTTATGCAACAACTTTCCTGTGCTCGTTGTAGCAGCAGAAATACACATTTCAGCCAAGAGCAGCTGAATAATAAGACATAGGAACAGATTCTTTTCCCTCCTGATTTTCTACTTCTCATATCTAAGTGGAGCAATGGGACTTGACAGCTCTGAGTTCAAACTTAATTCATCATTAGGAAATTATTCAAAAAGTTATAACGAGATAACTAATTTAATACACTTTGCTTCAAGGTTTATTCCTTGGCTTTTTTCCCAGATATAAAGCATCTCTCTGCAATTATCATGCAGATGCTGCTGAAAAGACTTTAAATGGTTGCTGCTAATTTAACAAGAGATATGTTGGCACTGGCAGAAGAAATTAGAGGAAAACTGAAGTTGACTGAAAACTCAACTGATCCCTAAAAAGAACGTGGTCAAGGTATTACAGCAAAATAATTCCTCTCCATTTGTTGGGGGCTACAAGTCTTCACCAGAATCTTCATCACCTCATTAGGCCTGTATTGCAAAGTACCAAATCAACACAGTGCTGTTTTAAATATATTTGAGAAACATTCTGGTACAGAACCTTAGCTTCAGCTCCCCACTGATTTTAGTCCCTTTAGTGCTGAAATTACGAGTGCTTGTAGGCTAAGGTCTTTGTACATTGACCAGGGTTTGGAGGCGGGGATGCAACTGAAAAGCGACAATAGGATTAAAATATTGAAAGTATCTGGGGAAGGGATACTGAGAAAGGTGATTTCACCAAGACAAAGTAACTGCATTGCATCGTGTGCCCCGAGAGGCTGTGAAATCTTCACCCTTGAGAATTCTGAAACTGGATGTGACCATGAACAAGCCTATCCAAGTTTAAAGCTAGCAGTGGGGTGAGCGGGGCTGGGACCAGAGACTTCCAAGGCTCCTCTCTAGCCTGATTCATTCTCTAGCCATCCAATGATAGTTCACACGTGAAAACTAAGGCAGCTGGAGATGCCTAATTTAAATGAGATTCCTTTTCTACAGGAGGTGAGCCTCAAGGCAATAATACTTTCAGTGTAATTCATGAGAAGGTGCTTGATATGGCTTTTTTTCCAGATACATTTGGTTGAATATCCTCTGCTGTTCAACTCTCAGTCCACCAGTTATTGGAAAGACTCATTCACTGACTTCAGCCTGCTGTAGATCACTGCACTTCACCCTACATTGCTTCTTATGAATCCCTTCAAGGGCTGCACACAGCATCAGAAGGCCTCCTTTAAAAGATCCAGCATTGATTTTTCAAGGACTAATCTAAAACTGTAATTCTTGTGGAATTTGAATAGTATAGCACCCAAAACTCTCTGTCCTCACAATGTCCTGTGCTTGAGCCCTCTGTAACGTGCCCACTACACGTGAAGAAGCTCAGGTCTCCATGCTGTGCACCCTTACCTTCCATTCACACAGAGCAGTAGCTGACATCTAGCAGGTCTTGTTTTTACCAGGGAAGACACATACTGGGTCCAGAATGTCCTTACGTGAGAAAAAGCCCACTGCCAAATAACTGTAGGTTTCAGAAGCTGTGTAGCAAAATAAAAGCCAGCAAACTACCTTTACAAAGGATTGCCTTCCTTACAGACATGTTACAATGCAGACCAGCCATGTCAAATGTGGTTCACTTTGAAGGACACTATAAGTTTCATGAGTTATTAAAGTAATTCAGAAGTTATTCCAAGAAAAATAAATTATATCTTGTATAAAATAATCCACGGGAGACTAGTAAAGAACCATCATTCCTTACTTTCAAGACAACTTTAAAAAGTGCAATATATGCACACAGTGTTGTCCAGGCAGTTCCCCTTGTTCATCAGTAAGGTTCAGTCAGATCCACAATGCTGGGTCTGGGATGTTTGAAAAGATTAAATAAGTCTCGAGTTTTGCAGGAATTGTATGAGCACTTGGTAGACAAATTTGTACTGGGCTATGGTCTGGATCATAAACACTCTCTGCTCCCGCAGGTGTCTCAGCATCACAGGAACGTCCATCTTCTGTAAAGCAAAGGGAAAAAAAAAAAAGCATAAGGATCTGGGTTTATTAAATCAAACAATCACTGTCTCAAATATCAGTTATCTGACACAGGGAGCTATACTATAGGTTCCGTGGACAAAACTAAGTGTGCAGGCAAAGATACAGATCCTTTCACTAAAGGAGAAGGGAACTCACTGCCACCAAAAGATCCAGGGACTCCAACATCTGACTTCCCACAGTCAAGTGTATGTTAGCAAATAATGCTCCAGGAGAAATAGGTCTGTAAAGTGAAACAAAGACCCAGTATCCACAACATGTGTTTTGCAGACTCCAGGCCAGCATCAGTTTGTTGCCACCTTCTGAACATCCCCTGGGACACATTAGGGGTTCTCCAAGAAGGGATCTTCCAGCTTAGTTTCATCCAAAAGAAACTCACTCGTGTGCCCTGAAAATGCTCTGCAGCAGGAACTAAAGTAAGTAGGCAGAGATAAGGAGATCTACTGGGAAAGCACATCCCTAACCCCATCAAGCACACTGGGGCACAGACAGCCTGTAATGGTCTGAACTCAAAACCAAATGAGTTCTGTGAAACAGAGGCCCATGAGGTGAAGTGTTAGAAATCACTGCACATTTCATTAGGATGCTATCATCAGATTTCTGGCATTTAGGGAGCCAAAAACCTATTGTGTTTTATCTGTTACAACAGGTACACGAGGAGCTATTGAGAAGTTGTTGAGCCATGAAGCTCAGCCTGCCAGGCTCAAATTCAAACAGCGTGTTATGTGAGCCAAGCTGAGGGGCACAAACCTTCTATGGCAGCAGTAAATGTGAGCACTAAGATACATACTGGTTTTGAGGAAGTTCTTAAGCAGTTCAAGATATAAGACTAAAGAACAGCTACCCTATCAAGCAACATAAACTGCACTTTGTAATGCCCACTTGCCATTGCAGAAACACCAAGAGAAACTTAGCAAGTCTTTTGACTGAGATTGCTGCTAAGCCTTGGAGGCCCAACTGAGCATGGAATCTGCTTCCAGGCACATCTGAAGTTTCCTGGAAAGTTTAAAATAAAAGTCACGCTGCATATCCATTTCTGTCCATATATATAAAACTCAGAATCTCCATTCCATGTAAACAAGTATTAACTCATAGGCTATCACTTTCTGAAAACAAGGCCAAATATTCTGCCACATAGCCCAACAAGCTGTTATAAGAGGACATCTCTAGAGAGCCAACAAGTGTAAATATTTGGGATGAGTAATGCCATATTATTATCAAACAGGTGCAAAGAAAAATGGAAGCTCTTTCCAGTTAACTTGGTTAACTTGGAGAAAACCTCCCTGTGGACTCAGATGCTTATGAAAGCCACATGGTCCTTGCTGAGCAGAGTCATGGGGAACCTGATCTTACCTGAACAACTACAGCAAAAATGTAGGCCAGCTTTGACCTGCACATCATGTTTGTCCCTCAGCAGCTCATTGGTTTTTAGTAGGCACACTGTGTCCCATGCACCTCCTCAAAATGGAGATGGCTTTGCCTTATTTCAGAAATGGAAGAAAACCTCATCCTGCCTATTCAGCCTTGCTATTTATAGACAGCTTAGTATTTAATTCCAGGTAAGCAGAATCCCTAAAGTCACCTTCATTACAATGTACATATAAAATAAAAATTAAAAAAAAAAAAATATATATATATACACACACACCTAATGCTTTGCTAAGCTGGCACTTGCAAACAGATCAAACAAAAATGCTAACTCCTTTCTGCCTCCCAAAGTAAAGACCTCCCATGTGAAAGCATGCTGTAGATGCAATCATGAGTTAATGTCCCAGTGCCAAGTCTGGACTAAAAGTTGATAGAGCAGGTTCTCAATTACTTTCTCGTACTACGTGTCTACAGCAGTAAGGATGTAATGACGTGACATTTACATGCCATGCAGCAGTTACTGAAACTCTACCCCTGCAATGAGATACAGCTTTAGACTCAACCAGCCATTGCCCAGAAGCCACAGTGACTGAAGCTGTATAGAATTTGATTAAACATGGCTTTTTACCTAAATCTGAAACCTCAGGCTCAAGAGTTCTGGTTTTTGTTCCAGCACTGCTGCAGGCTTTCCAAAATAGTCTGTATCAAAATTTTCAAACTCTGATTTTCTCTCACTGCTAAAATGTTAATACATTTATTTGCTAGGACACTTCTGTGAAAACCAATTCCTAAGACTAAAACATTTTAAGTGATAAGTAATTTTATTTCAGGAAGAAACCCCAATCAATTCTACTATAAAATAAACAAATGAAAAGGAACCCCTCTGTGCAGAATCTGTCACAAACTGAAAACATGCTGTCAAGATTTTTAATCTTTTTTTAAAATTAGGTTTTAAAAAACCAAAAACATTAACTTGGTACAATCTAGAGAAACAAAACCCTTAATGAAAATTGTATTTAATGTTAATGATGATTTTCATTATTAATCAAGACAAAAGAATGCTTTAATTAAGGGACATCAGAGAAATCCTTTATTATTGAGCACTACCATCAGGACCTAGCGAAGTTCATGAAAACTCTTATGAATGATGTCAAGGCTGAACCTCATGCTTAGATGCTGAGGTGCTGCCTTTGCCAAAGCTACTCTTTGCCCAGTGGGTGACTTAAGTAAACCACAGACTGACTTCTGTAAACTGAGGTGGCCAGACGCTGTTGCACAACTTTTAGAGTTTGCTTCTGTGCACATACAGAGGATGCTGTAAAGCAGACATGGCTACACTGATGCTCACAAGCAATTCAGGGATGGCTTTTTTAACTCTCCAGCTTTCCTCTGGCATGCAGAAATTTCATGGCTGTTGTGTGAACAACAAAAGCAGTCACTTCCACATGCCAGTGCATAAGGAAAGTAAAGCAGGTTCAAGAGTCGGTGCCATTGCCCCACACCGGAGCAGCTACTGAGCAGCAGCCAGCACTGGGAGGCTGCTGGGTTCCCAAGACACATCGCTGTGGGCCCTTTCTTGGCCAAGCTACCTTCTCCTTTCCCTTTCTCCTCCAGCTGCCACCACCCCCCCAACACCTCCCACTGCCAATAAAAAGCAAGAAAACAGTGTCAGCTGTGACACAGATCTACGGGACACCTTCACCTTCGGTGTGGCCCAATCAGAGTTGGAGGAGGTTTGTCTCAGCTGATATGAGCCCAAGATCTCTAGGGATCTTGTAACTCCAGAATGATGAGTTGCTGGAGTCCTCAGTCTTCCCTGAACTCGCCCAGTGGCTGATTATTGGGAGGGGCAGATGATATATGTCTATTTGTCACTCTTTCTGCATTCTTATCTCTACAAGCAGCTTTGGTCTTTGAGCATTTTCTTTGGCAAGAGAAGCCCCTGGTTTCCATAGCTGTCATGAAAACTGTGTGGCACGTTGATAATCAAGATGTGATGTTCTTCCTAGACAGTTTCCCAGTGACAGATGAAAAGCAAGTTGCTACCCATGGTTACTCTACTGGGGCTCTTAACTCCAGACTGTGTTACTCGTAATGCTGGCTGCAAATCCTAAAGCCCTATTCCCCACCGGAATACATACATATACTTATCCTTAAAACACAGTTAAGTTTCAGTCCAGGTGAGATTACAGTCCCTACAGGAGTGAGGAAGGAGCCCGAGGAGAGAATTTAGAGAGCAGAAAACTTCGGTTAAAAGAGCAAGGACATTGTTCTCTAGCCTCTCTCAGGCAGTGCTTGTAAACACACTGTCTCTAGACTTTTAATTAAATACAGGTATGAATTAGACTAAATTCTTAAAAGAGAGAAGAAAGCCCTATCTTTGAATGTATTAAAATAATCCTAACAAAAAAACCCCCATAATATCAACTATACAGAAAACTACAGCAAGTAACCTGCCATGGGGAATCTCTGCCTGTCACATTGCTCACAGAGGTAGAGAAAGAAAGCACTTCAATGCCTTTTAATTTCAACCTCAGAAATGTAGCCAGATAGCCAAGGGACAAGCTCAGGGTTTGAAAACAAAGCTGACTTACTTCATTATGCTCCAAGCAGCCAATCATGAGTTCTGTTAGGATGACCACTCCAGTCCTCCCCACCCCTGCACTGCAGTGGACCACAATGGGAGGGTTGCAGGTGTTGCTGCTGTCCAGCACGCTGTTGGTGTGCCGACGCACCGACTGTATCTCCTCCAAGTAAGCTGCAAGAGAAAATGCAGGCAAGGATGCAAACATCTGCATGTCTAAATGTAAAATTTAGGGGGGGAGGGAGAGACAGGGGAGAATGTGAAAAAGTTATTCTCTGTCAAAGTGGCAATAATTTACATTTTTTACAGCATAATAATTATCTTGGCCAGGGTGCACTGAACAGCACTGCATCCAGCAAGTACCAGCTGGGTGTCAATTATTACTTGGGAGTCTGCTCCTTTAAATTAAATAGTTCTTTTAAAAAATTAAATTCTGTTTTCCCCCTTGCAAATCTCCAGGTCCCCTAAGCAGATGATTCTAGACATTACTTACAGCAATTCCTGCTATTAACAGGCTGGGATCAAAACAACAGCTAAGTCCCATTGAAACTACTGCCTGTCAAAGCCAGTATCAGATGGGAAGCGAGCATCCATCTGCCCTGTTCCCTCTCTTCCTTCTCCCTTCTAGACTGTGACAGAATCTCCCCCTCACTCTCTGCTCAGGCTTTGTTTCTCAATAGCTACAAGCCCTTCTGGGATACCACTGCTTTGTTTTCCCTGAAGCCATTTGTAGAAAGCTCAGGACTCAGGAACAGCTGCCTTGTGTGGCTGTCCTAGTGTCATTCAACACATCCTGCTGTCAGACCACTCTGAGAACCTCATGTGCTGGAAGCTCACTCAGCTTGCCAGCACTCCGAGTGGGAAGTGAGACCCGAGCTGCACTCTCCTGCTCTGACCCTTGGTGTCAGGGCACTGCAGCCCCAGCTGTCCTCTCCCCCCAGGCAGGATGGGGCTGGAGGCTTACCAACATCAGAAAAGCTGCATTTTAATGCACACAGGGAAACGGGACTCTAAGTGGTGGCAAACAATGGAAGAGAGGAAATGGGGATAGTTAGGTTCCAATTACTGCCATGCCCAACCACAGCAACTGGGGTTGGTAGGAGAAACAGAGTATGGAACAAATGAGGAATTGGGCAATAGCTTTTCCTTCAAGACAGATCCCTTGGCACTCCTTTGCTGAAACTGAAATGCCATTTTTTATTTTTTGCCTTGGTGACAGATCTGGGGAAAGGAGGATGCCCTACTTACATCAAGTGTGTACCATGCAAAGGAGAATGGATCACTAAAGGACTGTAGCTGTGGCAAGACTGAAGAGGAACTAATGGACCTTCCTGAGAGAGGACTTAGCTGCCACAGAACTGCAGCTGCAAAACTGTCAGGAACTAAGAGGGCAGGCATCTCCAACACATCAGTATACCATGTTCAGACTCCTTCAGTGGTAATTTAAAGATTCCTGCATTGTTCTCTACTGTAGTGCCAGAGATGTGTCTTAACTAATGGTTGAATTCCTATTACTTAATATGGGAGGGCTTATTACTTGGTAAGAAGCAGGAAGTGCTATCAACACATTACAGATCAATGAAATTGCTGTATTTTCAGAAATCCGTGAACCTGGACCATATGTAACTGGGCAGGCCCTTAAGCCTACCTGGGTAGGCTTAAGGGTACATGTGCTTACAAGGCTGGCAGTGAGCTCAGACTTACTGCAGGTGTGATAGAGCCCTCTGCTCTTTTGCAGAAAGAAAAACTGGAGAAGATGCACCATATTTCACTAGCAACTCATCATCTCTCACCCAGACCTCTCTAACCACATTTGTTTACAGCCTATTATCTCCTACACTCATTAGGGAAACAGCAGTAACTTTAACCGACAGATCAGCCAGCAGAAGTATCCTATTATTTAAAATTTCCTGAGTTTTTGGCACTGTTGCTTGGATTTTTCCTCCTGCTAATCACCTTAGCTCCTACCTCTTGAATCCCATTTTTTTTCCTCCAAATTGCAGCAAAGTACAACTTAGTTGAAGCCTGCATATGCCACAGCAACAACTATTTGATATCACTCCCAGCTGTAACTAGGTACAGTGAACTGAATCCAGTGTGAGCAATCTTTTTCTTGATGTATTTTATCATGCAAATGCAAGAAAATCTTACATAAAAAGCCTTGGACTTCTTCTGGACACCCATGGTCTGGCCAGTCAGTATACTGCAAATGCCACACTGTCCTCTCTTGTCCAGAGAGAAGATGCTTGACCTTCAGACCAGTAGTTGCAAAGCAGCCAGAGTCTGTGCGGAACTTGGTTGTCACCTTGAACTTCCCGTAAGTGGCTGAGCTGTGCTTAGAGCCCAGTTTAGGCCAGTAACGATGGCTCTTACTTCTTCCTCCCTCCTTAATAACAAAACAAGACAAAAAGCCGTTAGTTCCTGCAATTTTAATTCTCTACAAAGGGCATAAAACTCTGTGGATAAGCCAAGTATTCTTATTTTAAAGTACTACAAGAGCAAGGAGCATGCCACAAAGTAAAGAAAACACCCATTAAAACCTCTCAGCTATATAATATTTCTAAGTGTAAAACTACTTGAAGAACTGACTCTTGTCTCATGATGAAAGCCAGCTGCTGCCTACAATACCTTGGTAAATACTCTCCTCGTGGGGAAGCCTCTCTTAAATAGAAGGAGAATCTATTCAGCAGCTTCTAAGCGTCTGGTTTTGCTCAGGCTTGAGAACTGGACAGTGACTTGATGTGCTCTGCTACTCCCTGTGTTTGCTGAAAGCAACCAGGCATGAAGCCGAATGTGGTGTTAGTTAACAACGTGCCAGTTTTTACAACATAGCACATAGTTCTTGGATTACAATAGGAATAACTGTTTTGCTTGGCATAGGAATAAAAAGTTGTGGGGTGTTTTTGTTTGGGGTTTTTTTGGGTTTTTTTTTTACACGGACACTTCTATGGAAACAACAGCTCCTGGTCTCTTTTCAGCTGATAAGAGAGATGGTATGCAGAACTGGCCTTGGACGGTGTGGAAATCTCTGTCATTTTAACCAGGAGCAAGTTCACCACACATTCCAATGGAAACATCTTTGTTTGGGTTGGCCCAAGCAGGAGGAAGGAGGGCTCCTGCTTGTTTCGCTTTAGCACTTGCCAAGCTGAGTGTCAGAAAGTTAGGAAGTGTAGTATGAGAGCAGTACAGGCATATGTTCAAACAGAGCCAGAGGAAAACGGGATGTTGATAGAAAGAACAGGTTATTGGAGTGGGAAGTGATGATAACAGGAGATTTGCTCACATCAGAAAGAAGTATTCTGTGGTTCCACGTACCTCCTCAGCTGTGACCATGGCTATAACATTCACCCCCTGTTCCCACACCATCTGCCAGAAGTCATGGCATGTGTGTGGCAGGGGCCCTTGGGTAGCAATGTAGTGCCACTCCTCTCCACCTACAGTCACCTGGGAGAGAGGGAAAAAGAAACAACCAGTCAGGGCCCAAATTCTCAGCAGCGTCTGTGCCAGAACTGCCTTTTAAACAAAAGAGACTACAGTGAAATCTTTACTTCTTTGTTCTTCTACTTTTGTTCAGAATTATGAACAAAAATCATCCTCTTGATAAGAGCAAATCTGACAAAACATAACCTTCAGTGTTTCCACATCCTGTCTTGATGCCCATAAACAAAGCTTTGGCCTAAATGCTGTCTATCTTTCTTGCCATTGCATCTGGATCATACAGATGAAAAGAAAACCAAACAAAAAACCAAAGCAGCAACCAACCAAACAAAAAAAATTGGGGATTTTTTTGAGGCCCTGTGTCTGATATGGCTTAAGTACAAATAAGCAGCTGACTGACACCCCTGGGCTTGGTGACAGACCAAGAATGAAAGAAAAGCTAAGGACCAGAGGAGGTGCCTACATGCATTAAAAAGGCATTCCCCTGCTGCAAATTAACACAGGGTAGGTGCAGAATGCCTGAACACAAATGACAACTGTGCCTGACAGGCTAAAGGCCTCTGCTGGTTCAGACTGCCCTCAATTATTTTCCATTCAGGCAAAAAGTGATTTATTAAACAGCCTCTTCCTACACTGGTCACTGCTGAAGATGCAGCTATGCCCAGACGCTGCACACAGCAGAGCTTGACAGGCCTGTTGCCAGTTAGAGATGAGATCCAGACAGGCTTCATTTCAAGTTACTCTTCCTCACTTGTCTTGGGTTTTTCAGTTCAGAACCTAAAAACTACCATAAAGTAAATCCAGTAAACTGGCTACATTAAATGGCTTTCAAACACCATGAGAAATTTAAATTATCCAAAGCTGTAGTCATGTAAATCTATTTCCCAATACACAACTGGTTTACGAACCACATCTTACAGAAATACTTGTGTATTTGCATGACATGTAATGAAATTCTTTTCAAAGTATTAACACACAGATTTACACACTGTAAATTCTGTAGTGCCCTCAACAGAGCCAGCATTACATTGCACTTAGCCAGTATAAAACACAGCTTCATTTAACTGATAGAGGCAGTTAAAAAAAAAAAATCACTTGTGTATAAAAAAATCGTAATTTTATGACACATAATTTGCTATACATCAGGAAAGGCTTACAAAAAAAAATTTTTAACATTTTACGTAAAAAGCCGAAGTGCTTTTAGAACTACTACATATCATTTCAAAAATATGCTTACCAGCAGAACCAGATGAACTAATTTTGGAAAGTTGAAATATTTTTCCTTCTCAGGCTAAGGCCTCCTAATTCTGTTTATTAGCCCAGAGCCACTTCTCCCAAAGTTATAAATCCCAGAGAAGAAGATTTACAACAAAAATGCTGACACATCCATAAATATCAACGTACTGGCAGACAACGCTACAAGGAACAATCAATAACTCTGACAGGTTCAACCATACACTGTGTTTGAGGTACAAATCTTTGAATACATTTTCAGAAATAGAATCAATGTACTTGTTAGTCAAACAACTGTTTATTAAGCTGAGATGCTTGGGGTTTTACACCTGTAAATAACATAGTTTTTGTATGACAACAAGTTTCTCACTTCACTGAAAACTGTTCAACCCTGTACATCAACTCCTTTTCTTTATTTCATACTATGCAGCATTTTCTTTTTTGAATGATGGTTAAAAACTGCACGACTAAAGCAGGCAGACTTCTCAAGTTCTTGTACTAGATGGGAATTAATACAAACTCTCAGCCCTAAACAGCATCCTGCACTTGGACTAATGGTCTGCAGCCATGAGTGCTAGTACAGTGTTACTGAGCTTTCTAAGTCAATACTGACCTGGCCCAAACAGTCAGATGAAGTGCTCTTAAGAACCTTTTTGCTTAATCCATAAATTTAATTACAATTTTTCTCTTTGGTATAGATGATGATCTTTGCATCTAACAGCAACAATCCATGGTAAATAAGCAGAGAATTATTGTAAAACTGCAGTGCTTGCAGACCAAGCAGTGGGAGCTGGAATCCTCCAGGCATGGATCTTATCAGGATGACAGAGGAGTCTTCTTTGTCTACTGACTTCTGGTCCAAATATCCAGCCTCCTGGCACATGACATGAAAGGCCCATAAATAGTCTGAAGGGAATAGGATGCCTGGAATGTTTACTGCATTCTAATGCCCTAACTGCAGGAAATTAAAAATTAAATATTGGGCTGAAAACACAGACACACAGTGTGCTGCTGAGGTAAATTTCACAGATGCAATTTCACCTTCTAAGCAAAAGCACATCTGCTTGGCTTCTGAAAGCGCTGCTCCGAGTGCAGGAGGAAAACCCTGCCAAGGCCCTCTGTCAGGCATCAAAACACTGCTGCCTGTTCCTGGGTGCTCTATGGACACAAGATGTGTCTGTGTCCAACAGCGACACACAAGATAAAATGTGGACTCAAAATTAGCCAGGGAAAATGGCATCATTTAGGAATATCTTTTTTTTTTTTTTCCCCTCCACCTAATTTGTAGGTGGAAAATTCTGGGCTCAGAAATTCATCATCATAGCAATGTCTGATTATGCTAAAACTCAGTATCTGCTTCCTACCAGGCTATGCAGAAAAGTGATAAACTGCCTGGATCCTGGTTCAGAAATTGTTTTGGACCACCAGGATTTAACACTGTAAATCACAGCCAAGGCCACCAAGAGTCTTTAAACTTTTAAAAGGATTTTACTCAAGGAAAATATTAATTTAACAGGATGTTTTATTAATTATTTTTGAATTATTTCTTTTTAATTTGGATTTTGACAATGAGAAAACACAGACAACCCTCTCTTACAACAGAATCTGTCATCTGATGCAGGCAATTTCTGTTACTTCTCTCAGGGTACAGTAAAAGCCAACAGAGGACTTTGCAAATACTGCTGGAAGCTTAAAGAAAAACAAACATCTGCAGTCACTGGAGCATAGTTCACTGTTGAAACTGACCATGCTTGTAAATACAGTCAGATCATATCTTTAATTATTTCTATATTGAATTAACATGAAATCTGAAGTTTCTTGTTAAAAACATGACTTGAAACATGGAAGTTCAATGCAGTTTCCAGTCAGAGATGCAGGGATCTTATTAGTAAGGTCAGTCCATACTTAAAAAAATTTCTTTCTCACTCTGCAGGTATTGTGGCTGATCTAATGCACTTTCACGAGGTTTAATAAACATGGCACCTCTTCCTACACTAACCAATAGAGCCATTCCACAACAAGCTGGCAGAGGTAGGCACAAAAAAGCCAGGATGCCTCTCTAAAATGACTTCCCAGTCTCCAGCAGTTAAATCAACTTATGCATGTTAGTCGATAGGGGACTTCAGAGATGCCCATGGTGACACACAAAGGTATAATGATGCATCCTAAACCTTTTCAGAAGCTCCAAAGGTAAGGAAAATGCTGCTGTGCAGCCAGAAATGCAAACAAAGCTTTAGCACACCTTCATTTGCCAAGCAAAACTCAAGCAGGCTTTTACCTTGATGTGTGAAGCATTGATGTAGCCTGTGTTATTTTCTTTGGTCGGCACCAGCTCCACTCGGTTCTCCTCATAAGGAATGACCTCTCTGATGCGGTTGCGCTCCGTGTTTTCAGGCAGGGCAGCAGTGGTGAAGATCCCATCTGCCTTTTTCTTTGGAATCTGCTCATACTCTGTAAACACCATCCCCTCTTCCAGCTTCCTCTTGAAGATTTTGCACTAGGATTTAACAAAAAGGAACACCAACCCATTAATGCTTCTGGGAAGAACATTTACCACTAGACCCATCCATCCATTCTTTGAATTCCAATACACAGCCATAGCATTCTCTCACTCACTCCTTCTGCAGTTATCTGAGGAAGTATTACACACTTATTTCTACCAAATGAAACCACAGGCAAATTTTTCAGTTTTACATTCCACCTCCACATTCTTGAAGGCTGATAGCATAAAAAGCAAACCTGTGCTAAATAATCTTGGTTCAGTAAGAATTCGAGTACGAATACACAATTTCAACATAATAGATATTTTAATTTTTTTTTTCCGGAAGAAGATTGTACTGCAAGAAGTGTGATGGGGCCCACATGTTCAAAATACTGCCTAACTCACAAGGATGCAATGTCTGTGGTTGAACACAACCCCACATACTGACAGGTGGAGGTGAAGTGCTGCTCCCTGAGTATCAGACAACACAAGGTTGCAAAATTCTATCCAGAAAACCAGAAAGATTTTTTGCAAATTTGCTTCTCAAATCTTAAGAGCAGCAACTGTTTTTAATTTCTGAAATTCCATATACACGCACGCACTCGTGTGTGCAGACATCAAGAGGCAAACAACTTCTTTTTTTTAAATTTAATCCCATTAGAGACATTAACCAAACTCCTCAGCTGTATCAGAACAAGAAAGACAGTATCTATGGGTGAGCACTGCAGAACTTCGCCTGACCAAGTGAAAAATGTGCTAAGTGTTAGATTTACAGATTGATCTTGTACGACATTGTACAGTCAGGTGAAACAGAGAAGAGCCTCCATTTTCACTGACTTCAGTAAATGTTCAAGACATTTAATGCTTTGCCTCCATTCAAAGACATACCAGTGTTAGCCACAGACCTTTTGCATTAATGGCTCTGAAAACTTTTAAGAGAACATTTTTTCACATTTTAAATCAAATTTTAGATACTTCATGCTGCTGGGAACAAAGGGAACAAGCAACATTTCACGAGGCTCCATCTTACCCTCTCATCCATTGGCACCTTGGCAACTTCATCCTGGCTGTCCTCCGGCACTGGAACCCTAGCAACTGACAGTCCGTTCAGTGCTGCCAACATCAAGGGCCTCTTCTGGGCCTCCAGGCCTGCCATCTTCTGCTTTTCTAGATTCTTTTGGCAAGAAAAGGCACGTTTTCATCTCTGTGTGATTATTTATAATGCCAGTAAAATGCTGGAATGTTTTTTTAATCTCCAAAATCTGCAACTCTCTGGCCAAGGAATGCAGATGATCACCATTAGCATCGTAAATTCAAATACAACCTCTATTCTTCCTGTTATTCCTCAAAGGCCTGCTCCTACATGAGCACAGAATTTTAATTTCAAAGAAGCAATCCCAGCACGTAACACAGTTTACACGCTACTAATACAGTCTCAAGCATTTTCCTGCAGACATTATTCTGAATGCAGGACACAGAAAGCATCACCCTGTTACGTTAAAGTAGCACTACCAAAGCCAAGATACCTGGGGCATCTTTTAAAAAGCAGTAATTTCAATCTATAACAAGCACTAAAACACAGGCCATTGTTTCTCTTCTGTGATGGTAATACTTAAAATGAGGAGTCTTCTGATGCACTCAGCTTTTATGGTGATTCAAACAGCACCCATGATATATTTTGCACTAAAAACTGAGCTTGCATGTCCCAGAAACTGAATGCAACAGCAGCCAGGGAGGGATATTATTCATCATATTCATGAATCATAATATGGTATGGAGAACCAGAGCATGAATTTTAAATTCATCCTGCTGCCCCCTCCTTATGCCACTGGGAGCTGAAGCATCAAAAAAGACAGAGCATCTCCAGAAGTACCCAAATTAGGAATATTTTATTCCATTTCCTTAACAGCTCTTTCTGCTGGATTTGGAAGGAGGGATAAGCAGAAGGGGTGCCTGGTTCTCAGCACACATATGGAAGCTGTGGTCACCAGATGGGCCAAGCTCAGCTCCTAGAAACACACTACTGAACCTGAATGCCCTCAGACATACGTAAATGGCTTGATTTTTCAAAAGCTTGTGAGCTTTTTCCTCACCACTGGGTTCCTCCAGAGCACTAAGCAAAAAAACAAACATCCAAACCACTCTGGCTTCTTTTTATACTTCCAGAAAGCAGGAAATGCAAGTATTTTTCCTTTGTTTGGGAATGTTATTTTTATTACTTCAAAGGTGAAAGAGAAGAAAGTCTGTGCTTAACAGGTCAAGGTCACCAAATTACCATTAATGTAACACCTGATTTCTGTGACAAAAGGAAGGTCCCCACATGTCAAGATTCCTGATCTAGGAATCTTGACTGAAACCACCTTCAAAGCTTAACGCTAAGGCTACCCCTTTACTTTCAAAACAACAACAGAAAAAGGGACCTTTTGACCAAAGTGATCTGAATGGCTATTGCAGAGGAAGAATATTCAAACATCTAAGTTCACTTCCCACCTTCATTTCCATCCTAAAATCCTGTAGGCTCCAGCTTTTCACTAATTTTTCTTTCCTCAGAAGATCAAAAGTGCATATGCATGCTTATTGCTATGTCTATTCATTAATGAAAAATTATGTTTTATAGTCAAGTATCTATTTTACATTAAAGTTTTAATTTAAATTTAAAGTTCAGGAGTTGGCAAGGACTAAATTCAGTCTCCATGTTGCAATTTAGTAGCTCAGGCTTTATTGCTAACAATTACATCAGCACAAGGATGCCCAATGGACAAGAATAACATTCAGAAAACTTCTTTGAATATACAGTAGTATTTAAATCTAGCAAGTTATTGATCTTGTACAGTACAAACTCTTTTCTGCTTTGGACCATTTAGGTGCTTTATTAATTTGTTTCAGGAATTGTTTTTGTTTCAGACCTCAGTGCTGAAAACAAGAACTACAGCATACACTTTGCTTTCTGTGACTGCATCTGTACTGCCCACAGCACTAGAGCAGCTACATATGTAGGTCACTAAGTGATAAGCACCCCTCATATTTCTGTCATTGCCTTTAAATACTTCTTATTTTAAATTCATTGCAAGTTTAACAGAACCCTATTTCTCATACTTGAATGCATTTTTAAAAAAAATAAACAATCCAGATGCTCAACCACACAGCCTCTACATCTGCTGCTTCTCTATTTAGATATCCGGTTCCTCAGTTACTGGCAAAACCAACAATCCATACTCTAGAGCTACCAGGGTTTTATTCAGACAACTATGTTACATAAAGAGGCAGGAAATGGAATTAAAGATTGTTTGCAAAAAATCCTGAGTTGCCATTATTATGTGATACTTCACGTGACATCCTTGCAAAGGAGGAATAAAACATCAGTGCCAAAAACACAACCTCCCACCCATCTCAGCAAACACATTCCAGACTCGCCCTGCCCTCAAATCCTGAAGGGAAGCAGGCATCAAGGGGGGCTTTGCCATCAGCCTCCTCGTCCCTGGCTGCATGCCCTGCCACCTACCTCCAGCCAGCACTGCTGCCAGGGTGGTGGCATCCTCAGCTGGGTCAGACACAGGTCTGGCCAGCAGCCAAAGAGCCACAGCTGAGGAAACAGACAAGCCCAAGCAGTGCATGGGATCAGCCCCCTTGAAGGCCCACAAAACCAAATTGTATGTGGCACTTAATATCACATTTCCCAACTTTAAGCAAATCCACAGCTTCCCACCCACATGTTCCCCAGAGCTTACTGACCCAACAGTTTTATGATACGGAAGTTGACCTGTGTGATTACTAATTTCCAAGAAGCCACTGCAACAGAGGAAGGCACTTACCCTCATCATGATCTCTCTTTCTATAATGCTGTCCTCGATAGAAAACATTTCTGACACGGGCCTTTCCTTGACCGGTTCTTTCTTGACCCGCTCCTTCACGCTGGTGAGGTCAGGCTCTGAGATAGAGGGCCCCAGGGAAGACCCATTTATTGCCACTTGATCAGTTCGAGAGACACTGATGGCTTTGGAAGGCCCTGGCCTCATGGCCTTAGCCCTGGCTACAGCCACAGAAATGCTAATGTGGTCCTGCCTCAGTGCTCCGTTGCTGACACTTTTACGAGGCCCAGGATACTCTGGAGGAGGTTTATTTGGTATTCTAGCCAAGGCAGCTTGCAGCTGAGCACTGTACTCCATGTTCTCATGGAGGGCTGTTATCTGAGACACAGATTCTTGGGTTTCTTCCTCCTCTTCGCTTTCACTGCTGTGTATCAGCATTGTGGCATCAGAAAATGTCTTTTTGTGGTGGTAATGAGGAACTTGCTGAACCTCGTGCCCCATCTGAACCGACTCTTCCGGCTGCACCTGCTCCCGCAAAGTGTTCCTGCGTGGCAGAGGGGCGTTCAAAGTTTTTAAGGCCATGGCTTCTATCCCACGCACCATATTGCTGATGACCTCCAGGCTGTGGCGCTTGTTCACCGCCGCGTGATGCTTCACGGCCATGAGGGGCTCGCTGACCTCCTGCAGTGACTGCCGCACCACCGGCGAGCTGTCCTCCTGGAAGGTTTTCACCGAGAGCTGGACCTTACGAGTGACCAAGTCAGGGCTGCTGCCGCTGACGTACTTGTGCCGGTGGCTGGCCAGGTCGGGCGTGCTGGTGGCCGGACGCGGGCGTGGGTATGGAGGCGGGGGTCTGAAGAGATAGTTCTTTAACATGTGGGCAGTGTTGTAGCTCTGGCTGCTCTGCAGCTGCATGTTGGCAAGTTCTGGGGTGCTGACCGTGTGGGATATGGCACTGGCTGCTGTCTTATTCTGAGCAGCATTGTTAGGGTTCATTTGGTCAGATGGGGCCACAGGCTTGTTATAGCCACCCCCCTGGGGCCCGTAGGTGATCGTGTAAGGGTGCCTCTCTCGAATCTCAGGCTGGCTGTAAACTAGGTCTTCCGGCTGGTTATAAGCATGTGTGTTTCCAATATTGAGATTCCTCAAAGACTGACTTTGGCTATCCATCTGGATCACCCCTCTCTTCATTTGCCTCATGACAGTTTCATAATCTGGAGTTGGCCTGTAAGATGGGACAATGATTGCACTATGTCTGTGGCTGGGGATGTAGTCTGCTCTCATGATGTCGCTTCCCGGGATGCTCAGATTTGAGGACATTGGAGATGCCTGGATGAAGTTCTGTGAGCGATTGAGAGAGTTCATGCTGTGGGCACTGCATACACTCCCATTGGGTCCATTACCATTCAAGTAGCTGAAGTCCATTGGACACCTATCCAAACTGGTCTGAGACCTACAGTAGAAAGTTTCTTCATTTCCATGGAAAATGCTATCTGTGTAGAGCAGAGAGAGAAATGTTGACAATTTTAACCCACAAGGACTCATCCATTGTTAACAAAACTTCAAATGCAGTCTGCACCAGTGAGTACAGAGACAGCTTAGTGCACAAGTGCAGGGAACATTCGGTCTTGGGAGCATCCTTGAGCCACTGAAATAGAACTAAAGCAAAGCTACTAACATAAACACTCCCAACACTTAGCAAAATATGGTAGTAGTTCAGATCCTTGTGGGAAACATGAAAAAGGAAAGAGAGGAAGTGTTTTTGCCTGAGGTGGCAGGGAAGAATAAAGGGGCATCTCCTCCCTCAGCATCATGGAAGGGTTGACTGCTGCTGACACCTTAAAACTCCAGCGCTGCGAGCATACAGTTGACCTGAAAAATTCTCTTGTCTCTTCTGTTGATACACAGCTGTCTGAGATTCATAGTAGCAGAGGACTGTGAAATTGGAAATCCTACTTTAGACCAATCAACAGTTTTGAGGATCTGAAGTATGACACAGCTGGGTGATCAAAGCCCAGGGAAAAAAAAAAAAAAAACCCCAAATAACAAACCACCCTACAGATGCACTATAGAATGTTAAATACTTCAGCAAAGCATATCTTTGCTGAAATCAAGACAGTAAAGACCATATCCCTGGGTCACAACTTTAATGCAAGACTCTCTCTGCTGAAAATCTTGTAAGAAAAAAGTAACAGCTCCCCAAACTCAGAAATCAGCTAGTTCTTTGAAAATATAGAAAAGTCTGTTGTAAACCTAAGGGAACTTGACAATTCTTCTAAAATTGAGAATATTCTTCACAGCCTCACCTTCACAATAAACCAGTAGTAGCCACTAAGTCACATCTACTGTATGCAAGGAACTCTGCTGAATGGCTCCTTTCAAAACCTATCAAATTCTACCTTAAAAATAGTCAGATCCCACAACCTGAAAACGCTAACAGGTGTGACTGAGAGTTCCTCTGCTTGTGAGAGCACTTCAGCTGTACCTCTCATGAACTGCAAAGAACAGCCTAACAGACCTGGCTATGTGTATTCCAAAAGGTGGGGTGGTTAAGGGTGTGAGACTGAAGGTGTTTAGGAGCTGGGCTCCATTCCCAGATTTGATCAAAGTAACCTGGCACAACCTCTTAAAGAATTTATTTGTCAAACATGGGCGAAAAAATAGTTAACCCTCCTTGTGTCCATAAGGCTAACAACACAGGCAGATGGTGGTGAAAAATTAGCAGAAAAGATTGTCTACAGACACAGTTTCATGGACAGAACATTATGATTTCTCCTACAATAAAAGCTTTTTGCTGTCTCCTTTTTCCTCACTCTGTTTCTCTCCCTGGCCCCAGCTGGCACTGCCTTTGAGTACAGCCATCATACTCCCTTTAGAAATTATTTTTTCAGCTCACTGAACTGGAATACCAAGTTTAAGGTCCATATAATCATACACAGATATTTTAAGGAAATTTGAAAACTGAAATTGGACTTGAAACAGAAGACTTACTGCAACATTAACTATAAAACTGCTAGTTCTCCTGCAGCAGCAGCTCCCATTTGACCATGATGGCATTATAAATCTAGACATAAAGCTTAGGAGCTGCTTTGAATACACATAAAATCGAAGTACATTAAAGGCAAAATATATGCTCTAAGTACCTTGTGAATTATGTGTTTCAGTGTAGTGTTCTCCACATTGGACATGCATAGGAGGCAGTATAAAAGGATGTTGTCTTGGCTGAAATAAAAGAACAAGGGGAAAAAAAAAGTATTAGAACTTCATTTGCTACAATTTTTGCAACTGAAACAGGAAAATGGTTCTATGCCCTTTCCACTGAATACTGCTCTTTCTTACCCAGCCAAAGACACGTCTTGGCAGTTCCTTATGGAACAGAGAATAACTTTTTGTAAATTGCTTGCTAAATTTTTTTACAGAGCCCAAAGCTGACCAGTTAAGACTCCTTTAAGCTCAACCACTTCAGAAAACAACATCCACAATTTCAGCTCTTTTAAAATTCTTCACATTTTCATTAAAAGCCCTTGGCCTTGAAGAATTAAATCCAAACAAAACAGACACCTAATCGGGACAAAAGCAGAAATGGAACAAATTCAAGGACTTAGGACACTGTTACACAAGCAATAGGCTTAAAATAACTCTGTAAATTACATGAACATTGAATTCCTTAGATAATAAATTCGAGTTTACTCCAATAATCTGCAATGAAACAAATTTTTTAATGCAAGTCTCAGAGGGGGCAATTCAGCATGAAATCAGCAGGATCATTTCAGGAAGAATAAATCAGAGCTGATGCCATATTCCCCAGCTTTGTCCCTTGGTAAACTGACCTGTTTTGCAATTCTACTTTGCCACCTGCACTGCAATGTCCTGTCTGGTGTCACTGAGCAAAGTTTATGAAAACATATTTCAATACATGAAGTAAGCAGAAGGACAAGGAAGACACTCCTGTCTCATGAATGTGTCTTCCTTAACAGCAGAATAAGGACTTTTCCTCCAGGCTGATTCAAGTAGTTCAAACTATTAAGGAATACTGTGGATGCCCAAGGCAAAAAACCCCACATAATCTGCCTTTGTGTGCACACGCACCAAATGAGCACCATGCAAGTTTGCTAGTGAAGAGGGGGTGGGAAAGAAGCAAGATTTACATTTTCTATGTAAGTGGTGAGAAGGAATGAGAATCAAAGATACTCAGTAGGAATTCTTGCATACAAAATAGCTGTGTTAATCCAGAGCTGGAAAACAACAACAAGTATTTCTGCTACAAGAATTACTTCCAAAGGTGTAAAACCCTAGCTCACTGAACAACCTGGGCCAAGGAGACTGCTGTTGACAACCTTAGGAGGAGCTGAGGCTGGAACTAACCAAGATGCTGGAAAGCCTAACAAATGGAGGGAAAAGTGAAAGGAAAGAGAATTGACTTCTACTAGGAATGTGTATACATCTGGAGCAGACAGTTTTCTTTGTGATAGATGTTATGAAAGGTATCTGCAAGAAATTTGGAATTTTTCTTTTTAAGGCCCATCTGCCTCTTTCGACAAAAGAGAACCCTGAGGTCTGCAGAACAACAATATCCAAATTAACGAGCACTTGGATTTTTTTAAAGTCAGGTAATTAAACATACCATTATATTAAGATCTCCTACACTGAGGGGGCTTTTCTGGAAAACCAACATTGCTGGGTGGTCTGACAGGAGAAAGAGACAGCAGAAACCATGCCAAAACCATATAAAGGGTCTTGATCTGAAAGTAAAGAACATGATCCCTAGTGAAGTGGCAGAGCCTCACCCCAAAGATTCCACTTCACTTCCCATTCCTGCCAACTGATTTATTACTAAACAAGACAAATGAATAGGTAGGTGTATGAAGGTATGTGCAGTGCAGACAACAGTCAGGAGGGCTGCTTTTTTTTTCCTTCCAAAGAGAACTGTTCCAACAAGTTCACAGAACAATTATGAAAAAGGCAGCTGAAAGTTCACCGTGAGCAGCCAGCAGCCTAGTGCACTTTTCAATTGATGACCCTGCATTCTTCCTCTTGATCTGCCTGAGACTTTGGGGTTTTAAAACTCGTTGCATGCTTATGTTCAAAACAAAGTGGCAGCAGGATTTGTTTTTTTCTTTTGAAAGGGCAGCTCTCCATTTTTCATATATAATATAGAAAAGACTTTTCCCCCTCGTGATATAACAGAGGCCCTAGCATCAAAATGCAAAGTGCAGTTCATTTCTTCACCTTCAGTTTTTCATAGTCATTTCCAGGGATCAAACTCATAGATACCAAAAATACTGTAAATATGCCTCTCAGAAAATGTGATACACAGCCTGTGTACCGCATCCTGACACCTCAGAAACAAGCTACAAATGGAAAGACAAAGAAATCTGGAGGCAGCTACAGCAGCTTTCCTGCCAGTGGCTGGGAAACACAGAGTGCAACTTTTAGATCTAATGGACTGTAAACACATACACAGGAAAATAATCTCTGTCGGAATCTGCAGAGATAAAGCTGTCCTAATATCACTACCTGCTTAAGCTTAATTTTGGAACACTTTCACAAGCTGTAATGACGCTGTGGGGAAATGTCAAGAAAACACTTGCCCACATCAGTATTCTGCCATGCAGCAATCGGGTTATGGACTTTTCACTCTGGAAAGGTCTACAAAGTAGGTATTAACCTATATCACACACGAAAACTGGCAACCTGCATAGAGATAATATTGCCCTCTGTCTAAGGAACCAGCAGTGCTACTGTTACAGAAATTAAGAATCTGTTAAATAAGATTAAAAAATACTGACATGCTAGATGTTAAAATTTAATCCAAAAAGAGTTTCTTTAGAACTGATGGGAGGAAAAAAGACCTCACACATTGTTGGGGTTTTTTTTGGAAATATTTCAGGAAAAAATTACCCAGTTTTGTCAGATTTATAGTGTTTCTGGAGATTAGTTAAATGGAAATAAATACAATTTAGGAAGAACTCTGAATCACAATCCTGACTGATTCTAACAGTTTAACTTAAATTAACAGTAACTTCACACATAAAATAGGATCCTAACCCAAGAAGCTGGTAAATTGTAAGCAGTCTTTAAACAAAAACATGAGGATTGAAGAAATGTGAAACATAACATTATGTAATGACTAGGTTTTGATGCATACAGCACAAGACACTTCAAATTCTTTCTAGAGGATTATTTTCTCTACATATTGAAATAACCTCAATCCAGCAGAAAAGATGCCCAGTTTCTCCAGGGCAAATAAAAATATAATGCCTTGAAGACTGTAATTTTTACTACTCAGTGGCAATATTATCCAGTTAAACTAATCAATCCGGGCAGTAACACCCTTGAAACTCATTCCAATGGTATTGCCTTCAAGAAATGAGTTAATGGGCTTATTTGAAATTTAGAAAGTGGTTCATCTTACACAACACCTCATCCCATTAGAAATGGTATAGATATTCTTAAAGACCTCACTGTGGCACGTACCAAAGATGACCTACTCCAGGTTGGCCGTCGTCGGATAGGGGGAGGAGAATTTGATTGTCTGTGGAGGAAAAAGAGAAATGACAGAAACTACGATATCTCAATTCTGAGTCAAGAATGAATGGGAAAAAGAAGACATGAAGAATCTGTTTGTATTACTCATTACTGAGATCTTCGGATATATGAATAAATGAAATTAACTCAGGTTCTCCTTTAAATCCTTTAAATAAGTATTCCCATTCCAAACTATACATGCCTTTTGTTCATTATCCTATTTGGCTTACTTGGAAACACAAGAAAGAAAAATTCTGGTTTAAAATGAATTAAGTCTCATAAGTAAAAAAACTGAACATGGCACACAGGTACAGTCTCAGGTGATGTAACGTGAACATTAAAAGAAGGACAATTTTATGAAATTGACAGCAATCACTCCAAAGCAATGCACACAGATCAGGAAGAAAAGGAAAAAACCAACTGGTTAGACAATACTAGGAGAGCCACATACCATGTTAGAGCAGCCAGGTGCGGTGGAAGGAATAAGGGATGTAGGAGGGAAAAAAAATACGAGGAAGGGAAAGAAACAAGTTGGAGGAGGTAGAAATATAGTGCTTACGTGAAGAGAGGAAAGGTGGAATTTGTCCTCTTATAGTTTCTGATCTGGTGAATGACGTTATGTGCGATTAGAGGAAAGGCACGCAGGAAAACAAACAACTATCATTTTAACACAGAGGGCAAGAAAATTATTTGGCTAGAAAACACTGGCATATGCTGTCATCAGTATCTGTGGCTCTAGCACACAAGATTATACCACATGAGTCTGTGGTAAGGGGAGCAGTTCTAATGACAAAAATATATTTAAACTTGTTATTTCACTCTCTGACTTCATGACATTCCCTACCTTTATTAGCCCAAATATTTGCAAGTTGCCTATGAAACTGCTTTATACACCCCATTCATGGGACCCACATACTTATGGTTCAGTGTTTAGGAAGAAACATGATCAAAAGCTATTGCTTCTGCAGTCTGGATTATGACTGGTAACAGAAAGTCCTCTCTGTTGACCCCATCACACAGCTTCAAAGGGGGAAATATCCCAAGGTGAGACACTATGGTATTTTGTTTTCTTTCTTGACTGTCACAGGGGAAACAGTGAGGAGCTCCCTTTGAATTCAATCCCTCTGGAACCATTACAACTGAATTTAGCATTGGACATTTGAAATCCATTACATGGTGCTAAGAAATGTCTTTTCTCCACTCACCTCCCAAGAACTCTAAGCGCCATGTAAAATCTAATCAACATCTCTTTTGTGTAAGTGAAGAGATCACTCAAAGCATTTCACCTCACTGGACTCTCCTATGCTCTAACTCACCATATGTTAATACAACGTGTGCACACGTGAAAGACCTTCCAATCTTCCCCTCATCATTTTGGCTTTATTTTCCAACAGATGGCATTACCTAGCTGAACAGATGGGATGTCCACCTCTAACTAGAGTTGTTGATAGAGATGAGACTTCTTCACGGTAAGTTTTGCAAGAATTTAATGTTCTCTGCTATACACACCCAGCACACCATGAAAATTTCTCAAAACTCTAACCTTTTGAAAGCCAAATTTATCTCAATCTGAAAATGTGTGCTAGCGTAAATGAAACATCTCAGCTAACCAACAGACTTTTGAATTAAAGCTAAAGTCGAATGAATTCCTCCTTCAGTTAGAAGGAATCCACCTGTGTGAGAGGACTAGCTCAAGGCCAGTTTCTAAGAAAGTGCTCAAACCAGACCCTAAAGGAGACTTCAGGTTTAGATTTACAATCTCTGCTGCATTGTGGCAGTACAGCTATGCAGATTAATGCACCCAGGTGTCCTCCCTTGTTCAGCACACGTAAGAGGCAGACAAATTATGCTGCCCAAACTAGAAGATGACAACCTGCACTTTACAGTGCCCTTAGCTGCTGGATGGGCAGTGCATTTGCTACGACAGCTCACACTTTGACATGATAACGTCACCCTTCACTTCAGTTTGTACTGACACTCTGCGCTATCAACAGCAGACACCAAGGCCTTTGATTCAAGACTCTCTGTAGGATTTGGCTGCTTGCGGACCACCAAAGCTCACAAGGTTCAGAATGAAATTTCATTCTCAACTGTCTGTTCTTGCTGTTGGTTAAAACAAAACAGAAAAAAAAGGGAAAGGGGAAAAGAATAACTGACAAACGTGACTAGGAAAAAAAAACAAAAAAAACCCCCAAATTTAAATGAAACCAGACATGCCAAAACTCAGACCAATTCCAAAGCAAGGTGCCAGAAAACAACTGTGAAGCAAGAGTACTCACTCTGTGCAGATTTTGTTCTGTTTGTAAAACTTGTGTCTTGATGCAAACAGACGTGAAATATATTTGGCATTTTCAAGATCATCCTTTAAAAATGAGAAAAAAAAAAAAAAAGAAAATAAATTATTTAATTTCTTATTCTTACCAAGAAGTGACAAAGAAGTTTTTTTAAAAATCCAGCTGCAGGAACGCTTGGTAAGGTCCATCATGTACTGAATCTGGCTCCCAAGAACACATCTAGTGGTCTCAAGAGCATTCAAGGCATAGGATTACTGAAACCCATTTACACACTGTCATTTCACTGCTAAGGCACAGTAGAGGGGGACAGCAACAAAAAAAATGGCTCAAGCTTGCTGGTCCAGTTTCTATACTGGTCTTGGTTCAGAGAGATGTGGAGTGATTTTAAACAGCACACAACAGCACCACAGCCTTCCAAGTTCCAGTATATGCACACACGGTAGCTCATGCCCTATTTCTACGTATGCTGCTGTATTTATGCCATCAAAAAGCACTTCAGTTTTTTGCAGACTTCCCAGCATAGCATAATTCAGGATGCTTGGAAGAAAATACAGAAATCAGTACCTAAATGAAGTTAATTTCACTTTCTGCATAAAGTACAGCATGAACTGTGAGGGGGGTGGTGTTATGCAAGTGAGCCTCTTTGAGAAAAGTGGAATTTTAAAGGTTTATTTTTACATAAGTAGCTTTCTTGACGACACTGATCAGATCTTTTTCTTACTGTGTGAAAGAGTACATTCTCTTCTTTGTTGATCAACTCTAGAACAATTGAAGACTTGTTATGAGCGATATTCCCAATGTCATTCCACCTGCAGAGTGAAAAAAATGCATTAGAGTTTGCCAACACATACATTCGAACATTTCACAAACACAGTAAGAATTCCTTAGTCAACATCAGTCTCATTTTATGGGAAAGCATTTCAGTAGCTTTTTGGTGAAGAAATATGGTCAGGAAAATTAGGAAGTCATGTTCTGATTAAAAGTGAAAGGATATTCATTTCTTTACCCAAAGCAGGAGAGTTAAAAGCGTTCTTTAAAAACACAAAGTTGATGACTCACAATAGAGGACGCATTGAAAACACATCAATGATAAACATTTTACTGAACTGTGGCATTTTGGAACTGATTGATTTTAGCCATATGCAACAGAATTATTTTAAGTGCCATTCCTCCCCAAATGCTGTTTCCACCTTTCATTCAGTGCCAACTCTTCCTAAAGAAGGTTAACTTGACAACAGGGTTATGTAGGCTGTGCATACCATGTTAATACTCTGGCTTTATGTTTGCAATTTTTTTTTTTTCCCCCAAGTAATTGTCAGGTTGCCCAAGATCTGAGTTATAATCTTCTTACAAATAGCTGACAGACATTTGCGTACATTGCATGCAATCCAAGGGGATGGAAAGGACTTGTTTGTTCTGTTTGCAGCATGCATTCCTCTTCATGTCATGGCAGGATGCGTGCAGTGCATATTTCCAAATAGTAAGAATCCCAGCATCAACTCTCATTTCTACATGTAAAGAAACTTCTTGCTGTTGTCACTGGGCCCAATTAAAGGATTATCTCGTTTCTTCTCAAAATTACACATGCAAAACATCAGCTATGTGGAAAAGGGAGCACTAACATTTTTTAAGCTGACTAATGAAAGCCCTTTTAAGGCAGTGCCCCCCCCAAAAATTCCAGCTTCAGTCTGATATAAGCCTTAGCTACTGACTGAAAACCAACCAATGCACCTTAAAAAACACAACTTTTGGGCTTCACAAAATTCCTGCTCTAATCACAGGGACTAGTAAAAATCCACTTCAAGGAAACAGCAACAGTAATAAAAATACCCACTAGAAGAGTAGAAAAGAAGAGTGAAACTATCCTCCCTGGAATCATGGAGATTTCTAGCAACATTTTCATGCAGAAAAAACCCACAAAAGAAAGTTAATGGATAAGTCATTATTATTAACCAAAAAAAACAGTGGAAGAAACAATAGAGTGACACAGCCATGATTTTCAAAATCATGGAATGAGAAAGTTCAACTTTTTTTTAGTGGGGCACCTAAATACGGCAACCAGATTTTCAGAAGTGTTGAGCTCTCACGCTGCCAGCCATGAGGTTTACCAGATTTGTACTCAGCAGCATCAAAGAAGAAGACATAAAGACAAGAAAAGAAAAGAGATCAAAGCCTTGTAAACTAGAACAAGATATATGACAGGCTACTACAACTTTCTTGCCATCCAACCCATTCACAGACATCAGAAATTATTCTTTATCTAATCTCTTTGGGCCAAGAGATCAATCCTGAGAACAGCAAGGTTACTACTCCTTAGTTAAGAGGATTGGCACTATTACAGTCACACATGTAAGTGAGGAAAAAGTCCCACACATAGAGCTCTGGAAAGAAACTCACTTTAAATACAAAAGACCATCATTTTTACCTATAAATCACAGTCGTCCTTCCAATTCTGTTTTTTATGAAGATGCCCATGAAGAAAATACCAAGGTGTATGTCATTTCCATGGTTATCCTGCAGAGAAAGGATAATAAATTTAAATTAATAAAGAAACTGGCCAATATGTGTATAGGAATGCAGGCTGAAGTACCAAAGAGAAGCCCTTCAGTGTGGATGCTGGACTAACCTATATTATACTGCTTGACTGGACTCTGATTTTCATTACTTCAGGGCAGTTAGCATTTAAGGGGATTCATTGTGCTGATTAATGAGAACAGAAGAAGGCTAAACGAGCTCAAAGTTCTCCTCTCTCAAACACCACGCAGACCACAAACTGGCATTCATTGTATAAGACCCCACACATCCCCTCTCTTTGTGATTACAGCTATCTAGAGCCCATAAGAATACCAAAAGCAATAGTTCTCTTTCACAGTCATGGTATTTCTCCAGACATCTGTTAAAACATGTAGAGATTTCAGAACACCACACCTGGAGATGGAATCCCTCTCAAAAGCTCTACCCTTCACACTTCCTCCTTTAAGTACTCTGTGTAGAAGTTCACAGCATGTCACCTCAAAAAGTACTTCCATCTCTATGCAGATACATCCTCCATTGATTTTCAATTGTTGGGTTAAATATTCAACTACACATACCACATAAAAACAATGCAAAAACAGTGGACTCCAAGAAGTCCTATTGTTTTTGCACCTACCCATGTCTCCTTGTAGGCTCCTGTTTGAAAACCACATGCTACTGATCCATTTTGAAATCAGCTTTCTTAAGAGAAACCCTTTCCTTTTTTTCGGCTACAAAAGCTTAATACTGTTGACAAAGAGGTTTTTCTACATTTATCAACAAGCAAGAACAGTTCCCCCTCAGCTGCATATACAGTAATTGATTCACACTTTAAAGCGGCAAATAGAAGTCATGCTAACACCACGAGTGTGGTTAGAAAGAACAGCAGTTAATGCACTATGCCTGCACAAGAAACTATCAGGTGCCCCTGCATTTTAATAGACCAGATCAGAGCTGTTCTCCTGGCCTTGCCGTGCTTGATCCTCAGAAGGCAACGATGGAGTATCTGCACCTGTTTAAGTACTGAGTGCCAGGTCTTTTGCAAACAAACCATGGATGGCAATTCATCCACAAGCCAGCAGAGAATCAGCAGTTTAGTCGGATGAGAGGACAACACACTCTTCTGCCTTGTGCCAGGGGGAGTTTTACAAAGCAAAAAGATTGGGAATGTGTGGGGGAAAATGTATGTATTTTTATACATACAAATACATATATCTACATGTGTGCATGTATACATACAAATATCTGTATGGAAAGAAAGATACATACTTCTAATAACACTTTCTACCAGGACAAAAAGAGAAATCTTTCCTTTTTCCCTTTGAATGCAGTTCTGTTTGTCTCCAAGGCCAGCATGCTGCTCTTTGATGCAAGGCTGACACATTCCTGCCATTTTGCAGAGCACCCAGTCCACTGTTCATACTGACTTTACTGACACATGCAGTAGTATCTAAGGGCACTTTCAACACAGAAATCTTTTGCGGTAGTATGCAGAATTATTCCAAATTAATTTGAGGAAAGCTTTCATTTCCTTCATTGGCAATAAACATTCCAGAATTTTGTTTGGTGGGTTGAAAGTTTTTTGCCATTCAGCTCCTCCCCTCCAGGCCAATTCTGAGATTGGCACCAAAGGATCAATTTTGACTTCAGCAGGAAGCTTGTTTTGTTTGGTGTGTGGCTGTGCTTGTTTTTAAATTCCAAGTTATCTTTAACTAGCAGTAAAGCCACTCACAATCCCTACTCAAGGTGGCTGGGTAGGTTAGTAAAGGGAAATGGGTCATCCATTGGGAACAGCAGTTTTCGGTTTCTCAGCACAACTTTATCATGGCAGCATGTGCTCCATAAGGCCACACATCCAGACAATCCATGGCAGAATGGGACTTCCATTGAAGGGAAAGTGACTGCAAATGCAAAATAATCCCTGAAATTCCCCCTTATTAAAAATGTGGGGAGGACCTGTGTGCACATATAAGAAACTAAGGAAAAGTGAAGTTAGTGCTTGGTAAGTAGCAACTTAGACATGAAAAGGTCTCCTTTTCCTATCCTGTTGAAGATGACCAGAGCTGAGATTCATTTGCCCTGGCCACTCTCCCATAGACAGCACATGAAAGAAAAACAAGGAGCATCTCTGATTCCCAAGAGAGCAGGCCGTAGCACAGAGCAACCTCTTCTGTGAGGAAGATTTTCATGGAAGAGAAGTAGCACTACAGGCCTATGAAACCCTCATGCTGCAATGTCCATTCAAGCTACTAGCAGTCATTTCACCCTCTGGAGCAGTTAAACAAGTCCTGTCTCTTTTGGACAAACACAACTTGCATGCAGTCCAAAGGCTGCTGCAGAGTTCTGCATCATTTGATTCAGAGGTTCCTTTATAATATACACTAACATACCTTCACAGGGAAAATTTCCTGCCCAAATCCATCCAGACGTTCCACTTCATTGATGTACATTAGCTCAGCCTCTGCTGCTGTAATGCCACTGCAATTAGATTAACAAAAGGCAGCAAATAGTTCAATATTACACACACAAATACTAGCAAAAAAAATGGGAGTTTCACAAACCACTTGAGAAGACACTTTGGAGACGCTGCCTAGAAATGCACAACACAAAACTAACTTTCAACATTAGGATCATAATCAGCAAGGGGGCAAATTTTACTAAATGTCCCTAAGGTAAGGTACAAAGAACAGTTCAAATTACAGGAGGAACAAACTGAACTGATCACATTACTCAGCTTCTTCAGCACACATCAAATCTTCTCTAGGCTTTATGAAACCATCAGGTTGTGGACAGTTTCGGATGGACAACTTGAACCATAGGGGTGCTAATCTGCCTGAATATTATACAAGGCCACTGGAGTTTCTTAAAAAAACTTAAAAGTTTTCAAGTTGGCTGTCCAAAAATACAGGCACTAAACCCAAAAGCTGAACAGATTCTCTTTCATAAAAGAGAACAAACCAGCTGAAAACTTTTACACACGTGTCTACACACGCTCCTGTCACAGCTCAGGAATTCAAACAGATTTCAATTCTCAAAAGTAGGTCAGAATAGATTGCAGGTTGCTCCAAAAGAAGGCCACTAACAATTTTTCTCTTCTTTGCTCCTCCTTACCACAGCTTACAAACAGAAATATAAGAACCAGATAAATATCTGGGAGATGGGAGGTGGAATACGATCTACCTGCTGAAGTGAGGGGAAGTATTTGCCCTTTGTGCTGCAGAAATAGCACTATAGAGCACAGCAGGTGGGAAATCTTTCCTTTCAAGTCTCTGAGTTAACCAAGATCACACAAGCAGCCCATGGCAGGGAGAGAACAGAACCAGGCCTGTTCATGGCCGGCTTGGAAGCTATTCCTTTGGCTGCATCAAAGGCCCAGGCTTGCATTGAAACTCAAAACTGAGAATGGCCTTAGACTCAGAGACTGATATTTGTCCTTTCACAACCACTTTCTCTCATGTAATGGGGAATGCAGCATCCTTCACATAATATTCCTATTGCATATGACATGTGGGCACTGCCATTTTTCCCATAACAGCACTCTAGAGGTTTGAACACTTCCACCACTGAAGCACCGGACAACATGAAAGAAGCCTGCTCACAAAGAAAGTTTTTTTACTGAGGCACTAATGCACACACTCCTAGCTCATTAACTAGTAACACTATACTGTGTCTTCTCCATGAGACTTAAAACCCAATTCCTGTTATTTGCATTTCCATTACACTGAGAGCATTTGTATCCCACTCCTCTTGAAAGAGGCCCTTGGATCGCCACCAATCAAGTCACAGTGTCTTTTGCCATCAGGAATTAAATGAAATCAAAAAGAGAAAGGAGTCTACTGCATAGCACAAGTAGTGTTACACATGCTCATTAAACCTAAGGGTGTAAATGCTCGTTTATTTAGGATTAAGCTCCTCAGCCAGTTTGTGTTTACAAGAGGCAGATAATCTTTCGTGATAGACTAATTAAAAATCCAGTGACACAAAGCATAATAGTAACATGAAGATAAGCTAGTTAAACACTGCCAGGAATGCAGGGGGAGGCAGGGAAGTACTAGAACAATGACAAAAAATTTTAAAAAACAGTACTAACTTTATCATGTCAAGCTCACCTGTGAGTTCGGTGCTCCTGAGCAACCTTTTGAGTCAGCTCCTCCAGGACAGCTTCGTCCTGGGTCCAATCCTGTAAGAACATGAAGCAGCATCAAAAACTAGTCAACCAAAGAGAGAGAGAATAAAATGGCAGGCAGAAATTATGAGAACAGATGTTTCAAGACTTTACTGTTCACACTCTTCTAGGCAGTTACCAAGAGAGAACCTATCACTGACCACATTGAAAATTCAGAGCATGGGATGCTGAAAATGTGCGAGAAGAACATAAAACTCTGATTTTTTTTTTTAAACATTTTTTGGGAGGGTAAAGCAATTCTGTTAAAAATAGGGGTAAGGTCCTTATTATTCCAAAATAGAGAACAGAGTACAGGGCACAGATAAAGGACTTTTTCCTGGATAGGTACTGAACAAATCTCTAAAAACTTGGAAATCTACAAATTAATATATACCTTTTAAAAACAGTCCAAAATAATACCCAGACCATGGAAAATTAATTCATTAATATTTTTTGCTCTGCAGCATACAGGTTCCTCCTTCCTCACATTAGAGGGATTGAAAGTTTTGCTACCTCTGCAAATATGCATTAAAACCTACTTTATGCTTGCAACACATCCCTGAGCAGAAATTTTTGTACTCTGCAAATTTAATAAGGTGCAGTAGAAACAATTCTGAAATAATTGGGAGCAAGTTAATAAAGGAAGTCTGCTCATAAATTCAAGGCCAAAAAAAGGAAGCTGAAAAACTTTCTTGCAAAACCTCAAAGTTCTTACTTCTATTTAAGAAAGCCTTAAGGCTGCATGTAATGTACTTAAATACACTGCTTCTTGCTCAATGGGGCCCTCCCCTCTGATATTTGCTTCTCCCACAAAAAAATGTGAAAGTGGTAGTGTGCTAATGAAAAATGGCATGGTACATGCCTATGCACAGCCACACACCTGTGGGGTGTACTGTGTACATAACTTTGTTCTTTTCACTGCTGAAGAAATGCCATTTGACACACATTGTAGCCTCACAAGATCAAACAGCACAAACGCAGCTGCCCCTCCCTCATCCAAAAGCTCGCTTCACTAATGAATTTATAGCAACTTTCTCAGTGGAGGCTTTTTCTATGCCCCAAATTCACTCAAATCTTTCAGCTTGCTTAGGGACTAGTTTGTATCTGCAGCATTTAGCCACTGTCACTGAATTTGTAGTGAAATATTTACTATTATGTTATCCATTCTCCCCAGAAGAACAGAGAGAAGTAGTTAAAGAAATGTCTAGAGAAACAGTTGATTTAAGAGTAGGCTTCTGAAGGTGTAGGAAGCAGACACCCTGCTGATATTCTTAAATTTAGCAATAATAGCATGGATGAAAGGCAAGATACCACAAGGGGATGGTAAACATGCAAAACAGAAGAGAGCTGACCACACCACCATGGAGGCAGCTGACACAAAAACAGAGTTTCGAAGAGATGGGCCCACAAAGTAAATTGCTGAACCGCAGAGAAATTAACCACCTGGAAGCTCATCTAGAGACCTAAAACCTCCCCTAATTTTTTTTCTGAACAAAAAATAGTACCAGTGTATCCCTGGCAGTGTTCAAGGCCAGGTTGGATGGAGCACTGAGCAACCTGGTCTAGTGGAAAGTGTCCCTCCCCATGGCAGGTGTGTTGAAACTAGATGATCCTTAAGGTCCCTTCCCACCCAAACCACTCCAATTCATTCTTTTTGTATTGAAAGAACTTTGCAGAAGTTCATTTACGAAGTGACACCCTGACAACACTTTTCTCCATATATATTTTCAGCCATCTTCTTTCCCATTTAGGCTATCATACATGACTTCATAAGCCATCAATCACACATGAGATCATCAATTACTTATCAATAGATAAGATGGCTTACCAAAGAAATTCTGCTCCACTAGAGAGGATAACAGAAGTTTATTAGTGAAAGGTTAATACTGAAGCCACATTCTACACATATATTCCATGCAAAACATATTCAGATTTCTGTACATTCCCTTCTTCCTTCCAATTTTTTTCAGGTCGTTTTGAACTGCCTAGTGGCTCAAAATTGCAGTCATGACACAATACCTTTTTGGACTTAAGAACAAACTGTCCACTGCAACTCCTGCAAAAGAGCATGGGTAAGTGGGATGAAATGCTTCTCAAGCCTTCAAATTACAGTGAGATGAATCATTCTCCCTCTACCGCTCCACTAATTGCAGAGGGAAACCAGATGCCTTAACTTCCAGGCAGCTACACCCTGCTTCCAAATATTTTTTTCCAGTTAGAAATAATTCCATGATCTTTTATATTTATGAAGCTTACACTAAATATTCATGCTGATGGACTTGTTCATCTAAGACAAAGCCAGCCTTAGCTTCAGCAGTCATTTGTTTTGGTTTTCTTCTTCTCTTATTCATCCTCCCAGAGAAGCTCAATGTCCCAGACTGCAAATGCTTGGCATTTGTCACCAAATTTCCAACATCATTAGAGATCTAAATTCCTTTCCTAGTTTCCAAATGTAAACCAAATTTAGAGCACAGTCCCTGGAGAACGTTTGGAGAAGACTTGATTCAGGCTTCACTTCAGTGCAACAGTCAGCTGATGTAAATTCACATTCTCTTCAGAAATGGCTGCATGGCTTGTCCCATGACACAACATTTACTACAGCAGCAGCCCTTGTATCCCCTTGATATGCCATGTTGCTAACATCACAGTGGTGCTAATATATGCCTTTTAAAATAGATGCAAATTCTTTTTTGATTCAAAGACGTAACTTTCTTTTGTTGACACCTATTCCTAGTGGAGGCTCAACAGGAACTGAAAATGGGCTGACATTCCATAGCATAGAATCACTCAGCTGCAATCAAGTTTTGGGGAGCAAATTTTGCTTCCACTAGTCCAGCGCTGGTGTTTTTACTCTGTTATCAACAAAGCCATCTCTGAGTCATGGAGAAATTATTCACAAAAGACCACAAAAGAGAGGGATAAGGAACTCACCATAGGAAACAAGACATATTCTCGGAGGAAGTCATGAGATTCGAACTGATTATAGTCTCCAAAATCCGCTGGAAAAAAACAACACAATTACTCACTTTGGCACTATCCACACATGTTAAGACCACACTCAACCTTTGCACAGATGCTTAATTTCAAGTGGGCGAGTTCTCTTGAAGCCACAGCCTAGCACAAAGATTTTTGCTTGTACTTTAGCTTTTAGCATGGAGGTCTGAAAATAATAGTGTTATTACCAGAGATCAAGTAACAGCCAACAAATAATTTTTCTTTTGATCCCTAATATAATGATCATTTGCAGTGCTTAACCATCAGAAGAGCAAGAGTTTGTTTTTCTGTAGCCTTCTTGAACTCATACCTCCATCAAAAAAATGCTGGGATTGCTCAGTCTCTTTGAAAATCGTGCACACTTTTGCTTCTCCAACATCTCCAACTCTGACCAGGCAAAAATAAAGAAAATTTAAGCTACCTCTGCTACAACTCTACACAGTTGAACAAAAGATTAATTTTACAGGCTATAAAGGTTAAAATCCAGTAGCCAATTTTATTTAAAATTGTCAACAACCAACATGAGGGAAGGTTTATCCTTCTGCAGCCAATGGAACAGCCTAAGGCACTGTGTTGGTTTAACAGCCTGGCCCACAGCTTTCTACTCACTTTTCTGCTTCTTCTACATCTCTCCAAAAGATACTCATCTCTGTGCTCACATTCACTCATATGTCAGGCTGAGGATTCTTGTCTAAATATCCTTGAGACCATGGAGTTTTGGAAATGCTTCCTAAAGGCTAAACTACATTTAAAAACCCCAAACAATGCCTATATTTATCTATCTGTTAAATACACAACAGCTTATATCAAAAGAGTATCTTGCCAGGAGGTTTTTATTTTATATTAATTGAACAGGATCAAACGCCATCTACAAGATTCTCGCATTACAGGAGCTGGAAATCCCCACCATAAATCATTTTATCTTAACATTCTTCCAAAGCTTCTAGACGATTTCACATATTGCAGGATGCCAAAAATGCAGTTTCATTTTGTTTCTACCTCAGAGTTATGTTTTAGCATAAATAGAAGGAAATCAAAATGGGCATGAAACAGAGTCTACAAGTTTAAAAGAAATAAGTATTTCGAATACCTTTGGTCGCATCGCATGCAAAGGACAAAGGAAGTCATACAACCTCAGGAATAGTAGGATTGACTCACTCTCAAAATTAGGAAAAAGCTCCAAAAACACAGTGAAATAAATATATTCAGTATCTATTCAGACCTAACTTATACACTGGAAAATCTTCATTTACCTAAATTAAAAGATTAATTACGGAATCTTATACATATATTTTCCTTTATTAGGCAAACGTTTCAAGATTTGACAAGACATTTTCCCTTCAATTTTTAACGAAGATAGAAGATACAAAACCAGCATTTCTACTGCTCTAAAAAAAGACCACATTAGCATTTCTCTGCATTGAACCTTTAATTGTCAACAATCAGATCCTCATGTTTGCTATTTATGTATACACTTCCCCCGTTCCACTCATCAGAGAGCATGCAGAGAACACTATTGCTGAAACTCTGCCTCAAGTTCTCAGTCAGTTGTGGATAGACTGAAACGTACATTATCCAAATACAGGGCTTCTTCCCCTGCACATATACATTATGTGATCCGACTTTTATTGATGTCCTTAGGAGTCTCAGAATAAAAATCATGTTGTAAGAAGTAGTTTATTATTAACTTATAACTCACATAACAATTACGGTCATGTGTTCTTTCATACTTCATATAGCACTATACAGCAAAATGAGATTTTAATTAAAGGCAAAATTAAAGCTGCTGCCATGCTCTTTGATGTAATTTGCATTTCAAACCAGAGAACGTGAAGCAAATCATTACTGCAAAGTACTCCGTGGTCAGGGCTGGAAGAACTGGAGTTTTGCTGAGATTCACTTGCATGAATTTTAGAAATAGGAAAGTTGAGCACTGTGGTGTGGTCCCTCGTTCCCTGCCTGAGGCTGTGAGCGTTTCATCCACGGCAGTCCACCCATGCACTTTGGAATCAATTGGAAACCCAGCTGCTGTGAGCAGGAGTCATACAAGGCCTCAGTGCTCAGTCACGACAGAGGACAAACCGAAAGAGCCATTGCTGGACAAAGGCCATGGGATCATGTCACCCTACCTTGCACTGCCAGACCAGCCAGTCGAATTCCCTGCTCGAATGAGGATATTAACCGCCCATCAAGAACATCCTTTTTCACCTGTAGGTAATACTGATATCTACAAACAAAAAAAAAAAAGGCACAAATTATAATATCTATAAGCTGGCACATTTCCCACAGGAAAAAACAAAGATTGTGGAAAAGAAGGAAAAAAATCACCCCAAGCAGGAGGCCAGGCTGTTGAACAGCAGGCCTGTACCCAGCTTCAGAAGCTCCACATTACCACAGCAAATTCATATGATCCCTACCTGTGCAGTGCTTCCAGATGGATGACAGGGAAAATGAAAAGTTCTAGTTTGTGTTCCCTAGACCACATAGAAGAGGGACATCTGCTAAGATTACCTCTTTTATGAGTTTTATAGAGGTTAGTGAAGACCATGTAATCCCCAATGCAAAAAGGGGCTGTTCATATTGCTTCCACTGTTTTTGCTCCAGTGTCACCATTTTGACTGAAGAAATGGAATTTTAGCAATACACTTTGGTCTGCTGATTTAACTTAAACTATGGCCCATATAAAAGGTTTATTTATTAACTGGCATTTTTCATATGTACGGATGACTAAGACACACAAACCAAGCAAACACAGCTTCTAACATGGTCCATGTGTGCACTCAGCCTCCAGGTGCACCTGGGTGACCCAAATTAGGAACCTCAAAACTCAAGAAATGCACTTTTTCAGGTTGTGAGCAGACACATCAGCCTGGCTGCAGCTGAAACAGGTTCAGAGGTTACTGCACCCTTGAGCTGCATATGCCTGCTAGCCCCCTGAAACAGAGGGCATCCACTTCAAATGGCACAGATTTAAGAAAGAATTGCTTGAGATAAACTGGGATAGAAAGAAGTGGTACACAAGCATGCCAGCAAGTCCCAGAGACTGCAAGCTCTGCAAGGCAGACAGTGAACAGCAGTCAAAGTCTGTGGGCAGTAAACTCCTAACTGGGCTCAGCTACAACCAGCACGCCACATCTGACCTTACCTCTGAACCTCTTGGCAAAGAAACTGTTCTGGCCTTGTTCTAGAGTGTGTCACCTTCCCAGTCCCAGCAGAAAGGAGAACCACTGCAACATCAACCATGGAACAGGGACCGCGGTGCCTTAACTAAGCTTGCAAATGTTACTGTTTGTGTTGAGAAGTAAGAAAAATATAATTGCATTTAAAATGCTCAGATTTGGCTTCCACACAGCCTAATGAAGATTAAAACTTGAGGGGATTTTGAAATTTGATTGAGAGAGGCAGGCTAAAAAGCATACGGCTCCCCAGCTTGAGCCCTGTGCCTCAGCCCCAGGTTTTACAATTGCTCGGTCCAAGAGACAAATCAGCTTCTTTCTACTCCTTTGCAGTGACCAAATCCCAACTCCAAAGACATGCATGCTTTCATAGAAGCTTGACATAAGCTGCTTATCAACGATGCAGGTGAGCAAGTGTTTGATTCATTTGGTCTTCAAGACTTGTAATCCCAAAAGCAGCTATTTGGGTCCATGCTACACATACACACAAGTTACATATTCTAGTCTAACAAGGAGAGTAAAATCCACATGTGCCATAAAAATAAAGCTATTGTTAAAACAAACACAGAGTTAAGAGGCTACATGAAACTCAAACCAATGTAAAATTCTTAGAGTGACATCCTAGCTGCACAGAAGTCAAGAATGTGACCAGCTGTAGGGGAGCCATAATTTCAACCAGCGTCCACACAACTGCAGACAAATCACAGAAAGAATTACTCAGGTAAGCATCACCAAAATACAGCGCCAATGCAGCTACTGTAGTATCAAATATTATGACCTAGACTTTCAAAAGAAACATTGCTGGGGGGTTTGAGTTGCCATTTGACTTGCCATCGGAATATGGTGCAAGCAAGGAAGGAAACATTGTTTATTGTCTGCCTTGGACAATGTGGAATTCTCAAGAGCTGTCTCCACAATTTCCCCCCAACACTGTCTTTGACCAGTAGCCTCCAAAATTAGGAAAAAAAAAAAAGGTCAGACCCTAGACAGATGTTAGAAAAGTTAGGGCAAACAAGGAGCACACACGTGTGCACACACACACACACAGTTACACACTCACACACTGTTACACTCAGACATACACACACACTCACAAACACACAGTTACACACTCAAACACACAGTTACACACTCAGAAGGACAGCAGACAGCACCCATAATCTGAGAAAAATGCCCATTTGCAGGTGCTTCACTTGATCGTCAGGAAGAGGTCACATTTAAAAATCTTAATAGGAATATTCTACAACATTATGGAATCACAGAATGGGTTGGGTTGGAAGGGATATTAAAGATCATCCAGTGAGTTTAGGATTTATTATATATTGTAGATTGACATGCAGTAAGAGTATAAGGGATGTATATAATTGGTGCTCTGACATTAACTAGTGTATCTGTCAGGGAAAAAGTCTCACGGAGAAAGTTGTCACTTTTCACAGGCAAACACACTGAAATGCAACCACCCACTGTGGCTCTGGCACCTGTTTCAGTGGAAATGCCAAGACAATCTGAAGAAGACCGAGGCAGAAACCTGTGGTTGGTATGTGCTTCCTCTTTACCCCTGTACTGACCATGACAAGTGACACCCACCTGAAGAGTCCCCTGACATCTCTGTTCATGGTGTCCAAACAAAGCATGAACCGGGACATCTTTCCCCAGGCATGGACTGGGGTGGCTAATTCCAGTGGCAAGGCAGAGAAGGAGCAGGATACCCTGGAGGAAGCTCCACTAGAAGGCTCTAATAACTCCACCAGCCACAGATTCATGGCTCAGCCATGCTGCAAAACTGTGGTCAGGCTCCCTGCCCAGCCAACGGAGAGGAGCAACTGGCCCACATTCTGTCAGGGATTTGAGGCTCCTCCATCCGAAATTAAATTAAATGCTGTTATTATACCACTATGCTAACTGAGACTGCTCTTTGTTCACTTGGATTGCAAAAGTAGATCTATAATTTGAGGGAAATCAAACATTTTAAAAATGTTTCAGCTATAGATTCACTGAGGAAAGCTGTTCCAGGACAGCAGATAAAAACATGCGTTTCATAAGCCTTCTATTAGGTGTTTTAGTTGGGAAAGCATATGGAAAGTGAACAAAAGAGAAGTTTGCAATCTGCACCCCCAAAAATAAAAGACAAAAAATTCAAAATTAAGATTTATGAAGCTTTAATCACAAAGTCATTCTGGGATACTGGAGGAGAGCAGGGCAGAAAAGACACCACGATAGCCAAGTCAGCCTGGAGCTGAAATCTCTCACCTTCATTGCTCAGTTTGGGTTAAACATTATTAGCAGAGCCATTGTGTATTCAATATAATAAAGGCTACTGCAGTTTGCCAGCCTGTAGCTAATTCCAAGGGGAATGGGAGTGGACAACAAGTCTGAACAAAGCCATCATTAAAAGGATATCATTTCCCACAACTCTATTTAGCCAACACACAAAACATTAAAAGTATATTTGCATGTATTGCATCAAAAAGCACATTTTTATAGAGCAAAGAAGCTGCAACTAGATGACTATGAGACAACATCTCAACTCCAGAATAAACATCTGTATTTTGGCAATCCATACTATGAAAGGAAAAAAACCCCACCAAAACCCAATGGTACTAGCAAGCAGGAGATAAGGGTACTGTTTTAAAATTTAATTGCAACACACAGATTCAGACTCTGCTACAGCAGCATAAATGCAGGGAAACTCCATTTGCTCAAACAATTCTGCATGGGCCTCCCCCAAGACCAGGGCTCACCTTTGTTCTGCTGTCACTTCAAGAAAGAACATGGGTGTTTGTACAGTGTCACTGAATTCATTGCACCCTTCCATCACCACTGTTATCTGATGTAAAACCCCTGGTGCTATTTGATACATGCAGAAAATCACTCAATTGCACTGGTTTCCATTCTCCTCAACAACCAACGTTTCAGGTATCACAAGCCACACAGAACCTGGCCTGACCAACACCAGAAGTGAGATCTTTGCAGAGAAAGTAAAGGATGGTTTACGAAAGTAAGAATACGCATTATGTTTGCAGGGTAATTGCACTGCATCTTCAGGATTTTCTTACTAGTGACTTCCACAAAGAACCGCAAGGCAAATATTTCCTTACCTGAATAATTATTCAGTATTATCAGATCTACTAGCCTTAGTAATCAAGCAGCATCAAACTGTGCTAGGAAATGCACAGGAAGAGAACAAAAAAATTATTTTTGTCCCAGGGATTTACAATCTAAATGTATATTTTATACAAAAAGGTGACATGATCGAGCTAATAATGTTTAATACTGTTTGAATTGTGACCTGTCTGGATTTTTGTTATTTTTTCCTGGTTTTACTAGCCTTCTCTGTAAATCAGGAAGGGTTTGTCACATACACATTATCTCCAATGCAGCAGGAAACATTTAAAAAGCTTTTCTTTTTATTTTTAATCAGTTTGTTTTATTTGGAAATTTCAAGCCAATATAAATACATCCCAGTTTCAATACCAATAAATATTTACTTTTAGTGTACCTGAAAACAAACAAAGCACTACAAAACATATATTAGTTACCCAATAGGTACAACTACTTTTCAATCGTTTCTAATGATGCAATTACTGGCATGACTAACTTTTTTATAACTCATTAGGTACTATTTTGGCATCAAGCCTATCTATTGAATAACTGCATAACTATGTAATTTAACTTCTTGTCTGGAGGAAAAGAGAACTGCTTTACCATTTCATATCTCTAAAAGAAGAAACCTTTAAGACTCAAAGGAGAAACAGATTGGTCCACAAGTGGTTTAGCTCAAGAACTTCAGCTCTTTTCCAACTTAAAAAAAATTGCAATTAGAGTACAATATGATCTTCTAAAATTAGGAACACAATAAAAGTCTCATTGAGTCACAACAACAGTCCGAGTCAGCTTGTTTGAGATTATCTTAGTATGGTAATATATTTCTGAGGAGAGACGCTGCAATGTACACTTATGCAATAATGTGCCCACAGGGGAAGCAGTTTCTCCAGAACAGAGGCCTTTTATCATTTACTAAAATTATTTTAAGCACTAACTTTGATATTGATGTGTCTATTGTTCACCTCACACCTTAAAACCTGCCATGATTTTGGCTTTGATACTATTTAGCAACAGGATTCCATGGATACCTATATGCTACATTTGAAATAGAAACCCATTTTTTTATTTTGAGGACTGATTTTCTAAGCCTTTGAGGTAGATGAGTCAATGACTTGGCAATTCAGTGGGCAACCAAAGAAACTCACTGATAATGACCAAAAAGTGATTTCTATTTATTTATTACATATTTGAGACAATCATATTACTACTTAACTCTTGCTGGTAGCTTTTCTGAAAAAAACATGCTTTAATGTATTAACGATGATTAGCCTAATTTTATAGAATATCTGAGGTTGGTGAAGCTACTCAGGTAAAGTTGGGCAGGAATCCAAGGCAGATTTGGGAGATCTAGGTTTTGTTCCCAAGTTTCAATCCTGAGTACTACTTACTGGATGCTGCTTATTTCATGTGGGTCACTCAATATACTCAATATACAGTAACAAAGCTGACTTGCAAACTTGGACTGGATTTTATATGCTAAGAAAGGCAGACAGGCAGACAAGACTGGTCTTTTCAAATGCAACATCAGTATATTGGCAAACATGGTGTTATGATTTCTGAGCCTGGGCATGCTGAAACACATTTTGGAGGCAAGGATTCAATCAGCACATCTTAATCTAAAGACACTTAAAAAAAAGAGAGATATATAGATTCATGATGTCATAGTCAGTAACACAGAGCTAATGCCTCGTCTTTGCCACTTTAAAAACTTAGATGGGGTTGATAAACAGAACATTTCTAGTTCACTCCTTTGGAATTTCATCAACTTCTCTCCTAGCAAAAGTCTGATGTTTCACAGTTCTAGACAACAGCCATTTATCTGGGATTTGTGTTCGAATATAAAAAGCAATGGCAGTGTTTCCACTAATAGAAGGGTAATATTTTTGGAAGGGTATTATTGAGAATGAGTCTACCACACCCTGCCACAGACCTTCAGGAAGATCAGCAGACTTGCCAGAAAAAGAGTGGAGACGAAAGAGCCTTTGTCACACATGCAGGAGGAAATTCCTTCAGAAGCTCAAACTGTCAATGCCAATAGTAAAAACACAGTCATAACATCTTCCAGGGTAAGAGCTCTTTGATCATGACAGCCTTAGAGGGTAGGTCAAGGTTAGCTTCAGGTAACTGAGAAATGACGCTGTTCAAAAGCAGCATCCAACTGCCTACATCCTGGTTTCCTCCAGCAGCTGGATGGAAAACATGACTGACACTGAAAATGAAATAAATACATGGAAAGATTTGTGTCATTCCCCTTCCTAATGAGACAGAACAATGCTGGGATAGCATCATACTCACACATTTGACTGAAAAAAAAGGAGAACAGATCAAAACACAGTTCCTATCACGTACTTCCAGATCACTCAATCTCTGTCTTTAAAAGCAACAGATTATAGTCAGAGGGGAAAAGAGGAGATTTGACTACAACAGACTAACTTCACAAGGGTCACTTTCCATTCATTTTGATATGCAGATTGTGAGATAGGGACAAGCTACAGAGCCTGGATGCCTGGCTTGCTTGGTGCGCTGCAACGAGGCACGTAGCTAAAGGCCAGCTGCCATAGCTGAACAGTGAGGCTCCTACCAAAGGCCAATGCCTTCCAAAGGTTATGGGCCAGCTCCACACTCAGCTCCTGGCTAAGGATACTAGAACAGGAAACTTTGCACAGCTAAAGACAGCCTGATAAGAATTGTGCACTGCTTAGTTGTTGTTTACCATCTCCATTTCAACAGTTGACTACTGAAAGGTTGTTCGTTTGCACACATTCCCCAAAAGACAATTAAAATTCCAGATCTCCACTCCCTCCAGTTCTCTACACAGCTGGCACACAATTTCAAAAGTAAATGCGAAGTATTTTAAGAGCAATAAGGTGTTTATTCTGGCATGAATCAGTCAACAACACCAAATTTCTGCAGAAAAATTGAGCACTTAAAGAAAAGTATATTTGTATTACAAATGGATATTGACTGTTTAGGAGGATAACACAGGCTCTATAACCTCTCCCATAGAAGCAGTATATGCTTCCAGTGTAGCCTGGTACCAAAGTGCTGTGGCTCTTTGGTGCCAAGAGTTAAAGAGATGGCCAGTGAAGCCCTCAGCAGTGACAGGAGACAACAGTGTCACACTGAACATTCTCACTGGCAGCAAAAGAGGGAGCTTGCATTGGAAAGAAGTGTTCTGCCAGTGGTTTTTTTTTCCTGCCACTTCTGATGGGCCACAAGCACAGACATGCACCCAGGCCTTGTTGCAGCCCGCAGACGTGACACAAGCCTTCCAAAACATGCCCTCCTTCCATGAGAGGCTTAGCCACCAGATGCAGCTTCTCAGTATTTACCAATTTCTCTACATTTAAACAGAAACCCCCCCCCAACCGCAACAGGTCCGTCCTCTGTACTTGTACTTTTTTGTTCAGAGTGTATTATGCATTTTGCATACTCCAAGTTCAAATAAACCCACAAGCACAAAGTGAAACTTTAAATAAAAAGGCCAGTAATGGCATGCTTTAGCAAGAAAGGAAGGCATGCCACAACCTGATCTTGATTTTCTGCTCTTGAACTATTGAATTAATTATAACAAATTACAGGGAGCCCCACTACAATTTATAAGCACAATAAACTCCCTTACAACCACCTATAATTTTATCAGAGTTAATCCAAATACCTGAAGAATTATACAGCACAAAACTCCAACATGCCTTTTAGAGTAAAAAAAAAAACAGGGGAAGCCATTCGCCTCTTGTCTTTTGAGCATTTTCACTTAGAAAAGGCTACATTTGGTCTCTGCAAGTTGTGCACCAGAAAACCCCATTGACACCACCATAGAATTTATCTTTATAAAGGGTGGAGTGGGATTGCAAAAGTAAAGCAAAACAAAATCACCTAATGCAAACAAATCTGTATTTTAGCATTTTTAACTGAAAATAAACCCCATTCAATGCAAGCATAAATATTATACAAACACTAGAATAAAAAATTTGGGAGCAAAGAGTTTGTTATCCACACATCTTATCACTCTCTACAACTTCCTGAAAGGTGGTTGTAGTCAGGTGGGGGTTGGTCTCTTTCTCCAGGCAGCAACTGACAGAACGAGAGGACACAGTCTTAAGGTGCTCCAAGGGAAATTTAGGCTGGAGTCAGGAAAAAGTTTTTCATGGGAAGAGTGGTAAAGTACTGGAATTGTCTGCTCAGGGAGGTGGTGGAATCACCATCCCTGGATGTGTTTAAAAAAAGATTGGATGTGGCACATGGTGCCATGGTTTAGTGTTAGGTCATGGGTTGGACTCGATGATCTTAGAGGTCTCTTCCAACCTGGTGATTCTGTGATTCTGTCTTTGAAAAAAGCCATGTATCCATTTGGTTTGGGTTTTAAACACATGCTGAAAGTGTTATTGTTCAACATGACAGTCCTACTGACTTCAGCTAGGCTTGAAAACATGCTCAGCTATGCGCTCATATCTCCTGAACTGAGCAGAACGCTTACATTTGGCTACAGAGATCCAAAGGTAACAGCTCAGGAGACTATTTTTTCTTTTTAGCTTCACTTTCATTTTTGATCGCAAAAGGAAAGAAAAAAAGGTAGAACTGGGTCAGGTAGGTGAATTGCAGCAATGCCACATACTGCTTTTCACAACATGGTTGGGGTTTTTTTGAGTGCAAACCCACAATGTCTCCCACAGCTGCTGCCTCCACCTTCACCTTCAGCCAAACATGGTCTTCCCCATTCCCATAGAGGGTTCCAGGGCTCCTCCTTCTTGCCCTGAGCCGTGTGTCCCAGAGGCAGCTACTGCTCTGATAACAAATAATTATTTATTTCTTAAATAATTCATATTTAATGGATAATAAACCAATTCTCCTAGCCAGCACCTGTCCTTTGGTGCTTGACACAAAACATGGGCTCCAACTAAGAACAGGAGCTCCAGCCACATACAGGCCCCACCTCCATACAGGTGCTCACTAAGGTGCCATGGCATGCAGCCTGTGTGTCATTTCCCTCTTGGTTAGTCACATCCTCAGAACAGCAGGTCCCACACACACAGAGCAACTCATGCCCCAAGATCTTCAAACAGCATAAACCAAAAAAACCCCTGAAATGGCAGCTGTGAAGATTCATCCTCACAAAGATGCAATAATCAAAAGATAAGCTATGTATGCTGAAGACTGCTTAACCTCCTGGGGGAGAGGAGCACAAAAACCCCTGTTGGTCTTTCCTGATTTGGAACTAGATTTTGGCAAAAATGAGATTAGACCCCAAAAAGTTAAAAATATCTTGTATTTACTTCCTTTATTCATATGTGTTGACTCAGTTCAAAATATGCTGCTCCCTGCCCTAAAAAACAAGGCAGCTAACCTTCAAGCTGTATCTACTGTGGGAAAAGGTGGTTTAAGCTACATATGGAAGCAATATGAGTCAATGGTTTGAAAATTCTCCTGGTAGCCAGCCAGGTTAATGGCCAAGCAGGTTAGAATATCATGCTAAAAAAATGTGGTGAGTTAACCAGAACAAATGTATACTCCAGCTCATACTATGCAGTACTAAAAATAAATAGATAACCTTTTTTTTTTAATGGGGCTTGAGTACAGGCGTAAGTAACTATTCTCTGGACCCAAAACAAACACGAAGAGTTCTCATGGCCCCATTCTCTTCTCCTCATTGTGTCAGTCGAAACAATAAAATATAATGTATATCCCCCATAAATCCTGTTTCATTTTTCAATATGTATTTTAAATGGTCTCCTTCCATACAGCTCTAAACTCTGGAACGACTCAAGTCCACCATGTTTTTCTGGTTAAATGTACTGCTGTGCACTGATGCAAAAGCTGAACTGAGTGAGCACATATACCAGTGAACAACCGGCATGCATATGTAAGCATCCAGAAGCACATCACAAAATAATTGCTTTGTGGGTGCAGAGCAGCATGCAAGTGTATTCAGGTGTTACTTTATTTAAAGAGCAAGTGAACACATTCAAACTTACAGAAGAATGTGTGCTTAGCCTGAACTTAACAAAACAAAGCAAAGCTCTGGTGAGCCTGCAGTGAAACCTTGTTCATGAATTTATAGAGCTCATTTCCAAAACCCTATCAGTGAAACCTTTAAGTAGTATCCCAACCTCACATAATCAAAGTCTGAGAAAGCACTATGGATTTAGTGGAATTTTACCTGGTGGGGAGTTAAAATCCAGTCCATTGGCTACTGCCTTTTACAGTAATCTGTCCTGGCAAGAAGAAAACACGGCTTGAAATGTGACACAATGAAGTTGCTGCCTATCTATAGGTCGTCGGTACAACACCTTATATTCCTGTGAAAAGGTTGTTGGAACATCTACATTAGCAGCACTGCCAGCTGAAAAGGAAAACTCAGGTTGCTTCCATCTCCCAGAGACCCCAGTGACCCTAGTGTTTCCAAAGGAATAATTGAAAACAGTCACCCCACACCTCAGTAAATCATGCAACAAAACCACAGCCCAGGAAGTTGTAACATCCCAGTGAATGCGACCCTGCAAAAGCGAACACAGCTCTGATAACAACGGGATGTTGCCAGGGAAATTTGTGAATCAGTGCCCTGTTGGGTGGGTAAAACAGATCCATTTCATGAAATGAATAATTATTCTTTGTAAAAGCTTCAAAAACAGCTGAAGATATCAAGTGCAAAAGCAGCTGCCAAAGATAAAACAGTGGCCCAGTAAACATCTCACTGCACAGGAATCTGCCATCTTCCGACACTGAGATTTCTGCCAAATTCTTGTTGAGATTCTCAGCTGCATAAGGGCCTCCACACAAATGCCTCTTTTAAACACATTTGGAGACTTCAGGGTTGTACTGACATCCAACTGCAGCTCCTTTACTGCTACACCCTGCCAGCAAGGCAAAAAAAAAAAAATACAGATATTCACATCACTGAAAAAGGTAAGTTTAGAACTAAGTTTTCATGGTTTGTCTCAGCTATAAGAGAAGGGAAAAAGTTTGCTCCAGCCTGCAGTAGAAACTTTGACATTGAATTAATTTAATTGAAGACTGGCAGTGCTATCGTAACCAAGATCTCCACTGTCTTAATTTAAAAAGCAGATAGAAATCCCAATCAAAACTCACAGATCTGTTTGCTCATATGCTGCTGCTGTTAGTGGCTTGACCCTCTTCCTGATGCTGTAGAAAAATTTCAGACACCTATCTGGGACTTCTAAATAGAAGACCAATGATCCACTGCTCCCTTTTCAAAACACACAGTAGGAAAGAGAGAATGAATCACCTGCAGAAAGTGATGCACAACAGAGGAATCCTGAATCACACAGTGGAAATGCCCATTTCTTCTCACTGATTACACAGGAAGTCTGGAGCAACCTTCACTCTTTAAGGCTCCCTCAGGAGCAGCAACATGACTGAGGCAGGATTGGCGTGTCACAAAGAGTTTATGCAGTACATCCCCTAGCAGTCTGCACTTCCCTGAGGAGAAACTAAGTCCCTGTTACTGCATTATATGGGAAGACAAACAGAAGAATACCAGCCCCAGCCTAGGTAATGCAGACATCTGTCCAAACCAGTGCCTTAAACCACCCTGGGAGACAAGTCCAAAGCATGTGCCAGTGTGTGAGGTGCAGCAGAATATCCACCCCGTGCACAGTGCTCCTTAATGAGCGGGAAACCTCCTTCTGCAGTGACACACATTGCTGCTACACCTGGAGGGAAAAAAGAAGCCGCCAAGCAGCTTGCAATAGTCTGAATGGCAAAGGCAGTGAGTGGCTCAGTTCCTAAACTAGAGGAGGAATTATCCTTTTCACCTTCATTTAAGGCGATGCAAAACCACTGATGGGCACTTCTGTGACTCAAGCAGCTAGGGATGACAAGTGTTGTCCCTTTTTCCACTTTTCTTATCCTTTCTCCTTTAAACTAAAACATTGATGCTAACATCTTTTTTTGTAAATCTCTCTATTATTTGCTTTTAGTTGCATCTGTCTGGTTTAAAGACACAACAATACACTAAGAACTTTCAGGGAACAAAATCTTTCATAACTGATTCTATTGAGAGTCATTCCACCAGCAGGGGCTTTTTCATTAAGTTTATAGAAACCTCCCCAATTTGTGGATGTAAACCCCCTGTCCATCATGGTGATGGCAGCATGCTCCCATCAGTCAGGAAACATTAGACTTGAATTTCCAGTCTAGAGAATATTATTTCTATTTAGAAATAAAACTATAATGACACAAAATCTGCTGTTTGTCATTTTGTATCTCTGCATCCTGTCTTAGGCCTGACACAGTTCTTGAGAGTATATACCTAGGTGAAGGTTTCTTGTAGAGTTTACAAGTGGAAGTAGATCTAGCAAGGCTATGTTGTCAAATACAACTTTTGACACAACCTCCATCTGTGCAAGCAGAAGGGAACTATCCCAGGAGATCCGATGCTGGTCAGCACCGGTGTGCCACGATCTTCCTAGAGAGAGTGTCCTGCAAAGAACAACTCTTCCAGGAGTGATGGCAGACCTCCCTGGGCAGCAGGGGATTTCAGCAAGTGTAGCAACTTCTCAGCTACAAGCGATTCCAGCTCTTGTGATTCAGATCTTTGTGAAATCACCCAAGGCGAACCTGGGGACAGAGAGACAGGAGCCTTGTATGGCAGTTCCACAGAGGTGGCTTTCATTGTCCAGCAGCCCCTGTGAAGGGGAGGCCAGGGACAAAGCTCCCTCATCAGGGGCAGAAACAGGGGGCTTTTTATGGGAAAGGCAGGGGGTGGGGTAGAAACCAACTAGCCAACTGGGTACAGGCTATTGCCATATAGAAACAAGGCATGCTGGGGGTGGTTCACTTTCTCACCATGGCCTTGAGGCAGGTTACTTATCTCTGGGATAGTCTTTTTGCCCTCAGGCCTCTCTCCCCCAAGAGAGTGCAGAGGGCTCTTGTGCCAAGAGCTCCCAGCCCTCCACAGGTAACTATCCCTACACTCATCCTCCCGCCTCAAGACACTGCAGTTCAAAGAAAGCAGGACATCATTTTCCACTTCATTCCAAAAAGTAGGTTAAGTCGCAGTTTTCATGAGGTTCTACTGTCAATTACAGCAAGATTTAAAATATTTTTCAGCGCTGTTTAACCAGCTACTAACACAGAACAAGCAAAAGGGACACATTCAGATCATGCAAGCAGACTTTAACTAGATTTTCCATTAAATACACACACACGGAATGGATACTGCTAGCAGTACAGCTAGAGACATGCAACCGTGTGTGTGTGTGGCACTAGGAAATCTAACAGGAGAAAGCCACGCAGCAGGAAGAGCAGGATTTAAACAGAAGATAACTCGAGGTTATCACAGTGATCCACCTAACACAAGTGCTTATCACCAAGCAGCAGTGAGGACAGCTTCCTCAGAGGCAGAGAAACAAAAAGCAGCAGGTGTGACTCATCCAAACACAGCTCCATACACAAAGCAAGCTCCTCACTTATGAAAGCAAAAGACCAGATTACTAGCCTCAGCACTATTTCAACTGTCAGATATCACAAAATAAATATATAGGCCGCTCAAATTGTTTTTGTTTCCTTGCAGGAAGGCAGAAGAACTTTTTCTCCTGCAACAGAAGCTGGTTAGACCTTCAAAGCAAGTTTCAAAATGCTTAATATATTTCCTTCTCTTTAAGGATTATAAAATGTCTCAAGTACTAGGTTCAGTCTCATGGACCCTCAGCTCTTCGTTCTGGAATTAAGGTTCAATCCTGACAGTCTATGTAACCAAGACACATTTTTAAGACAGTGGTTTGCAGCCGTGTCCTATCATACCCAGTCACTTCCTCTGGTGACCAGGAACAGGACATGAGGAAACAGAATGAAGCTGCCTTAGGGGAAGTACTTACACTGGGATTGTGAGACAGGGATGAAGCAGGGCCTGTTGTGATAAGACAAGGGGCAATGTTTTTAAACTAAAAGAGGGTAGATTTAGTCTAGACATAATGAAGAAATTATTTACAGTGAGAGTGGTGAAGTGAGAGTGGTGGAACAGGTTGCCCAGAGAGATGGTGAATGTCCCATCCCTAGAAACATTCAAGATCAGATGGAATGGAGCTCTGGGCATCCTGACCTAGATGCTCATTGCAGGGAGGTTGGACTAGATGACTTCTAAAAGTCACTTCCAATGCAAATTATTCCATCATTCTTCTGTGATTCCAAGTTCAGATTGGACATGAGGAAATGGTTCTTCACCCATAGACTAGAACAGGCTCTCAAGGAAAGTGACTACAGTACCAGTCTGACGGTCTGAATGATGCTTTAAATCATGATTTATTTTTAGGTAGTCCAGCCAGAAGCAGGGAGTTGGGCTCAGTGATTGTTATGGGCCCCTTCCAACGTGAATGATTCTGTGATTCAGTGAATCCTCTTCTGTCCTGTTGCACATATCCACATTTTCTATCTGGCTCCTGATGCACTTTTGAAATGGATGCACAAGTACTGTACTGTCATCTCTGAAGTTTCATAGGCCACATACCAATCCCCCTCAAAGCCATACTATTATTGAAGAATGATACTCCTTTGGTAAAGCTAGGTGTTCCTTTTCCTTCTGGTTTTTGAGAGCTATAGAGTATTTGGAGTCATACCTTTCATGCCTTTCTTTACTTGTTCATTACCAATCCAGTTTGAGTTGTGTTTTAAACATAAAAAAATTCCAGACTGAAATTGCTATCATTACCTCATTTCAAGAGCTGCAAAGTTTAGGGAAAAGCCTAACATAATAAAAGTCTCAAACATAGACAATAACATGGCTATATTGTACCCAGCTGCAGAATTCTTCTTAAAAATCTGAATCATTCATGGTTGTCAACCATGGTAAAAGCCATCCACGTTGCTTATCCAACATCAAGGTTCAGCCAGTGTCTCCAACAGCACACGTGCCCAGGTGGACAAGAAAAGGAGATCCAAAGTACTTTTTCCCAAGTGCAAATGCCTCCACTATCATAACTGGCATGGAAGGATTCAACCTGGACTACCTAAGACCAGAGAGGAAGCCCCCTCACCTTGTGTCTATCATTACTAGTTGAGAAGAACAGAACCAAAGAATGTAATCTTTACTTCCCTTTAAAAGGGCCCAATAAAAAAAGCCTAGGTTACTCCAAAAGTATGTGTTCTTCTAAAACTGAATGTAGAAATAGCTCCCATCAGGAAAGCAATGTTAGAACACGTGACTAAGCCGCAGAACATAAAATTAGTGTTATTTCCTTATGATCAGATATAAATGTGAATCTGCCTAATGCCAAGGCATTCCTGTTGCAACATTTCTAACCATCACAGCCACTGCCTTCAAAACACAGTAAAGCAAGAATGAAGGCTGAAAGTATCCTACACTGTATTTATAGTTATGCAACACTATTTTTTAGAGTTGCTACATATGTACTGCCCAACCACATACATGAAAACACATTCACTTTCTGGTCTAAAAGCACAGTATAATGTAATAGATTAGATCTAAGCGTCAACAGTTTCTTAAAATATCTGGCACAAAGAGCTCAGCTTTCAATAACCAACACACAGAGAACAAGCTCCCCATTCACTGAAGAAAGTCAGCTGGGAGAAATGTTTGCCCTCCTCAGCAAATATTTTATAAACAGGGAATTAATGTTGAATCTTAGGTCTGCCTTGAAGGAGTTCTTACTTTAAACATCCACTAAAATACACATCCAAAAAGAACCAACTCAAAAATATTACTGAAAAGCAAAACAACATATATGCTGCAATAATATGAACACAAGAAGACCCAGGCAAATACTGCACATTATTTGTTGTTGCTGTCCTCTAAATACAACATGAAAGCTAATTAAGTATCAGGGTGTTTACAGTGAGGCAGGTACAAGCCTAACATGTGTTTTATGCTGCAGTAGCCACTAATATTAAAAAAGTCTAATAATTAAAACAAAACAATAAAACCATCAAAGGAGCATCAAAACACAAATATCCCAGACTGTCTAAGCCTGGGTGGCCACCCAGGGCTCTTAGGACTCATCCAGCTTGCATGCAGTTCCAGAGCTGCTCCCTTGTCTGGGCAACAAGAGCCCAAATTCCTGCAGCTGGAAGGAAGGGAACAGAAAAGAAAAGAAAAGGGGAAGAAAAAAAAAAAAAAAAAAAAAGAAGCCTGACATTTCCAAGTTACTTCATGACCCACCCACAATCTTGTCCAACAAAAGAGAGCTGAGATCCCTGAGGACACAGGACTCCCTCGCTCCACTTAGCAATGAATCCCAGAGCTTGCCTTTCTCCCAGCTTTGGGAGATGGGGTGCAGTTCCAGTTGTGAGACAATCAGTCTGAGGACCCTGAACAAGACTGGGGCCTGTACGGTCATGCAGGCTGTTAACAGCTATCTAAAACCAAGGGAATTGTGTTCCAGCAAAAATTTATTTGCCTCTTGTCAATTCATAAAATTTCAGCTCCAGAGTTCTTACTGCTTCCTCGAGAAGATCTCGCCATGAGATCCTACAAATACTCTCATGAATAAGATACTTCTATTAGTACTTGTTCCAACTCTTCTTTTGCTGTCTTTCAATACTCAGCAACTACCTACAGCACCCTCTATTAGTTCTCCTATTTAAACAGTAAAGAAACAGTACCACCACATATGGGTCAGCTGGCACCCCATGCCCTGTCACAGTTGTTTCACACCGTTCCTCTGCAGAAACATATCCAGTAATTTGACTCTCCAAATCATTTAGCTGAGAACAAAAGCTTTTATGGGATTCATGGGATTAAATTATCTTCCATTTCTAAGGTCTCCCATTCTTACACAACACCCTGTCCTTTTCTGTTCATTTGATACAGCTTCCATGTATAGCAGTAACTGGTTTAATTCATGTGAATCATTTAAAATTGCAGTCCACTGACCCAAAGTTCTCTATAAAATATATATGTATATGTATATAATGATAAAGTGGGAAATATTCTAGTAGAAGAAAGAAGCTGCACTGGTTTATACTACACAAGGGTCCAGCCCAATTTAAGAAACAACAGGAACTGACAAACCTTTCAACTGGAAATAGTTAAAAACACAGGACTCTTCTGACCATTAATATCATATTTATGTTGGAGAGAACACTGTTGCTTCTTAGTGAAGAGGAGGTTCATCATCTTTCCAGCTGGGCAAGCCACACAGCTGTTTCTGGTGCCAAGAGGGAGGGCTGTGTGTGTCAGGGCCTTTCCTGTGTGGTGTGAGCAGAGCTGATCAGCACAAGCACCATGGCCATGACACTTCCCAGAAAAGCAGGCATTGAGTGCAATGATTTTTCTGGAAACTACATAGCCTGCCTCCAGATAACATCTTTCCAAGACAGCAGGCATGCTCTGAAAACATGTGTTGGTAAGGACACCATAAACACAAACTGACAAAAGGCTCCTAGGAAGAGACAAATTCGGACAAAGCAGTGAGACATCTGCTCTCTGAAAACTAAACTTTTTTCCACTCTGTTACACACCAGTAGCACTGAAGGGTTAAATTCTGACTTAAATTTCCAGCTTTAAGAGACCAACTGGACTTCTTTTGTTTTAAACACCCCACCTTCCCATTTGCCATGTATCACTAAGTTCTCTCTCATTTACCAATCCACTCAACTAAACCACACATCTCTCTTCTCCTCTCATCCTCCATGCTATTCTTCTGTACTTTCACAGAAAATTTTTTACGTGTCAGTACATTTTTGAGAACCACTGGCATTAAAAAAATCCTATGGGTCTATCTGAGGTGTAGTAACAAGCACAGCCACACAACCAGTCACAGTCCTCGCTTCAGGCAAGCACAGTCCAGGATGTCTGGAACAAATCTGATTGTACACATTGTGCTGTTTTTTCCAGCACAGTGTGATATTCAAAATAATTATTTTGGACAATGAAGCCAAACCAACTACCACGAGCTCAAAAGTACACAGAGAGTCTTCTGCAGCCACCAGCTGCAGGTGTGACCAACCATAAAAAGCAGCCTCATGTACTTGTTACATGTACATGTTACATCCTTACAACCGAAGAGTTCCACCTCACTGAGCTTGCCACAAAACCAGGCTGGCACAGGAGGATATGTGATATCCAGCCTTAACACAAATTAAAAGCACAGTGTAAGGAGCAGTGACTAGCAGAAAAGACAGCGGTGACTGGTAGAAATCTGCAGCTGATTGGACTTGTATTAAAAGCTAGCTACACAGGAGGTGGTGAAACTTTAGCTTTTTCAAAAAAAAAAAAAAAAAGCAAGCACAGCAGACTAAAAGCAAAGATAAGCTCAAGTAGGCAAGACATTTAACAAGGACTTTTTTGAGGTGAAAGAAAAAGATCCAGCATTTGTTAAAACAGATTTGCGAAAACATTTTTCCCTGTAAATATGAAGCACTCGATCACTAATTTTTCCTCTCTAATTTATTCTCACACAATTTAAAAATTCATACAGTCCTAGAGTCTGTACCTCTTTATGCTTTAGAAGAAACTTCTGCTTAAAAAGGTCTTCACCTAACACTTGTAGAAAAATAAAGAAAGGGAAAGGCTGGGAACTGCAAAGAAGAAATATTTCCTTAAAAGACAAACAAAAAAACAGCTACAAGAAATGGTGAAGAAAAGGGCATGGCAGAAAAATAACAGAGAAAATAAAAGTTCACTTAGTTAAAAGAGGGTAAGGTTGAGGCTGAATTTTCACAGACCATTCAGAAAAGAGGCCTGGGAGCCACAGGCTCTGATTTTCCACCTGCGAACACATTCATTCCCACACGTCGCAGGTGCAGCCATCCTATTCCAAACACTGTTTCCTTTCACAGGAAAGCTGTACAGCACGTTCTTCTGGGGAAATGCAGAGCTGACAGCTGAACTTGGGGCAGAAGCCCAATGCAGCACAGTGCAGATGCTGGAACATGTCCTTCCCTACAGAGTCATGCATGCCAGACCCACCATGCAGAGCACCATGGGGACCCAGCTCCATGGGGGTACCCACACTAGGAACTGCTCTCACTTCCCAGGATTATGTCCCAGTCTGCAACAGCACAAAAGCCACTGGATATCACTGAGTACAGAGCACCCAGTAAGATACTGAAAACTTCTTCCAGGAAAGAAAGAAGAAAACCAGACTAAAGCACACCTTTATTCCTTCACAGGAGGCACAGCAGTATCACGTGCTAAGAAAGAGTTACTGTGGGGAGCGAAATGTGACTTCAGTCTTCCCTTAGAACTGTGGGAAGGGGGGAAAAGAAAAAGGCCCTGGATTGTCTGATAATTGTGCAGAAAGCAGCATTGCACCCACATTTTCAGAAAGCCACAGGAGCGTGTGGGTTCTCTGTTTTTGGAACAAGAGCACAGTGAAAGTAAGCTTGTTTACTTTAGACACTGTACAAAGACTTTTTTTTAAAATAAATGCTTGAAAGGATGCCTCCTCTCTGAGGAGTTAGCAGAAAATAAAAGGCAGATTTATATGTCTAATCTATGCAAATATCTACTCTAGAGGGCATCACAAAGACTGCTTTATATCAGACAGTATGCAGATCCCAGGTGCTTTAAATATGCCAAAAGCATGCGCAGCATCTCCATCTGCGATGGCAGCTCACTGAGAACAGCTGGATGACTAAAGAGGTTGTCTAAGTAGCCTTCCATGAAAAATGCTTTTTGCTAATGTGCCAATCCCCATACTCCCACCCAAATTACTCCTGCTGTAACTGCCGTTGAGTCTGAAGAGGGATTTTTGTGGTTGTTGTTTGGTTGGTTTTTTAAATTCTGTTTATCACAAACTCTTCTAGAAATTTTCCAATTGTAGCAATAATAACATGGTGAAAACTCCTACTGACACCTTAAGGAATTATCATGATGTTTTAATTAATCAGTGGAAATGGAAAACGTGTGGGACTGGGCACCAGTAGAATGTCATGACCAGCGGCCAGGGAGATGCTGTAGTCACTGAGATTTTGGGAGAGACAAGATTAAGAGCAGGGAATATATACAGATGAGAGCCTCAACTCAAGAGAAAAGAAACAGAGTAGAAAGAGTAGGGAAATAAGAGGGTAGGAAATAACTCTCCTAGGAGAAGGCTTAATGCCAAGAGTACAATGCTACTGCACTGCAACTAAAGCATAGCAATAATATTTTTGTCATGGCCACTACCAGAAAGAAAAGACAGGCACTTTACAACTGGTGTCTGCTTTCTGTATGCTTCCCTGGGACATCCTTGGGAAGCATCCATCACAGGTCAGGAAACGTGACTGCCCTGAGTAGCCCCTGCATTTGCATTCAAAACCACAAATTGAACAAGACTGACAATGTCCTGCAGGTGCTTCCTACCCTGTCCCAGTGATTAACTTCAACCAAAGAGAAAAAAAAACTCCACACCACTAATACCTTCATCTTTAGGCAAGTGTCAGTTTTGTAGCAAAGAAGGAAAGAACCGCAAGCCAGAGTCAGATCTGACCTACTAAAACAATTAATGTGCTCCCCAGAGTACTCTTTGCCTCATCTTTTCTTGCAGGTCTCAGAGGCTGGCTTCAAAGAGCTTAAGAGCTAAATAAACTGCTTTGACAGCCTTGTCTTTTCATTTTCTTTACCACAGGCTGTCTCTCATATTATCAGAAACACCTCTCAAAATTAGCTACAGGCATCCCACAAGAAGACATGGCAAAACTTGTGTTTATATGACAGGTGCCTGCAGCTCCACAGGTCCTCAATAACCAGTTACATGGTCAGCACCCATCCACAATTTGGAATTACGAGGTCATTTGGGCACAAACTGAAATACAAGGTATGCCCTCTAAACATAAACACCCTTCTTTATTGCAAGGGTGACTGAACACCCTAGATTTCCCAGAGTAGGTGTGGAATGTCTCCCTCCATGAATATATTCCATACCAAATGGGAAGTGGTCCTAGAGCAATCTCCTCTAGTTGACCTTGCTCTGAGCAGACAATCTCCAGAAATACCTTCCAACCTCAACCATTCTGCAACTGCTGCTTGCTTTTCACTGCAGTAAATCATCTGACCCTCCCACACTGTGACACCCTGCGAGAGCCAGCAGTGACTCCTCACTACACTGCCATTCCACTCCTCTCCCAGCACATCACATGTGGGCAGGTTTCCACCGAGTCTGTCCAGCACTGTCGGACACAGTGCTTGGGGCAGTGTTACTCACCTGTACTTCTGCCTCCTTCTGACACTTGGCTTGTCAATACAGGAGGTTACCAGAGAAACCACAAAGAGCTCCTGACCACTACCAACACCTGCAGGCAGTTAAAATCCAGTGGCCTGGAGGCATAATTAGCATTTCCTACTTCCAGCAGTAATGGTAAGATGTAAAGGAGTTAAAATTTTGTAAATACTGTCCTATTGGTAACAGGCTTCTTCCTATTGGTCCCAGCCACCAAGCAACAGCCAAACACAAAATGGTTCACATACTGTTTTGAAGAGTCAGATGATCTTTCAAATAAAATTATTAAGGAACACCACCTCAGAGCCAGTGACCAACACCCTAAGTAATGCTCCTCTCAACCAACAAAGCCTGAAAGACTTGGACCATTTTCCCTTTTTGCGACGACAGTATGTGAGGCACAGGAGGTTGCAGACACTGGGAACAGGAAGGAGTATTCAATTTGGCGACAAATTTCTCAAAATCAGCTATCAAGTCTATAATCCTACAGATCAGAGGCAGAGTAAACCAGCTCAGGAAACCAACTCCCTAGTTTTTGAATACTTGTGCATTATGTCAGTGTTTGCTGAAGCATTTTCAGAAGACTTCATCATCTTCAAGGAATATTAATCAACCCTGGAAACCCTCGAGTCTACAATTAACTAAAAGCTTAGGCTGAGAGATGGGTTTCACCTCCAGCTCCAAACACAGCCAGGCAAGCTCAGGGCTGGAGATGTTTCCACTTAGAGAAGGTTACAGAGGTGACAGGTTCACTGCTGGCTGTACTGTCATCACCTCTGCAGCTTTGGCCTTTGGTGATGGTTGTGTTTTGGGGTTGGGTTTGTTTGCGGTGGTTCTGCAGTCTCCCAGAAGGGGATGAAGTGTCTCATCACAAGTTCTGCATTTCAGACAGATTTGTCATTTGTACCTAAATATAAGTCAAATACATAGGCACTGAGTGGGCGAGTCCAATGCCTACCTCAACATCACATGTAATCGTATCACGATCAAGTCTAATCCTAGAAGCAGCCAGTGTCAAAAAAAGCCAAATGTTTAATCAGTTTACCAAGAGCAAACAAAGCCAAAAAACCCCCTTACAGGCCCACATCCATCTGTCCATCTAATCAGGTTTTAAACTAAGCCTTTCTCAGCCATTTGTTTCAAAAGAATCCTCCATGTCCCCACCATTGCTTCAAACATGAATCTACCTATTGCACAGTTGAAGGCTTGCTGCCATCACACCATCCACAGTGCAGCAATTCCACTCCGCGAAACAAACAAACAAATCTAAACAGACTATTCTATATCTGGAATCCTCTAGGAAACTGCTGCCTTTGCTACACACATTTAAAGAAACATAAAAGGCACTTATAAGACTCTGCAGCTTATGTTATCAATCACTTCAGAAAGAAAAACAATTCAGCAGCCACTCCAATAGAGAGTGCTGCGAAGTTCAATTGTCACTGAAATGCTTTGTTATTACCAACCTGGGCAGAATGAGCACATATACCTCTGCAGGTGAGCTATGAATGAGCAATCAGCACTGCAGGCTGCAGCTTGAAGAGATAATAGCATCCAAGTAGCTACAATGCTTCCTTGCACACAACTAGGCCAGGACTGGGCTGACAAATTGAGCAACAACATTTCAGACATTCCGTCTGCACATTAAAATAATTCTGAAGGAAAAGGTATTGAGGCTTCCCTCTCCCAGCACGTGCAAAGCAGGAACACACAGATACAGACAAGCAGTAGTATTTGGTCTGTTCTCAGAGAAACTGAGGTTTTATGGTGCTTTTATCCCACTCTTTGGCAAGAATTCAGCATACACAGTAGTCAAAGGGTGGCTTGACAGCTGCCATTTCAAGAAACAACTTTTTCACATCCTACCAAGGTCAACTCTCCAGTTCAGTGTCAAAGAAAGATTCTTTAAAATACACAATCTGCAATATAAAAAATGCTTCATGTCTTGCACGCCTTCTAGAACTAAGGCCACTCTTTCTCCACTATTTATATTTCTTTTCTTAGTTATTATGACCATGTGCTGAATTCCAGGTTTTCAGCAACAGCACGTTTTTTTCAGGGGCAAAGTTTCTGCCACCCTGAAGCCTTCACCCACTTATTCCAGGCTTTACCTTTAGTTGTGCTGATACAACTTTGCTCTAGACTAGATAAATGAAATAATTTTGGTTAAAAAGAAAACAATTCCACCCCTTTTAAAGTGAGGTGGGCTTTTTTCTCCTCACTCCCTTTTTTGTATTATTAAATTTCAATATAGCACAGATGTGCAAAAACCACACAGTGATGTGGTTTACAAAAATAGCCCCTGAAAACAGTTGTATTGTTACACAAAGCTCTGAATAAAAGAGTAATTCCCACTGAAGTTGTTTGCAAAGGTACACCCTGATCATAACTAAAACACTAATGCCCTCTTAACACTTTTAATCTTTTTGTGAAGCATAAGGGAAAATCAGGAGTGGGATGAGCAAAACCTGGGGAAAAAAATGCCAAAGTTCACTTTCACCAAAGCACACGTAGGCTTAAGAATAATAAACTAAAACTCTATATAGAGGTCCTTCATCTGTGGCTTCCTTTTCATCAGTAGAAAGTTACAGAAGAAAAACCATGGTCCTTTTTAAATTTATGTCAGATTTTCAAACATATAACTATTACTCCCATTTTTTCCCTGCAGTTGGTCATGCACATTCAGTGAGACAACTTTTTTTTTCCTCTTCCCAAGCAGACATAATCAAATGGTGACTTCTCCCATTTTCTCCCATTTGGGCAATCATCAGGAAAGGAAATAACCAGAAACCTGAGCAAATACTGAATGCCAGAAAGAGAGCAACTGTTTCTCTCAGTGGCTCTATCACAGGCCCATTCTCTCCCAGCTCTATTGCAATAGTGCGAACAGAGGGAAGCACGTACCTTGTTACCTCCTGCTGCAGTCGGGAAACACTGGGCACATAGAACATAACCCCAAAGAAAAGCAAAGGCTCATTGGCAAATTTGTCCAGCTGCTTCTTCAGAGGCTTTTCCAGTTCAACCCAGCGGTCTTGCTGGCTCTTGCTGAGAAACCAAAGGCCGAAGTAGTGAGTCTAGATAAAGAAACAAATTAGTGTCAGTTTACCTTTGCCAGCTAGATCACTCACACAATGTCACAAATGCAAGAAAGAACAGATGGCATTGTGTACAATTTTCCATATGCAAAATCCGAGTAATTTCTTTTTTACTGCCCTTTTCTGTAGGACAATTTTGAAGACGATGACAAAATATTGCAATATACTTCATGGAGCACTATCTGCCTCCTACCATCTCTCCCAAATGCATATTGAAGAGCTCTACCTGACATTGTGGCACAGGTGACATAAATGATTTACAGAAAGTGTCTGAGTCTTTGTTTTCCTAAGGGACACCTGTGCTTTGTGAACAGACAGCAAACACTAAGTCTGAATTCAAGTGCAAAGGCTTCATGAGACTTTGGATCAGGAGCACCGCACGCAAAGGACAAGGACTCTTCCAACTACAAAAAATAAAGAATGCAAACCCACATGCATGTGTCAAAATATATCGACCTATAGTAGAACCATTTACCCAACACAGAACATGTTTACTTTTCTATTTTTTAATGCACTCACAAGATTTTATGACGGACAAGTATACACTTAGAATGTGCATATCACATACAAGTTGATTGCTCTAGGCTCTACAGAAATACCAGGTTGGAAACCTCAGCTGTTTCCTGCCCATGGCTGTAGTAGCCACCATATGAGCCACATGGGACTGCTGCTGGTGAAGAGGAATTAAGAGAGAACAGTGCTCAGAACTATAGCTTCAAATACTACAAGCTGGCACTAAAGCAGCAGAAGGAATAGTCAACCCAACATGAAGGATTTTATTGAAAAACACTTAAACATCAAGTACTATGACTACAGATCTGAAGAAAAAGTGAAAAACGTTGTAACAGACAAATTGCAGATGTTAAACTTTGCAAAATCCACCATGAACAGCCTGTTTCATGCTGGTAAGGAGGTTTCTATAAAAACCATTGCACACACCATGACTTAGCACACAATGACACAAGGACAAGTAATAAAATACCAAAAATTTTAAATGTTTACAAACGGCAACAAACCAGCAGGGGAAACACTGCTCCAACTGCTTTATAGCGGAGGGCATGCAAGAGACAATCATGCAAAACTCTGAATGCAAGCACAGGTGTGCTTACTTTAGGGTCTCATTACGTACATATTTTCAACTTTGGACAACGTCCAGACTAGCATTTAACTAAGGTGATAACTAATTCAGCTTGATTCCTCAATTAAGCCTGACAAACAGCTTGAGCACTGCTCAGTCTGGTACAGTGAAGCAAACTTGTCCTTTTGTAGTATTTCCTCCTAGAAATTAGAGATATCTTCAATAAATAAATAAATAAATCTATCTAGGGCACAAATAAATCAAGAAGTCAGCATCTCCCACAGGATAAACTTCAAACAAAACTAACCTCATACATGTTCCCTGATATATGTCTACTCTCCCTTTGTAGTCAGCAGTGGATAAAAAGTTCTTTCTGATGAGCTCAACCATGGTAGTAATTAGATTAAAATGAAGGTGGGAGGGACAGTGGAGGCAGCAGAGAAAAGGAATTATTGTGAAGGCAGAAAAAACCAGAGATTTTACCACCTCTTAAGGGAAACTCTAATACAGTTGAAAATCACTGCAGGGCAGCTCATCCTCAGCAAGAAACAGCACAGAGATGCAAAAACAGGGCTTCCATATTACTTGAAAAAGTAAACATTCACAACACATAGAACCCAAATTCAAAGTGTGAAGTACTTGTAAAACATCTAGCAACTAGGAAAATTCAGACTCTGAAGTCTAAAAGAGTTATTCAAGGAATTCAGGTATTGCAATTAAACAGCTCAAATGAGCACAGTCCCTTCCCTTCGAGTGGGGGCTGGGGGACAACACAAGTTTAGATTTGCTACAGTAGAAAGACTCTTCAAGCACCGAATCCAGAATCAATTCCAAGGAACAAGAAGTAAATGAAATGCATGGTCGAAACCTCTAGACTATAGGCAGTACAGTGGAGCAAACACGGCAGCGTGCATTTTGCACAACTAAAAGACAACTGTTTTCCTGGAAAGCAGCCTGGAGAGGATCAAGCTACTGCAGATGAAGCACAGGAACTGACTGCAGAGCAGAGCTCATGTCACAAATTCAGGCACTTTGGAGAGACAACCCATAGAGTTATCTGAACATCAGCACCCTGTCACCAGCAACTCTACTTCTTGAAAATATCAGTGTTTTTTAAGAACCCACAGTGAAGGACTTCTGTAGCTACTACTGTGAATGCCTGAAGAGACTCTCCCCCTTAGGAACATCAGTAATCCCCAAAAGGAATGGAGGAACGTGGGACTGGAACAGCTGGACCGTCAAGTTCAGCATGCTATGAGCAGGCATTTGGCTCTCCAGGTGGCCTTACAGAATGCGAGTCATGCCATGCTCTCCAGTCCACAAAGCACCCCAAAAATAAGTTGAGGGAATAAAAAAATGGGATCTTCTATCTATAAGCAGCTGATTGAAAACTAGGTTGATTCCAAAAGCTGGTCTGTTTGTCCATCTGTACAAAGTGAACCACTGACTGCTCCAATTTCCATGGAATCAATATCTACACCTACAGCTGTCAGGCTCTGAAGTAACACGTATTACTCTCAAGGTTTTAAAATTTGTCTTATCTACCATGCATGACTTCACACTTGGTAGAAGGAAACTGATTTACACTCCTCCAGGAGCTGTGGTCCTCTGATAAAGCAGCAAACAAGAACCAGAGCACTTCTGTGCCCCAATGAAAAGGTGATTCTCAAAATAAGGTGAGTCAGAACACTGGACATACAAAAACTGCACTGGGAAGTCTTAAAATAGATGACATTATAGCTGCCAGTTCAGGAGGCAAAGTATTTGTTTTGGATTTGGACTTAGCTATACTCGCAAGTGCAGAACTACCCCTGCCTTTACGTTGGGCCAAACAAGTAGAATTGTCAACTAGGGAGATGACAGAAAACTACTAAACCACCAAATGTCATTCTAAAAGATTCATCAAGCACAGCTTAGTGCTTATTAAGGCACCTGGTTAAGCGGCCCAACTAAATAGAAATCCTTGAGAAAGAGACTGAGTTCCAGCTTCTCCAGGCAAAAAACCATTAAGCCCTGCTGTCCCAGGGCACTTGAACAGAGGGGAAGGTGCCATTTACAGCAGCCAATTATTCACTGCAGGCCTTTTGTCCAAGCACTGCCTAAACCCCACCCCTCAGCTTTGCTGGCAAGACAAGCCAAACCAAGCCACGCTTTGAGGCAAACTGGCTGTAGAACCCCAGGTTTCAGCTGTGCCTTAAGAGAAAGGGGCACATTCTGAGGCACAAAAGTAAAGGTCAGAATGGCAGCAAAGGGCCACCTCTGCACAGTGATCAGCATCTGCCTGTGGTGCTCAGCTCACCATCCTCCTGCTTTGGTTTGGGGCTTATAGGATCACAGTGATGGACATACCATTATGAAATCTAGCTCACAAGAATAATTTTGGTTGGAAAGAACCTTCTTGCCCTCTCCCCCACTTACAATACATCAGAACATACCACCTTTAAACATTTTAACATTTTAGAAAGTGAATGAAAAACAACAAAAAGGAGAAGGAAACATGAAGACTCACAACAGGTTTGTACTGAGTTCACTTAGTCTGGAAATAGAATGGAAAAATGCCATTATACTGGGGGAAAAAAATCCTTTTTGTAATCTCTGCACATATATACAAGATTATAAAATTACATTTTTGACCTTGTCTTTCCTCTCCCTTCCTCCCCTCTTCTCATCTTTTTACATAATGCTGGCCTAAGAGCTCACTTTATTGGAACCGGTAACTGTTCCAGTGGAAGACCTGATGCTTTGTCAAGAGCTTTGCTGAAAAGGATAAATACGGATTTTACAGTAGTTACTGTAAAATGGCTCCACTTTCTACTGACCTACTCCTGAACCCTGACTCAGTCAGGCAGGGAGTTGCATTCCCCAGAGATCAAATAGAAATATGCATAATCCATTAGATACTGTTTTTCAGTCATGTGTGGTATGATTGACGGTCCTTCGCAACGAGGCATAATCTCAAACAGTTTTGCATTTTAGCAGGAAGGGTTTGGGCAGTTTTTTGTTTACTTCTAAGAAATTGCATTGAGTGAGATATGGATGCATTCCTAACTCGAAGGTAAAAGTTGTGGTACACCTGGGATTTATTTGAACATAAGACTAAACTGAGGTATTACCTGAGACTGCATGGAGGAGACAAACAGGAGTTTAGCACTGCTTTGTTAGCATGGGATTTAATGAAGGTTGGCTTTGTTAGCATGGGATTTAAGGTTGGCTTATTCTTACTTGTACATCACAGTTTGCAAATCAGGACTTCTAAGAAAAGGCATATTCCAGCTGAAGTTTTTGCTGCACTCAGGGAATTTTAGAAATCTCTCTCCAATATGAATGCTTGCAAGGATTTTGCCTCAGTATACTTAACAGGCTTCTCTACTCAGCTATCCAGTTGCACAAATCCTGTAGAAATCTGAGCTTTGTGAAAATATTTTTGACCCTTCTGTAGAATTTGTCTGGACAGCAAGTTCAAAAACTATGGTAAACCTAGAGAGGAGAGGGGATGGTCATCAAATTACTTCATCATCCTTACAAGCTGTGGCAGGAAGAGTACAGGGGCAGAAGAAGAATTTAATTTGGGGTCTGAAAGACAGAACAGCACCGGACACCTCCAAGCTTACTAGCCCTAATTATTCCTCATCCAAGGAGCAAAGGAGGATACAGGGAGACCCTCTCAGAGTTGAAAGAGGTAGGTAATTCTCTCCTAAAAAAAAACCCCAAACCACCCACTTCTGTCAAAAAATGCTGTACTGTTGAAATCTGAACTTTACAAAACCAGTGCAACATTGCCAAAACCTTGTTAAGAAAAAAAAGCAGGGAGGGTGATGAAAGAAGGGGAATGTGTTCCAACAACATCAAAGCATTCTCTTCTATGTTGTTAAAATATTTTTTTATCTTGAAACACAAACTTTTTGTGCTGACATTTCTTTTTGCATGACAGAAATAATTTTGAAAATGAAAAAAACCCAAAGCAATAGAAAACCTCCATGAAACTGAACACTGACCAAAACAGCTTCCTCTGCTACTCTACTGTCTAATTTCATTTCTCTGGAAAATTTTGAAACTTCAGGCTTTGTTCCAAAGTGGAACAAAACATGTTCTGAAATCACAAAATGCTTTGTGGAAAAGAACACTAACCCACTGACAGAGCTATTGTTTGCAAATGCAGGTGGACCTCCAGAGACAATCAGGAGGCCCCAGACTTCTGCTGCACCAACTAGATAAGCCTACAAGGAACATGAGGAGAATCACTTCATTCATTTCGCTGCTTTCTCCATTGGAAGGAAAGAGAGAGTTAGGTTCTTCCCTAAGGACACCCTAGGGCATCACCAGCAGAAAGAAGAAAGAAGGGAAAAACTATTTACTGATAAATCTTGATCTCTAGAAGTAAAGGGGAAGGGGGGAAGGGGAAACGATTTTACTGAAATTCATATTTAAAAAAAGAAAAAGCAAAAAAACACCCAAGTATGAAAATATGCAATATTCTCTCTGCCCTGTTCCTGCCTGCACATTCCCCAGCCTATTCTGCACACACAGAGTTAGATTCTTCTCCCATTCTTTATTATTATGGATGGATAAAAAAGAATTTTTGTTTAGTTTTCATCTGTTGTAGTTATTTGTATGCTACCTTCCAGTTGCCCCCACCACCAAGGCCATGGACCTTGCATAAGACACTGCAAGATTTTTCATTTCCCAGCTGTGCTTACAGAAAGTATCAGCCAGGACAGACAGATTATAACATAGCAACTTCCAGGCAATAGTTTTCCACTTATGATTTGGAAAAGTCTTGAAGCATGTAGGATACACACAGGGAGCCCACAGAAGGTAAGAAAAGTCAGTCAGTTCATTTGTGCCATGCACATTGGAGAGCTATTTCTAAAAAGGATTCAACACTTAAACACTAAAGTCTACAGCAAGAAGTAGAAAATAAAGGATTTCTATCTTGAATAAAGGCTGGTTTCATCACCCTTTCCAGAAGCATTGGAAATGTAAAAGAAGCCTTTCAGGATTCCAGATGTGAAATATTAAACAAAACAAAAGGAAGAAAAACTCACCATCCTCCAACTGTTACTACTAAAGCACAACTGTTAGTTGTAACTGCTAATAACATCACTTGCCTACTTCAGTTTTATAGTAACAGGAGTTATTTACGAGGAGGTGGACGTTTAAAAGCCAGTGGTCTCCTTCCCACTGGCATAACTCAGCCATCAGGGCTGGTGAACCCGGGGTTACATTCAGAAAAAACGTTACTCTAACTTGTCCTTTGGCATGCCAGCTCAAAAAGTAACACTCGCAGCTTTCTAAGAAAAGAAACTTCATGTTACAAAGAGCTCTCAAAGCTGTGATGGATGAGCAACAGCCCAAAGCCCTGAGTGCCGTTCCGCCGTCAGTTTTCATGCAATCAGAGTATGTTTGTCCAAGCTCCAGCTGCTGATCATATCTGGCCAGCCCTGAGAACAACATGACTCAAACGCACAGACTGCCTGAGCTAAAAATGTGTCCAATTATCCAGTGACAGATGGTCTTTCCCGGGCTACCCTTACCTCGCGTAATTCCAGCCTCTGAGCGACAGCTTCCAGGCACTCCTGCCCCGTGCTCTCCACGGACAGGGTGCACTCGATCACGTTGCTGTCCAGCAGACGGATCCTGGTCACAAAGCAGTTCTTGCTCAGGACGTTGTAGCGCCTGGTCCGCCGCAGTTTCAGCCCGAAAGGCATGGCTGAAGGCCTGCAGGGCCGCCCCTTCCCCGGGCTCTCCCCAGAGCTATCAGCACACTTCTCGACTCGCCTCGAAGGCTTCTTCAGCTGGCACTACTCTCCTCCAGAAGTGGAGGTAGCTGTCCATTCCTGGGGCAAGCTCCAAGGGATTCCTGCAAAATACGTACACGTAAGTAGACTGAAGTGTGAAACAAGATGTTCCTAAAGTTCAGTGGGAAAGAAAAAAGTTTAGGAGTCACATTTAAAACCATAAAATAAACACCTCCACATGCAGGATTGCCATTACTACATATTACTACATAGCCCAAATGAACACCTTATACAACAAATCTTCCAAAATACTGTTTTGGCACTGAATTTAAAGCACGGATTTAATTGCAAAGCCGTTCTTTGAGAAGCTCAGAACAAACAGCAACGCTACAGGGCACTCATCCAGAGGTGCTAACTCTCCCACCATTACCCCCACCACAGGGGTCTATAACATAATCTTCAAGTTTTCATGCCCTCGGGCCAGCTTTGAAAACTAGTTTAAAAAGCTAAGGAATAGAGGCATTGAAAAGAGGTGCGATCTTGAAAGAAGAAAGGCTGGCTGCAGTCAGCAGGAAATGCAGGCACTCAGCACCTCTGAAAAAATCAAACCGAAAATATGCATGTGAAAAGCAAGAAGCATCTGAGCCATTTCAGAGGAGCCTCCTCTGAGGCAATCCCTCGCATTTTGCTGGCTTCCAACTCCAGAGCGACGCTGCGTTTCACCCTTTTAGGTGGAATGAGTAACTGCAGGAACGCGGCTGTCAGAGACCAGGGCAACACCGAGGGGGAGGAAGAGAACACATATTCTAGATACTGTTTCTAACTAGTACTCCTAAAATTTATCAGGGACATACGCAACTGCTGAGCCAAAACACAACGTAGACAGAAGAACTAGAGATACAGAAATAAAGAAGAAGAAGAATTGAAGAAGTTATGATCCTCACCTGCAAGAGCCACTTCTTTTAAAGCCAAACAAACCAAAAAAGCTTAGTTAAGAGCAGGTTCAAGCTAAACCAAAACAAAGCATTTGCACTGACATAACCAGCTCTAAAATGCCACTGTCCATGTGCTGAGAGGAATGAAGTAAATAGCAAATTACTTGCTACCAAGTCTTCCTGGTTTTGTTTGAATATTCTGGAGCAAAAAATGGAAGAACACTAATGATGGCATTTAAGAGTCCATTTCTCTTAACCAATAGGACTGCAAACGAAAAACTAGATCCCATTTCCTTACTTCTTAAGAGAAGCAAGGGGAGGCACTGCCAGCAGAGAATGCATCATTTGAATACATCAGCTGAGTGTGACATTTCAAACAGATAGTACATTGCCCACACATATCCCTTGGCACAGAACTGCATGAATCAGTTATTTTCACTTTTTACTGGATGTAGTTGCTATGGGGATTACTAAAAGCTGCCCGATTGACTACAGTGGTTATCATTACATTAGAAAAATAACTATCACGTTTTTCATGAACTGTATTTTCCAAAGCCAGTATAACTTGCCGTTTATTAGGGAGTTAGAGCAACACAAAAAAAAAAAAAATCAAATCAAAAAAACCCCACACAAACAGTAAACCACTGGTTAGGTGTGTGACTAGCCTGGTAGTCTACCAGCATCATCAGAGAAAAGCCTAGAGACTGAGAAGGAGCACTGCTACTTGACTGAAATGCAAACAAACCTATCAAATTAGCTGCTGTGGTTTAATCTCCCATTTTCAGCTTTCATGGGTACAGACATAATGTATTATTCTCACTTAATTGATGAGAAATCTGTCATACCTTGCATGGCCGTTACATCAGAAGCCATCAAAGCCATAGAAATACATCCTCACAAACAACCTGATGAGGCAGGGACATGTTTGTTACCCGTGACTCCCAGAAAAGGAACTGAAACATGAAACAAACATTCACCAGCTTGTCCAGCATCGCTCAGGACAATGGCTGCAGACCTCGTACCAAACCATGCAGGACGGGCTACTGCTTTAACCCCTGGCCAACTACTTGCCAACTGCCCTGCTGACCAACCTATCTGAAACTACGGCCTGAATGTGAAAAGTGGGAAGAATGGAAGGAAATTACAGAGAGGGAAGGGTGTGGAGGACTACATCTTATCAAGAACAGCATTTTTGTTCAGTCTCTGGCTTTGCAGATTATTTTAAATTGGACACAGAGAGAGTTTTAGCTAGCCAATTCAATTTCAAGAAAGACTTTTATCTTTCATTACTGTTAGTTGCACACATTTCCTTGCAGAGCATGAGCCATTCTCTGTGCAGTAATTGTATAGTTAGCAGTAGTCTAAGGATGAAATCAATGTTAGTTAAAAAACCCCAAGTGTTTAGCTTTGCTGTCCAGGCACACTGAACACTGCAGCTACAGCTGGACAAGCCATTCCAGAAAGTGTGTGTGCAAACATGCTATTCTGGAATGAACACATCTGCTCCTGTATACCAGAACTGACAACATGGATTGGACATTAATTGCTCTAAGTTATACTGTACACTCAGGTAAACAAGGCCAGTATTTCCCCTGCTTTTCAAAAGCAGTAAAGTAACATGAGTTTTCCCTTAATTCTGTGAGTGCAATCAGCCAGCACCACTTTCTCAAGGTGCAGATGTACAAACGGGTTAATGGATGCACTTTGTGTAATACAGATGGGATTACTATTTCATTTAACTTAAATATATATATGAATGCCCAATGACATCTCCCTCACTGAAAGATCACACTTAAACTAGTTTTCAGTTAAAGAATTAATTGGGATGGCAAAGCTGGAAACACTTAAAAACAGCTCAGATTTGCCCAGCTTGTAAAAACTATTAATTCTCAGATCAATTCAGGTATCTAAGTTTTCTGTTTACACATATTCTGGATGTCTGACCAACTTCTTACTGGGTTTTCTGGTAAGATTACTGAATAAGATCTCACAGACCAGGCACCTAAAGGTAAACTAGGTTCTTCAATGTTTGCATCATCTTAAAAGCATCAGGAGCATTCATTTTTACTCATGGTTATTTTGTAGATGACTGAAAAAAAGATGCCATTGAGAGACAGAAATGATTTGGTCTTCCAAATGAAGGATTATTCCATTATAGGATCTCCCTTCCCAATTTAAAGGTTGCCTGGGAGAAGCAATGTCTCTAACAAAGTCATCCCAACTGTGCAGGCATTCACAACATTCCCCTCCTCAAACTCACACTTAAAACAAAACCAAATCAGTGAAACTAATGCAAGCCTATAAACAGCTTATCAGATAACCATGAACTTGTTCTAATTTTAACAAAGGATTTTTGTTAAGAGTATTTCAGGTGTGAAAAACACTTTAAAAGTGATGTTTTCCATTCAGTATTTATTTTTCCAAAGAGAAATTACACTGGGCTCCTTAAAAACTTTGGGTACTTTTTTCTTTTTTGTGTATCAATCGCTCTTTGCAAATTAAGCTCATTCTAAGTATGCTGAATTAAACAACATCCTTAGAGCATAAGCTTAGGAATTTAAACATTCTGCTAAGTGGAAATTCCTTATGTTTAAAGTACATACTCTGTAGGCCTACAACACGCACACAAAACCTTAAAGTCCTTCAACCATTTCTCAGAAAACAGCTACTGAAAAAAAAAGTATCCTAAATGCAGTTTCATCAGTATGAAGACAAAGAGATCTTTGTGGATTCTTGGTAAAATTTTATATTCTCCTACTTCATCAGACCAAGAAAAAACTGAACAATGAGCCAGTCCCTTTGCTATCACAGATATTGGAATCAGACTTTTTATGGTATTTACTTGAAAAAGCCATATGGATAAAGTCAGTGACTGTGGAATGGGGAAGACCGTAAGTAGGAAAACAGAATAAAGAATGAAACAAATTTGATACAGAATAAAACTAAACCATTAATCCACGATCTCATGCCAAGCACAACACACGTCCTCCTAACAGCCTTCACTACCAAACAGCTTAAAGGGCCTGATGTAAACCACTTATGTCTCAGCCCAAGACACCCTTACCTATCCTCTTTCTCTACATGTGACTGAAGAGAAACATCTCGGTTTGTCCGGAAGCCTTACCAGCACACTCTGTGCAAAGGCAGGAGACACAGAGGTATGGATCCCTCCAACAGTATTTGATTCCTCCATAGAACCACTGCATCTTGCAAGGGGTGAGAGAAGGAGTCACTGATCATTCTTGCAAAAAATCCTTCTCTGCCGAGAAGGGGCTTCAAGAGGTACCATTCCTCCCTCCACAACCACAGAACATGTTGTTCACACATCCAAAAGCAGGAAAAAAAAAAGGCATAACTCATACAACCAAGAACATCTTGAAAGCACAATGCTGGGGACCAAACAAACATCTTCAAGATGACACAGCTGTAATAGTTTAGGGAGGAAAAAGCTAATCCCTTAGTGCTACCTATTAGTAACATTAGTAACCACCCTTCTTCACTGGCCAGTCCTGCATGAAGAATTAGGTCAGATTCACAATGTGATACACAGCATAGAATTGCTTCTGGTTTTTAAGAAAACTTTGTTAGTTTCTGCATAGAATTGAAACTCTCCCTATAGATCTAAACTACCTGATGCAGATAAAAAATTGTGCTTTTCCAAAACAGTAATTTTCTTGGGGTTTTTTTTGGTTTGTTTTTTTTTTTTTTAATGAGACATTACAGTGAAACCAGGTCAAACCACTACTACACAAAAAGCAAACGAATGAATATTTCACCCGTTTTCCAAACCTAAAAGCAAAAGAAGCCAGAAATACAAAAATTCTTCCTTAGCTCTCCCAAAGTCAGCTGGGGCTGGCCAGACTCCTGTTTGTCAGTAGTTTTAAAAGACAGACTGAAGAGATCAAGTGAAGCCAAGATGCTGGGTGTTTCATGCAGACGAGGCCGTATGGCAGAAGCTGCTTTGTGAGGTGAAGGGCACTGCTCCAGTCACTGGGCATTCTCAAATTTATTTGAGGGCCAGGAGAGAAGAAAAGCTTATAAATAATTAAGGCCAATATAACTCTCAGGACATTTCCAAGTACGTGACTCTCTCCTCTGTTACAGACAACAGGTACAGACTGTGCTACATTCAAAGGAGCATAAAAAAAGAATACATAGCATCTGATACGAAATGCACTTAAAGCAGAATGCTTTCCTTCACTTCATTTGCTTTTGTACGTAATTTCTGAAACTCCAGGAAGAAAGCAATTATGTCAAACTGCAGCCTGTATTTACCAACAGCACCTGGCAGTCCTCCAGCATTCCTGGCACTGCAGGAGCAGCAGCACACCTAACAGAAGTATGTAACCCTGGGCTGGGCTGAGACCGCAGCATGGAATGGCAGCTGCAAGTGGTGTGCTGGCCTGCAGTTTTAGGGAAGAGTAAAAATAACAGTGCACGGGAGACGAGGTCTGACACAGTCCATCTCCACCTAGCTGTGTCTAGAGGAAGAGATCTCTCTCTGTGAAACAGCTTTCTCTCCCTTGAGTGCTCTCATGGGAGTGTTTCATGCAGGTAGACCACAGCAAGGAGCATTTCTGTGCCTAACAAGGTGCCTGTATCCCACCTAGTTATGGGTGGAAGTCCCATAAAGCCTGATAAACTCTCAGGAGTCAAATTCATCCCTGGACAGATGAAAGGGGGTTTTAACCCTTACATAATACCAAGTTGTCTGCCCCAAAGCCACTGTCTTCAACTACTTGTTTATACAGTCCCTGGCAAGACATAGGCCTCATCCTCAGGCATTGAAATCTCCTTAAAAATTCTTGCAGGCAGGAATTTAAACATTCCCCTAATCCAAACAGTAATAAAACTATTAACACTCTCACCTCTACATTCTGGAAAAGGAGTCAAATTACAATTCCATTTAGTTTTTGTAACTATTACAATATTCTACACAGAACTTTTAGAGTCTCTAAGCATCTAGAGATGGCATACCTGTGCACACGAACGGATGCCAAGGCTTCTCCAGGACATTGAACTCAGAACACAACTGCTACTGTTACTACTACTGTGAGTCATCGGACAACAATATGAGGCAGCCAAAGATCAAAAAACCATCTCAGTTAGCATTTCTACTTTCCCAATCCAATCACAGCTTTCCCTTTCCAGGAAAACTTGCGTTCTACATCAGCTCCACCTCTGTTGTAACAGATCTTTTTTGATCTAAGTTGTTTTGTGTTTTCACTGTATCTAATTTGGGTCAGTTTCTGGTTTCAGTAGTCCAAATAAAACATCTAGAGAGGTTTAAATAAAGTCAAATTAACAACTTCAATTCAAACCAGTTAGAATTCAGCCCTTTCCTCTCCTTTGTGGCAGTACCCATGACAGTACATACTCAGGGACTCTCAAGAACACAGAGATTAGTATGCACAGCCCTTGTTATTCCATCCTCCTCTCCCCTGCTAAAGTACCACACTTTTTGTGCGAACACACCTTTCTTGTGCATCCACAGAACTATGCAGTTTTGTGGGTACAGATCTGTCAGGCAGCACCTAAGTCCTCTTCTGTGTCAAGGTCTGCAGGCACCAAGTATTTCTATAGGTTCTAGTAAGTGTGTGACCAACGGAGTTTCCATCGAAGAGAAGATGTGAACTTCCTAACCTGCAAATTAGCACCTTATTCATTACTTCCTTACTTATCACTCCAGAACACCCACAGCAATCCAACAGCTCTTACCAAGGCAACTACTGATGGAGGACTCCTTTTGAGGTAGTCTAAGCATTCCAGTTAGGAGTAACATCTGCATAAAGTGACATACCTACATGACGCTTGCATTGCCATTGTGATCAGATTTAACCCACATAATATCAGCAACGAAGGTGGAGTTACCACTCACCTTGCAGAACTTTGTGTTCTAAAGTTAAAAAAAAAAAAAAAATCAAATAAAACCCTCATAATACTCACCAAACCAAAATGCCAGACTCCAGTACTTTTCCCTTCCAAATAGGAAATGCTGCCTGTCCATGTCCATGCAGCAGCTCCACCTCTCTGTCCTGGCAGGGTTTAGGTCTGCAGGGTACAGCAGTTAACCATTTACAACCCTCTCACACCTTGGCTGTGTTACTGCAAGACCTCAGATTAGACACAGCCAAAAGTGCCTGGATGGCACCTGTCCAAGGATGCAGTTTTGCACCTGAGGCAATCTCATTTAAGAGCTCACTTCTGCCAGGAGTGGGAGAGAGGTCCTGATCTCTTTCCCCTCCCTTAATTCCAGAGCACATTACAACTTGTCTTGTGCCAGCTCTGAAAATCTGCTGGAACATCCTCCTGGTTTAGCCACTTCACCTCCCTAACTTAGTAAGAGAATGTGATCCTTTTCAGCTGGGTTAGTGAGTTTAGATAGCTCACGGCACAGCCCAGAGTGACTAGCTCATCTGGCAGAGGGAAGAAAAGAACCACACAGCTCAGAGAAGGAAAAATAAGAGCGATTCTGCCTTAATTGACAGCAGTTGGTCGGGTCAGGAGAGCAGTTTGTGAAATCACAGCCCAAGGAAGGTCCCTGGTCTCAGCAGGCAAAGGAACTCCCCAGAACATGTTCCCATTATTCTTCTATTACAAAGCTATGTTGGAATAAAAATTGTATTATTGGAAATAGCCACTTGATTCAAATTGCACTAATTTTTTTTGTTCCCCCCTCCAAAATAAAACATTCTGTAATTGAATGTCTATAAGAGGAGTTAATATTGCAACATCTATATGAGTTATGTTTTCTGCATGGGACAAGCCATTCAGAAGAGGAGAAGCAAGACCAAGACCAGCATTCTGGTACTTTGAGAAATCTTTCTTTTAGACCTGGTACAACATCTGGTCTCTAAGTGCCACCCTTCAGAAAAGGCACAAGGTCCTGCAGCCTAAATTTTCACTAAACACTTCCTAGCAATCAAAGATTAGGAAAGCCTAACCATTATTGTAAGGGTCAACTATTTAAAATCCATTATAATCAAGTGACTTAAAAATCTCTGAGAACATTTGACAGGATTCTTCACCTTTTGTCCCTACTTTACTCCTACTGGCTACAATCAGTAGCAACACAGTATTGGTGCCATTTACTTTTTCCTTGTAGTTAGTCACCTTTCTAAAGGTTTTCAACTCCTTCAGACTTGCTGGAGCTAAGGTGATTTTTAAGAGATTATGTTTCCTGCTAAATGTGATTGATGGGCATGCAAAAACATTACAGAAACTATGAATGATACACTTAGTAAAAACCACAGAAAAACTCACAGCATGTTTCATTATTCTCTCATGTTACAAAGAAAGACATGAGTAAAACTAAGAAGTTCTAAACACAGGACAACATGAAGAGCAGAATCAATATCTCCAACAGATCCAAGTACCAGATAGAGGGTAAAATTATATACCCCAGAGCATTCTCACGAGTTAAATATCCACTAGCAAAAACTGGTGCCAGTTGGTGTATAATTTTAAATAATGCAATAACTTCGTTAAAAAGAAAGACAAATTCAAACATCACCTATCCTGCTTTAATGAAAAAATATCTATCCTCAAGAGGTGGCTGCAGTTTCACTTCTGGACTGGGATTTTGCAACGGAGCAGTTACAAGAGAGCACTTGGAGATTAGGAAGCAAATAGCCCCAGTGCTCGTGAGACTGAAAGATCTGCCTGCAGCTCATTACATGGCTCTGGTGTCAGATAAGACTGGCAGCTGCCTACCTGGCCTCACACGATGCTGCTCTCAGCTGAGATCCTGCTGGGAAGGTGTGCTACTGCAGCAAAATATGGTCCTATGCACTTAATGAAGGTGTGATATTTCTTCTCCTGCCTTTCTTCTGATTTTAAAATGGCACATGCAAGTGTGTTTTTATAATTTCTACTTAGTGGTAATGCTTGTGTACCTTCCATTCTTCTTCACCTCCTTTAATATATACATATACATATATATTTGGAAGATTGTAAAGGCTTTCAAAAACAGAAAACCGGGAAAACCTGGGTTATAACTAGAGATTTCCAAAATGTATCACATTACCTCTGACTCTTGAAAAAGTCAAAAAGGTATTTGTTTCACATAAGGAAGTTGCAACATATGTGGATTCCTTGGCCCACCAGGAAAGAAAACGTTTTCTTAATATTTACAACTGGGGGAGGGGGAAAAGATCAACAAGAACCACTGAATTTGCAACGTATCAACTGCGAACAATGCAGTGGCCACTCTAAACTGCCAACCTGCCCTTTTCCTTACAGGAACAAAATCCAGTCCTGCTCCCACTGATGTCAGTAACAACACTGGCACCAAGTGAAGCAGGGCCCAAACCTACAGTAAGAATAAAACTTTGTTCAGTTTCTTGATGTTTAGAACAATGGTCTACTCTCCTGGAGAGGCTCAACTAGTCTCATTCACCTATTAGGTAATGAACAGAGATAATGCAATGGAGGAAAAGTGGCTGCAGATAAGCAATGAGAGCCAAGCGTGATAGGGTGAAGAAAAAAGAGAAGAGGGAGAGAGAAAAGAAAAATGAAGTTAAAAAAGCATGCACACTGTAAATCCCAAACCACGACCAGGCACATTTAGTTACACAAGTAGATACTTCACACAAGATCATAACATGAACTTTTGAACTTGCATGGAAAAAAGCCACTCCACTACTTAATGTATTAAAACATTGATGCTACAAAATGCTGAAAAAATTCCTTCCAGTTGTATCAAAGGAGGATTATATTGTGGGCACATGCATGAAGAAAGCAAATCTGTTATCTTTACTGAATATAGGCCTTGATGTAAATCACACAGCCACAGTCTGTGAATAACTGCATTTGTTTCGACAGCAAAACACCTCATCTGAAATACAGAATAGCTGCCGGAAATGAGCTAATGGTACTTTTCTTTCTGTATTAAAGGATTATTTTCCAGCGCCCACTGTGTGGGCTTAAACACTAGACTGAAACAGTCAAAATACTTAGAAGCAAGATTTATGGCTAAAAGGGGGGAGGCTAGGGGGGAACCTTCTTTGAAGTGACTGATTTCTTTGACTGGTGTCTCAGAATTACAAGGCTACAAAAGAACCCCTCTCTGTGAGCAGCCCCCTGCATTCTTCCTTCATCTCTGTGGCAGATCATATTGATAAACAAGATCTGAAAACAATTACCTGGGTAACACAGCGCTGGATAGCACATACTAACTGAGGTATTATGACCGACAAATGTCTTTTTATTTTCTAATAGTTTTTAACAGAAAAATTACACCTCAAACACTACTTCAGCCAACAATATGAATCCTTCAGCACCTTTTGTTTTTCAAAAGGCTCAAATGAGCTTGGGAGAAAAATCGGGAGTTTACTTCCCCAGTATTCCAAAAAGTGTTGCTAATTACATTGACAGAGGAAGAAATTGTACAACCAGTAACCCCACACTCTTTCATTGTACAAAAGTATAATTTTCCTTTTTTAGTTGCAGCAGTGCTATAATAGATTCGTTTAGATTGGCTGCTTATTTCCTCTAACATATTATTTGTCATTAATTCTACTCAAGAGAACAGCTTTGCGCTGAAGGCCAGTAAAACTGTGTTAGTTTTGGAGCATAAAACACATGCTGCAGCTCTATACACAAACCCACTGTAATAAATCCTAAAAACCGTGGCACCATTCTTTTTTCACCTTTCCAAACAGTGCTTTGATAATCACTTTACAACCTTTCACCATAAGTCTGGACAAAATACTCACCCTTTACATACGGTGATAGCTTTATCTAGAATCATAACTGAGGTTATCAGCTTTTCATGAGATTATAGCCTGATTCTCGTTAACTGCCCCTGTTAGAGAAGGTAGTTGCTTTGTAACACTTCAGAGTGAAAAATTGCTTTGCAGAAAATTTTACTTTGTCAGGAGCTGAAAGAAATTCTTCTTTAAAATAAACCATCTCTATTTCTTGCTCAGATTAATCCATTTTTTGTTAACATTTTAGCACATAATTGGAGCAATAAAGGTCCAAACTGACCTGTAAGCTTGTGACCCTCTGTAGCTCCTGTACTAGACTTTGTATATTAAAATGAAGATTTGTATATTAAGGTGGAGAGAGGCAAAAAACCATCAAAACGGAACATCGATATTTTCTTGTTTTGCTGTTCCTTCTAAGAAATTCAGCTTTGAAATACAGGAGTTAGTCTGACTTTTAGTTCTCAAATGAAAAGCAGCAAGGTTACTCTAAATTTAAATTGCACAATTTATTAAAATAGCCTAGATCTAAGCACAACTTGCACAAAATCAAAACACCTTCTATAAAACCACAAGCAGGTGTATTTATTGTATGATCGTATCAAAGTGGCACAGATAGGCCTTTGATCCACTGCATCCACTGCAGTGGCCATTGAAGTTCTGCTGAATGCAGACAAAGAAAAATACTATATGTAGGTCATGTAAGTTTATTTTCTTCTAAGTACAAAACCTAAATATCAAAAGAGAAGAAGGTGGAGTAAAATAAATAATAATTAAAGTCTCTCTGTATGCATCATGTTATCTTGTTTGCTATCACATAACTGGACTCGCAGAAGTCTATGGTGATGAGGTATCCCTAAGACTTACACTCAGTTTAACTGCAACACAGAGAGAAGCAAGAGAAGAAACCAGGAATAAAAATAAAAAGTGGAGAAAGCCCATATGGTACAGCCCTCCCTGTAATCCTGTCTCTGGTTAGCAAGTTGGAAGCATTTCACTTCTCTGACTTGAAGCCTGATATTCACATTCCTCTGTGGCTTAATGTGGACATGGACTTCAGATTGCACTCATGTCTTAAAGGAGCTAAATGATTTAGCACAGCAAGCCCACAAACTAGGAGAGGGATAGCAAGAAACTTTGTATTTCCATCCACTTCGAAGAAAAAGAAAATAGAATTTCATAATCCCCAGTTCTGCTGCAAAGCAGGCAATGCCATGTGGATGCAATGATTGCCCTAACCAAAAGTAAGTAAAAGCTGTCCTTGGCAATTGTGAAGACACTCAAGCCTCCTAAAGTGCTGTTAAGTGTGGCCACCACTCCTGGGAAATCACTCAACCTGCACCAACACAGTGTGGGAGTGGGACGTCTCCAGCCTTTTGTGAACCAGTGCAGAGTGGCAACAGGCTGAACAGAAATGAAATAGCAGAGATGTGACACTAGTGTGCATTGTATTCAACAACTTACCACAAAGACAAGCCCGTGCTAACACAAATTCCTGTAAGCATGGAAGAGCAAATTGCTGTATGTGATGAAAAAAATGGAGCAGACCAAGCCATGCCTGATGCTGTCTCACAGCAACATCTACTGCACACGAGACACCAGTGTCAGTGGGAAGGGAAAGGGAAGTGCTCCCCACCAAGTGGCCACAGCACTGCAATTCCACCCAAGCTATTTATTTATTGCTGCTAAAGTTCAGTGTTCCCATTTGCAGACGCAAAGCTCCGGGACAAACTTGCCAAGAATTAACCGGCCTGCCTTTTTTATAAAATGATTAGCTATGCTTTTGAAAGAGTTACTAAGGACCACAGGGTCACAGGGTAATTATTTACAGAACTGATGCAGGGATGAAGTGACAGATAAAGCCATTACAAAGATCATGCCGAGTAAGGAATGACAAATTCCTGAAATTTATAGTCTAGCACTGTGAAGTATGATTCAGAGACAGCACCAGTTCTGCTCTTTCCTCATTATAGTGATAGACTATAATGAAAATACGAAATCTGACTCAAGACTTTAATTCTCCATTTCCTACTTCGTACTGGATCTATTCAAGAAGGTAAAAAAAGATTAAATCAAGCCTGCCATACAGTAGACATCATGAAGAGGCGATGTTGCCTTGCTTTGGTTTGGAAGGTAACCAGCCCAATTGTGACAGAATTAAAGTGTTCCCTTTCAGCTAAATAAAAGCTGTGGTTGCAGTACAAACCACTGCCTTGCACTTCAGCATAAGGAGAGTTTACAACCTGCTGTTGTGGGAGGGCAACTGGAGGCAGCATGGTTCAGCCATGACTCTCTAAGAGGGAACAGGATCACTGGAAAAGAGTTTTAAGAATCCTCATGAAAGACAGAACAGCTCATATCTTCCCCAGCCACTCCCCCCACTGCAGAATACAGGACACTCAGTCCAGAAGCATTTTCAGTGCCTAAATATAACACAGGCATTCACATAGCATAAATAGGAGAATCCTTCTGAAGGGCTGTCTTCAAAATAACCTCCATTTTTCAGTAGGGCTAGAGTTCAAAGTCATATATCGTCATGTCAAATTCTGGACAGCCTCCTAAGAAAAGCAAATTTATTGTTACTATACCTGGCTATTTTTATAAAGTTTCTGGAAACAAGAAACATGAAATGTGCTTAATGAATACTCATACACCTTCATGTTTCTATTTGGTCACAAGCCAAGAAGATTTGAAGGAATATGATCATATCCTTATGGGATTTCGTAACATCAGTTTTCATTAGCAACCATTCATTACATACTCCAAATGAAGCTGCTATGTTTTTTCAGTCTTTTTCCTAAGCTTTGATATATAAACTTGTCAAAGTAAAAAATAGCTGACCCTTAATATTACAGTGTATGCCAAAACCAATAAGAAGCTATAAGAATCACAAAGCCTAGAATTTAATTAGAAAATGAATGCTGCAAAATATCCAAGCATAAACCATATGATTATATCAAGAAAGAGTAAGCAAAAAAAGTGTAGTTTTGAAGAAAAGTTAACTCGCTACCCATGATGGACAAATTTCAAAATCCTTTGTTTCCATATCTAAACACTCCAGCAAACCAAACATTTTAACTGGCAGTAGGATGTATGCCCTGGCAGATATATGTCTTCTGACAGTGACAAGGGCAGCACAAAATCTACTACCATGTTTTCACAGTGGAAATTCAAAAAATAAACTAGTAGAGCCAAAAGACCAAGTTCACATTGCTGGAACCTTCTTCAGGTCACTAAATAAGTAAGACTCAAATAGCACCCCCTCGCTATTATGATGTATGAAAGTACTCAGCCTGACACTAGGAAAAGAACCCAGACACTACTTATTTAGTTAGTTTTAAGTTAGAGCAAGAATTTAATTTGCAGAGAGGGGAAAAAAACATCACTTTGGCACAAAGTGGAGGGAGAGTAGGGAGAAAAAGAAAAAAAGATTGGCAAAGATAAGCAAAGAACATAGAGAAAACATTTTTTCACTGCAGATAGGAAAGGGAAAGAAAGACTCTGCAGCTGTTGGCCGATCTGTACAAGTTTTAAAACTGTTCTGAAGAAGTAAAACAGTAGGTGTTCATGTAAGATACATGATTTAGAAGACCACTCTTCTTCTAAACTCCTTTGCCTATTCAGACTGCACTTTTCCCACTGCAATCAAAGTTCATCATCTTTTTTTTTTTCTTTTTGTGGAGAGCCAGCAAAAAGCAACTCTAATCTAACTTGTGTTCTAAACATAAAAAAATGCACAAAAATCTGGGTCTCATGTTACTGATCAAAAAGAAATCTAGAAAGCAGCTCAATCCTAATTTATGTTTTCTCTCCTTCAGCAGAGGGGTCCAACATAACTACTCACCACCCATTCTCAAGAGTCAGGCTCATCCTTTTATGTGAGTTATAACTCAGACAACAGATGAGAGCAACTACACCGTTCCATGAAAATAAGTTCACATTTGCATATTGCTATCATCTTGTACCTCACAGATGTGAGAATTATATCTTTTTCTCATCTGTATACAAATACTATAGTAGCTTCAAAAAGTTAGCAAGATGAATTATCCCATTCTGGAATCAGGCCTGCCTGCAACCCTAGACATCAAATAGCCTCCCAGTTTCTCACCTCGTTTTTTCTTGGAACAGTCTTTGTGCACCTTAGGGGTTCTAGAAAACAAAATTAACAACTTTTATAGACTAGAAAAGTAATAATGTACTACATAATTTTCTTCCATTACTACAGCTACCTGTGGAATCTTAAGAAATTGCAAACAAGACAAGTTTATCTGTGATCTTGAGAAAAGAAAAGAGATATTGGAGCAAGAAGACCTAAATTAAATAATGGTCCACACAGTTGAGGAAGTTTCAACACCTTCTTTCAGCTGGAGAAAGAAGACAGGAATTATACAAAAGCACTCAAGCAGTACAAAACTTACGTGCCTTAGCTGTAACCCATATATAGTTAGCTTCCCTTCACAGGGTGGTACCATGAATACTGCACAATAAAAACAGAGGAAGAGTCTGGCTATAGACATCAGTATAAACGTTCTTTTATAAGCATTGTTTTCCTTCTACAGAACCAAGAGTGAAATACCCCATATAACATTTTATTCTCCCGTAAATGAAGAATACAACACGCAGAATTTCCTGTAGTGGAACACACTTTTCTTTTCCATGTGCAATTTAAACTGCCAAGTTTAAACAGAGAAAAATATTACATGTATCCATGGATATCTAATTTTAGAAAGACAAACAATTCTCCTGCTCCAGCACCAGGGGGAAAAAGTGGTAAGAAAGAAATAGTTATTACAAGTCTTACGGAAAGGAGCTACGACAATACATGACGTGCAAAGAACGTAGTAAGGACTGAGTTGGGCAGGTGCCCATGAGGAAAACAAGGCTTTTGTGGGCTCTGCATCTGAAATGGACAGGCTACAGTTAAAGCCATCACCTCTTACTGCCAGCTTGAGACGCTAATTTTTCTCCAGTGGAAAATCTTTGGGAAGGTTGATGCCTTTAGTGCCTCTGCTAGCAAGCACAGAGATTGGCATTATAATGATTCCACAAAAGCGACTGTAACGTCTGCTTGTCATTCATACACTTCATTTTCCAAAGTCACTGTGGTTTTGGCTTACAAAACCTGGCCAGAAGTCTTCAGAAACTCAACGGGGCAATTTTCCTTTCTATAATCTGAACTAGATAGAGCTAGAGAGATAGATAGTTTTACTGCATGCAAGCACATATTCATCACGTATTATAGTTCTTGCAACAGTAAAATCCAGTATGTGAAATGTAAAGAAATATAAAGAAAAATATTTATGTTCATACAGAACCAGCGTGCTCTAATGAAGAGGTCCCAGTAAACAACAAAGGCAAGCATCTAAAAAGAGAAAATGGATAAAAACCCTGGATGTTACAGGTTCTGGAACAAAAGGCCAGACTGTCCTTACAAATGGAGTGCCAGTACTGGAAAATTCATGCCAAAACCAAGATATGAAAAGGTCCTTGTATTTACCTTAAGCAGCTGCTGAAGGTTGCAGCAGTCTCCAAGGTAAAACCCACTAGTCTCCACTACCAGAAAAATTTATTCCTCAGAATTACAAACTATCTAATTAGCAACTAAGTTAGCTAGCTAGTTTCAATTATGAACAAGCACTGTAATTCAGATATACCTTCAGGTTGTATTATGCAATTTATAAAACACTTTCATTCTTTAAACATACTGTTAACTAGGATCCATTAAAACAAGGATTGCTATCTCACCTTCAGAATCGAAACCTGCCTTGCATTTCTGATTTTTTTTGTTCAGAACCAGTGGACAGAAGTTTACCAGTCCTCAAGGCGTGCTGAATCCTATTTAAACTTTCCAGGTCGTATGAGCTTAAAAATTTCTCCAGCTCTTGCTTGTAGAAACTCCCTATATGATTGTACCAACCAGAAATCATATTTGCAATCTTGGGATGATCCTGAATGCTTGTTTTTGTGCGCTAACAATATCATTAACAGAAGGCAAAAGAATATTATCCAGAAGGGCAGAGAAAGAAAAAATAATTGAATTATCATGATGTCAAAAGTATGATAGGACTTGTGACTTTCTAGAGATGAACACAAAAAAGTCATTGTTCAAACTGAGACAGTGATAATGCTAAATCCTAAGAAACATACCTCCCTGGCCTTAAATTCAATAAAATATTGTCCAGAAATGCACCTCCTGTTTAATCCAATTTGCACTTCAATTATCTTGGTTAAAAAAATAAATAAATAAAATACACATAACTAATATTAACCTCATTGTTCATTAATGCTAAAATTTACGTAGATGGTCTAAGGACAAAGTAACCACCCAAGGCCAACAAAAAAACAAAAGGCCAGGATAAAAAAAGTAACAACGCATTTTTTAAAGGACAGTTTTGAAATTTACTATAAAGTCTAGAAATAGCCACTGAATAATTACAGTTACAAATTTAGCTTGCCAAATTACAACTGCATTGCAAAAATCCAGCAAGCTATGCTGGATCCCATGCAGGGCACTAGCACCCCCATCTCAAAGTCCTATTAAGTCCTTTTAAAACACAGACCAACTGATCTCCCTCCTTTAACTCTCTCTGCGGTTCTTTGTTAGTGCCTGACTCAATTTTCTGTTTCCTTATTTTTATCGCACATGAGAACACTGTGATATTTTGACTACTTACAACATTCAAAATATTTTTGAATTAAAATAGCCAAAATAATCCAAATAAAATTTATCAAGAGAAAACAGTGATACACAACACATTTCCCTTTTTAAAACCTTGCTTTTTAACCCAAATTTTATCTGCTAAAAGTTTACCCGCCAGATTTCCTCCCCCTACTCCAGCCACTCAGGCACTACGAAGAGGCTGAATCAATCTCAGAGCAGCCAGCCAGGAATTCCCTAATTTCCGACCCAAGCAGTGACCCATGCTGAGCCAGAGGTGCCCTGACAACCAGGTAGTCCTTGCTTCCCACTCCCTGTGCTGAGCAAACCTCGACATAAATTCTTCTTTTCAAACAATGTGACTTGAAAACAAACCAGACAAAGGTTCCTAAAAATCCCCATAACGGGGAGTTGAAACTTGTCCATGGATGCACACACAGACAGAAACTACCTCAACCAGACATAACGTTGCACAGGAAGCCAGAACCCTGTTCATGTGTTCAGGACCTGACAGAGTGGTTTGAAACACGATACAGTCCCTTTGATACAGCTCACGAGTTTAGAATTGGAGGGGCCGTATCCTATTAAAAATAACAGGAAATTGGCCACAGCAATAAATCTAAAGCTTTGGCTGCTGCAATTTCTTATCTTCCATGAGCAGCTGGTGGTGTGCAAAAAAACCATGCAACTTTTCCTTCTGCGAAAAAGAAAACAAACAAACAATTTAAAAAATCACTCCAAAACTGTAGCTTCCACTTGGTAATAACTTGCATCAGTCAGTGACAGCCTTGGGAGACCTAGATCTCCTGTTACACCAGGATATTGATGGTTTACTGCTGCCTCCAGGCAAAACCATGTCACTGAGGAAGTGAAGATGGTGCACTAAAGCTGACAAGTCCCAAGCAATCTCATCAGAGGCTTTGGCACTCCTGACAGGACCCTTCTCATGCAATTTCTGCCTTTGAGTGATCTCTCTATCTCCTCTGATAGCATTTTTCTCTTTACCTACTGAAACAAATCAAGATCCAAGATGACAGCAGCTTCTTCTAATGGCTTCCCAGCACTTCAAAGAGACTGCACCAGGCAACGTTATCTCTGTTATTCCCACTAGTGGAGAAGCAGCTTCTGCTGGGCTGGAAAAAAAGAGGATGAGGGGGCAGGGAAGAGGTAGCCAAGGCTCTTCCTCGAATGGAATAAAATACATACGTCAGAGGATTTCATTCAACTGGCAAAGACTACACTGAGCTTTTTGCCAGCACAACTGTGTCTGCTGTGGGTTTGACTTGTTTTGCCACTCATAAAAGGAAGAGCTTCACCAAAAAAACTTTAAAGACTAAGACCAACAATGTGGGTGTAGGGTTTGGTGTGTTTTCAGTACACATGAGTGAAGTTAACTATGGTCCAGATTCCTGCCAATCTAATCCACACATCGTGTAGTGCCAGTATTTTCTTTGTTTCTTATTCCAATTAGGTCCTGCAAGCATTTCTGGAGCAGACTTTTCAGACAGGCAATCCTCCTCTGAAGCAAATTTTTTTTTTTAAATCCTAGTGTAAGATCCCAAAGGCGGGAAAAACTGAAGGGCCAAGTGATTTAATACAAAGGGCAGATATCTACTTTAAGAGCTAAACGCACATCTAAAACATGTGTATTTTGCCTACATTTAGACAACCACAGCATGCTAGTTGTATGAGATACAATGGAAAGATGAAACCACTGCACCTACTAAAAAACCCCCAATCATCAACAACAACAACAAAAAACCATTCTTCCAGCCCTAGAGACTTAAAAACCAGAAGATGAACCTCCTTGCATTAGGACTAATTATAGCAGAATAGTTACAACATGTTTGGAGATCACCTCACCTGTGAGTATGTGCCAAAACCAGGGCTCAGTTCTCTCCTGCTACTCTGGAGGAAGGTGGGAGGGAAGTAAGTTCCATTTTGGATAGTGCAGGACCCCAAGAACTATCTCCCCTTGAAAAAAATATTTATATAAGAAAACAGATTGAAAAAACTTCCTCTTCCTTGCATACATTAATTCTGTAAAGCTGTTTCCTTGGTTGGAAAAGCTGTGTTAGAGCTGGGCCCGCTATGTGCACCTTCTCATCTCAGTCACGCAATTTTGAATCTCAACCAGCTCCTGATCCCAAGCATCAGGAAGGCTCTACATATTTTTCCACAGATCTGCCTCCAAGGCTGTAAGCCAAAAAGTTCCATTCCTTGACATGACTCCTTGACAACCTCTTCTCTAGAACCAAAAAGCCTAATACAGAAGTCCACGGAGTGCATGGTGATCCCACTGGCAAGAAAACTAACATTGGCAAAGAAATTACTAGGCCACCAAAATGACTTTCCACTAGTATATTAGAAGGCAGAGTTAGGGGTATGGAATTTCTTCATGCTTGAGGGCTAACTCTCACCAACACTAACCCATCTGACATACATTGTTTTATGTCTGCTTTGATTTCTTTTCTTTTGCTGCAAAAAAAAAGGGAACGCACATCAGAAATGTTATGGACCACCAGATTTGTTTCATATATTATCAAGGCTAAACATTCAAGCATTTTATGGAGATTAAGAGATTAGACTCCAAGAGATTTTATTCTTCTGTGTGCAAAGCTCTCTCTTTCAATCAAATTAAAAAGTGAAGTTCAAGGTATGTTGTTAATTCCTGAGGGGAAATGATACATAACCCACATGCACAAAGAAGTTGGCTTGTGAGTGGTTTGTTTTTACAGGACAGAATCTGTTTCAATCTATGTTTGTTTAACAAGACGCAAGTCTAACAATGGTAATTTACTAAAGCTTGTGCACAAAGTATGTACAGTACCAGAAACAATGGTCATAACTCCTTCCAAAGATACAAAAGCATCTACAAAACTATCAAAACATAAGCACTCCCCTGGATTAGTAGTTTCAAAACCCCACATTCCAAACAGCTTCATCATTTCAATAATCCATCTATAAACATTTAACTAATTTTGGACTACTGTTTTACATTCCAGCAATGAGTTGCTGCCAGTCAGTCCAACACAAAATTTCACTATTTTTATTTTCACTGATTTTTTTTTTTTTATCCACAGTATCATTACTGTTTGCTCAGACAACTTTTGCAACAGCAAATCTTGGCTTAAGTATTGTACTAGGAACACCAATTGTTCAAGTAGCTATTTACTATTAAGCTCCTCAATCTATATTTAAGCACTTGAATAACCAGCTACTTGTACAACTAATGGCCAGTGACCACACAGCTGCAGAGGCGAGGTGGCACTCTGCCTCCCAAACAAGCCTGTTTGTCAGTGCTCAGGCCCAACCTGCATCCTGCAGTGTTACAACCATAATCACATTTTGAAATGATTCATTATTTATAATGTTGCTTGAGGCTTACTAGATGATATTCTGTTCTCCCTAAGAACCCAATAGAGCTAAATGAATCTTTGTGATGAACAACAACCTGTGCCTTTAGCTATTGCATCAGATGGTCAAAGTTTCTTCAGTCCCTACCCTGTGCGCTTCCAGCACCTGTATTTTACAGAATGTATTTCACCACGATTTCTACCTGCACCAGAAGACTGAACCTTTCTTTGTCATGGTGAATTTTGTCATGCGGACTGTAAAACAATTTTGGTTCAATATTTGCATTTTGCTCTTATGATCAGAGCCCAGACACAGTTTTATGTCAAGATAGCCCAGAAACTTCTAAATGGGCAGGTCACTTCATTAGAAAAGAATCAACCAGAAAACAACCAGGTGTAGCAATTCCCCTCGAGCCTTGGAAAACAATTAACAACAAGGTTTACAAAGAGCATTAAAAATGTTAGAAATACTTGCTTGGCAACAACAAACAACGCACAAACCAGTTCCTGAGGACAACTGGGGAATGGGTTGCAGTTATATTGTAGTAAGGTCTGTAAACTATGGGTGGTTACAGTGCACTTCTTACTAGCTTCAAAAATAAAGTGTTTCACATTTCAGACACATTTGGTCTTAATTAACTGCGGCAATCAGTTAACCATCGTTCAATCGCACATACTTGGAGGGTGACTCACCAGATGTCAGGTGTTTAACTTGCATGTTCCCCAAGTAACATCTAGCCACTGACATTTTTTTCTCCCTTGCCTCCAAAGTACTGTGCACAAATGATCACAGTAGTGGAAAACATCAGAGGATTAATATCATTAGTTATCATGGTTAGGATTACTATCGTTAGGAGAGATATGCAATGCCATAACCACTCTGAATCTTGTAACAACCATGAGATAAGCTGTAAATTGTCTCTGTAAAGGAAGTAATTGAGGGAATGGAATTTCCAAGATTCTCTGAAAGTTGCTTTTTGCTGATATTGTTCAGCTTCTCAATTCTGCAACCGCTACAATGCGGGCACTATCATTATTCTATTTTTTTAAAGAAATACAAATTCAGTGGTGCTACCTATTTGAAGTAGACCTGGCACTTTAATTCAGCACATTTCTAAACAGTACCAAGTCAAACACCTCATTGTTTTTCCCTTACTGGCAGGCATCAATGTACTCAGCACTCATAAAGCATCTGGCTAGCAAGATGTGGCAGCCTTCAAGTTTTGGAATTCTTTTCAGTGCTTCTCTAAAAGAGAATTGTTTTGATCCCCAAGTTGGTCCAGATGGTATCTCAGGATTGTCCAACTCCTCCTTTCAAGATAGCTGCCACTATTGTTCCAGAGGGGTAAGCAAACGGGGATTTTCAAAGCAACCCATCACTACTGGAGATGATCTATCTAAGGAAGCTCACAACATCTAAATTCTCTGATAAGCACTGACAGGAGAGTTTTTGTAAATCAAAACTATTTCTCCCATGTGTCAGACTAGAGCTTTGAAGTCTCATGCAGCTGCTGGGCTGGTAGCACCAGGTGACAGACTTCCTCAGAACTCTCTGACTGCTGATCCTAAAACTGCAACAAACCGCCTGTAGGGTTGGCTTGGACCGGAGAGCTCAATTCCACAGCTAGCAGAACGTCATAGCTTGCGTGGAAAATATCAACACACTGAAAACACTTGTCAGCAACACAAGGAGGCAAAATGAACAATTCCCATTTGAAGAAAAGATTCTGATTACTAAAGCAGCTTGCACAGTGCCTCGTGCCCAGCAGATCTCTTAGAACCACAGAATCATTAAGGTTGGAAAAGGCCCCCAAGATAATCAAATAGAATCTTTGACTGAATACTACCATGTCAACTAAGGAAGTGCCATGTCAAGACATTTTCCACTTCCAGGGATGGTGACTTCACCACTTCCCTGGCCTGCCCATCCCAATGCTTACCCCCTCTTTCAGTGCAGAAATTTTTCCACATGTTCAACCTGAATCTCCCCTGGTCCAGCCTGAGGCCATTTCCACTGGCTATTTTGCATAGGCAATAAGTTAATGCAATTCATCACATAACCAAATAAATAAACCAGTTTTTTGATCCTTCAGTAGGAAAAAGTACATGTGGATGAACATGTGGAGAGGTTCATTGATAACAAAGCACTGCAGACTTAAGCCAGACTTTTCGTACCAAAAACATTTACAAGGGAATTAAAAGGGTATCCTTGACCTCTTGCAAAGTAACACCAATTTTTCTGCAAACTGTATAAAAAGCACTGACATTGAATGCACCAGAAGCACCATACTTCTGCAAAATTTAATAGAAAAATGCTCATTTTACAAAAAGCTGCATTTTTAGAAGTTTAATACGGTGAGAAAATAAATGCCAGTACACATCTCAGTCTCTACAATTTAATCCTTTTTACTTGCACTGAATCTTCACCTAGTATGTACAGTTATCAGAAATCACATTTTGTAGCTACTAATTTAGAAATGAAAAAGGGAAGCATTTATTTCCACCTCTTGGGTGGTGACACTTCAAGGAAAGAGTTAATGAGTATAACTTGAGCAATACCTTAGAGTGTACAGAAAAAATACTTTGCAGGATTGAGGGGACTGGGAGAATAAAAACCAGATATTATCATCATCGTTACTATTAACCCTTTATTACAGATAAAACAACCAAGAGGTATAAGAAAATGAGGTACTTAAAGTGTCTCGATAAATCCAACCAGAGAAACCAACACTCTACAGTGCTTTCGAGAATCCCTTTGTCTAATCCAATCTAGAATTGAAATTATCCTTCTGGAAGTGCAGAAAAAAAAGCTGTGCAGAGAAAGTGACTGTATCACCATGATTAAGGAAATCCTCTTCCTCCAGATGGGTTTCCCCACCATGACACTACAAATTCAACAAACCACATTCAACCCAAGTCTTCAACAGCTATATTCATTTTAGGAGGTCTTTTAGCTAGCAAATAAAACATTGCCCTTAAGCTACCAAGGAAAGAGTGTCACCATTCCAGGAAATGCTCCAAAAATAAATCTCAATGAATGAAAAATTAGACGTCACCTACAACTATTCATTACAATCCTGCATTATCTGAATAAACAAATACATTATGTCACTTGGATATATGTTTTTCAGTAAAAAGCCAGACAAAACACCAAAAAGCATTCTCAGGTTTGTAAACAACAAATATTAACTTCATTAAAAGGATATGAAAAACACACCCATATGAGAGTTATTTTTATTTTTAACAGAAAAGCTCCCTTTGCCAGTACCCGTTCATCTTCTTTGAAAAGTGTGTTTTCCATTCAGCCCAATACTAAAAATATAGTTTTCAATATGGCTGATAAGGCATATATTTCAAATACTGCACCTTTTTACTTTTGCTTGTGCTCTAAACCAATAGAATATGTTTCCTCAATGTAAATCTTTTCTTCAAATTGTTAAAATGGATTATATGCGAAGTCTATTTAATGAAAACTTGTTACTTTTTCCATCAGCCTTAGCAATTTGAAGAATACAAAAAGTGTGCTAAAAGCAGAGGGGCTTGAGGAAGAGTAGCTTTAGATACAAAGCTGACCTCTGGTGAAAAAGCAAAATCTAACAAAGTAGCAAAGAGACTGCGGCAAAGGAAGAGGTTTTTACATCTCTTCTACGCACACATGGAAAATTCACACGCAAATAATTTATCTCTAAACGCCAAAATGGGTTTTTGTAAGGTAATGCTTAAATCCTTCAGAAAGACACTTCACAGTAGAACCCTCTGCTACAACAGGCTCCTCTTACACTGGCATTATCCAGTTTCTTTACACAGTGCAAGCTACTGGACCCTTAATGCACATCACTGTTCAAAGAGTACTGAAGCAAAATCTTGACCTCAGGTAATAACGTGCAACAACGAAGTCACAAAACTGCAGGTACATCTAGCACAAATCTTGAACAGTGATGCACTTCACAAGCCCAACCCTGGGGCTGATGAATGCGCTCACACACCGAAATACAGAAGCAATCTATATTTCTGTATGCACGTGCAGTACAGGGTCTTAAACTCATAGTGGTGTCTGGTTTCATAACATATGCCCTTCCTTATCAAATGTCATTTGTATTGCCATCCCTGCATCTGTCTCCACAGATGTCATCCCATGTAATGGAGCATATGGGCTTAAGCTGACATTGTTTGCAAACAGGAAGAGCTTTTGGCAAAAGGAATTGAACATAAAGTGTTCTGCGGGCTGCCTCTCTTAACCCATCTTTGGTTGGCTCCTCTGCTCAGCTGAAACTGGTCAGCTACTTTCTGAGAGGGCAGAGTGCCAACCTAACAGATGGGCAGAAGTAAAGTCATGCCAAAGAACCAGAATGTGCATCTAATTTGATAATTAGGGGCTGAATTTCCCCTTAGAAATATTGCAATGGCAGCGCACACAAAGTTTTCAAGCTTAAGGGTAAAAGAATATGCTTCAGACTATCCAGTTGAGGGTTAATTCTGAAAATGAAAAAAAAAAAGCCAACAGAAGTGAGCCATGGAGGAGGGAGGAGACCAGCCATAGGCTCCTATCATTCAGGATTAGTATTCTTCAAGGAGAGAAGAAATAAGAGAGAAGGGGAGGAAAGACACAGCAAGATTAAGCCTTTATCGTGAAATAGCTCTCCACAAGGGGCACCTGCAAATCTTGGCCAGAACAGTTCTGCGGCCTTGCTGAAAATAATTTATGCTGAATAGAGATAAAAGCAAGGAACTGATGGCCACTTTACAAAGCATTAAACACAGCTTTCCTGTCCACAAGGAATAGCTAGTAAAAGGCAAAGGACAAAGAGTGTTTATGGCTCAGTGGAAATCAAACATAATAATGTACACACGTACTGTTGACAATTATTGTCTTGGTCTTGATATACAGTGATACAGAGCTGTGGCATTCAAATAAAAAAGTTAACAGTAAAAGAGAGAGAGAAAGAGTTTGGCACTCAATAGAAATTCTCTTTTAATACATTTTGCAAGTTTTCATGCAGTAAGGCAGTGGTCCTATGACTATAAAGAGTCCTGTCAAAGCAGGCTCTTCTGGGTCATTTTTCTCTTCACCTTGTGCGTTCCCTCCCCTTTCTCAAGCCACTTTACTCAGCAGAATGAATGCCAGCAGCCATGCACGGCTCAGTTTGGAAAAAACATTGTTCTAATTAATTCTTCTCTTTCCAGTTCTAAAGTGACTCTTCCAATTTACAGCTTCTGAAACAAAAATATTAAGAGTAATAACTATGATGGCTTCAGTTAAGTGGGATTTACAGGCTTATAGTTTGGATAAACAAAGAAAAATTTTAATCCTGTCTTTTTATCATAAGCCCTGTGTTGAAATACTCCAAGAAGCTAAGAGGTTACTTAGTCTCACTTTGCCTCCTTTGGAAATATGATGTTTCAAGAGGGCTTTCAGGTTGTCAGTGGATAGAAATTAGCTCTCCAACACAAGTAGTGTTCTGAGCCACATCTTTGGAACAGAGCAGAAGGCTCAGTCACAGATTTAAAAAAATTAAAAAATTATAGCTGGAAAGTGTCTAAAATCACATGTGCTGCTTTACAGACCTCCACTGAGGCATCTCCCTCTGAAGAAACTGGTCAATGAAATGTCCTTTGTTCTACTGTCAAATTCTGGCAAGCTCTTTCCCAGTATAGCAGGAGACTTAATTGAGCTTTTGTTTAATTACCATCAAGACAATGATGCTCAAATGAAGAGCACAACATCAGCAAGTGAGTGAAAGCAATCAATTAGGATGAGCCTGAAACTATCTTTCCAGGGAAAGGAAAGGGCTACTCATTACTGCGGCCATAGGCTAAAAACTCAAAATATAAACATGTCATTTACTAAAATAATACATAGCTTTCAGAAGCAAATAAATTAAATGACAGATAGTAACTACAAAGGAGAAGCATCATTATGAAGTAAGACCAAGATTTAATACCACAGCACTGCTGCTAAGCTTAGGAACACAGAGACTCAAGTTAGTGGATTAACGTGAATGCTGGTGCCAAACTGGGGAAGATCTCCGAAATGCACTCCAGGTGCATATTTAGCAACAGCCTAGAAGATACAATAAATGAATCAATGAACACAGAAACTGCCATGGAACATTTTAGGTATCAATTAGCTTGCAATGAATCAAGAAAGTAGTTAGCATCTCCACAAATAAAATATGACAAAAAATCTAAATACTATCCTGGTAACTCCCAAAATCAGTAATACAATTGAAGGTAAAACCACAAAAGGATCTAGTATATATTCTACAGCAATAACACAAGACTTGATATTAAATCCACATCAATTGTTAAGACAGCAGCTGCATTTGAGAAGCCAAAAAAAGTTTAATCAAAGGGGTGAAACCTAAAGACCTTCACATTCAGTCTTCCCTGACACTAAGAAGTGCAATCTCACCCAACACTATAGGCAAACACACACCCTAGCAAGCAAACAACATCCATTAGTGGGAAATGAGACTTAACCATAAGGGACATGCAGATGGTTGAGCAGGGTACACAGCAATAGCAAAATGTTTGCCCATGGTCTAACTAAGGTAGGACATACCTGGAGGAGTTCTACCTCACTGTTCTAAAATTCAGCTCTACCTTTGCTTTAAAACCTCAGGTCTAGGTTTGCCTTTTGCTTTGATAAGTAAATGAGCACATGTGAAATCCAGGAAGTCCATTATTTTCAGTGGCCACAGCTTTCATGCTAAATGGCAAGAGAATACACAAAAGGTTATGTATTTCCAGACTTACTTATTCATTTTCTACCCTAGATGAGCCAAACGTGACACTGTGCATCTCAGTTACTTATTTTCTCAGCCAGAGCTCACAACTGCAGGCTCAGCTATTAAACAACAGCACTTTCCCCACAAGAGTGAGAGTAAGTAGTGATACAGCTAAACAGGTTGTTGAGTTTTTTCTACCACGTATATAAGCACACCAATCGCAGACAGAAGTAGCATTATGCTTTCTTGGCCTGCATGTTATTACAATAGCATCTCCCACTAAATAAAAAAAAAATAAAAAAAACCAACTGGGTAAGTATCAGAGTTGAAAAGCTATTTCAGACAAAGTAAGGAAAGTGGACAGAAAAAAAATTAAAAAACACAACAGGAAAAAACAACCCCAACACATAATTTAAGTGAAACCTTTATTACAGAAACATGATACTGGTACCTCCTGAAAGAGATCGTAAAAATAATGGAAAATACCCTGGTGAGACAGGAAGCTTAAACACAGCTAATCTAAGGATAACTTTCATAATACAGGAAGCAAGCGTGCTACCAAAGAGATGACAAAACCAGAGATTATTTTAGGTGTTTACTTATTCCCAGATGAAGCTAAAAAGTGTGCTAAAGGAGCTTGAGGTAAGCACGCCAGACTTACCGCTACAGCCTTTTGATTTAAAATAAAATCACAGCACTTACTTGGCAAGTAACAATCATCCAACAGAACTTACTTTGGTACAAGCTGTCAAGAGTTACTGACCTCTTTCACACACTCACTTTTGGAAGTGCAATTTCCTGTTGCAGACTGATGTCCTGATCCCGCAAACCTCTGCTCACACAAACACCCTGGGCTGCCAGTTGTGCTGGTACACGCCGGAGGCTTGGGGATGCAGTGCTCACCAACTGGACTTCCTGCCTGGAGCTTACTGTGCCAAGGTAAATAATTACGATACCACACTGACAGATGTGTCAGAGGTATGAGGTATTAACTAGATTTACTACAGTCTTGAATAACTGAGTTGTAATTTTCCGCTCTCCTGGCACATAACGTAATGATGCGAGGTGTCTTACAATGCCAGGATGCACCCAACTGCAACACTTAACTTCTGTATCTTAGAGTCCACGTGTATTGCACTGCCTCTTCTGCACAAGACTCTTGAGCCCCTTTTGTCTAACCACACCACTCCTCCACCAAAAGAGGGCTGAACTGAACCCAAAAAAGTCTCAGTTACCTCTGCCTTGTAATCCACTGAGACTAACAGAATTTAAGATGTGTTTGGACAACATTCTCAGACAGGTGGTGCAATTTTGGGGCTCATCCTGTGCAGGGACAAGAGCTGCACCCCATGATCCTTGTGGGCCCCTTCCAAGTCAGGATATTCTATGATTCTGGTCAAAGGACATAAGACAGTTGTCATCATCATGATCCTGGCAGGACAAAGATGGTGTAATCAGTGCTCAGTCTCAGCAGACACGGCAATCAGGCATTCTTTTGTTTTTAATTTCCTCTGACCTTGCAGTTTGTCCTTGCAGAGTTCTCACTGTTCATGAGCTAAGGCATCTGTTTGAACAAACTTAGTACACAAACTGCTTCCACACACTCGATAACGTCTTTTGCACATAATTCCACCAGATCTTCAGAGCCACCATTCATTGCCATATTCCTTAAGTCAAGAAGATATGGAAGTATAGAAATCACTGAAAATATGAAAGATTTGACACATAGTCTTTAAAGGCATATACAGATAAATACTACAATGAAATAACGTAATTGATTCCAGTATTTCAAAGTGTCCTAAAAACAAAGTGAACTTTTCATTATCTGAAATTTCTAACTTCTGAGAGATATAAACTGCAGAGGTAAAGCTCATGGTCATGTCTAGACATCACTTATCCAATGCACAATGCCACAGTAGTTGTGGTGACAGGCAGCTGGCAACACAACTGTACACAGCCTATAATAAAGAACATCACATCTGGGAGAGTACAGATCAATGATCTTCATCTGTTGACAGAACTATTCTTAAAAGCCATATACCTTTGTTATTTTATAAACTTCATTTATCTTTCCTATATTTCTTCATCATTATGGGGATGAGATATATATTATGTTTTAAAACAAAACAAAACTACAAAAACCCCACAAACATTTCAAGCTCTCCTCAATCTCTTTTCCTAACGCGTAAAGGAATCACTGCATAAAGACTTAATAAAACACCTATCACTGACAACATCACCCAGAACAGATTCTGCACTGTTTGGTGCAAAGTCCCTTCCTGTGCTGTTAGCACTTGATACCCAGACCTATCAATCTGTTACCCTGATTAAATTCTTTTAGGTTTGACTGCTCTACACAAAAATCACCACACATACCAGTAAAATAACTTCACTGAGATAACAGTGATGGAAATCTACATTTAAGTCATCACCCAAACAGTTCCTATCCACACTGGTTCTCCATGAGAGGCATTTAGGACCTTTCTTAGAGCGTGTTGCAGAGAGCAGGTTGAATGATGTCCGATGGAACGTGGTGTACAAAGCACTCAGCGTGGCCAACATGAAACATTCCTGGGTATGACACCTAAAGAGAGCCCCAGGTGGGGCAGGAATACACACGGGCAAATGAATGCATGGCCCGTCAAAAGCCTCAGGATAAAGCAAACGAAGTGTGTATCAAAGTCTAGATATGAAGGTATGAAATACTGCAAAGGAGGTCAGTTTCTTCACAAAGGCTCCAAAACACTGCACTGCCAAAAGTACTTACTGAAAGATTTCTGGATGGGTTTTATACTACCATTTTACCAGATTCTTTGCCTAAAAATGGGTTCAAATGCTTAAGCAAAAAAAAAAAAAAAACCACCAATAAACAGCCAAAGAAAGCTTGATTTTTTTCCCAAGATCAGTAACCCAATTCATCTTTACCCTTAAAAGAACTGCAAAAAATAACAATTACTGGAGCTAATATCACCGGCTTTTAAATTAAAAAATATTTTATTTTTTCAAACCACTACAAAGTAAGTGATCTCCTTGATTACAAAGCCAGAACCTTCTCCATTTTTCTGACAGACTTTGACTCTTCAGTGAATGTTTCAGTGGACTGTTGAGTCTTATTTTAACACAGTTCCCACAACAGAGCTATTCCTAAGAAATTAACACTATAAATCATAAAGCTCATTATTGGGAAGTTTTCCTAATAAACAATCCAGATTCTAAGTTGAACTTATAAAATTATTTTATTAACAGTATTACCAAAGGGTCTTTTTTAACATGGAAGTTTTAAATGTTATTTTATTTTCATTCACATATCTTAACCTTTGCAAAAGGCACTCAACAAAACTAACATGTTCTGCTTTCAAAACCACGGCCACAGGGCACTCAGGTTGTGGCAAAAAGCCTTCTTGAGATAAACATGCACAAACCTGTTTTCTTCATCATAAGAAAATATTGGAATAATGGAGGATATCCTTCCCTGTCATTGTCTTATCCTCTGCTGCTCTCTTTGATTGCAACATACAACATGAAGAGACTGACAAATGCACTTGCTCTGATTCCATCCCAAGTAAAAAAATAAATTACTTTATAAATCCACACTATTAAAGAGAGCAGAGAAAGCAAAATTAAGTGGCATTTAACAATGGACAATGTTACCTGAAGTTAGCTGAATGCCCCTTTTATTGAACAGATTTACATGCAGAGGACTTACTGTATTATCACCAGCTCATAGTCCAGCCAGTCATGACCATTCCAGTGTATTGCTGAATGTATGGGGGGTAGGAAATGCAGAATTTCACAGCTGCATGCAAAGAACTAGTGGTACTTGTCAAAGACACTGACAACACAAAGCTAACATGAAAGTTAAGCCATGTGTTAACAAACTTCTACTGTAATGCAAGCTGAAAATAAAAAAGTAGGTAAGAAACCTTATATAACATCAACCAAAGCTGACAATATTGACTAATAGACAAAATGACTAATTGTCTCCAATGTGCACCCACCCCTTGTCAGATGTTTTGACAGATTAATTAGTGCATGGGTGGCAGTCTTCATACCTCAGTCAGGTTCAAGGAAAAACTGTAAGACTACATCAGTCTCTCCAGATAAACCCATTTGTACATCAAAAGAGACAACCAGGCCATCATTACACAAGGTTTTGAAAGCTCAACCTATCCACAGTAATAATTTACCCTTTCAGCAGTGAAAATTTATATGCAAATGTACACTACAAGAACTTAGAGCCATTCTGTGACCAACAGTTTTAGGTTGCTACACCAGCAGCAAGGAACAAGAGCAGCCAGAGCAAAACTAACACACAGCAAGCAGAGATGATCTCATACCCCAAGCTACTGCATTCTTCTTACAGGTGCTTCTTTTCATTCCAGCTCCAGAGAAATGCTCATCGCTTCACAAAGTCAGGCAGGTCCTGAGGTGGTATCAGTAATTTTCTTCCAGAACAACTGTCTCAATTACTGAACCATAAATCTGCATTTCTGATTTTGCATATTCAAATGCCCATGGCAATCACCAATCAAATGCAGAAACCAGAAAAACTTTCTAGAGGTGAACCAGCTTTAGAGGGCAGGCCATGACCAAAGAAACTGAAATCCTTATAATACATGCCAGCACTCCCCAACACACCGTTTGCCTCTTGCACCAAACCATTTCTTCTCCTCTTCCTCAGACTGTAATTCCAGACATGTATTTTGTCTTTTCCTATTTGTAAACTTCCCAGTACATTCTACAATACCGAAAGGAATTCAAAAACATTACTTTTGAATTGAAATTTATCTCTCCATACACAGAATTGTATTTATTTAAACAATTCTCTGTACATAATGTTAAGCAGCATGCAACATCAAACTGCATAGCAAAAGCCCTAAAATATGCAAAAAGCAAAAATAACGTTCATCTTTAAATAGCAGCTTTTATTTCCACCTTGTCAGAAAGAAAGACAATAAGAAAACGGAAGTGAAATTGTCAGCAACAAACATACTTACCATTTGGATGCTAAATGTTAACCCACCTCAATAATGCCCTCCTGCAATATTTGAGTTCTGTTTTACAAATGAGATTTCCAACAACACAAAGATGCACTTTAGGGCACCAAGCTAGGAAGGGCAACATGGATACATGGAAGAGAACTTGCAAAAAAACCCTGTCACTGCCTTTCTTTGCTCTCAAAAAGAACCTCAACAAAGTGGGGATCAGCAGCACATCAAAACTGTGACTTAGCTTCCTCTGCTGTCACAGATTCCCACAGCACAGTCTTGGCAAAGGTGGAAGGACTCACAGGACCTTTACTCAAGTATGTCTGAGTGAGTTGTTTCATTCACAAGCAGAAACTTGCCCTGTCCACCCTCCATTCTGAAACAGCCAGAGCTCTGAAGCTCTGTCAGTATTTCTGTCTACCAGCAGCAGACTGCACCAGTCATCCCGTTCAATTAGCAGCCAATTTCTTGATCTGGTAAGCTGACCAAAGCATCTTCCTAAACAGGCTGAATCTTCACAACACTATAAAGAATGTAAATAGACATCAATTCCACTCAGAAGCTCTTAAAATATACCAAACTAGGAAAAACAAGAAAAATAAACGAAAAATTATTATCATTTCAGATGCCTGTTTTCCAGGACCTTTGAAATAAATTCCCACCACCCCCAAAGCTCATCAGGGTTTTTCTTTCTGAGGCAGGTCTGTTCACATCAAGCATTTCACAAGTTCTTAGGGGAGAAGTCGGATTTCCTCTGAAATCCCTCTTCTCTATATTTGAGGTAAGACTTTCAAGGCCTGCTCCCTTCTGAAGGTATCAGAAGTTTCACTCCACCTCAGCACAGGGCAAATTAAGCCACTGAATATATTGTTTTTCCCCTCTCCTCTCCCTCTGTCCTGGTAAACAACAGGCACAATGTTTTGTGTAGAAATTCCTTTACACACTGTCTCCCTTTCAAAGCACCTAAGATAAGCACTGCATATCACATACCCAGAAAATGCAGGGTTTCCACTACCAGCAGGATACCTTTTGCACTGAAAGAACAAATAGAAGTCCTGCATGAAGAGGTCAAAATCAAAATGGCATCAGTGATAGACATCAAAAATAGGATCTGGCTTCTATCTGTTGAATCTCTGATGGGCAAAGTCCCCTGATTTTGCCCAGGCTTGTCCAAAAACCTGGCTTAATTATCATCACCAATAAAAACCTAAAGGCATTTTATCTACAAGGTAGTGAATGCCTCCTCTCAAAAGAGGGAGTTTCATGATAAGAGCTAATCTCAAAAACCTTAGGAATGCAAACTATTTTCTCAGTTGTAAAAACAAGAAAGAATTTCACAAACACAAGTTAAAACAACCACTGGTAACCTCCTGCTTCTCTACACTGCCAACTTCTCCTGGGCTAAGGCCCTACCTTTTGTCCTTCAGAGAGATATGCTTTGAATCCAGCCCAATGGTCAAAGGATGTCCCAAGAGAGGACATCACTTTTGTGCACCTTTACAAATGAGAGCCTTCCCATAAACTTTATTTTCCAAGTTCAAAAAGCAGTGCAAGGCTGCCTTCACAACAGCTTCAGCCTTTTCAAGAAGGAAGTCAAAGTCAGTCCACATTTTATTTTGCAGATAGCTGTCAGGCAGTCCATAAGACAGCTCATTCTGGCTGCTTAGACTACCTAAAAGTTGCACAAGTCCTGGCTTTTTATTCTTTAAGCTATAGCATAGTTTTCTGAAACTTCTACAGACAACTCTTAACCTATGTTATCTACTACATACACTAGTCTGTTAACATGAGGTGTTGATTGTTAGATCAATCACAATGCCTGCCACTAAATCAATCTTTCCCCCAGCCTGCAGATATGCAAGGATTCCACGGTGTTGGTACACAATTTTTTGGCAATATTTTCTGTGAAAGACCCACTAAGTTGCAAAAGATGTAGTTATATCTATAAACCAGTCCCTGTGCTTCTCACAGCCAGACACAGAAATATCATTCTGTTACAGAAATCAAAACTATTTATATTAACTACCCAAATTTTTAAAATACCCTTTATTCATCAGAAAACATACTAGAAATCATAACCAAATTGATTAATAACAGATACCAGTGCTATCTGCCTTTTAAATGAAGCCTAATCATCACTTCTGTTCCTCTCTATGCCTGCCCAGGCCACAGCAGAGCATGTCTCAATAAATTAAAACTTGAATGTGTTAAAGACTTAAAGTCTAATGCATACTTTCCATGAAACCTGAACATATACAAAGAAATTAATCTTTCAATTTCACCTGCATGAATTTGTAATTAAAATCAGCATCATTCACAGTACAATACAGAAACTAAATTACTATACTGCCTAATCATCGGCCCAATATCCTGCTTCTAACAGCGGCTTACCCTGTAAGAAAACATACAAAATATCACAACTGGCACATATAGCATGATCTATCCTAAGAGAAATTTCTCAATCCCTGTCACAGGGCTGATTTATGCCCTAGAGCAGTACAGTTAACATCCCTTCAGGTGTAGCTGTGACTCTTCCTCCCATCCCTAGAACAGTTCACTCACCTTGTTCATCCTACCAGGCTTTTGGTTTGTATGATCTCCTTCGGTGGTATACACCAGAAATGTTGATTTAGGAGTATTATACACATTGTCTTTCAAACTACTCCCTATAACCAGTCATTGTATCAAAAGGTAACAGCCAACCACTATTTTGCACATACACATCCTACCTCCTCTAACCGACCCCCTTGAAGCAGTGCTACACTAATATTTTCAGTTCAGCTTCATACAAATATTTTTCAATCAATCTCCTTTGACAGGCAATCACAAATTGATTATTCCAGGTCAATCTGAGCATCAGTTTAATGGCATCCTTTGTGTCATTAACACCATATTGCAAAACAACTGTGTCATTTCTCTCCTGCCCAACACTAAGCGTTAAGAAGGTGCACAAGTTCAAATAAAACATTGTTGAAATCTTCCTCTCCAACTTAATAAATACAGTTAATTTACAAACCAGTAACATGAACAAGTAATTTGATTATTCCGTCTAACATGCACATTCTTGAATTTATCAGCATCATCTGCTATGCTTCCCTTTCACCCAGCTTTCTTGGATTCCCTTTACAATTTCTCAGTCTTCTTCAATCTTGCCTAATCCAAATACTTTTGCATCATTAGCAAGTTTTGGCACACCATCATTCATCTAGTTTATTAGATCACCAACACACATGTTCACCACCCTCTTTTTAGAGGTGTTTATACATCACATAATGTAATTTTAGGTTTACATTGTTACTGACAAAATAAAAAAGTATTCTTAGTCATAAGGACAGGTAGACTGACTGAGAATTAGAAAGGAGAGTTGCAGGTTCCAGAAGACACGCTTGGTGTTGAGCAAAGCTCAGTACCTAAACTCTACAAGAGCAGAAAATAAGACTCTCACAATGGCTACAGGACATCAGAGGGGTCAGTGTTCTCTTCTTCCCAAGCCAACATGCAACCATTATGTTATACACCCAAAATCCTCCAGAAAAGTCCTTTGGTCAGAAAACCTTTCTCATGTTAGCTAAATTCATAGTCCCTCAGATACTCACATATAGCTGACAATAACATGCACAACTGCTTATTAGGACAGCCATGATAAGGTGGGAAATACATTTTAGAACAAATATACACTTCTTTTTACATACTTTGTGCTGCACCATAATCTTGTGTCCTTAAATCCTTCCACATTCCAGATTTCTCCTCATTCCATCCTACAGCCCAGAGGAAAGGGGAAGAGTCATGGACTGCAGTTCCAGCTCCTGGGGCTATCTCTACATTGGTGAGGAGCCCTATGCCTTCAGAGGGTGTGACAGGTCTCCTCACAGATCACCTCTTCAGCTTCACATGCACAGCAAACCAAAAGGCTTTAAGCAGAACACGGGCACCTCATGGGACAGGCTACACTTGCTCTGGACATGGACTGAATCCAGCACCACCAGAGGAAGCTACATGTGCCCACTGAGTTTTAAGGTCCCTGCACCAGGCACAGGAGGATAGGGGTTAGACAATGAAACCAAAATCATACTTTTACCTAAAACATGGACTTCAGCTCCATTCCTTTAGGAACTACTCTTTAATTATTACTTTTAATATACATTTTTTAATAATTTCACAGGTGGAGGCAGCAGCTTTCAAGAAATCTCTGAATAGAAAACCAATAGATTTTGAAAAAGGAACCCAACTTTTTCACATTAAACTTCTGAGAATCTTGTGCACAATCTTGTGCCATACTCCCTCCTCACAGGAGGAAAATCTACACAGTAATGGTTTATTTTCAAAGATCAGGATCTGTTCCAATGGAACTCCACAAAGCATAATAGGCCAAGGCATGCAGTACTTCACAGTGGACTTAGACATAAAAACTACTTTTATGGCATTTGCTCAGCATAAAAATTAAGCCTTTATTGAAATCTTCTTACAACTGAGCTGGATACACATACACAAATATACTGCATGCTAAGTATTATAGCTTGGCTCCTGCAAGGACTTGTATACATGTTTATTATTACATATATAAAAGAAATCCCATGGTTTCAAAGGTACTATTCATGAAGGCAAATTGAAGCACATGGGTGGGTCTCTGCAGGACTAGGACCTATATGCTACTGAGCAGCACTGCCTGCTGGAAACTTTCTACCTGTTGTATACTACCAGCAGTTTATACATTCCCCCCTCAGCTGACAAACCCTTGCAACAGGATTTGCTTCCAGCTGAGGAGATGAAGTTAACATACACTTTTCATACTGCATATACCTATGCTAAATATAAATCCATATTAAAATGAGCTACTTAAGTAGCAATTAATCAAACACAGCCTCACTGCATAAGAAGAGAAACAGAATGAAAAGCAGCAGATTAGCTCAGCAGTACCAAATAAACATAGAAAAAGGAAGCCATAGATTTATCAGAACGATGCACACACCTCTATTTGTGTGTATATATATAAAAGACTTTCTCCATGATTGGAGGAGCCACTGGTGGCCAAAACAATATGCTAAGTGCACAAGAGTAGATGCATTTCATAGAAAGCCATTCCATACCTAAGTTACAATAACTGACTCATGGGCTTCTGCTGGACGAGAATGACCAGGAGAAAAGTCAGTCATTAGTACTAACACTGGTTGCTAATTAACCCTCATGAACAACGCTGCACCAAAGCTACTTCTGCTACTATTACAGAAACATTTAAAAGGCACGTGTAAAACTGTAAATATAATGTACATACAAAAGCTCAGTACAGAGATCAGCCCAGCAGCCCTTGCTCTGGCGTTGGTCTGCACCACTGGATTCCCTGAGGATGCATCAAGACAGTCATGCTATACAGCTTCTCGCACACAAATGCACTGGCAGAATTGATGGCCTACAAGCTCTGCCACAGATTTTAGGGACTACCTTTTAGCTGATGGACTGTGCTGCAACCCATAAGTTTGCAAAGCTCCCAAGTTTTGCATCATGGCCCATGAGATACACACAAGTGTCCTCTGTAAGCAACTCTGGCACAGCCTTCTGAAGATGCCAGAGAGAGTTCAAGTACTGCCGATAACTGAACAGGTCCTAAAGCTTATTTGCATTACTATAATATCAACACACACTCTATTTTACACCGTGTAACAAGTACTAGATGTCAGCTACAAAACCCCCAGAGGCCAAGAGCAAAAGCTGTTTAATCAGTATTTTGTCACTCATATTTGATGGGACATTCTCAGCTGGATAACCAGAGATCAATCTCTGCTGGGGCTGCCTCCCCTCACATCTCTCCCCAAAAAGTCCTACCTCCTCTCACAATATGGAAGTTGGCAGGTGGTGACTTGTGATTTTGGGGGGAGCCATTTTATATGTATATTTTTCCAAACTCTGAAGAAATGCAGCATGTAACTGTGCTTTCGGAATGGCCAAACCCTGTAACAACTATCTGCACAGAGTTTAAAGAAAAAAGAACTGGCTTCTGGTAAAAGCATTTCTTCTATGGTTTCAGGCTACATGCCAAAAAATCCCAGAAAACTTGGGATATTGAATACTGAATCAGCCTTTTATGGGTCACTGTTCCCACCTTGTTAAAGTTACAAACAACCAAAGAGTTGTTCATAATGGAAACATATGATTATTTTACGCAAATCAGAGAGATAAAACGTTCTCAATAGGAAAGCTCCAGTACACATTATATCCACATACCACACATACATTATGTAACGCTTGTCCCAAATACACCCCAATAAAGTGAGCTGGTTTGAGATCTTAACAATTCATCGAGTTTGCCACATCAGAAACGAGAGTAGATGTCACTCTTCCCTGCCTCGCCGCGATCTTTGCTGTAGCACTCGGCAGAGTTACAGACTCGCTGAAGACGGCCAGTTTAGGCTTGACTGTAACTAACAAAGAGCAAGGTAAAGCCCCGGGCGGGGGGAAGGCAAACACGGGCATGCCGCGATGTAAATAGGGGCAGCCCAACACGGAGCCCTGCCCGTTCCTCGCTATTTACAAATACCTCTTGACTAGACAAATGCCGTGTTATCTGGGTGTCTAACAGATTAACTTCACGGGCTGGACGGACCGTCCGAGGCTCGCTTATCGCAGGTCACCGACTGGCATTTATAAGGCAAGCATGGCTATTTTGGTGGTTCACAGGCAGCGGTGCACACCCGGCAGAGCTGTGTTAGCACGGCGAGCCCCACGCAAACGCTGCCGAGTGCGAGGCAGCGCTCGGGCTGTTTCAAAGTCTGCGCGGGGACGCGCCCGAACTCGAGCGAACTCGGCGGCGGCTCCTTACCTGCTGGGCAGCGCGGCGGCTCCGGCTTTGTGCGCGCCCGCGGGAGGCGGCGGTCCCGGCCCGCGGCTGCCGCCGGCACCCGGCGCTGCGGAGGGAGAGCGGCTCCCGCCGCCCCGGCCCGGCCACCGCGGGGAACTTCGGCGGGGCGGCCGGGAGGGCGCTGTGGCCGCCGGTGGCGGCGCGGAGGGCCGGGCGCCCTGAGCTCCTGCTGCCGGCCGCGGGGTGCGGGAAGGAGGGAGGCAGGGCGGGAGGGAGGGGACTGGTGTCCCGTGGGGGCGAGCGGGGCCGGCGGGCGGGCGAGCCGGAGGCGGCGGGGCCGGGGCTGGGCTAGGGCCGGGGCGGCGCGGGGAGTCACGGCCCAGGAATGCCAGGAATGTGGGGCGGCCGCTGCGGCCGCGGGGCCCGGAGACGTCGGGGACGCGACTTGGGATTTCTTTTCTCTTTTTCCTTCTTTCTTTCTTTTTTTTCCTTCTTTTTTTAACTCTTGCCCCCTCCCCAAGGAGGGAGGAGGAGGGCTGAAACCCACCCCGCGGAGGAGGGAAAAGGAGGGAGGAAGAGGAGGGCGCAGGCTCCTGCCAATCCGGGCGGGTGCCGGCGGCGGCTCTCCCGAGGAGGGCAGAGCTACCAGGTGCGGGTGCCAGCCCCTTCCCGGCCTCTTCCCGCCCCTCCTGCCGTGGGGCTCCGCGCACGTGTCGGCCCGGCCCGCCCGGGAGCACCGGCGGAGCTGGGGGAGCACCCCCAGACAGACTTTGGGAAGGGGCAGGCGGGGAGCCGAGACAGGCTCTGCACGCGTGGGCCTGGAAGCTCCTGAGATCTCCTTCCAGCCCTCCCGGACGAAGGCGCGGTACCGCCCTGCTTCTCTGTGGCCACTTTTCTGCCCTTCCTTAACTCCCTGTCCGTCTCCTACAGCCTTGCGCGACAGCATTGTTTGTCCCTGTGTTTGCTTCTGCTCTTCCATCTCAGTCCTTTCGGTCTCCTGCTTACTGTGTGACCCTCACTTCTAGAAGGGTGATTATCCCTGCTCTTCCAGCTGCACAGAGGGTAAAACACCCGAGAATGGAAAACACTCATGATCCTGCTGTCATGCCTGTGCCTTGCTGGAAAGCAAGCAGGAGAAAACCTGAAGTTGGCCTAAAACGTGGTAGCTTGTAATTACACGAAATGCCCAAGACTTGGCAGATCTGATGCCTGCTATAAATGAGAAAAGGAGCAGGGAACACATCATGCTGTAGGAATACCGTCAGGAAGGTTGAGACTATCAACAGGTGTTGAACATACCACACCAAATCAAGTAGGCTTAAGAGCAATGCGAATATTAGAAATTATGTGTAGATGCTCTTGTGCATCATAGCTAATGGGTAATTTGCAAAACTATTTTTGCCTGAAAAACTACACTTATTTAAAATTATCCACATTCCAAAAAATAATCCACATTCTAGAAAGTATGTACAAAATACCTCTGGTACCAATGGGCATCTACAGAAATGTCAAAGGCAGGTATCCCTTTAAAATAACTGTGATGCCTTGAGGAATTTAAGGACTCTTGCAAACAGGGAAAATTATTAAAAATAGTGATAAATGAGAATTGATACTATTTTGGAGTTGGTGTTACTGTTTGTTTCTTGTATACCTTACTGAAGGAGTAAGTGAGCAGATTCACTGGAGTCAGGATTACTCAAGTTATTAATGGTAAGAGGATCAGGAGCTGAGAGAGGGAGAAATAGCACAGATTCGTGATTTTGATAGATAAGTAATTGTATTTAAACACTGTACATGGAATCACAAGCCTATGCCTTACCTCTGGCATAGTAATATTATAATTACATTTTGCAAGCACTCCTTTTCATCTGAGACTCTCAAACATTTTACAAGCACCACACCTTAATGAAGTAAGTAATTATCCCCATTTTACATATGGCTACACTGAGGCACTAAGAAGTGACACCATTTAAGATTTAAACTTGAATTGTACTTGACCACAAGTACAACTGTACTTGTAGATATGAGAGCTTAGAGTAACAATCTGGAAGAAACATCAAGTGTCAGGATGAGATGATAAGATGGATCATGGAGTCGCTGTGCTCTGAACTGATACAGAAAAGGGATTTCCTTACTGAGTAGAAAGTTGCAAAAGAGGGTAGTAGGATTCAACTTGTTTGGTTGCTGTCCTGTTTTCCCCATGCTGGGCCGGGTGTAAGGATGCTGTTTTTAACACAGTAAGTACTGACTTGCGCATCTATGCCTCAAGGTGGTGTGCTGGCTCCCCAAAGTCTTTCAGTCGAATTCCTGGTTTGCAGCTGGTCACTTTCACTTCCTCAGGTCTCTCTGCATTCGAAGTAGAGTTACTTAGGGACCTTAACTGCAAAGGAAACGTTTTTACAAGAATCACTGACACGTTGAAGGAAGGCAAGATTTGTGGGGGAGATTTGACATATTGGTTACCTGCAGGATTGGGTCCCCTAGAAGAGATCAGATTACCTAGAATAAATAAAATCATACTTCTTATCAGCAAGAGCAACATCAGCTCAACAAACTGCAAAATAAAATACATTGCAAATTTACCCAAGCAAGAGAAGCTCCCGAAACTGAGAATGGTGATGATCATTACTTTTCATGACATTACTTAATGCAGTGATTAATATGTGTATTAGACTCTCAGAGACTGTAGCAGTAGGTGCTTTAAAAATCAAGCTTCCCAGACATTATAGCTGAGTTCTGCAAAGAGGTTTCCATAAGCAAATCTGCTGTGTTGGTGGTACTACAGTTTTCTAGGACCATTAAAACCTGGAATCTTTACATACATCTTTGTTCCTTAAGAGCAGGCAGGAGTGCATGAATTTGGGATTAAAACTAACAGTTCTTATCTGCTAGTTGGGGAGTGATTTAATAAAAGACTAAAACTAGTGTAGGTGTTACTCAAACTGTTTCAAGAATTGGAGGTAAAAGTGATACAAATTATTGATTTGGTTCCAAGTGCCTGTGCTGGTTCAAATTTGTCCAGAAAACCTTGATGGTTAATCTTGTATCAGTCATATGTGGGCTGGATTATGTATTGTCTTTCTATACTGCTAGAGAATTTTACAGCAATTTTTTTTACCTGAAAACACGACACCTCTAAATTATATTTAGAGATTTTATTGACTTGTGATAATGATTTATGAACTCTATCTCAAAAATATTTCCTCTGCTCTGGTATAATTTAATTTTTATACTGGATTCTTTTACAGTATCACCAGGATTATTGTATTAAGTGCTCTACAAAACAGAAACATCTAAATAGCATACAAATAAAAACATCCCAACAAATGGGAAATAACTTACTGACATAGGACTGTACCTCAGCTACCTTAGCTACCAGTTTTTGGCCTGATGTTGGGCGTGTAGCAGCACATCCCTGTGTCTGTTTTCTTGTCTGAAAATTGAGAAAATGATAGTGATCTTAGGAAGGTGCTTTTTGATTTCCAGATGAAAGCAACCTATAGGAGAGATATATTATTTAAATTTTTGTACCTAAATTTTGGATTTGGTAGGCCTGAATGTTGTCTCAAACCCTCGTGAAAATAAAGCCCAACACCATTCAGCTTGACCGAATGATCAACTATCAGCAGAGGAAAACTGACTTTATCTATGTCAAAATATAGGAGACATTTATTATGAAACTGTGCAATGAATTTTGAAGTGTCTTAGCACTTTGCTAGCAAAACCTGTATTAAACATATTTTGAGTATGTTAAGGAATCTTGTTATAATGTGGAAAAAATCTCAGTCCTTGTTGGTTGATGAAACCATGTCATAACCTGTTTCATACAAAACTGTCTTTAAACTGTGCTTAAGCAACAGCTGGCGGTTTCTCCTGTGAATAGTAGATGATGTTTCATTAGCTTTACAGTCATCTACATTACAATCAAATCAAAGAATGCAGTTGCAACACATGCCCAATTTGTATTGTAAATGTGACCCTAACAGTGTTCCTAAAATCTCTGTCATGTGCTACAGCTGGGTACACTGACCTGATTGTAATGTAATGAGCAGAAACTTAGTGCACTAGCAGAAATTCCCATTCCTAAAATTATGTTAGTTCTTTATAAATTGATACTTTCAATGTTTGAAGCTTACCACAAAAAAGATTTACTTCTTTAGTATCCAGTGCTCTCATTAATTATTCCTTTTAATAGTGCTTCTCAAAATCATCTCTTAGAAAAGGAATTTGGATTGCACAACCTTGGAAAACAAACCTGTTGCTACCAAGCATGAGCTAACATGTTGTAGTACTCTGTAGCTTATCACAAGTAAGCCAGCACCCAGTTTTGTAGTCCAGAAAAAGTCTTGGTTGATTATCTGTGCAAATAAACTACACTGTGTTGAATATTCTAGTTTGCTTAGAGTTGTATTCTGCCTGAGGACTTGTTTAATACCTGTGTCTCTTTCCAGCTCTCCAGTAAGGGCAGTAAAACAAAATACCTTTTAGTATTTGCAAGTAAAGTAATGAACTTTGATTCCGTGGTTGCCAGTACTCCCAAAAGGGGTTTGGGATGACAAATATAGTTTACTCTGCAACTGTTACTGCTGTCCAAGGTAGGGTAGTCCAATGACGGAGTGAATAACATTTTTATAGTTTTCATGGATTACCAATTTGGATATTTTTGAACATACCGTTTAGCATGGTATTAGGTCCTCCAATTTCTTTAAACAGTGGCCTCTTGAACAAAAACCAAAGCAAAACAAAACAAAAAACCAAACCAAAACCAAACCAAACAAAAATTACTAGCTTTTAGCAGAACTTAGTTTTTCACTGTGCCTTGAAGTCAGTAGAAACCACTGATTCGTAGATGCTTTAGTGGCTGCCCACTTTCTGATAATCTTCATGCATCTCAGCATGGATTTATGTGTCTGACTGTGGGCACCCCATTGAAAATACTTTGTTGGCACTTAGAGGTAAATGATTTCCTGAGAAAGCAAAGAGCTAATGTCATAATCTAAAATACAGGTTTGAGACTTTCACAAACTTGTGTAACTTGAATTGAATCATTAATGTTTGCTTATCTCTATGAAATGGGTCTAAGACCATGCTTGGATATGAAAGTAGTCTGAAACTCCATATTTTAAGGTTTTCTGAATGATTTTCTAAAGTGCAGTGTAAAAGACTAAAACCTCAGCTAGATGTATCTCAGCTTTTTGGAATCTGTATATTGTTTCTAAAAGAGCTCTGATTCTTATTCTCACTTCTGATCAAAACAAACAGGGAACTTGCTCTGAGAGCAATTTGGGATGCAGAGAGGTGTATATATAAATATTATTTTCTATGCTGACTATCATTTATGTGATAAGCTAGATGCTCTGGAAAGACTTGAAATACATACAAACATTTTCCTGGAAAGGACTAATACAAATATAGTATAGGAAATATTAATAAACTGTTGGCATTTAGACTTGGAAGAGGTGAGGAAATCAAATGATAACCAAAGTCATTAAGATGTAGAAAACAGTTGTTTTCTCCTTCCATACTTAGTCTGTTGGATCATTTCAGTTAGTGGCTCATAAACTATGGCTTTTTGAGATGGGTTTCCTACTACAGTTAGTTGAGTGACTGAAAACTCACTCTAGACCTTGCTTGTAAAAATGGCAGAAGTAATGTTGAGGTGGTTATGGTGAGTGTAGGATAAGGAAGTGTACTTTTGTCTTATCTAGTCAAACTTTTCACAGAGAAACATTGGAAGATTTTAGAGACAGCATTAAGATAGGTAGAAGCTAATAAGTGATTTGATTAGCTTGTCATGAATGGTTTAAGGTTTTTATGGTTTAATGGTTCTTAATTATCTCACTGACTGATAAATTGTTTGACCAGTGAGTGAACACAACACAAAGCATGATTATAAGATTGTCAGATAAGTACCTGCATAAAAGTTACACATACATATAAATTTATATACATATATATATTACAAATATATGTGTATAATCAATAACAGTGGAATTTACTCCCAATGGATTCTTGGTTGTTCAAAGACCAATATGTCAGCTTAAACCCTGGGTTTCAGGCTGCAGACACATTGTGGGTTTAAAGCTCCATGTCAGTGGCCAGGCTAAGTCATATGTCAAGCAGTCAGCAGGGCTGAAATGATGTAAAGATTTAACCTTTTAACAGCAATAATGATGAGTGGAAACGCTTATCTAAGTCTTGCACTGAGCAAGAAATTGGAAGCTGAACAGGAGATACCTGCAGATAAGCCATGTGATATATGAAAGAATTCAGTGTGCTGAACATGTCCTTTAGTGGTCTGGTGACTCCTGACAAGTGTGAGGGAAAGGCATTCTTTCCAGGATGATCTAGTAGTGTGCCCAAGCAGGTGGAACACCATGGAGAAGAGTATCCAGGACCTGAGAGAATGAGTTGTGCTGGAAGTAATCTATAGGGATTCAAATAGAGAGCAGTCCCGTGTAGATCCAGATGAGATCCAGTGTACACAATCCATGAGGCAGAAGTTTGTACAGAGCTGCCTTTCTCCACTTCTGGAAAAAAAAGAAAACCAAACAATAAAGCAAAAAAAACCTGTCTGCAGGTTTGGGTTTTTTCCAGAAAAGTTCATATTGTTTTTGTTTCAGAAGCCTCATTTATTTTTAAAGTGTGTGGGTGCAGCCTCAGCTTCTGTGAATGATGTGTGCAAATGCAGAGACCAGTGTGCAAGTGGCTCAGAAGGTAACACCCACCTGTCAACAGTCAGTCAAGGTTATGTTTTGCCAGAAGGAAAAATCATGCCAAACACAGTCTTTGTTGGCAGAAATTATTTAAGGGTGAATGAAGCAGAAATTTGGAGTTCCTTTAAATGATACTCTACTGTGACAGAGGTGAAAGTAATTACTGACAGAACTGGTGTTTCCAAAGGGTATGGATTTGTATCTTTCCTGAACAATGTGATGCTCAAAAAAGAATAGAATCACAAATCAACTTCCATGACAAAAAGCTGAAACTGGAGCCAGCGATTATAAAGCAACAAAACTTGCATTCTTATGTGCATCCTAGACCATAACAAAGGAAAAACCAAGTATGAACCCAAGACTTCAATTTAGGTAGTTCAAAGGAATGGGATGTTCAAACTGAAGATAAAGCATAGCTAGAACAGCCATGATAAATGATCAAGAACTTAGAATAGAGAGGCCAACAAAGAAGAAAACTCAGACTTGTGAAGACAATCATGCAGATATCATGGCTGTATACCACTGGGAGAGATGGCCTTTGTGGAAAAGAGAAATTAAGATGTATTAAAAAAAAAAGTAGTAAAGTAGTTAAAGGTGATAGAGGGAGAAAATTATTGAATGTAAGCCAAAGAAAAAACAAATCTTAGACAGGTCTGACAAGAAACAGAGGTAACCTAACTTACCAGCTGGCATTTTCTAAATTCCCCATTTTAAAAAAGTGGTGGTAAAGGTGGAAGGAGTCAGAGATGGCTATAAAAAAGTACATGCCTTTTAGATTATATGTAGTACACTTCTGTCTTAACTGCTTTTCTCAATAGATAGAACAGAGTGATACTCACAGTAGGAGTACTTGTGTGTGGTTAAGGGTACAGATCTAACAAAAATGGGGGCCAAAGGAGATGCAAGCTATAGATCTGTGAAAATTAGGAAAGAGTGGACCACAAAGGATACATGTTCCCATCTTACCAAATGCCCTTTGAAATCTGATAACTCATTGCCCATAAGATATAACAGTATTTGATAGTACCATGACTGTATTTTTTTGTGTTAACATATGTAGCATGAAACATTTGCTTGATATCGTCATTTCTGGTTGGCAACAGAACTACAAAGAGAGAGAAATAACCATTGGGAAAAAAAAAAGTGTTCCAATCTTATTTACAGTTCAGTAACTGGTAATTTGAAGCCTTAGACAATATGGACTTGATGTTTCACATCATAATGTAATTGCTGTAATTATTTATCATTTTCTTAACTGTACATCAGCCCTTTAAGCATTATGCTAATGGCTGTATTCATAGTGTTTAAAAATAATGTTTTTAGAACAGGAAAGAAAGACATTAATACCTTTTCACTACTGTAACTATTGCTATAGCTACAAACCCTTCTTCAGATGGGACGGTATGTGTTCACTTACATAAAAAACATTTCTTTTTATATGTTTGCTTTCTTCCTCCACCCTTCCAATATACTAACAAGTGTTAAACAAGTAACATTTACATTCAAAGATAACATTTACTAACATCAACTAACAAGCAGCCAGGTTTTCAATCCTTTATATGGTTAAATAATTTACTATTTTTTCTTGCAGTGGGTCTACCCTTGGAACTGCCCAGCAGCTTTAAATTCAGCAGTTAACACTTCTGCAGAAGTTTGTAGATTATTTAAAAATTGCAATAATGCTACACTGCATGTAAAGGTCAGAAAATACTTTCCTGTAATGAAAATTATTCAGAGTAATTGCCCTAAATATATCAGGGACTTAACTGAAAGCAGAAGCTGTAAGATAGTTTTACCCCTGTAAAACGCACCGATTATAAACCACAAGAATTCATTTATTGTGGAAAGGTTTCTTATTACCATTTGTCACAGATAGGTGTTAGGGATTAGAGCACAAGGACTTAGGGGCTTGTTGCATGATGTTTTAACTCATTTAAGCTGGTATCCCCACAGCCCTCTTTACTCTCTCCTGCATATCCCTGTTTCACCTGCTGAGCTGGGACAGGCATTTATCTGACCAGACAATGCAGCACTTTGCAGCCCAATGTATATGTGTACATGCTGATGCCACCAGAATGGTCTTTGCTTGATGTAGTACTGCTTACCTGGCAGTTCAGGTCAGCACCAAAGTTGTCACAAAGGAGCAGTGGCAGCACGCAGGTGGGGGACAGGAGGGAGGGTGGCAGTGCGGCAACATTGCCTGTAGGTGTTTTAAACTGTCAGGAGCCATACCTGTGGGTCCCTGTCCAGCACCTGCCTGTGATTCACTCTGTCACCTCAGACAAGCCAGGTAATCTCAGTCACCTTGTCAGTACTAGGAAACCTCCCTGCTGGTATTCGCTAGGCTGTACTAGCCAATGTGATCCCGAACAATAGAGCAACTGTGGGTATTTTATCCACTAATGCATTCATCATTGGTACATAAAAAATATTGTAATGCTCACTAGAGAAACACCCCCATCTCCTTTGGGAATGGAGTTAAAATTTGTGATATGCTGTGGTCCCTGATTTTGTTAATAAACTGTGAGAAAAGATTGTGCAGATCACTTCAACCTTTTTAAAGGGCAAAAGGCAGTTAAGAAATCTAAGGCATAAGGTCTCTATGCATCCCAATGGCATCCACCTTAACATTCATTCTGTTCGCCAAACAAGGTATGTGTTCTGTGAAAAACCATGTAGAATAGGGAATCTAAGGGTGTATAAACAACCAAACATTGTCTTTTACAACAGTAGCTCTCTGGTTTTTCCTAGTGCAGATTTAACCTTGCAGCTGCAGTATTGACACCTAAACTGGCACCATCTTCTCAGTCACCTTCATGCATTGGCAGAGATGGGGAATTTTGTTTTCCAGAGGCAAGAGGCATCACTTAGGGTGGGGTTTGGGTGAGGCTAAGGAAAATGATCCGTCTTTCTCCTCTTTCACACGCAGCCTGGCAGAGTGTCTGCCTCTGGTGCCTCCGCAGGGAAGTTGGGAAGGTGGAACCCCATCAGACAGAGTGCCTGGACCATTTATCTCTTTCCCTGGGTGAACGGGGTTGCTACAGCTCTTCAGGTGCTCTTTGATGTGTATATGCATTTATATCTACGTGTGCATATGTATTTATATATACACTTACATGAATTTGGACTTTCCTGGTGGATTCTGAGTCTGGTAAGGAAGAATATGGAGGAAAAGCTCCATCTGGTTTCTGCCTCTTGTAGTATCCAAGCGGGGGGAGGTTTTCTCATTGAACGTTCTTTTCCTTTCTTTCCCTTCTGGTTTTGTTCCATCACATGCTCTGACATAAGCTGTAGCAATACAAATTCAGTCTTTAGTGGCTTTTGTATTCTACTTACTCTTCTGGCCCCTTACTAGAAATTGTAGTAAGGAATGCAGGTGAGAAAACATAAATGGTGATTTTTAGCACTTGGCAAAAACTGAATGGAAGTTCAAGGACAGAGAAAAGCCAATTCACAAGACTTGAGGTAGTTTTCTCTGCTCAGAATCATGGGGAACTCTACTATAGGGGATTTTGAGAGCCTCTTAGAAAGACCTTAGAAATTCTAGCCAGTAGAGAATAATGAAAATAATTACAAGTGTTAGGCAAACTGATTGTTGCTATTAACACCCTTTATAACTTCTTATTATTTTTTCAGAGTATTTGATCTTTTTCTTGTATCTCATAGTTCAATCTTACATTTACTAGTATTTTCATTCTTATATTTACTTCTATTAATTAACATATTGATACTTATGAAGCTACTGTAAAAAATAAGGTTGAGGTGGCAAAAGAAAAAGCAAGTTTCTGTACTCCTTATGAGTCTTTTTATCTTTCATGATAATTAGTTAATTCCTGCAAAAGTTACATAACAGTTGTCAAATATGAAAGAATTAATTTGTAAATCATTAACCCAGTAGAAACCTGACCATTCTTAGAAATCAGCTTCAGAAGAAGTTTGACATATTTAAGTTGACAACAGTGTTCAGGTTCCCTTTTTTTAGCCTCAGTTATCCAGATATGAATCAGACTGCATCTTCAAAGCTCAGCACACAGCAGCTGATTTTCATTTTTCATGCCTTGTAAGAACCCTGAAGGCTGTCTCTACTCATTCTTCCCCTTCTGAAAAATATGCCACCAGTCTTGGAAGTTGAAGATGTTTCACTGAAGCCTTCCCTGAGGGATTAATCATGATGAACTAGTTTAAATGCTAGGGCTCCATGTTCATCAGTCGTCCCACTGTAATATCACCTGTAGAAAATGAAAACTCTTCAATTTTTTCAATTGATTATGTAGCATTTGTTACTGTCCAATGGGAAACACTTGTTGAAAATAGCATATAGTGAGTATTTCATTCTTATAAAGCATTTGCCCCTTGTCCACCAAGCAGAGGATCCCCTTCAGTTCAGACTGGTCCTCAGCTTTCATGAATTATTTGGCAGTACTGTGTGAGGGTTTTCAATTCCTCTAAAGCTGTTCCTGCTCCGCTGCTGTTTGTGCTCTTCCCTCAGGAGCGCCTGCACAAAGTTCACCATGGAACTTTCTAGCCTGTTTGATTGGTTTGGTTTTTCTTAATTGTAATTTGTGAAGAGGTATTTATGATGGATCAGTTCCATCATAGCAATGGCTTGTTTTGTTCGGGAGATAGTTTGGAGATGTTTTAACAATGTGCTGGTGAGTTTGTTGTGCCATATTTATTTATAATAGGAGTTCTCACCAGCCGACTGGTGAGCTGTTTAACTTCTCAGGGAAGATTTGTTTAACTCGATTTCCTAAATATGATTAAAAGAACAGTGCTTTAGTAAACATTCTCAGAACGATTACGAGAGGCAGGACGTTTAAACAGGTAAAATGATAATCAGATCATAGAATCACAAGTCACAGAATCTGATGGAAAGGAACATGGCGCTTCAAATCCAAAACTCCCCTCAGAGAGGCAGTTGGGGGGTTAGGGAGAGGAATACCAGAGGGTTTGAAAAACCACTGACAGGTACCCAGGGAGGCAGGAACATGAGAATCCTTCAGCCTTCAGTGTTGCCATGTCTGTTCTATGCTCCGTGTTAGACCATACTTACAAACTATTTGGGGCTTTATGAATGTGTTTGTATTTCTGGGTGGAAAATGTGCAATACTGGGCTAACTTGCCTCCCTTCGCCTCAAAAAAAACTAAAGAAGAAACAAACCCCAACCCCCGGGAGCAGAACTGGATACGAAAGCACTTCGGGATCCTTCCGTTGATCTTTCCTAGTGAATGGGTGATGACCAGGGCAGCACGTTTCGTTCCTTTTCTCAAAACTCAGGTTCTCTTCGGGGTAGGGAAAGTGGGTTTAGATAAAGATCTGACGCTGCCGTTACACCCCGCAACTGCGGCTTTTACCCCCATCCCTTTCTCCGGCCTCATCCCCTTCCCGCCCCGCCGCTCCCCCCGCCCAACTGCGGGCACCGCCCCGGGGTCGCCCCGCCCAGCTGTGGGCAGCGGCCTCGGGCGGCCGGGCGCCCGCGCCGCCGCCTCCAATGGAGTTTGAACGCTTCCGAACCAGCCACTCAGGAGGGCGGGCGGTGCCGTGCTGCGCTCCCATTGGCGGCGGGGCCGGGGCCGCGTGGCGAGCGGCGTGGCGGCCGGGCCAATCAGCGCGCTGGGGCGCGGCACGGCGGGGGCGGGCAAACGGCCGCGGGGCGGTGGCGTTGGGTTTGAGTTGCGGCGGGAGCGGCTCCGGCCGTGAGGGGCTGAGGGTGCCGGGGCTCATCGGCAGCGGTCGCCGGGCTCCGCGCGGCGGTTAATAGTGAGTGAACGGTCGGGTGCGGGGTTGACGCTGCCAGGTAGCCCTCCTGTCTCGTGAGGGCTCTCTCCGCCTGTCGCTGGTTACTAGTTTTGGTTCCTCTGAAATGCCCCGAGCTCAGCCGCGTTGCTTTGAAAAGTAAATAGAGAAGCGTCGCTGATGCCCGACCGCAGCCTTGTGTTTTCGCAAGGAGACGCCACCTGAGGTAGAGCTGTCAAAGGCAGCTCTAAGTGTATAAACTCTGTTGCTGTCAGTAGATTGAGTAGAGTGAGGTTTTATGATCTGGTCTTAACTGCATAGAAGTGTGTTAAAGTAGGACCTAATATTTTAAGTTGCTGCAGGGTTTTTAGATCAAGAAGCCTGTACTGTGGTGGAATGCTGTATTCTAATTGCTGCTAAGCTTAAAAAATGCAATTTATTTGAACGGGACGCTTACTTAACCTCTTGGAAGGTCTCATTGTAGTTGTCTTTGTATTTCAGGCAAAATACTATCCATTTGGTGTGAAACAAGAATCCGGCCAGCATGAGCTGGGCTGTGGAGGAATGGAAAGAGGGCCTCTCCTCCAGAGTCCTGCAGAAGATCCACGAGCTGGAAAGTCAAGTGGATAAGCTCAAAAAGGAGCGTCAGCAAAGGCAATACCAGCTAGAGACTTTGGAGGCAGCTTTGCAGAAACAGAAACAGAAGGTAAGTCAAAATGCCATTCTCCATGCCAAACGCTGTTATAACAGTTTCTTATCTGGTGGTTGTTGTTGTTTTTAGGGGATGGGTTAGTGTTTTGCTTCTTCCCCCCTGACTGAAAGGAAAGGTAGCACAGAATTATAAACTGTTTATTTTCATGTTATTTCATACTCATCATATTCTTCCCTCTGTTTAGTTCTTTTTGGTTGTTAATGTGATTCCTGCTTCCTATCTGTTTGGCATGATTGTCTATTTCTAGGTATTTAAGTGTACTTTGAGGTTTTTCTACAGCTCTTTGTGATTAGGAAAATAAACATTTTATTGTTATACCTGTTAAAATCTATGCTAATGTCTGGGCCTGTTTTATATACCAGAGCTGCACAGTTAGCAGCCTCTTCCTATTTCACCTTGCCTACAGATACCCATAATCTTTTACTTAGTTTATGTAATTCCTTGGTTTTTTTCCTTGCAGAGACTGGGGGTTTGGGATTTGGTGTTCTTTTTCATTTTTATGGCTATAATTTTACACCTCATCTGACTACCCCATCAGCCCTCTAACCAGGGGACCAGACACCCTCCTGGCCAGGGTCCTCCCATGCTTCAGATTAGCAGAGACCCGTTTGGTTCAATTTTGTTTTGTAGTATCTAACTATAGCTCAGAGACAATTTACAAGTGTTGCCTGTTAGTCCCATTATGTTGCTACAACTTTCTAGGAAATCTTAAGCCTAGTAGGTTTTTTTTTTTTTTTTTTAGTTTCTTCCCACGAGTTTCCAGGAAATTGTTTGAACCATCCCAAGAAATGGCTGTGCTCCCCAAACCAAAATAAGGGATGCTTTAAAATTCTGAGAAGCAGTACGTAATACTATTTTTCAGTCAAAAGAACAACACTGTGCCAAAGATGGTGCCCCTTAGGTGCTTCTCCAGGGAGGAGAAGGACATCTTTCCTGCCACACTCTATCTTCAAAGCTGTGACCCTTGGTAAAGATTGTGCACTCTGTGGAGTGAGCCAAGGTCTTCTGGCTGCTAAATATAGGCTGGAAAGGGAAGTGAGATGATTTTTGAAGAAGATGGACTAATGATGATTATTAATATTTAGGGATTGATCAATTTTTTGAAGAGCTTGTATCTCATCAATAAATAGAAATTGTCAATATCACTGAGTTGAATTTCAGGAAATGTGGGTTTTATTCACATCCAAGAATATTTAAACAATGTGTACATCTGAGGATTTTAGAGCTGTCAGGATTTTGAAGTGTCAGGAAGAAAGTAACAGCATGTAAACTTTGTGTTACTAAAATAATAATAAATGCACCAAAGTATAGAGAGGAGTTGATAATTTCAAAGATGTCTCTGTATTCCAACTAGGTTGAAAATGAAAAAAATGAATCTGCAATACTAAAAAGAGAAAACCAGAGCTTGATGGAATTGTGTGATAATCTTGAGAAAGCAAAGCAGAAAATTTCACATGATCTTCAAGTGAAAGAATCTCAGGTCAACATTCAGTCAGGTCAGCTGAATTCCAGCAAGAAGGACATTGAAAGGCTAGAACAAGAACTGAAGAGGTGAGGACTTGTTGTATGTTTCTAAAATATTTACAATGATTATTTTGTCTTTTTTGCTCATTTAATATGTCCTTCATGGTATTTTAGTTTCATGTCATACTTCTTTCAGAATTTGACTGAAGTCTCAAAACATTAGCCTGTTTTTACATACACATGTGCATATACAAACTTCTACATGAGCTCTTGTGCTACTTGAAGCAGTTAGTGCCTGTAGTTTCTGTTTATTTAAGGGCATTCTGCAGTGTCGTGGGAAATGGGAGCCATCCATTCTGTGATTTTTTTAAAAAAAATTTTGGTTTTTTTGTTTAAACAAACAAAAATCTAAGACAACTGAAGCACTTGGCAAAAGTAACCTGCAAAGAACTTGGCGTTGCAAGCAAAGTACACGAGCAATTCACTCTGAGATGAAGTCTACCAATAAACTTTGAGCTCTGAAAGAAGGAGGCAGGAACTTCTATTGGAGTCAGAGAGGAAGCTGCCAAAAGCAGTGGTACTGTGACCGAGACACAGAATCCAGTTGCTCTGGTAGAGTGGTGCCTAGTTCATAACACCTCAACTTATAAACATTGCTGAGACAGTGTCTGTGTGCTGTCTGTAGGGGTGGAATGCAAATCACACAACAAAAGAATCTTCTGCAATGCAGGCACATCTTACATCCTTCTTCTTCTGAGGGTGCTACACAAGTGGAACAGTTGCCCAGAGTGAAGGGCTCTCACCTGTTAAACTTGCTCTCATAGAAGAGGTGCCCTCCATTCTTGAATAAAAGAATTTCTGAAACTGTGTGTGCTCATAAGGCTGAGTGTTCTGTCTATGCAATAACTTGTTGTGCTAGTAATGCAGATTACTGTCACAGAGAGGGTTGAGTCTGGGCTACCAGGGTTCTTTAGGGCTTGGGGTATTTGTTTTTATTTTCACAGCCTGCACTATGTTTGCTTCCTGTAACTTTTGGATGGCATGCCTCATACATGTCCTGATAGAAGTAAATAAAGAGGAAGTTGTGTTGTTCTTTCTGGGTTTTTTTTCCCTTTGCCCAATCATTTTTTGAAAGCTAAAGAGAGTTGAGGTATTTGACTCCTGTGGGAAATAATACAACACAATCATTTATGGCATGTAGAAACACTAACTTTGTGCAATGAGTTGCTGAGATCCATCAGTGTAAAATCTAGTGAGATTCAGCAGGGGTGATAGAATCACACTAGTGTTCTCTGTATCTGCTGTCAAATGTTGGGACAAAGAGGTTGTGAGCTGAGGATATGTGTTTCATTTATCTATTCCCAAAATTTAGTCTGGTTTGCTGAGTTCCCCCTTCTCATTATAGTATTGTACATAACTGTTCTCTACAAAATACACATATATATATATATATATATATAATATAACACAAGGTACTACATGTACCTTGTTCTTGGCAATTGTTTTTGATTTTGTATTTGTCTGCATTTTGTTTGGTACGTGGTCATTTGCCATCCCAACTAACAGTCCACTGGGAGAGGAATACTTGGCACTGTGTTGTAAAGGAGGGGAAAATAAAAAAGGCAGGTGTGGAGTCACTGATGCAGTGGGCTACAGCCTGAACTATCATCTTATCAACCTGTGCTCACTGAGCAGGATGAAAGTTACTGTATAGCCTCTGAACTAGTTTTATATATATATATATAGGTTTCATTGGATGCCCTTGTAACTCTTCAAGCTCACAGAAGTCACTTGACTGGGTTGCCTACTGTGGTGTTTTGGGTAGTGATGTAAATGGAACACATGAAAAATGTGGGCAGTATTCCCTTGCATTTTCATGAGGTATGCACACTTTTCTGAAAGTGTGTAGTATCAGAACATAACTAAAAGTTATGTTTCCTGCCATAAAGATGCTCACTGAAGAGTAAGAGTTTGATATTTTCAGTGCTTACAGTGGTTTAGGTTTATTTAGCTGAACTACAGCTTTGTACAGTGAGACCTCAAGCACTTCTAACAGATTTTTTTCTACCTGGGGTTTGGTTTTGTTTTTTAGCTCTGACTCCTGTGTAATTGATTAACTGTTGAAACTATAAATAAAATGTTGTTTCTATATTTGTGTTACACCATCTAAAAATTTTCGGTGGATGTATCTTGACTTGATCTTTAAACTAAGTCCTTAGAATCATATAATTTATTATTGTATGTTATGCTCTTAAAAATAGATCATTAACTTTTTCGTTTCCGTTATTAATTTATGCTGCTGCTGCTTTCTTAAACAGATGCAAATGTGAGCTTGAGAGAAGTCAGCAAACATTGACTGCAGCAGATGTATCATTCAGTGGCACTCCACAGAAAAGTTTTACTTCTCCTTTAACACCAGTTCGAAGTTATAATGGTAAATGATTCTTTTCTTCATTCAGCATGTCAGTTTTCTTGGAAGGTGGAGTATTTTAAACACTTGTACTGAGTTGCTCAGTCCCTCTTACATAGGTTATTTTAAGAATGTCTACTTTGTAGCACCCCAGATTTCAATTTTAAAAATTATTAGTGCAGATTGAACACATCACAAATATTACATCTTTTCAATGCTACATTGATGGACATGGAATAGTAATAAAATATCCTTCAATAGACTGCAGCAATATTTTGAATGCCTGTTCCTGGTGTCAGCGCTTCCCTTCATGTAGTGGGGATCAAATTTCTTTCTCCATGTACCACGGGTACTTTAACTAAAATGCAGTCAACAGTTAAATGTGTTATATCTTTGGAAAATTATTTCTTGTTTAGACTGTTACTGTGCATAATAATCTACACAATTAATGTTCTGTATCCATTTCAAAACATCAGTTCTATCTTCAAATTAGTGACATCAAATAGATTTAAATACTTCAATGAACTAGAAAAGTGAAAGGAAGTTTCCTTAAGTGGAGAACTGTTTTGTAGCCAGACACCCTTATGCGCTTTATGCTGAAAAACTTTGATGTGTTCAATATTATACATGTTATTTACCTCTTTCAGTGTGGTGAACAAATGCTCTATGAGTTTGGCATCTCAATCTTACTCCAGTGGGAAATCTGAGATAATATCTTACACTCTTGTTCCTTTTACTTTCTTTATGCGTATCTGGAAAGGGGTGCAGTTAGTGGCAATGTCAAGCATGGCACTCCTGAAATAGGGATAAGATTAAAACTATTTAAAATTGTATTCCTGGAGAGATACTTTCCCTTGAAAGCTGGAGTCTTAAATTCATTAAGATCATTGAATCATAGAATATTTCAAGTTGGAAGGGACCCATAAGGATCAAAAAAACCTGGCTGGATTGGGTGAAAAACTGGTTGGACTAACATAGATTATGAAGAAGTATTCATCATGTCTTTGTAGATGCTAAGTTTGAAGAACTAGAAGAAAAATACAAGAAAAAAGTACAAGAAAATAAAGAGCTAGAATTACAACTGAGAACCATCCAGCTAAAGGTAAGTATCTCTTAGGAATGGCTTGTGTGATATCTAAGAAAGTAACCACCGAGTGAACTTGGAAAATGAAGTGTAAAACTAGTGAAATATATTCTACATCACATAAAATATAATTTCAAAAGGAGAGAGAATTAATCTGTGTGTACTGCTATTCAGAAGTAGTCTTGGAGAATTCAGAAGAGCCAGCCTCTTTGAATAGCAAAGGAAAGAAGGACATTAAAAATGAGAACACATCCTTCAGAAACTGGAAGTCTCCTGCAAGCAAGGACAAGATAAAACAGTGTCAGTTATGCCAAGTTAAATACAATAGGATAATAAAATAGCCTTGAAAAAGATTGTGAGAAATAATTCACACCTAGAAAATAGAAACCCATAAATCTTTCAAACATATAAGAAGAAGGAACAGTATTAGCTGATCTCGGGCAACAAGATGAATAAGATGTGAAAGCCCTCAAGGAAAAAGCCATTGCAGAAAATGTAAAGTAATTTTTTATTTAATACATACTATGTAAAGGTTTAAAAACTTTTCTATACCAGAGCCTTTTTTCATTGGGGTTGAATCTGTGGCACAGCCTCAAATTGAAAAGTCAGAAGTAGTCTTAAATTGGATTGATAAAATGAATAGTAATAAAAAAAATCACCAGATACAGAGAATATTTGCCCATTAATTGATAGGGCACTGCAGTGTGGGACTGTTGAATCACTGTGACGTGCAATGTTGCCTCATTCTTCTCTTGACACTGAAAGGGGACAAGGATGATGACATCAGAAAAAAACCACTTACAGTGCTGATTCCTGGAAATACAGTTTAGTCAGGCCAACTTTTTGTCCTGGGCAAACTGTTAGAAACATGACACAATATGTTTATTGAACCATGTGTAGGTGTATGGAGAAGAGGTCCCTTTATTGATAAAGACAAATCATGCCTCTTACATTTTCAGAGCTTTTGGGCTTGTTTTTTTTTTTTTTTTTTTTTAATAAATCAGAGAATGTGTGAGGTAAGTGTGACTCGGTGTAATGTTGTTGGATATCCACAAAACACTGATGAAAGGAAAAAAAATTGATAGGGGGAGTTCTTGCAAATTTAAAGGAAAAGATTGAGTGCAGTGGCAATAAATGGTCAGTTTTTACTGGGGAATGGTCAACACAGGAGCCTGAAAAGGCTTGGTAAAGACACCTGTGCTATTCAGCATATTGATTAGTGTTCTGAAAATGTTGAGTAATATGGTTGAAGACCACACAGTATTTTCTACCACTAAATAATTGCAATAATTAAGATGGTAAGTAAAATTCAGCTTAAAAAATAGTGAAAAAAATCAGGAAAACATAATTTGAAAAAGGAATACCTGATACATTCAGACTCCAAAACTATGATTACAGGAAGCATTTGGTAGTCATATGGCTAGTTCTGGATTCAAACTTTTGTCTCAGAAACTGTAAACTTAAATGGCATATAAGGAAAATGATTACTGCATGCATGGTTAGGTTTCTTTGCTCTATGTCTGTTAGCAAGTTACAGGATTGGACACAGCATTCTGGACAATACAATACAGATTTCTGGTCTTGGCACAGCTATTCCTAGATAAAAGCATATTCTCTGGTTTGACTGGGAAGTCACACTGGGTATTACATGGTTTAGGGATTTAGTTTAAGAAAAAATAATTCAAATGAGCTGCATTTCAAAATCCAGTTAAAAATACAATAGGGGCTTTACTGTTTGAGGTTTTGTTTGTTTGGGGTTTTTTTCACTTAAGGAGGAAAAAATCTACTATTTTGTCTCTGTTTAATTTTCCTATGGGCAAATATTGAAAGCTTGTACCTGGCATATTCTATTATAGCAATTTTGGGGTATTCTGTTTATAAGTTTAAATAATTAAATCTGTTTTGAATTTACCTGTGTTTCTCCAGTAGAATTAAATGTTGGTCACATATCAGATATGTTAGTCTAGACTTCAATTTTTTTTTTTTTTTTTCAACTTACTTGTCTTCACTTGCCTGCAAAAATGTAGGCTTCGATTTTGAAAAATGTAGGAGTTAAATGATGGGATCTCTCACATCATTTTCCCATCAGTTAAATGATGGAGAAAAGACAAGAATTTATTTATGTTACTTATAAAAATACACAGATCAAAACACTTTATTGATATCTTGATTTGTACTTATAAGTATCAATTATGCTTGGATACTTGGGCTAAAATTGTTTTGTTTACATAGCATGAAAAGTAATAAAATGTATCAGTACTTTGCACTCATGGGTGCTGTGACATTTTAACAATGTGAAATGATGGCAAACTATTAGCTACTTAATATTAAATTAGTTGTTTTGTTATGTTTTGGATAAGGAATTATGTAAAGGTATATCCTTTTCTTATTTTGGACTCAGAAAATAAACCAGCTCCATCCTCAAAGCTCTTTGAGTCATAGAGAGATTGCTCGGCATCAGGCTTCCTCATCTGTGTTTTCATGGCAACAGGAAAAGACACCAGCTAGAAACCAAGAAACACCTGCAAGGGGAAGTTCTGCAGCATCCTCTTTTCCATGGGATAAAGAAGCAAATTCAAGTGTTATGTCAGAGAAGAGCGAGTTTGACATCAGCTTTGCTGAGAACTGTAATTCTTCCCTCATGATCCAGCTAAGAGCACAGAACCAAGGTATCTGATGTGTTTCTTTAAGACCCAGAGGCAGGTCTCCTGTATGGTTTCATGAAAGCTGGTGTGCAGATAGAGGCAAGGTATTGAAATTAATGCTTTAGCAAGGAAAAGAGAAAGATACTTGTTGTTGCCTTTGGCAGCTGGCCCTGTTGGCTGCTGGTGCATTTTCAGTGATCAGCCAGTACACAGAGATTACCTACAAGCTGTGGTATCTTTTACGTAAGGAGTGTGAGAATTAGAAGGGAACAATTTGTATTTTTGGGATGAGTAGAGGATATAATCTAATGTAAAAAATTCCTTCTCTATTAATCCCATTGCTCATGGTACAATCTTCTTAAAACAGCTAAAAAAACTCCTCAGGATTTCATTGCATCTCACTGTTAAGTTCAATTATATTGTTTCCTTGTTTTTCTATACTACTGATATTTTTGGCTGAGCAATATTAAAAATTTGATGACTGAACATACTTAATGATAACTGAGTTGGTCAATAATGGATGCTACTGGAAGCACAAGAAGAAGTATGCTGCAAAAAGTACAATCAAAACCCAAGATATGGTCTTGTATTGCACATACTGACATGAAGAAATACTTATTCCTGATAGCTGTAAGAGAGGAAATAGTTGGTTTGTTGTGGATTTGTTGAGCATTCACTTAAGCCTGCTATTTGTACTCTTTGGACAGCTTTTCCACTGTTTTACAAGTCCCCATACTCTCCAAACTATTCATTCAAATACCTCCCATACAGCTTCAATTTTGGTGGCTTTTTCAACTTGGAAGCCATACAAATTCAGAATCAGGAAGACAGGACTTCTTTTATCAAAAAAAAAAAGACCAAAAACCAAACCAAAACCAGATAATAGTAATTCTGGATAATGCCCCATGTAGCTAACTTATGTTGTCTACTGTGAATTGTGTTGTGGTTTTTGGAAGATAAACTCTTACTGATGCATACTGTGAGAATATTACTTGGTTTAGTTTTATATGTATGCAGTTTTGAGACAGGAAAAACATTAAAAATATGAATTGGGTACAGATACCAAATAGTTGAAAAGTCTCTTGAAAGCACAGTTGCCCCAGGCAAATGCTTGTAGTGAATATACTTATAAAAAGAAAAAAAATGTAATAGATATTTCAAGTGGCATGTTTAAAAACAGTAACAAAACCAAACAAAAATAAATGAGCAGAGGAACAAATTGTCTTTGCCTTTGCAGCACTTGCTCCTGAGCTCTCATATTTCTATGTTCTTTCTCATGAGGTAGGAATTATTTAGAGTCAACTGTCTTTCAGTCTTGATAGTTTTAGTCATTGATGTCATAGTAGAAGACAGATATACCTTGTTTAACTTGCTCAAAATTTTACAGGGTTTCTGCCTGTGTCAGGAAATCGGGTTTTTATCAAACATTAAATACTTGTAAGTGTGTTGGAAGAGGTACCTTCCAAAGCAGAAAGTATTCTTCATCTTTACTGTTTTTTAAATTCAGAACTAAATTCCATCATTGAAGACCTAGAACAGCAACTGCAAGCTCAAGAAAAGATGAAGAGGTCCCATATGAATAAATATCAAGAGACTGAACTGGAGCTGGACAGATTGAAGTTGCAGTTAACAGAGAAGGATAAAATTCTGAACAAAACCAGAGATAAACTGACTCAAACGAGTACACAGCTCGATCAAGCTACCACACAGGTAAAACGTTGGCTCACACATCTATCTGACTTTCCTTGCAATGCATTGCCAGAATTCCTGTGTGTCAGTTTTCAGCCATTTTAGTAAGAACCAAGGTTCTCAGACTAAGTTCCTTGAGAGTTTACTAAGGATCAAGTTTACTAAGGATAATACAAATCTAGCTTGATTTGTATTATGTGTAAAAACATTATTACATGTATGCAGTTGCCCATTTTCTGGAAGGTTTTTATACCACCTGCAGAAATAATTTTCATACTGGGGTAAGATTGACTCAAATTCTGAAAAATATTTTACTGGTCAAGTTGCATAGAGCAACAATGACATCTGGTGGCAAGTTCTGACCTGTCATGCTTCTTTGGCAGAAAATCAGAATCTGTTGCTTATACTACAGGATGTTGTGGGGGCATAGTCCTTGTATTGTAAACTGCTTGTTTTAAATAAAGTCTAGGTAAAAATGCAATACACAATTAAGAATATATGCAGTTTCTAAAAGGACTTTCACAACCTAATCCTAAGGAGTTTGAATTCATAGTAAAAATCAGTAGAATAGTACAATTTGCTTAGTCAAGAATTTACAGTGTATGTAAATACCTATAAAAATCTGAAATGGTTCTGAGTTTTGCTCATAATCATGCAAAGAAGAGGAGAATGCCAGTGCTCAAAATAATTCAAGCTGCAGAAGGTAACAAGTAACTGTTTTCCTTGATTAATCAAGTTGCATTACCTTCCTAAAGTCCTTTTTCCTGACACTTAACAAAATTGAAATTAGTGCACAGATGTCATAATTTCTTGAATCTTCACGTTTTCATCTATCTTTTAATTTTTTTACCATATTAGTTTGGTCCATCTACAGGATAGGGAAAAAGATGTTTCTGTGTGTATCTTCTCTGGGTATAATAATTATCCATGTTTGTCAGCAAGTTTCTGCATGCTACTTAAGTATGTTGGTAAGCTGCTGTTTCCCACAACTCCTGTATTGGTCCTTAAAAAATAAACCTTTGCATGTTCTCATGTAAACCTTGACCACTCTGCCTTCTCAGAGAGACAGCAACATTTGGTAATTCTGTGAGGAGCTAGTTTAGGGGAAGTCTTGGCAGGTTAAGGGAAAATCAAACTCCTGTCATAGTCCCTTGACTTTATAAAGGCACAGTCATCATGGTGAGTTTGTAGGAAGACAGCTGACCCAATCTGACAGCTCGATTTCTCTGAAAAGAGCTTTATTTTAATTTATTTGATTCCACAAATGACTTGATTCAACTTCCTAAAAGATTAGGATATTATGTATTTAATTTTCCCTTGTTTAGGGTATTATGTATTTAATTTTCCCTTGTTAATTTTCTGTGGGTTTAAGAGAGTGGAATTGTTTTACTAAGGAATCAAAAGGGATTAAAAGCAGCCCAAGGGAAGGGGCAAGGCTGTGTATCTAGAAACATGCCTGGGGAAGGACAAGGAGGAGTGGGACTTGCTGCCTTTGGAACTGAGGTGCAGCCCATCCTTAAGGTGCAGTGCATGTTGCCCTGAAGGTTCCTTTGGTCCTGCCATCTGAAGGTGACTCCTGTCTGTTCTGTTTCCGCTTTCTCGCACTGGAATTGATTCTCTGCCTGCCCACCCTGGACTTTGAAAACAGAACTGCATTGTGATTTTGGGTTTTAGTTCTTGCCTTGTAGTCTGGATTTAATCCTGGCACTCCCTCTTGTACACTTCTCTGTCACTGGCGCCATGCACAGACTTCAACCACAGCACCTCTGTGTTATCAAGTATTTTCACTCCTTATGAAATCTGCAGCCTTTCTGCAATCAAGTTTCTGTGTGATGTTACAGGAGTTCATGATCCCTGCAGTCTCTGCCTAATAACCTGACATCCCAATACAGCTACCCGCTTCTTATTTTCTTATTTCTACTGTTTCATTAACTCCATAAACAGCTCTCGTTGCTGAAAAAAGAGAGTCCCATTCACCCTTTGCCATTTTTCTTACTCTCTGGGGAAAAAAAGAACATATTTTGCATTAACAGATTTGGTCTGGAATAAAAATTGCATTTTTTGTTTGGGAATTTTTTTGTTCACTCTCTTGGGTGGCACAATATTGACATAATCAATGGAGTTAAATAGGTTAACATGGAGGTGAACCTGGAACATAGCCTGCCAATTTTTTTTTTAATTAAAGTTTAAATTGTAAAAGATACTCTGTTGTAGTAAACTAAGAGAGCTGCTTCTTTTTTCTGTCCAAATCAATGTGCTGAATCACTCTGAAATTCAGTGGAAAATTCTTTTATTTTCGGTCTAAACATGTAGTTGCTTAGCAGTTTGTTGTCATTCTTTAGTTGGTAGCAACCTGAGATACTGAAAATACAATCTATTCTTACTGCCAGAAGTAGCATATTTCTGCAGACTGTCAAAGACACTGATTTTCTTATTAAATTATCTAAATATATAAAGATATAATATATATTATCTAAAGATGGTTTTATTATTGTATGTGTATACACTCATACACACCTAATGCATACATACAAAAGTATATATACTCTTTCTATATATACACACATGTTTTCTCACTAAACAAAAGGAAAAATGAGTTTTGTACTTTGGATTGCTAAGAATTTGTATGGTACCAGCTAAAGTTACTTTGGTTATATGAATGCTAGAACAATTGTAGTAGCTGAAAGCAGTGGTTTTTTATATGAGTGCTTGTACATTTAAATGAAACATCATTTGCACCTTTAACACTTGAGATTGAAACTAAATTATTACAGGTCCAAATGTTGGAACAAAAGGTGAAGCGATTGTCAGAAGAGCTGAATTGCCAAAGACAAAATGCTGAGAGTGCTCGTCAGTCTTTAGAACAGAAAATAAAGGCAAAGGAAAAAGAATACCAACAGGTAAGACAAGGAGAACGTTTTAATTTTGACTTGCTGAGGAGATGAAATCACTTGTCTTATTTTATGTGTCTACTTTTCTGTTAATTGCAATCACATTTGATAGAGGTAAAAGTTGCAAAGGTAATCGAAAAAATGGAAAACAAACATTGCAATAGAGGGGAGAGGCTGTTGGAGAGGTGCAGGATTCTGTTGGTATTCACTGGACAGTAGCGGACGTGTTTGAGAGATGGAATGAGGTGCAAGTTCATGAGAAACTGGGCTCCATTTTTCATAGAATTATGTATATGTGAGCTCAAACTTAGTAACCAACTCAGTTATTTCTGTGAAATCTGAGTTAATTTTTCATGCATTTTGCATGGAAGAAAATAATTTCTTTAGGATTATATCTCTATTATTCTAATTTTGGTTCATGCTCAGAAGATGTTAATATAGTCAATTAGCATAAGTGTCTTTCATTTCCTTCATGCCAGCTCTTGCAGAGAGAAAAACTCTATCCCAGGAACATTTCTGGAGCGAAGGTATATTTAGTATTAACAACATTAATACTGACTTGGATTAGGGCTAAACTCTCTGTATTTTTCTTTTAAAGCTTAGTAATGTAATCAGTGTTAGGAAATCCAAGACATAGACTCGGAAGTGATAGCGCTGCTTCAGATGGGTATTTTGAGTTTGCTTTAGGGATTGAATAAGGGCCCTGAGGAAGACTACTTCTTGTGTCAAATTTTTAACCTGAAACCTTTTCTCTAAGATATGTCCAGACAGATAAAATAATGGGCAGAGGAATTCTGCTGGGGTAGCCAATAAACAGTGCTGCTACCAGCATTCTTGAGTGAAAAAGTTGATTTTACAAAGTCCATTCGTCCAGATGGTACCTCGGGATCTCAAACTGATACCGAAGCTTGTCTAGAAGTGGTAAATTGGAAAAACAGATCTTTATATCTGAATAGTTGTAGCATCACTGTATTAATCAAAAGATGGGTTGAAGGCCCATAAGCCTTCTGTCCTGGTTTTTCTTTAAGTTAGCTAAAAAAAGGCCTTCATAAGATTAATATGTAAGTCTGCATACTGCCATTCTAAGTTGTTCAGCAAGGCCATTAGTTGAGAAGAACTCTTTTTTTTTCTACAATTTTTAGGGTCTGTGAGCTGCTATAGGTTCTTAGAAAGTTTCTTTAATTTCCATTTATTTATAACAGTCTGTAAAGTCCAATTTAAAGGCTCTGTATTACATCTTCTTGCAACAAAATTTGTGCAATATCGTAGAAAAAATCAACTTTATGGTATGGTAAGTAAGTAATAGCAGAGATGAACTTGTCCACTTGCACTGTAATGTAGTTCTTATATGAAACTTACCTTTAATATGAAAAAGTTTAATACCATTACTTTCACTAGTTTTAGATTTTTTTTTTCTTTCTGTGACAGGGATGTTGCAGTAATTAAGCTCTTAAGCAGATGGCATATGTTGGGTTAATGTTGTTCTTGCCTATGTGGCATTTGCCTTATGAATCAAAGATGGGTTTAAACTGTTGTTTACTGTGCAAGACAAGCTTCCCTGAGGAGGCAGCACCTGCTGATAAAAATCAGTTGTTATTTCTACAGTAACCAAAATAGAGACTTGTTGTAGTCATGTGTTTATTTCTTTGCTTCTCTGCCACTGTTTTCTAGGAACTCTCTTGTCAGCAGCGTTCCTTGCAAACACTGGATCAGCAGTGCAACCAGATAAGAAGCAAACTGAATCAGGAGCTACAGCAAGCCAAAAATGACTTCAACGTACTGCAGGCAGAATTTGACAAAGTAGGCTTCTCTTTTAGCATTAAAGACCACTACTAGAATGGTATTTAGTTGTCTCAACAGTACTGCCTTCATTTAATTATACATAAAGAAAAAAAATAATTAATGTGGCATCTTATATTAATGTTTTTATGGTATGTATTAGATGTTTTGTATTTACCATTTCTTACTGCAATAATATGTATTTAAATGTGAATTATAGGCTTTTGAAAGTTTGTGGCTAGTCCACTTCTCACAGGGAAGGAGATGTAAATGCAGACAGTGCAGGTAAAACAAAACTGAGGAGCAGCTAAGGCTGATCACAAGACACTTTATGTAAAAACCATGCAGAGGTGTAGTTTGATGATAGAGCTAGTGACCAACAGGTTGTTGCCCTTTGGAAAAACAGTCCCATTTTATATACCCTGGCCATGTACTCCTCATGTGATCCTGGAGAGACCTGATAGAGCAGATAAAAGAGCAAAGAAGATCTTACATTTAAATTAGCATATATGTATACAAGGCCAAGTGTTTGCTATCATTTTAACTCCCTGAACTGGTTCTCCACAAAATGAGATGAATGTCAGGGTTTGTGTAAGGAAGAACATCCCCCTTGTATGAAGGCGGTCTTCCACGGCTTTGGCAGCAGCTAGCTGTTAGAACACATTAGTTATCACAAACTCCCAACTTTAAGTAAGTTAGAAAGCATCACAAGCCTCTCGAGTGGGTTGACCAGAGAAGAGGAATGTTTAAAAGCCTCAAAAACCTTTGAGAGCATCTCTCAAGCAGCAGAGCTGACTGAATTTCTAAAAAGAGCCACAAGTTCTTGAAAGTTATATTGAGAAGCCCCATTGGTAGGCAGCCTGAGCTTGAAACATCATTTCTAAAACTGCCAACAGCTTTCCTGCAGGCTTGTTTTATTTTAGAAATATAGCCATGGGACTACATTCAGTCAAATGGTTTTACTGGAGGCTTCTTTATTTTATTTTGTATATGCTTACTGGAAAATTGATTTAATTGAGAGGAAAAAAAGTGCCTTTTACTTCCTTCTCAAAGAAAGGTAATTTATTACTTAATGACCTTGGAATAGACTTTTTTTTGACCCACTAGTGGCATTTCCTTCTTTTTTAGTCTGGAGCATTTTAGGACTATTTTGAAAGAGTTTAAACCTGTTAATCTTTTATAAAATCTATGTCAACAGAGCAGTGAGTGCAGTTATGATCCTAACTTTCTGATTCACACAGTTCAGCAAAAAGGCAATTGTATTCCAATCTCATTTGTATCCTACAGATATCATTGTGGTGATGTACCTGCAAGTTGGATGAATTAATCTGATTTCAGACAGTCTAGAAATGATGTGTGTTACAAACATCCCATTTTTTGGTCAGAGGCAAGGGAGTGGAAAGGCAATAAGCAGCTTTTCTCTAGATAACAGTAAAGCAAACCATGGTGGGATAAAATACTGTAGTTTCATTTCGTAATAGAATGTTGAGTTCAACAATAGGAGTTTAAAGAAAGAAGTTGTATATGCCTATGATGACAGCATTGGTTTTCCAGGTAATGGCAGTGAAACAACGCTTGGAACACGACACCAGTGATCTCACCCAGAAGCTGTGCAGAGCAGAGCAGGCTTTAACAGCAGCCCAAGCTAAGGAAGCTGATCTTACAAGAAACTTTGAGGTGAGCAATGCTGAGGAGTATTTGGCAGAATTAATACCAGAAATCAGCAATTTGTAAATACTTAATACTGTAGAGCATTTGCTCACAATTGTGTTTTTCCCCATAAGCGATCTTTAAACACTTTTGTGGGCTATCTTAATAACTCATTCTAGTTCTAACACAAAATGAGTCCTTCCCTAACATCATTGGAATTAGTGCATTTTCTGGAACTGGCTGTGTGGTTAGGATTCATTGCTGTAACACTGCTGATATGATTCTAGTTCATGTTGGACTTCTTTTTTTAAAAAAATAGATTGTGTTTCAAGAGATTCTTGCTTTTGGTTCTGGAATAAAAATAGAATAATAGTAAAATGTTTGTTTGATTTCGAAAGTAAATTCTAGGATCATTGACTGCTGCTTTGATTCGTACTGTCAAACTCGGTTATTTTGTACAAATACTATATCATCCTTAAAAAAAAAGGCAACTATTTTAGAATGAGACACTCCAATAAATACACAGTTTAGAAAAACTTTCCCCCAAATGAAGGTAAATGCAGAGAATTTTCTGTATGCTGCCATACCACCTCATTCACGCATGCAGAAACGTTTTCACTTTAGCATCTCCTCTGTGTTCTCAGTTACATTGTTTAGCTATGGTGGCAACCAGAGCAGCTACACTTGAAATTGTTACAGTTTTGCCACTAGAGACCTCATAATGCAAATTTTTTTCCTTTATTTGGAGAATCAGGAGTAGGTAGGAAAAACAGCTGGATACCTATGTAATACATGTCACAGTTTGGTTTTGTTAAACACTCTCATTTTGCTTGTTGCCAGTTGTCATCAGCAGACATAAAATAACCCGACGTAGTCTCCGCCAAAAAATTACCTTCAAAATTCTCTGCAAAAATCTAAAGGAAACTAGTGGGTTTTGTTCAGATCATTGCAAACATTTGTATGAGTTTAGTGTATTGTGAAAATTTAGGTACATCCTTGCTGGTAGATTGCGATGTCTGAGAACATTCCCAGCTATTGGAACGTGACTATTGTTAGAACAGCACTTTGCATGCTTTTGGCCTAGCTGACTGCCTCTCTCTCATATATTGACTTGTTGAGCAAGTCCAGAGGAGGCCGCCAATCAGAGATGATCAGAGGGATGGAGCACCTCTCCTATGAGGAAAGGCAGAGAGTATTGGGTTTGTTCAGCCTGGAGAAGAGAAGACTTTGGGGTGCCCTAATTGTGGCTGTTCAGTACCTGAAGGGAATCTACAAGAAAGATGGAGAGGGACTGTTTACAAGGGCCTGGAGTGACAGGACAAGGGGGAATGGGTTTAAGCTGAGGGTAGGTTTAGATCAGATAGTAGGAAAAAATTCTACACCTAGTCTAGCAAGGGGTATTCCTGCCCATAGCATGGAGGTTGGAACTAGATGACCTTTAAAGCCCGTTCTAACCCAGTGTATGATTCTATGAATACTGGGAATGTTTGCACCAAATCAAAATAAATGGACCTTTCAGCCATTTTAATTCCTTAAACTTGTTTGTTTTTCTTTCCTTACATAACCCTAAGTTTTCTAATGATCAGGCTAGTTTAATTCATGTGCTTGTATTGCATCTGTGCATGCAGCTTTGAATGCAAGGGGTTTAGATGCTTGGACTTCTTTGAAAAGTTATTAGGACTTCTAGAAAACTTATTCATTGAAATTTATATGTGACTGGATTTTTTTTTAAACTATGGGTAGGGAGTGCTGTGAGTAGAAGGGAAGGCAACTGTTAGTGGTAGTGACAATTTTAATCATGTTCTGAGGATGATTTATTTGTTGTTGCAAAAACAACCCTGCCATGCCAGCAAGCTTTTAATTTTTTTCATTCAGACCTTTCCATTTCTTGAGCTTGGCTTTTGTGAATCAATGCCCATCTGCTAGTAGTAAATGGATGAATAATTGGCGGTCTGTTTCCATTTGGGCCATGCCAGTTCCATACCATCTGTTGTCCAGAGCACAGGAGTTTGGAGAACAAGGATGAGTTTCCTTAAAATAACTTTTGTTTGGTTTCCTGGGTGCGATGTAGTTGCATAGCTGGGTGTTTTTTGCTGGTGGTGATAGTGTGTTTTCTTTACTTGTTTGAGGCTTTTTAAAATCAATTTATTTAAAAGAAAATGCTGTTAATTGCAAAGCAACTGTCTGAAAGTGTGAGCACTTCTAAGTAAAATTTGACCAGTGTTGCCCTGTTGATGATGTTCAGTGGAAAGAGACCTTGGCTCTACATGAGATGACAGGTGACATCTGATCTACACATTTCATGTTAATTTTGTTGCCATTGCAGGGATTTGTTTACTGAGCTGCTTTGGAAAAGTAGCCTGACTTCATCAGCTCAGATTTTGTAGAATCTCTCCTGTCCTATCTCTATCTGTGAGGTCATGTGGAGCTGGTTTTTCTGTGCTAACAAGGAGCACACTGACTACATCAACTTGCAGCATATCTCAGATGCTGTCAATTTAAGAATAAAAAGTTCAGCTTATGTTTCCAAGCAGTGTTTAGGAACCTAGGCTGCCCAAAGTCCTAACAGGATCTAATGGAATATCTTTACTTTGATTTAAATGAACTGAGTCCTTTGATCTCCTTATCAATTTACATGAAATATGGTCTTATTTGGTTTTGGTTTAGGAAGTGAAACAGGAGAAAAATCTTCTCAACTGTCAACTTGAAAAGAAATCTCAAGAGATCCACCAGCTTGAAGAGGAACTAAATATGATCAAGCAATCTCTAATGCAAAGCCAGAATTTTGCAGAAGAAATGAAAAGTGAGTCGTGATTTTAAGTTTACACAACTCTTTGTGTGTTTCCTGCATTGCTGTAAGTTCATTGTGAATTAAGTAAAAAGTTTCTGCTGGGGGGCATGATTAGTGTTTTTTAACAACACTGAGTTTGTTATCAATGAAAAGAAGGTTTTTGTCTAGGAATATGTACAGTTCCTGAAGATACACTGTTCTGAAAATAATTAAAGTGTACTGAACTTACCAGCAAATTTGTTTTCATAGAATCTAATTAAAATAGAAAACTTCTGGTTTGCAATTCCTCTATGGAAAGCTGCCTGTATTTAGTGCCTGATAGCCTAAAGTGATATAAACATCCTTCATCTAGTGATATAACTTAAGAGTAATGCTTTGCAGTAGAATGAAAATTGAAAATAGTAAAAGTAAATAGTAACACCTCATCTAGAAAGTTATTGATAGACTTGACAGTATTGACTGGAAAAGATTTGATGATATTTTCTTCTACAGATAAGAATGTTGTTCAGGAAGTAGAGCTGAAATTACTGGAAGAGAAGTTTAAAAGGCAAGAGAGCTCGCTTTCACTGGAGAACCTGAAAATAACTTTAGCTGACATGGAAAAGCAACAAGAGTCTACCCGAGGCCTCCTCAAGGAAAAAGATAATCATATTAAAGAACAAGACTCTAAAATAAGTAAGATGGAGGGACAGTCAGAAGCTTTGCAGAAACTCCTTGGGTTAAAGCAGAGAGAATGTGAAGAATTGCAAAAAGAGGCTACTGTTTTTTCTCAATGGAAAAATGAAACTGATCATCTTATTTATAAACTTAAGTCTGAAAAGGAAGGTATGCTGGCTCACATTAATGACTTGGAGAGTTCCCTTCAAAGTCAGCAAAGCAAAAATCATGAGCATGGTGAGAAACTTAGAATGATGCAAACTGAAAGTGACAGGAAATCCACAGAGATTAGAGAACTTAAAGATATGCTGGAATGTAAAAGTGCAGAATTAGAAGAACAAAAAAAAGCTTTTGATGAACTTAAGCAGAAAGCAGAATGTTCTGATAAAAAGTACTGCAAAGAGATAGAAAATATGTCCTGTAAAATATTCCAGCTCACCAACAAAGTTGCTGAAGTAGAAGAAAAGTTACAGTTGGCAGCAAGTCAAGGACTGCAAAGGGAGCAATGCTATCGTGACCTGCTTGGTGAATATGAAAAAATCTGTTGTCTTGTAAAAGTGAAAGATACTTCAGAAGTGACTGAAGATGGAGAAGTTAATTTGCAAAGCAGCCAGGATAAGACTCCTTTAGATAATATGCAACTTGCAGCAACTAACTTCAACACTGAAGATCACGGATGTGCAAGAGCTCTCCTAGAAGTGCGAAAAACTAAGGATCTGGCCAATTTACAAGAGCAGATCTCTTTTCTTGAGAGTTCTTTAGCAGCTCAAAAGCAGCTGAATTCAAATCAGCAGCAGCAGTATGAAGAATTACTGCAAATAAAGAGTGAAACGGAACAAAGATTATTTGCAGTAGAACAGAAGCACAAAAGCTTTGTGACAGAAACCGAGCAGCACATCAGTAACTTGCAAGCGGATATTTCAGCACATCAGGAATTAGTTGAAAAAACTTCAGCTGTTCTTGAGGAAAAGGACATGCAACTGCAAACTCTGAATGAAAGATTAGAAAACCGACAAGCTGAGCTTCAGGATTTAAAGATCAATAATAAATTGCTTGAGGAGTCACTAAGACAGCTGAAGCTCATGTCTGAAACATGGGATTCAGAGAAGAGGGACATGTCTTCAATGGTTTGCTCATACAGTAAAAAAATTGGTGAACTTACTGAAGAAAATGCAGCCCTTAGGGATTTAAGCAGTGCTTTAAAGCAAGAACAAGTAACTTTACTGGAGGCAAATAAAAATATTTATGATAGTTTAAAGGAAAGAGAAGAAATAATTTCTGAAATGTCTGGAAAACATGAGGAGGAAAGACAGCGTATTGAATCAAGAACTGAAGAAATCAAAACAGAGCTTGAAGTTTTGCAGGAAAAGTATAAATCAGTAGAAGAAGAAAATGGAAAAGTTATGAGCATTCTGAGAGAGCAGACAATTGAATTTGAGGAAAAAAAAGCAAAATTAGAACAAGAGAAACAGGTACTTAGTGAGAACAAAGATATTTTGCATAAACTAATAGTATCAGAAGAAATAAAAAAGGGTTTGGTTCAAGAACTTCAGCAACTGCAGTCAGAATTTTCCAATATCCAACATGTGCCTTCTATAGAGCTTGACTGTGTAAGTCAGGAAAGGTTAAATGTCAGGACAACACAAAATACAGTTCAAGAGAAATGTGGCCTTGTACTTCAAGAAAAGGAGCTATTGGGGAAGGAACTACCAACAGAAAATGAATCTCTAATATGCGATGTTAACTGTGGACAGAGACTCTGTTCAGAACAGTTCAGAAAGTCCATGGAAGAAAAGGACATTGAGTTGAATAAATACCAGGTTAAACTTGAGCTTCTTCAAATGGATTTTGAGGATAGCGAACTCTCTCTAGAGAACTGCAGGTTAGAAGTGATGCAACTGGAGACTGCTTTAAAAGGTGTGGAAGCAGAACTTGAGAAAAGCATGAGGGAGAAAGAGAGACTGCAGCAAGAACTACTGTCTGTTAAAGAACAGAAAAGTGCAGATTCTTCGCTTACAGCATTAGAGGATGATGGCCACTCATTGGAGTGTAATTATGGTGACATTTCCCAGGACTGTGGCAAAAGACAAATAGATGAAAGTCCCTCATCGGTGTTGCTGGCATCCTCTTTGCAAGTAACGATAAACCAGCTGAGTGAACTCGAGAAAATGTGTGAGAGGTTGCAGAGTGAGAACACTGCATTAGCCTCTGGATTCAAAGATGCAAATACCAATGGTACCACAGGTATTAATAAAGAGGAGAAAGATAATGTAATGAATGCGGATAGCAATTTAAAAGCTGAGAAAGCTGTTCTTCCTGATGAACTTATGGATCAAAGTGATAACAGTGATGTGAGAATGTGTTCTGATAATAAGGAAATGCCCTTCAGACTTAAAGAATGCAATACTTCTGACTATGAAGATTTAAAATTGTCCAGCAAAGAAGTTAAGACACACTTTACTGAGGTAAGAGAGAGGCTTTTGACTTTCCAGAATGAACACCTAAAATTATATGAACAGCACTGCAGTATGAGCTCAAAGATTTGTGAGCTACAGTCTTGCATTGAAGTACTGAAGGCAGAAAATTCTTCATTGTCAACAAGTCTGAGCAGTGCTCATGTAGATTCTGTGAGAGTGTCACTGTCTTCCAGCCAAGGTGACATGCTGTCTAAATTAGATGACACTAAGGGCATGGATTCTTCCTCAGATCTTTCTGTAAATCCCTGTTTGATAGAAGTAAGTAAGGTGGTTGATTCTCGTAACCGTGGTACATGCAAATGGACAGAGGAAATGAATCAGCCAGACAGCTCTGTAGAAGTAATTTCAGAGGATGCAACAGAAATTTTGATTGAAAATTTGGACTCTGTTAGAGAGCTCAGGAGTATTACTCCAAGAAAATCTAACCTTGAAAGTAGAATTGAAGAACTGCAGATGCTCTGTCAGACATATGAGAAGGCCATCAAGGTGCTTGAAGATCAGTTTCATGTTCAAGAGAATATGAAAAATGAGGAAATACAAGAGCTGAAAGAAGTTATACTTTCTGAAAGGAAAGAAATAGATCATCTCAAACAGCAAAATCTATCTGAAAAGGAAGAATGGCAGCAGAAGCTGAATAATGTGACTATGGAGATGGAGTGCAAACTGGCAGCAGAAAGAAAACAAACAGAGAATCTCTCTTTGGAGCTGGAAGCAGCAAGGCTCCAGCTACAGGTCCTTGATTTAAGTTCTCATTCACTGCTGTGCACAGATAATGAAAATGTAAGTAATTGCTGTCATGCAAATGAGTTTTATGTAAACCCTTTGATTTGTGGTGACCCAAATTTAAATTTTCCGATAAAATCTATTTAAAATTGTGCCCCACAGAAGCAGTACTACTTTTTGGAGAAAGAAGCAAAATCTATACTCAAGCAGTAACCTTTGTCCCCTTAGCAATGCTAATAATAGTTCACTTTGTCATGTAGACACCTATTTTCCCAAAATACAGAAATATGTGGTATCTTTGCATGTAGACTTTCAGCAAATTTATTTGAAATTTCTCCCTCAATACCTTTAAAACCTTTTGGCTAAAGATGTGTGTATAAGGAAGTGTCAATCCTTTCTGTAAGAAAGGAAGCTCTGAAGTAGGGAGGGATGCTTTTTTTTTTTTTTTTTTTTTTTTTTAATAAGAGCAGGAGCTTTACTGGTTTAAGAGAACTTTTAAAACTTACCATGTTTTTTATCATATGTATACTTCCCCCTGATTTTTTTTTTTTTAATTGATTGATTCTTATTCCTTGCAGAACATAGAACAAGGAAACAGTTCTTTTAAGTTGGGAGTGCCTGTTGAAAACTCAGGTCTGAAAAACAATAATCTTAAAATAATTCCCATTGAGGAAATGGCTGCAGGAGATGCCTCTGTGTGTGAAAATGAAACTGAGACTGCTGAAGCAAGATTAATGGAAGATTACACTGAGAATATTTCTGGAGAACATGAGTGTAGAAATATGTCAGGAAAAATAAGCAGTCCCTCAGACCATGCTAGTGCATGGTCATTTTCTAACAGTAGGGGTTTGAGTGCTGGGTATTTCTGTGAAAATCAAATAACTACTGAAATGCTTCAGGAAGAGGCAAAACAGCAGACAGCTGAAAATTTGAAGCTGATCTATGAGATAGAAAAAAACCCAAACCATGTTGGTTTAAAGATAAAAGTAGAGCAATTAAATTTGGAGATGAACTTCCAGGAGGCACAAATAACTTCAAATAGCTCAGCTTTTGCAAAACTGGAGGAAGCTACTGTAGCTGTTAAGGAAGAAAACCATGACATAAAGGAAAACTATGCAACAGTTTCTGTCAATAAGCAGGACTTACCACTTCAAGTAGTCTCATTAGAAAAAGAACCTGAGAACCTAAAGTCTGAGCTGGAGATATGTCAAGTTAGATCGTCTAACGCAGCAGACACGTTGAATGATGTAGAAATGGCCAAGAGAGATTGTCAGGAACAATTTCATGCAGCTGAAAATGAATGGGGGAGTCCAAAATCTGAGCAAGTTAATATTGAGAACCATGCCTTGTTTATAGAGCATGACATTGAAATGCTTCAGGCAAAATGTCAGCAATTGGAAAGGGAGAGGGAAGTTAACCTGAAAACTATTTCTAGCTTTCAAGAGCACCTTGTTTCAGTCACAGCTGAGAGAAACTATATTGGCCAAGAGCTGAGTATTTTGTCTGAAAGCAAAAAAGACATGGATCAAAAGTATCAAAAGCTACAAGAACAATTAAAAGAGTTAGAGTTAGCTAAGATGGATTCTACTGAATTCATTAGAAGGTTAGAGGATGAAGTGAGGACACAAGCACATCTGCTTGAGGCTGCAAAATCTGATGCAAATCAATTATCCAATGAAAAAGACCATCTTCTTCAGAAGCTGCAAAGTTTAGGAAATGATGCTGTATCTTTCACCTTAGAAAAAGAAAAACTCCAGCATGAAGCAGCAGATTCAAAGAAAGAAAAAGAGCTGATTGCAAAAGAGCTGGAAACGATGCAGCATAAATTAAGTTCATCAGAAATGGAAAACTCAAAGCTTTCCAAATCTTTGGAAGGCTTGTTAATGGAAAAGGGAGAACTTGCTGCAAGACTCAGCGCAGCACAGAAAGAAGCAGACCAATTGCGATGTGGAATTGAGAAGCTGAAAGTAAAAATTGAGTCTGATGAGAAGAAAAAACGTCACATTGCTGAAAAGCTGAGAGACAATGAACGGAAAACTGACTCTCTCCAGGATAAAATAGAGAGACTTGAAAGGGAATTGGAGATGTCAGAGAAAAATCTAGAAGATACAATTATTGAGTTGGAGACTGCCAAGGCAGAGGCAGAAACATTAGCAGCGGAGATGGAAGATATGACTGAAAAGCTGAAATGTTCTAACTTACAAATTGATGTCCTCACCTCACAAAAAGAGTGTTTGGCTAAAGATTTAAAAGAAATGCAAGAAAGATTCCTTGAACTAGAGTCTTCAAATTTGACTACAGCAAAACAGTTGGAAGAAAAGGAGGAAGAAAAGATACAAATCAAGGATGAGTTTGAAAATACTGTGGTATTACTAAAATCTGAGCTCAAAGATATGAGTAAGAAATTAGAGTTTTCATGCAAGGAGGAAGCAGATGCTAGAGCAAAAGAGCAAGTCTTGATTAATCAGGTGGCTCATCTTGAGCAAGATAAAATAATGGTATTACAGGAATGTCAGGAAATAAAAAATGAAAGCATCCGATTGGATCAAGCAAGGGAAGTACTTGTTCAAGAATTGATGGATTGTAAACAAAAACTCGATGAAAAGGTGCAGGAAAATTGCGCTCTTGAAAAGCAGGTGAAAGAAACAGAAGCACTATCTTTGCAGCTGACACATATGCAGCGTGAGCTTGAATGCTGGCACCAGGAAAAAGAGAGGCTGCAGAATTTGATTGCTGAGTTGAAGCTGAAGGAGCAACATTTTTCTGATGGTGAAACCTCTCTGGATATCCTGAATGTTCTGAAAATGTCTTATAAGGACCTTGAGAAGGAACTGGAATCTACACTTTGTGAAAAGAACACTCTATGTAAAAAGGTAATATAATTTCCATTAGGGTAGAGTTCCCTTTGTAGGAGCGAGGATAAAGTGTCCTCTGGGCTTACCACTTCCTTAATAAATTAAATGCTAAAATAATTTTAACCTCAGACTTTTGCAGGAAACATCCTATTTTTAAAATTACATTTTCCATGCAATCATGAATTTTCATTGAATTTACAGAGCTGGAAAGCCCGGCATTGTTTTGCATAGGATGAGTGAGAAGGTAGCTTGAAAGTAGATATAGACATTTAAGCAATCAAAAATGCAGGAAAGTTTCCTCTTTCCTGTAGAAGAAAAGGAGGAGGAACAAGTTGGTATTGGGTGATTGAGTTTTTGTATCAAGAATAAATACTTTGGAAGCTCAAAAGAAAGTGAAACAACAATAGTGCATTTGCCATGTGAAAACATCATTACCCTGTTATGACTCTTGCTTAAAACTTGACCAGCTATGGGAAAAAAATAACCCATCTTAAAAGCTATTTGTTCCATTTAAGTAAATTCTTTGAAGGTCATGACTCATGAATTAAAAATAATTCTGGAAAATTTAATTTCAGGTAAATGAACTGGCTGAAAGTCAAACTGAGCTGCAAGTCAAGCTAGATAATACAGAACAGAAGATTACCAAATTACAGGAAGAAAGAAATAAGCTTGCTGAAGAAATGCAATGTGTTCAAGAACATTCAGAAAAGAACAAAGTAAGTTACCCCATCTGCAGTATTTCTATGTTCAAGGCCAGATGCTCGAGTACAGTACATGTGTGGAGGCTGGTCAAGGGAGTCTGTGATAATGTACAGTATTAGAGGTTCTTGCTTACAAATTTTAAAAAATCCAATGTTCTCTTCTGAGACAAAATGATCAGTTAATAGTTTTTTCCCTCTTCCTTCTATCCAGACTATGTTTTCTTGGCATAGAGGCCACTGCTGGTTATCTAGACATTTTTCAGTGCTGAGAAATTCTCTACTACAGGCTTTCAATCATCAGACTGAGGAGATCAGATAAGGAATAAACCATTTTTCGAAACTACTTTCAGTGTTTCAGTAGTGCTAAAGTAGTTCAGGGCAAAGTCAAGGAAGAAACAATTTTAGAGCCTTTATTTTTAATTTGTTTGCATTTAATTCTTCGAGGCTATTTTATCATCTAGACAGCTTTAGGTCTTAATTGTGAACTGTATTATATCTTTAAACCAGTTTATGTGGTCATCTGACCTACTAACATTATTTAGAAAATTTTATAACCAGGGGGTTGTTTCTATTGTGGCATTGAGGATTTTGAGTGGGAGAAGAACAGAGATTTCCACAACTTTCAGAAATCCTAAATGGAAATACAGGCCAGCTGTCTAAAAAGTAGTTAGGAAGGTGGATGAAAATTAAAATGCTTAGAAAGTTTTGTCATCTTAAAGAGGGTGGGGAAAGTGACCCTTAACCTCTCAAGTCACTCTCAGAGGGAACAATGTTTGTAGAGGTTAAGCTTTGATTTTGGCAGTGCTGCTTGATTTAACCGTGTTGGAAAACTTGCACTTGTTTTCTTTTAAGAAAACCTTCCTTTGCCTTCTGTCCTACCTTTTGTGTTCATATGTTCCTTTCTTTGATTACAGTGTGTTTACCCACTGTTAAATATCTTTTTCCTATCAAGTTGTTTTTGGAAATTCAGAGATGCTTCAGATTTAAACAGTTGAATGGATCAACTCTTTCTCCATTGAGATAATTCCAAATACCAACGAAGGTGCTATTACTGTTTACAGATTCAGCTGCAGCTAACAACGTCAGAAAATAATGAACTGACCAGGAGTTTGGAGATGGTCCAGCATCAACTACAAGAAAAAGAAAGTGAAATTAAAAGACAAATATCAGAATACAAAGACAGACTACTTCAAGCAGAGAAAGAGCATCAGGATGCTCTGACAGAAGCAAACAGAAAGGTAAATCAGAAAATAGAAAGAGTAGTGCTGTGAGTTTTTAATTCAGTTCTCGTATTTGACAAAATTTTGCTGATACTATTGCAAAAGAATTTCTTTGCTAACAATATTTCCAAAATCTACATACCTTAGAACTTAGTAAGTGTTAAATTAACCTTTTTCCATATAGCAAGCACCTAAATGTGAATTTATCTCACAACTCAGTAAGCATTTAATCTATATAAAAATTCATTGGGACTATAACCTTGAAAATGAGGAAGCAACAGTATATTTAATCCAGGAAATTGTTGTTTTGGTAGGAATAGGGAAGAAAATTTAACCACTTCAGGATATAAGGACAAATTTATTGGAAATATATTTGTCAGATGGGCTATATGCAAAGAGCTATCAACTTCTCTGCAGAAATGTGTGAACATTTACTTGAGGCCAGTAGAACACAGGCAAACAACTTACTATAATTGTTTCTTAATAGTTATCATTCTTATTAATAGAAAGTAGATGTCAGAGCAAGTTATAGTAAAATATAAAGATTTTCTTATGACAGACTTCTTAGAGGCAAGATTCTAGCATTCAAAATATATACTTGAGATAAATTGCCCTTTCAGTTTTAAGGTCCTCAAACATAACATATTAAATTTGCTGTGGAATTCCTGTGGGTTTGTGATATGCTGTTAGGCACATCTTCAAGGTACAACTCAGTGTCCCTTTTATTATCGTAGTAATTAGGCACATTTTCTTTCTCTAGAATGAAGTAGAATTTGAGGCCTGTCATGAGAAGATTAGTTCACTGGAGCACTTTGTCAGGTCACAAAAATTGGAAATTGAGCGTTTGAAGTCAAATAACGAACAGCTAAACAATTCCCTTAAAGAAGCTAATCAAGCCTTAGGAGAACTCTTAAAAACTAAGGTAAGAGAAACCCCTAAGCATGACCAATTTCATGAGATTCCAGACACTGTGTAGTAAAATAAACATAGTATTGAGAACTGGTGCTCCAGAACTTTGGCTTGACTTTGATACAGCTTTTGTTTAACTAAAGAGAACACAGAGCCTGGAGAAAACATTGTTACTATTGATTTACATTAGATAAATTCTGTGTGCTGTGACTGAGATCGCCTAGAATTGGTTTCTGTGACCCTAAACACAGCAGTCTACAATGTCTGCAGCTGAGCTAAAACGTGGCTGGAATTCACTCAGAGCCTTTGCAATGCCTCTATTTTCTGTTTGTGAATTACTTTGATGGTAAAATGTACCGTCACCTATCCTAAGCATTAGTCTTGATAGATTGCTCTTGATTCAGGTTTATCAATTCCATTTTATATGGCATTCTCATTACAGTTATTAACTAGTGTAATTCTCTGACGGAATTGTTCTTAGTGATGCTGGAATATGAGCTCCACGTACTGTGAGCTACTGACAACTGGGAACAGTTCTTCATGTTCTTGGTTTGCTTTCTAGTAGCACAGGTGAAGCTTCACTGTCCATAAAATTGAATTTATGTACCAATAATCCCTGCATTTTTCTTGTTTTCTTGGTGGTTTGGGGTTTTTTGGGGGTTTTTTTGGGTTGGTATTTGGTTGGGGTTTTTTTTGGTCCTGCTTCAGTCTGTGCTTGATTTCTGGCTTCAACTCTGTACTCCCACTTCAGGAATAAGTGTCTCTCTAAATGCGCTCTTGAAGAAACACAGTCAATTCAATTTACTTGCAAGTAAACACAGAGTTACAATACACTCATCTTGCTCAACAGTTCTTTATTCTTAGGGCCTTCCACTGTGGAGTTAATTTCTTTAATAAGAGCAGTCCTGTGGGATGTGTGCCAGTGACAGAAAACAGTACCCATGGTAGTGTGAATGTAGCACACAAGGCTCTTAGCTGTGCTCACGGTGTGGTATTTGCACACCGGTTGGTACCAGACCGGTGGGATGATAAAAGTTTCAGGTTAGACATTGTGAAGAATTTTCTCACTGTAGGGTACAATGTTAAGTATTGGAAAGGGCTGCCAAGGGAAGTGGTGGAGTCACCATCACTGGAAGGGTTCAAGAAACAACTCAACGTGGCCCTTAGTGCTATGGATTAGTTGATATGGTGGTGTTCCATCAAAGGTTAGACTCGATGATCTTGAAGGTCCTTTCCAACTTTAATGATTCTATTATTTCATTTGACATTATAATGGTTAAATGGAGGAGTTATGTTTCTGGTGAAATAACTAAATTTCTTACTTTTTAGGCTGATAATAGTAACGTTATAATTCAGCTGAAGAAGGAAAATGAATATGCCCACAGTAAAATGCAGATGTGGATGAAATCCTGTAAGCAGTTGGAACAGGAAAAGGAAATGTTGCAGAAACAACTAGCTGAACATGATGAGCTGCTAAAGAAGGAAAATCTGACTGTGGCAAAGCATAATAAAGAAGGTAACTGAATCTAGATTATCTTAAAGCTTTCTTAGTGGTGCATTAGTCTGTAAAACTTTCTTGTTCCCTAAAATGTCCACTTGTACATGCAGCTCTAGTACAGAGCATGATTCTTAACTAAGATAAAAAATTACAAGTGCAAATGTCAAACATTTTTGAAATCTAGCTAATCTTTTTTCCTCTTCAAGTTATTGTCTCTCTTCTCAGAAACAGCACTAGGTTATGAATAAATACATTAAATATTAGATTTTTGGTGTTAAAAGTGGCTTAAGGAAGAACAGAGATGTTTTCCTTATTAAGCAAGGTTTGTGTGCAGGTTCTTTTATCATTTTTCAGCAAGCTTTTCCCTCTGATTCTCATGCTTTGTTCTTTATATTTTAGCTCGTCTCATGAGATGCACTGTATTGCAAATGATACTTAAAGCAAGTTAAGGGTGCAAAGTGAGCGCTGAGAAGTTACAAAACGAGAGGGAAAATGTTTCCCCGTGCACTGGTCAAGGATTATTTTCAAAATTTGCATGTTCTCTATTTAACGGGGACATTACTATGTCTATCATATTACTGAGTTTGTTTCACAGTCATTTTTTTATAGTTAAACTGTTACAGAACATGTATAATTAAAAGATGTGTGACCATTGTATTATAAATTCTTATGTATGCATAATTTTTATGTCAGTTATATGAATAATAATGTTTTTCCTTGAAAGATGCTGATGATAATGCCAGTACAGAAGAAATCAAGTTAAAATTGGACGAATTACAGGAATCTACAGAACTGAAGACCAGAGAAGCAAATGAGAACTTGGAGAAATACTGCTCTTTAATCGTTAAATATCATAAACTAGAGGAAGCAAATGAGATGCTGAAAACACAAGTCAGTTTGTTGAGTACTCAGCTGAAACAGCAAACGAGTGATGCCGTCAGCACTCCTTTGCTGAATTCAGATAAGTCATTAACAGTGAGCAAACAGTCTGTCAGAGAGAGAAGGTCAGATGGAGATACCACTAAGCTTTCAAGTAAAAGGCAGAGACATGAAGACAGCAGAAAAGACAATGGAGAACCAAGATCTCCTGCTCTTGAGACTTCATCGAAAAAGAAAAGGAAGTGTGATATCTCTCAAAATCTCTGTCAGGAGAACACTGACTGTGAGCTGGATGGGCTTCCAGAAATAGTGCAGAAAGGTATTTGTGTGTCTTGTGAAGGCGAATGTTTTCTGAGCACAGCAGGTGTGCTTTTCCTCTTTTTTTTTTTTTTTTTTTTTTTTGCTGAAGGGCTTTCACTCTGATGAGTTGGGGATTATGCAAACATTTTTGGTGACAGTGATGGAAGGTGAAAGTAGTCAATGAGAGACGCGGCAGTTGGTGGCAAGTTAGCTTTTGTGGAGCTCTGGTGTTAGACCAGCAGAACGCATTTCTGTTGGATTAATAAGTCCCATTCTGCTAAGAGTTAAATGGTTGTGGCAGTCTCCTGTGCTCCCATCACCTTACTTAGAGGTGTAGTGTGTAGTGAGGTGACTGGAGACCAGAAACTGGGGAGGACTGGTGTCTGGAGAGAAGCCCATGTGTGTTCCCCAAGTGTTTGCTTATTTGTGTGCTTTTACTTCTTTCAATACCAGTAATTAAAAGTGTGTTAATTTGCAAAACATGAAATCAAATAAATTCCCTGAGTTGAAACTGTCTTGCCCACAGCAGTAATACATTAACATCTCCATGAGAGTTCACTTTCCATCTGCTATGAATGCCATGAAATTAGGTAGCCCTGGTGTTCCATATAAGGGTTTACTGCAGCAGAGAGTAACTGAGAAGCCTGCACAAATCAGGGCTTGAAAAATATATTGTATGTTCAACTACCTATTAAATAGTACTTTATAATTAATGTAATTAGCATCAGTAAAGGACAAACCATAGAGGTACTGAATTGCCTCAACTTTGGTTACTCCCAGAAGTCAGAATTTCTAAGGCAAAACATTATTTGCATTTCACTTTCTTACCAGCATTACTATTTTTCTGAAAATAGATCTGTTCTGAGGATGTATGTGCCATACATCATATTTGACTTTTACGCTAGATAGAGAAATAACAGACAATCTGTAACGCAGTAGTTCTATGCAGAGAAAAGTATTAAAAATCAAGAGCATTATGTCACATTATCATGAATTAACCATTACTGGTTTTCAGTTTGAAATTACCCTCCACATAATAATGTAAAGAAAAAGACCAAACACTTGTTTGAATTTTTTTCTGTAGAATCGCTCTTGTAATTCAGTGGTTGTTCTGTGATAGCCAAGTTTTGCATTTGAATTTTGGAATGCACAAGATCTATTCAGCAATCTCTTTGTTCCATTTTCTCCAATGGAACAAATGATTTATTTCAGTCAGCTATTTTACTCTATTGTGAAAAAAGAAATCCACTTGAGGAAGTGGGATTGCTTTAGCTGGTTTTTATAGAAGCTGTTTATTTTTCAGGGTTTGCTGACATACCCACTGGCAAGGTCAGCCCTTACATTTTACGTAGAACAACACTGCACCTCAGATCCAGTCCCAGTCTGGCTTCCTCAAGTGAGAAGAGGCCTTTGCCTACACAGGACTCACAGAAGTGCAGGCCAGACCATCTTGGTGAGTGCTGCTGTTCGACACCTGGTGGCAGCAAACCACAAAAGGTAACTTGGAAAAGTTTTTATCTGGGTATGAAAGTCATGGGGAAGACTTAATGCATTCACTAAATGTATTCATCTTGCCAAGTCTATTTGAGGACATATCATTCTTTATGTTCCTCAAAAATACAGTGGAGAGAAGATCATAAATACTGAATAACTAAAATATGACGTAGGTCTTGACCATAGTAGCAATCTGCAAATTGTTCATGTGCTGTTATTTGTGAACTCATAGGAAAAACCAGTGAGAAATGTAAATTCAATACAGGTATATTTTCCATTTCTTATAATGGATATTAAAGAGCAGATATTCTTTATACTGTGGTTTCTTAGGTTGCAGAGAGAGTAACCACCAAAAGGACTAGCCTCTGGGAGTTCGAGCTTGAAGTTTTCTGCAAACAGATTTTCCTGGAATTTATAGAATAACTACAGATATTTGAGAGGCTATTAAACATGTAAATAAGGAACATGTGGATGATAAAGAATGGGTTGTGTTTGGAAGGGGCCTTAAAGATCAGTTAATTCCAACCTCCTTGCTGCAGATAGGGACACCTTCCACTAGACCAGCTTGCTCATGCTTACCAGACTTTGATGTCATCAAAACAAGTAAATACTACACAGTTATGTTTTGAAGTGGATTGTTATTAAAAAAAGTTTAGTAACTGAGGTTTACATTAACTTTGTTTTTTCAGTAATAGACACCTTGCTGACTGTTTCACAGTACATCAGAGTAACATGTTCTAAGATGATGCAAATGCTTTGCAGGTTATAGAAAATTGTTCCAAATTTAGGACAGAAATAAACCTTTTGTTGTCCAAAACCTTCTTCAAAGTTTGTAACCATGTTATCTCAAGTTGAGCAGTAAGACAATAGTTATTGATAGCTCTTTGTGTGAGGGCTGCACAGAAATATGTCAGTAGATAAGCAGATAAAATCCTTCCAGTTTGCCAGGTTACACAAAAGCATTCTCTTGACAATCAACGAAATCTTGCACATAGCTTTTTGGGGTTTTTCTTCATTTTTTCTTTTAATCCAGTTAGTTTGTATTTGCACATAAAGTATTTTGGCAAGATACCACAAGTAAGTAAAGGCAAGTGCCACATAGTTAATGAAGGTACAGCTTTTGAGGCCAGAAAGCACCATTGGGAAGACAGATCAGAGCCATAATTTGTTTGGAGCTACAGCAACAGGAAATCTGTGGTTTGTAGTGAGAGTAAATCCACTGAATTTGTGTATGTTATTTCAAGGGGTAATTACCCCACTTGCCAAGAGTTTGCTGCTTCTTACAGACATTGCCTGGAGGTCTGTGTTTTGTTACTGTTTCATTAAGTGATGCCAATAAATTTCATTTATACTCCTTTATGTCTGTTTCCCTATAACTTTAGAAACAAGTGATGCTGCTCGTAAAGAATCTGAGTAGTGAAAAAAGAAAGGAAGCCTCGGTCTCAGAAAGTTGTGTAGTAATGACCTGCCAGACTGGTGTAAGCTTGTAGACTCTTGCTGACCATAGTCAAGGTTGTAGCAAGTAACAAGAAATCAGTAATAATTTTTTTCTAATTTTACTGGGGGAGGGATTTCCCCAACATTCCTCCTTTTTTCTCTAAGTTTGTATTGTCTAGGTTCAAGGACAGGCTACTCCTCACCTTCTACTAGATCACAGTAATTAAGATTTCATTGTTGGTTTTGTTTCCCCCCAAGTGTAAATATGCAAAAGTCATCAGCTCCAGGAATTAGTGCCCTTCTCTCTTGGACACCGCTGGATATGTGCATTGGTTTTATTTCAAGATGATGTACATTTGGGAATTTCTGGAGGAATTGCTCATATTGTTTCACCATTTGTTGAAACCATCAAAAAATGTTGTTTCATGCTTTATATTAATACAGTAAATGGTGTGTTTTGTTTTAAAACTGAAATAAGCCTTGTTTCCTTCTCTTTGACAGATACTTGTATGTAATTTATTTCAAATACTCTTTCAAACTCTTCATACTCTTGCAAATTTCTCAAGGTGTTTAAAATGTGCCTGTCATGTTCATATGCAAATTTATTCACTTTTTAATGTGAATTTAATGTAGAATTTAAATTGAGTGCTTTGGCTGCACATCGGTCAAAATGTGAAAGCAGGTGGTTTCTGTCCAGATGTCAGCAAAAAAAGTGACACCTATGCTTTATGTTTGCAGAATATGTACAGAAAAAATTAAATACAGCTCTTGGTACACACTACTAGGTACTTTAGTAAACAGCTTAAGAGTACTGTCTGTTCCTTGTGTAGCTTTTTTCTGTTCCTGGCAGTAGCTTGCCAGTAGTGTAGCAGATATTTCATCTCATACCACAACAAAGCAAGAGTTATCAAGCCTCATTGTGTTGTGTATTCAGAGTGATAAGTGCCTTAAAAGTATTTTTTTTCTGTTTTCAATATGTCTGTGTTTTTTGTAAATTCCCGATATTTAGTCTTTTGCAGCAAGTCTTTTGACCCAAGGCAGAAAGCATATATGGTTTTCCATTACCAGTAAACAAGGATGTTTTTGTTTGTGTTACAGGAAAATGGTGAGCAGCAGTCCCAAGCTTTTCCACTGATGAATTCTACATCAAGGTCACCTCTTTGCCTGCATAAACAACCTCCGAAACCTCTCTCTGATAATACCAGGGAGAGTCGTATGATGCACAAAGCAAAAAATTCCCTAAATGAACAAGGATTATCTGAGCAAGATGAGCAAAAAGAAAATTGTAAGGTGCAGTAAATCTGACTTAGTCACAACTCAGAATAACTGGTGATCAAAACCCATTTGTAAAATAAGTATCAGAACTATATGGAGGGCACCATTTTCTCTCTCCAATGAGTAATGATATATGGTTTCTGCAGAGCTTGTTTGTGAATATTTACTAATACCAGTAGTCACTCAAATTGGTGAGATAATAGTGAACAGATATAATTGATCTTCTAGAATCACAGAAGCAGTTAGGTTGGAAAAAAACCTTTGAGATCATTGAATCCAACCTATGACCTAACACCACTTTGTCAACCAGACCATGGATCTGATTGCCACATCCAGTCTTTTCTTAAACACCTCCAGAGATGGTGACTCCACCACCTCCCAGGGCAGCCCACTCCAATGACCAATCACTCTTTCTGTGAAGAATTTCTTCCTAATGTTCAACCTAAACCTCTGCTGGTGCAGCTTGTCTGTGTCCTCTTGTCCTGTTACTTGTTACCTGGGAGAAGAAACGGACCCCCACCTGGCTACAACCTACTTTTAGATGTGATTGTAGAATTATGATTGTAGAATTTTCTGTAAATACTTCTTTATAAATCTGTTAAAAAAAGAAACCATAGAAGTGCCCACATGTTCCCATGTAGTTAATTGTTGTCATTTTAAATGTGTATCAATCATTTACAAATGGAAAATAAACTCACCTAAGTATCTAAAAATACTAGTTTATAGGAAAAATGTGGCAAACACTATTGGATGATTGAAAAGGAAGCAGTGGCTTAGGTACTAGGTGCAAGACGAAAAATATAGAACCAGCTAGAAAGTGAATCCAATGCACAGGGCTCTCTCTTACTCATTCCCTTCTTCCCCCTTTCCCCTTCTCTCGTTCAATGATCTCTTTCTCATTCACTTCTTCCTGCTTTTTCGCTTTTCTCGTTCCTTGCTCTCTCTCTCGTTCCCTTCTTCCCCCATTCCCCTTCTCTAATTCGTTGCGCTCTCTTTCTCATCCTCTTCTTCCCCCTTTTTCGCTTCACTCATTCGTTGCGCTCTTTCTTGTTCCTTTCTTCCCCTGTTTCACCCACACTCGTTCATTGCGCTCTTTCTCATTCCCTTCTTCCGCTGTTTCCCCCACACTTGTTCGTGGCACTCTTTCTCGTTCCCTTCTTCCCCCTTTTCCCCTTCACTCGTTTGTTGCGCTTTTTTTCCTCAATCCCTTCTTCGCCCGTTTTTCCCCGCACTCGTTTGTTGTGCTCTTTCTCATTCCCTTCTTCTGTGTTTTTCCTTTCCCTTGTTCGTTGTGCTCTTTTTCTCGTTCCCATCTTCCCCCTTTTTCCCTTCACTTGTTCGTTGTGCTCTTTCTCGTTCCCTTCTTCCCCCTTTTTCCCTTCCCTCGTTCGTTGCGCTGTATTTCTCATTCCCTTCTTCCTCCGTTTTCCCCGCACTCGTTCGTTGCGCTCTTTTTCTCATTCCCTTCTTCCCACTTTTTCCCCCGGCACTCATTCATTGTGCTCTTTTTCTCGTTCCCTTCTTCCCACTTTTCCTCCGCACTCGTTTGTTGCGCTGTATTTCTCGTTCCCTTCTTCCCACTTTTCTCCTTCACTCGTTCGTTGTGCTCTTTCTCATTACCTTCTTCTGCCTTTTTCCCTTCCCTCGTTCGTTGCGCTGTATTTCTCATTCCCTTCTTCCTCCGTTTTCCCCGCACTCGTTCGTTGCGCTTTTTCTTGTTCCCTTCTTCCCCCGTTTTCCCAAGCACTCGTTTGTTGCGCTTTTTCTCGTTCCCTTCTTCCCCTGTTTTCCCCTTCACTCGTTTGTTGCGCTCTTTTTCTCGTTCCCTTTTTCCCTTCACTTCTTTCACTCGTTGCTCTCTCTCTCTCTCTCTCTCTCTCTCTCTCTCTCTCTCTTATCCCTTCTTCCTGATGTAATAATACTGTGCAAGTAGGGGTGAGACATGATTCAAACAAAGCCAAAGAGGACTGTCTGTTTCCCCGAATCTAAGCATCTGACAATGTACTTCTGTAGCTGAGGGTCTTATGTTGATCCTCACATTTGCCAAACGGCTCTTGGCTACCCCGTAATCCTCTGCAAGATGGGGGTGAGCACTTTGTACCAGGCCAGAATGGACCCTGTAACAACAAATTTGTTCTTTTTCTACCAGCAATGGCTGGCTGCTGCTCCTCTGCAGGTCACCCTTTACCTCGACAATGCTTAACCTCAAATCTGTCTCTATGAACATCATTGAAGACCTGTACTTGATGTAAGGAGAGTGGATGTGTTGGGAAATGGTCAGGTGTCAAGAAATATCTGTATAGAATGCCCTGAGTTACCTCCTTTTCATTCAAGAAAAATCTTCTCTGAGATATCAAAAGACAGTGACTTATCTGGAAATAGCATGTAAGAATCAATACAAGAGAATAACCCCATCCAGTTCATGATAATGCACTTGAATTTAGGATGCTTTGTTACAAAAATGCTCACCCCAGCTTGTGGATCTCAAAGGTGTAACTGGGCTTGCTCAGTAGCATAAACCAACTTAACACTATAGAAAAAGGTAACATCAACTCCATCAGTCATTATCCAACTAAACAGAAATGAGTTTCAGATAGTTCATATTGCTTATGCTCACCTTGCCTGGCCAGGTATTAGGGAAATCAGGCTCCTGTACATGAGCAGTAGTGCCCTAAGGCTCTAAGGTGCACAGCAGATAGGCATTTTCACATTGTTGTTGTTATTTTGTCAGGAAGATGTTTCTCCTTTCGAAACGTGTGTAATAATGTTTTCTACTCCTTGGAAAAGATTCCTTAAAATAAGAGACAATACTTCTGTTTCAACAACTTTTGAAGTATAATGATACCTTCTACATCAAGATTAGTTTTACACTCAAAGCAGAGTGGTTTTCTCTTTTTACATATACATACACACCATTATTCTGCCTTTCTTACAGTATTGTCTGTCAGAATGCAGTTTAGGAGAACAAATCATCTATTCATCAGTCTAACAAAAAAATCTTTAAAAAAATTCAACATTTGTATCACGTGTTTAACAGAATCAAACAAATACATGTCTTTTTCCTTGTTCAAAAGAACAAAATCTTGCCACACAAGTTATCCTTCAGTAACTAGATAATACCTGTGCTTGGGGTCATAGCAGTAGATCTTGTGGCTTTTTCTTAAACATCTCAAGTTGTTTGTTAACTCAAGTGTTAGGTAATTAAAATTATCATTGTGGCATTATGCCTAAAGACATCTTCCAGAGAGACTAAAAGGGGCCCATCTCAAAGGATACATTTTCTTGCCTCATCTTCTGTCAGGGTACTGACAAAGTAGCTCATAAAAGCTAAATTATTTCAGACCAAATTTTGTATCTTAAAATTACTGAAGGATCATCTGTGGAATTATGGAAATTTTAAAAAAATTAACTCTCTTGAGGTAGAAGCATGGGTATGAAGAGGCTTTGCTGGCCGACAATAAAAAAAACCCAAACAAAACTGCTGGTTTTCTATTTTAATCTGATGCCTTGAAAAGTGTCCCACTTGGAGAAGAGTGTGGAAAAAACATCTATCTTTAGAAAACTGTCTAATCTTAACCAGACAAGTTTGAACAACTATGCTATAATGAAAGAAGTGACTCTCATCAGTAAAAGAAAGCACTGAGACTTCATTTGTTACATATTTTCCTACTTGGCTGCATTTGTATTTCATAAGCCTTTAGATTTCATTAATGTAAAATGTTTGCATTTTGAAAGGTTACAATGACTAGGTTTTTTTAGCAACTAGTATGTGTTAGAGTACTGGGTAATCTCAGCTTTTTGACATAGGTTAAGATTTTAAAGACATCTTAGATTAATGCCTAAATCTCTTCAAAGTGGGACTTAATATTCTACATTCTGTTGCAAACTGATGAGACTTCAGGTCACAACTCACATAGGGAAGCTGTATCAGGAACATAATTTCCAACCTATCTGTATATCAAGCATGCAGAGGAAAAAAAAGTACTTCATCAGATTTCCTAGTATTATTGCATAGGATGTATTTTGTCAGCTCTCTGTAATGAATGGAAGGGTACTTGTATGTGGCTTTCTATTCTGATTGTGAAAGTCCCTGTAAAAATCTCTTTGGTGCTCTGCTATTGCTCTTAGCATGCTAACCCAGTTGTTGCCATAGTAATACTGTGTTACATCACAGGAAGATGCATTAGCTGGATCTCTTTCTGACTTTCCTGTTTACCCAAGGTTTACATTGTAATTGGTGTAAAATGTAGTTTGCTGTCCCAAGTGGTTTTGCATGCTCCCTGAAATGCCCCAAGTTCTAAGTTAAAAGCATGTTGCAGGAATGCTGGCGTCCTTCTGCCATGTTCCCCCACAGCTGATGGAAGGGTCTGGGTGGTTTGTGATGTTCAGCTCTTTCTTCAGACTTTGAAATATTCTTCTCATTTTTACCTAGTAATGAAAGAAAAACATAAAAGGAGATTTGTTTGTCTGCTGCTCAGGATTATTATTATTATTATTATTAAGGGCCGATGTTTGAACTGATCTCTCAGGTGTCAGAATTTAAAATGTTCCCAGGTCAGATCTTGCCTGGACTTGTGGAGCCCACTTGGCTGCAGAGGAGATTAGGAGTTCTCTGCATGGCCCTGCAGCTCCACCCTTGGGGGCAGTGCTGCCATTTCTAAATTTGCTGGCTCACAGCGGGACCACTTGGAACAGTCTGCCCTTCCAGTGACGGCCGGTGGGAGGGAGAGATGGAGCTGAAAGAAGAATCTCACTCTCCAGCTAATTTTGTTGGTGTGCCCTACAGTTGATGCAAATGAATACACTTTTAAACAGAAAGAAAAATACCAGGAGGAGCAGTGATGAATCAAAATGTGTCTGGTCTCAGAAGTGTGTATTGGACAACAGAGCGATAGCGCCCTAAAACCTTGAACGTGATGACAGAGAAAAGTGCAACACGCTCCTGTGGGGATCTTCTCTGTACAGCACATGACAAACAAATTCCTTTTACACAGCTTAACATTGCTGAACAAGGTAAACACTGTAGGAAAAAAACCAGTGCCACTCCGTGGCCCAGGTGCTGGAGTACACTCCAGATTTGTCCCAGAACTAGTTTCAGGTGCCTGATCCTTGTTCTTTCTGTTCAAGACTTCAGCTATCTAACCCTTAAAATGATTCCACCTCCCTCTGCTTCTGCTATCTTGTCATAAACAGCCTTAAATTACAAAAGGCTGATGGTTATTTTCTGCAGAAAACATCAATTGAAAACAGCTATTTGAACTTCTTAACGATGTTGACAACTGAACGCAAGGTGGACTGTGGTGAAAGCACACTGGCAGTAGTAGTATTCAAAGGCAATGTTGTAGGTTTGCTTGATATATGGACTGGTCTGTCTATAGCTCCAGGGACAGGAGATAGGAGATTATCTCTGTATATATAGAATATATATATTATATATGTGTGCGTATACTCTCTGACACACTTATATGCACACCCGAGCACTTATTTTAGTGTAGAGTTCAGAAACTCTGTGGAACATAGGAAAACAGGATGTAGCTATAAAATAGCTAAATCTGTTTGGCTTTTTGCATGGTTTTATTCCTGGAAGCTTTTTTAACAGCAGACAAATCATGATCTCTGTTGACAATACAGCTGTTGAAATATTTCAGTGAAAGGTCTGATGGGTGCATAGAAAAATCAGCAGCTCTTTGTATTTTGCTTTTCTGCTACTCTGCTTCATAAATTAAACAGATGGAAGCTCAGTGAGAATCTGCTCTGTGCTGGATACAGAGGTTCCTTTATTTCAGGGCTCCTTTATTTAAGTGGCCTGCTGAGTACCACATAAAATACAGTGTAAATACATTTGATCTTGTGAAGGAAGATTGACTTTTTCATGAAGACTGTGTATCCACATCTGACTACTGATTTTTTTCTTCTTTTAGAGGCAAAATGGGAATTTGGAAGTTATTAACTGTGGTCAGTGCCTGCTTTGATATTTTTTTTTTCCCAGTATAAAGAAAGGGAAGTGTTCTGTATTCTTTTGACCCCAACTTGAAAAATACTCTGTTTTCAGCACTGTTGTTGATATTGAAACTTATGTGTGGTTTTAGGCACTGCCTGGCACTGAGGGATTGAAGATTTTAGTTCTTCTGAGGGGAGCATAGTTTGGATTACCTTAACTTTGGACTAACGTAATTATCTTAGATTCTGATCATGGAGGTTAAAACTAGTAATGGAGAAGACTGATACTTCATCCTATGGGATTTTTCTTTCTCTTCAATTTCTTACGAGCAATTACAGAGGAAAGAATCTATTTTGTGATTTCTGGATCTCCTACTTGCTTAGCTGCTTTAACTTGGTTAGCTGCTCTTTTTCTTCTCTTTTTATCTAAGTGTTTGGTGTCTGGCTCCTGATGTTATCTTCAGGTCAACAAATGTATTGCTGAGACAGGCAGTTACACATGAAAGTATTGGTTTATATCAAAGAATCTAAATAAGAATCTCCCCTTAAGTGCACATCCCCTTACACTGTTTTAAGTGTGAGTCAGAAGGGTACCAAATGATTGGTTTGCTTAGGTGTCTCCATCCCCATTGCTGACTTCTTTGACAAAGTAGCACTCTTGTGTTGAAAGCATCATTTTAATGTGCTTAAAATGACAAGTTAAAAAATGAAAGGTCAGTGCAGGGAGGAAAATATAGCCTTGAATGCTCTGCCAGAGCTTCCAAAATGTAGCTGAGTTTATGGGTTAAGTTCACATGGTGTTCAGCTACAGCTTAGAACTAAAAGATGGGGAAAGTAAAGTCTTGTCTTTGCTCTAAAGCTGATGCTTTGACAAAACACACAGTCCTGTTTTAGGACTGCTGCTGGAATAGCCATATTCCATACCCAGATACCTGGGAAAGCGTTGCACCCTGCTCTTATGAGCTCTAACAAAGGAGACCAAGTGTTAATTCTTCCCCACTTGTTTCTTATCCAGTATCTCTTCATCAGCAGAGGGAACTGGGGGATTTTACAGTCATTTTAAAGGCAATTCTCCTGGGCTCAACCACCACAGTTGCTATTTCTGCATTGCTGTCTAGGGTACATTGAAAAAAATGTTGATGGGAATGTAAGTGATTGCTGGCTTGCTGTAGCAGGCAGGAGGATTCCACAAATTCGCATCGTCCCTGTGGTACACTGGAGACACTTCTATAAATTCAGTAATGCAGCTATGATTATTCTTCTCCTCGCCTCCCAATTAACCAGTACTGCACATATTGTTCCCTGTCAAATATCTTATTTTGTCAGATGCCAGAGAGCAGTGTTGTTCTCTTTTCAAATTGCTGGTTTGATTTCTGGCAGTACTTGATTGCTTTAAAATGTACTTTCTGCATCCATTTTCCTCAATACTTAATTAACTGGAGAAAACTACTGAAATGAGGTTTCAGTTAAGTAGGTGTTTCACTTTTGTCCCCACTACCTCATTCATTTATTTCCTCTAGCTCACTCAAGTAGTCCCAGAAACTTTGTCTTCCATTTGCAAGAAATTTTTCAGTCCAGATCATCTATCTTTTAACTAAATTCTCCTGGAAAATCCCATTCTGGAAGATGCAGTTTCCATCTACACTAAATACCAGAAAAAGCTGGAAACAAGCACCTCTTTTCCAGGTCACAGCTGTTGCAGCATGAGCAGTGCCTGAGCATCATCTGTGGTACTTCTGTGCCTTCACAGGGTTGTCTTTAGGGTACCTACAGTGCAGGTGACTGCTAGAAAGCACTTGGCTCTCACCTTTATCCCCCCTCTTTTGGTGGGGTGTCTTCAATGGGAAGTGCCTTGCCTGCAGGAAGCTCCCATGGAGTAGAACTCCATGGAACACATTGCATAAAGTAGAAGCAAATTTATCTTTTCTGTGTGACAAAAATGTGGGAGATTGCTACATCATAGCTTGGGACTGCATGTAGTCTAAGGTTATGCCTACCATGTGCACAGGTTCCTCATAGGTTAAGACACCAGCTTGAATATCCAGAATTCATTGGAGTAAAACAGATGCTTTTTAAAATACTTTGTTGTGACCCCATGTGTTTCTCTATTTCAGCCTTATAAGGCTACACGTGTCCCCTGGTAGAAGGATGGATCATGTTTGTATGGTACTTGTCCAGTTTTACAGTTGTCTTCATGTTTGGAAACTCTGGTTTACATAGGCAACTTGAAGAAAAGGGTATTTGCCACTGCAGGCACACCATTGAATGTGCATGTGAAATGTATAAACAGCCAGAAATTAATACATCCAGTTGAAACTTCAGAAGAAATTTAAGAAATTGAAATTAAACTATTCATGCTGGAATTTCTAAGACTTTGCCAAGATAGAATATCCTACTTTAAGTCACATGGGTAAGAGAACTTGTTTCACAGGACATTTCCCCTTCTGCCTGTGATGGGGCCACTGGGTCAGTACTGGTTTGGAAGAAAGTTTCCACACACTGGATCACTGACATTTTCTGTTGTGAGAAGAATAAACTTGGGTCCTGTGCTCATCTCAGAGCAATCATTTTCATTTTTACTGGTTTACTTTATAAACTTTCCCATGTGCAGTATCTAATTATGGTCCATTACAAAATGCTGTATTTAAATGGTAACAGTGCACAGGGCTGAAAGGGACTGTTGGTAAGTTGCTTATTCACTTTGATGATTAAACCACTAATTATTGCATTAGCATCCCAAACCACAGTCATTTGTGATGTGTCTCCTCCTTAGGCAATCCCATGAGGCATGATGGGCTAAGTAGAAAGGGTACGGCACTTGGAGAAGGGAAGGGCGAAGAACACGTAGGAGATAGTGCCAGGGATTAAGCAGAGTTGCTTTCTCCTGTGTCTGCTCCAGTGTGACTCAAGATAGTGCTGGGGTGTGGTACATCAAAAAGAGGGGATTTTTTTGCCTTAGAAATGTAAAAATAGACCTTTCCACTAATGGCTGTGAAAGACCCTATGACGCCTTCTGCCAGGTCTTATCACTGAGGCCATACTTGCACAGTAATCAAATGAAATTATTTTATTTGGTTGAAAAAAAAGGCTTTTCAGCTTCCACACCACTGTGGTGTGCAGTTGCCTGTGCTGTTCTATGTTCCTGTTCTGAAATGTTTGGTAACACTGCTGGGTGCCATTTATCAGATGTCTTCCATCTTGCCCTCATCTGAGATAAAGCTTTTGGTGTCATTACACTGTATTTTTTTGAAAATGAACACTTTATGATCCTCCTAAAAGCAAAGGCATAAAACAAGTGTAAGGTATTACTTTGTATCTTCAGAAGCTTTTGGCTTTATATGATAAAATTCCCAGAAATAAGTTACTTGGAACAGTTTGCCCATTGGAAGACTGATGAGCACTGCATCCCTCACCCCTGCAGGTGCTGTGTTGGTTTCCCATCAATTTCCTGAAATGATGCACTTACAGACCCATTCCAGTGGCTATTTCAAGCCCAGGAGACACGTTTTGCACTTTCCTGGATTATATGAGCCACCCTTTTACTTGTACCTCTTAGCAAGGACCAGCATTTATTTCTTTCTAAAGGAAATATTTTTTATGGAATTATGGCTTCTCAAAATGTATCTAAGTACGGATCAGATTCTGCAGCCAATATGTCATCCTTGCACTTCTAAAGGTATAAAACTGTCTGATGCTGGATTTGAGCAAGTGGCTAGATAAAAATTCACAATTTTCACAAGCTTTCCTGAGTAGAGATCATTTCATTACTACAGAAAATGCGGGAACCTGTTTCCTCTGTGAAAATTTGTTGGAAAAACTCTTCCATTTCCTAATTTGTGTGGTAGGAAAAAAAAATACAGTCATTCTAAACCAGAAAAGAATATTTGAATATCCTGGGCTGGGCAGGTGAAACAAGCCCTCAGCTGAAGACTTCTAAGCAGACCACTGAATGCAGTCTGCAGAGGCAGTGAAACAGTGTGAACAGCAGAAATAAATTTTGGTGGAAGGACTGGTGCATGCTTTCTCCTGGGCATGCTATTTGAAATTGCATATCCTAAAGAAAAAAAAAAATATTGCTCATCTGACATACCTTGATGAATCAAATTGAAAATTACCTTGGTGGAAGTGCCCTCTGTGGCCCCTTTACAGCAATAACTGTGCCATGCAGGCATGTAGAGAATAGCACCAAAGGTGAAGATGATAGTAATTTCTAAAGGCTTTTGTCGTTGAGACACTTTCTTAACTCCATGTGTTTCCTATATTTTTCTCCACTCTCTTCTTCCCTGCTCTGCAGTTATCTGTTTCTTAATAGATTTAGGCAACTAATTGCATTCTTCTTTCCCTCAGTCCCCACATAACATCCCATGGAGTGTGTGACCTTCTCCCCAGAAGAGTAATGGTACTTTTTCTCAAAGCTGGAGGAGAGGCTGCAGGTACTAGAGACATGAATTCCCTAGTAAGTGGTGAGGATTGCTTGGGTATGGTGTGTGGACAAACACGAATGGTGGGTTAGGCAACACATTTGGGTGGGTTTAAGCACCCTCATGATGTTTAACTAGCAGTAGACCTAAGTGAGGTAGTTTCAGGGAACAGATCTCAGACATTGTCCTGGAGCAAATGCCAGCAGGAACTTGGAGAGGGATGTGTTGGTTTTGGATAGCAAATACACAGAAGAGCAGATCCCAGAGAAGGAAGTACCCAAATAACAATTTGGCCGGTATCCAATATGGGTGAAAAGGAGACATTTCAAAGACCTGTGTTTCCATCTTCTTATTTTGTCTGTCTGGCCCAGAAAGCAGTGATAGGAAATAAAAACAATTTGATTTGAAGACATCAAAATAAAAGAGAAAAATATACTTTTGCAGGACAAAAGTCCACTAGCTATGGAATTCATTTCCATCCACTGGCCAATTCACTTGGCATTTGAAAGCCTCACAGTGATTCAGCTTCCATTACTTTTCTTGTGGGAACTGTGCCTGGTCTAATATATGTCACTGCTCACAAGCTTCTCTTGGTGTAAGTTCTACTTACACTTCTTGTTTAACCTTTCCAAAGAACACTTCTTTCTCCTGTGGCAGCTGTGTTCTTCTATTATACAGAGGCAGTTTGGTTCCTTTTCCTTTCATTGATGCATGGCTAAACATGCAAATATGTGATTAACACTAATCTTTAAATCGGTTTTTGGCCAATTTTATTCCTTTTTTCTGAATTTCTTTAAAATCTTTAGTCAGTATCCTTGAAGGGGAAGATACCAGGCTTAAGCTCTACTCAGGTGCAGAACAATGTGTTCCTAGACATCAAACATGTTACAGTAGGACGTAGCAGAAATCTGCTACTGCTTACAAACTCATCCTTCTGGAAGCAATCATCTACCTTCAGTTTCCTGTTAAAGGTTCCTCAGCTCTATCTCTAAGGCAACAGTTGACCGTACAAATATGCTCAGCATCCTCTAGTCAGATGTAAAATACATATCCTCTCAAACTGAGGTGCAGCTGCTAATTTTTTTTCCCACAAAACTGACTAAATTTCACTAATTTCAACTCAGATAATTCCCTAAACACTTTTTTCACCTACTGCCTGTCAGTCCAGCAACTAAACAGTTACCAAAACACCACCTCTCTAATTGTAGCACTTTGAAAGACAAAATAACATTCTGCATTCTAATTATTTTATAATTCCTTTGATTGTTGTTTATTCAATGTGCAAATCATGTGTGCAACTCCCACATGCCTAGTGTTGAAGGAAGCATAATTGTAAATGGTTATAAATTTGCAGAAACAAACCAAGGTAGCTTGTTTAAAAGCCACACTCTGCCATTTCCTCAGAAATGTTCCCACCTGAGTCTGCTTATGAGGTGTTGGACTTGGGTCTTCTCAGCCTTTGGAGCCTGCCTTCCCCGTTTCATGGGCAAATGCTTCAACCAGTCTGGGATAACAGCAAAGACAATGGCAACACCACTAGTGCCACTTCCTCTGCAAATGACTTTTCAAAGGAAAACAGTGTCTTCTTTCCAATTTTTTCAAAGGGCAGTTATAAGCCCTGCTCTCAGGAGAGGCCTCTAAACCCTGGATTAGCACAGGGAAATGTGCTTTTGCTCATCCTAGATAAGGTGACAGACTTGCAGACAGGAGAGACAGGACTGTGGCCATGTATTTGTGCCTGGCATTTCCTATTGTCTCTCCACAGGCCCCTTCCCTCTCAGCGTGGGAGATGTCTAGATAAGCATTTTGAGGTGTATAATTCTCAGCAGACACTACCTGGGGAGCCTTAATGTTGGACTTGGAGTTTTACATTCTGCTCTGGTGACCAAACTCCTAAATGCAAGCTATTAAAACACAAAGTCTTCTTACTGGATCTAGTCACAGCATCCAAGTCTATTTTGCTGGTCTACTCCAGAAAATAGCAGTCACAGCAAAAAAGTGCAGCAGCAAACATTCTTAGTGAACAGGTTTTATGTAATTAAAGTCATTCTGCATGCTAACTACATTATTTATCTTTTAGAAACATTATTAGAGCAAGACACAAAAATGTACAGAAAACCAGCCCTCCATGGAAAATACCCTTACTGCTGCTTTGGTAGAGGGACTTTCTCCTTGCTTTTTATTAAAATTGCGTGGTCATCAATCTGCCATAAATTGTTGCTCTCCCTTGATGTACAACATTTCCACTGGAGGTGACAGAATATTTAATATTAGATGTTTTTTGCTCACCTCATCAAGGTTATGCCTCTTACTTTTAATGTGCATTTGAAATACATCTTCTAATGCCCTTAAAAAAAACGAAAAAGGAACATCAGTGCAAAAAACCTCAACTGTTCAAGGTCCATATACTTTCAAAATGAAAAATAACTACTCAGCCTGTTTTTCAGATCACACCATCCCAACTTTTCACTTTTGCTCCATCCCCTCCCCATCTGCCTGTAAGTGGATTTAAAAACTAAAATCTTAAACATTTTAAGGTTTTTGGTTATTCTCATCCCAAGTGCCTGCTGTTTGGCAGGAACTGTGTTAGGGAAAGACTTTCATATATGTAATTCCAATTTTCCCTTCCACTTTTAATAAAAATACAGGAGTACTGGTGCTGCCCATCGCAATGCAGCAGTCCCCCCCTGTGTTTTGGTGGGGCCTAAGTCTCCCTTGCTATTGCCAAGTTCTGTCCCACCACATCGACTAGGTGAAAATGCTGCAGGTACTGGGGTGCTGGGCAGTACTGCAAGCAGCCTCCTAGATTCATTTATAGCTCTTTTTCCTTTGTCCAGGATATGGTGCTACTCAAAGAGGGCTTTGGAACTACCTCTAGCTAGCACTTTTTAGATTCTGAAGGTCATTTGCATGATCTCTTTGCTCTTGGGTCTCCTTTTCAGTAACTTCTAAGGGAAACACTGAAGGTTGGACTTCCGCGCTCATGGTTTGGTTAATAAGTGTACTAGGGAAAGGGAGATGTCTTCAGAAAGTTCTCTCAGTAATTTTTTTTATAGCTATGATCAGCTATGAGCAAAAGATGTGTGAAATGGTAAAAATAAAGACCTACCTGACTAGGGAAATTAGGTCTCCAGGTTCTGCAATCATAACTCAATTAAATCTAACCCAATGGTTGCATTTTCAGCAATATCTGCAATGAGCTGGAGGGCTCATCAGAGCTGGTTTGGTTTTAGACTATATATTAGAATTTGGTTTTATACTGTATATAGAATTGGGAGGGCATTCATGCTTTTATCTGTAGAATGCTGGCCTAAATAAATGGAGACTTTAAAATGTATTCATCATATAATTCCTGTAGCAGCAGGGTAGCTAAGGCCGCTAGTTGTATTTCTTTCCTAGTTAGACACAAAACCTATTTAGAAATTAATCCTCTGATTAAAAATGAAAGGATATTATTGATTGTTCACTTTTCTTCAGTAGAGAAATTAAGTTCTGTTATTAGACACAACCTGAGAACACAATGGATTATTTTTCACATACATTTAGTAAATTTTATTTTTGAGGGAGGAGTGCACAGCATCTAAACCACCTCCCTCTAAAGCCAGCAGAGCAATCCTCTCACCCTGCAGGCCTGAGCAGGGACACAAACACACAGACACGCCCTTATCTTTTCTTTAACTCTATGTATGGGCTGGCATCATACTTTGTGACCCTTTTTCAATGTAAATGAATTAGTGTATTTCAAATCTGCTACTGTTCCTCCCAGTGTATCCAGAAAATTCACTTGTAATTTGGGCCTCATGTTTGTCTGAAAACCAAAATACCTAGAAGAAAGGAGGGGAGCTATTACCTTTAACTGATTGCTCAGGAAACAAACCTAGTACTTGTGCCAATGGCCACTTGTTTTCTTTTAAAAGGGGCTTAAGGATTTTAACTTAAATCCTCTAAATTGAAAGAGAAATATCGTGGTGTCAGGCTAAGCTGGATTGATTTGGGGGGTTGGCACCTCTCTAGCATCAAAGCACTTAAAACTTAAGGTAAAATCCTCTATCAAAAAAGAGTTTCTCCCAGTTAGAAATTGCATAGGAAAGGGGGACAAAATGTTGTCACTTTTAGCAGGGCTATAAACACATATGTGGTTTATCACAGCTCTCTAGAGATTAGAAATGTGCTGGATTACTATTAGAATGTACAGAACATGAGCCCAGAAAAGGTTGCTGCAGTTAGACACCATCAGCATGAAGTGTGTTTGGCTCTGACCTTTATGTGTGAATCATTAACTTGAGACTGCACGTATCCTAAAGAATGCAATCATTGCAGTTATTTATTTTGCTTTTATAGGAGAGAGGAAGAACTCTAAACACAGAATCTTGCTCTGATGAACTTTGCTAGGGAAGACCCATTGTAGCTCCATGGGTTGCTAGCTCAAGTTTGGCTGGGAACTGGAATGAGTGTTGTAACAATAATATCCATCACCATCCTGTAGAAGGGAATGAGCTTGAGAACAGGGCCAGTGAATATGATATTTCCATATTTCTACTAGAAGTCAGTGGGAAATACGAGGCTGGCTGAGAATATTTTCTGTTCAGGTACTCAGTTTAAATCATGACTCCCATACAGTGCAGTCACAAAAGTATTCATCAAATTAAACTGAATCAGAGTTACACTTTGCTCTCATTAAAACCACCAATTATGTATACTGATGTGTCAAAATTTTGTTACTCAAAGGAATAAATATTAAAGGCAAAGCACTTACTCTTTTTGGTAACAACTTCTAATCAAAATATCATTTGTAAGATCCTGGAGAAAACAAAGGTACTCTTCTTCTCTGTACAAACACAAAACTGTCAGTATCTAACATACACAGAATACAAATAAGGTTCATGATACCATCTAAAGAGGCAGCAGTTTTAGAGTAATTAAACTAACTCAAAGAAAGACTTTTGCCAACCTAAACAAAAGTGCTAAATCTATTTACTAGTCTTCATTTTTTACTGTTCAGGCTTATAAATTTTAAAATGTCTGATTTTGACAATTCTTTTGATCAACTCCTAAAATATTCTAATCCATTAATTTCATTAATTAAGAATATCTATGCCTTTTGTGAATAATCAGTTTAAAATGGTTCCAATGAACAAAGCGTAGGTATCAGAAGATAAATTACTTTTAATATTGTTTTTATTAATTAGTCTTAACATATTTACCTTGCTTATGGTAAGAGGACATGACCCAGAAAAGCTCTTCCAGCTTTCTGATCCCACATTTCCCAAGCAAGTAGCTGAATCCTTTATTCCCAATAGAATCCCTCTACTCACTGTATGCAACCATTGGTAATAGGCTCTTGTGTCATGTTTTCAATTTTCCACTGGATTTCTGCTTTAATATTTTGTCATGAAACTTAGAAATAGTGAAAAGGGACAAACATATGACTTACACTTCTTCAAGCTGTAATCCTGGAGAAAGTGGCATTTCAGAATCCTGACTCCACAATTCATGGTTCTGACACAAAAAGGAAAAGGAGAAAAAAGTAAAGAATTTATTTAATCATCTTTGTATTGTCATTATGTATTTCCACTCAGAATACCAGGGAACATCATCTGATTTCATAGCGTATCGAAATCACAACTACATCACATCCCAGCTCGTGTGAAATAAACATCTTGGGTGTCAGTCACTCATGTAAATAATGAAAAAGTAATATTATTGGGTAGATTCATGTTAGAGAAATGGAAATCAGCTTGTATAACCTGAGAGAAATTATGCAAATGCTATAAAGAAAACTGGAATTTCTGTCAAAATTGAAAATCTTTGCAGATTCCATACACTACAACAGCATTTTCTTTAGAAGGACATGCAAAATACATCTGTGTTTTTGAAAGAGGACTTAGAAAATCAGATTGATATCAAAATTATCTTTTGCTGTGGCATCATCAAATGAGAATAGGAACTTCTCTTGCTAATATTGTTAATGAAGGTTTTGGTGGTTGGAACAAGGATTGAAATAGTACTATCAAGCACAGGGCTATCACAAATCGTGCCCTGTGGTTCCTTGGCTGAGATGTGCAGAAATTCAGCATGGCTTCTGTAAAGGGGCAATGTGTGCCAAGGAATTATACAAAACTTCTCTATCATGCATGGCTTTGGCTACTGCTAAGCAGCCCTTAAGTGTATAAAAGTCACTAAATCAATCCATCATTCATCTTGAAAATCCAGATGACTAATGAACTGCAAAATATTGCATGGCATTCTATAGTAGTGACAGTAGACTGAGTGAATAGCACTTTGTCTGGACATTTCTGGGCTCCAAGTCACTATTTGGAATGAAAGGCTGTAAACCAATCAAAAAAGCAGGAGTTCAGTCAAGTAGGAAAGAGCTCTGCTTTCAGAAGAGCAGATTTGTGTTGGGACACAGTTTTCCACATCACACAGGGTCTCATTTGTGTTTCTCAGAGAGACCGGTCGCTTTAGCTGTTCCTGTTTTATTCACAGATGTCTGTTGACCCTATCCAGACCTGCATACTGGATTTCCCAATTGCAACCTTAGTCACTTCTCATAAGATAGTAGAATATTTTGGTTTTGCTCTTAACATATATTCCCCAAAGCCACTGAATCCATTATCCATTTCATTTCCACGTAACCAGGACAACTTTTGTGTATGAGCAGCGTTTTCTGCCCTTTTTTCTTTGTAACTCACTAGGTACACTAACCTCAACTGGCTGCTGAGGAAGGTGAGCAGAATGTGGTCTCATATGTGCATCCTCTAAAAATCTGAAAGATTAAAGGCACAGTGAGAAACAGTTATGATTCAAATGATATGTTTGAAAAAAAAATTGCATAACTTTTAGCATTGATGTCAGTACCTGTGCAAGCCTTCTCTCTTTTTGTTTTTGATGTCTGCTGATTTAAGTGATGGTCTGCCCAGGGAGGGGCTCCTTTTTCTGGAAGGAGGATTATCGTATTTGTATTTTACAAGAAAAGGTTGATGGGATGTCTTTAAGACCCAAGGAGTAAAACACTGCTTCTTTTCTGTAAAGTAAATTGCATGTTTGTCAAGGAGGTCCCCAGAGTCGGTTTTATGAACAGAGTTTTGAAATGCCTTCTTCTTGTTGTGACTGCGCAAAGTCATGTGAGGCTGCAGGAGTGGTGAAGCAGATGATCTGTGGGCACTGGGGCTGTGAACTGGAGTCTGAGGCAAAGCACATGGAGCAGTATTTGGGATAGTCTTTCTTGCAGCAGCAGCCAGCATCAGGGTCCTTGAAGAGAACTTCGGACATGATACAGAGAGAGGCTGCTCTCTCTTTGTCCTGGGATAGCTGCTCTGACCAGACAATGGTGACCATTTTCCAACAGTGCCCAGTTTGTCTGTAAGTTAAAGAACAAAACTGACAGGAAAATTACACGAGAATTTGCTAAAGACACTATTTCCTACAAATTAGCTCACACAGGAGGAATTTTAAGAAACTGTTTTCAAACTGGCTCAATTGCTTTTAAGTGGTGTAAATGACTTGTTCAGTTCTGGGAACCACGCTTAGAAGTAAAGCCATCTTGCCACTGTGCTTGAGCTAACAAACCAGTCCTTTTCCTCATTTCCTTTTCCTTCCTTTACTAAGTTGAAGTTTCTAATGATGAGTAGTGTCGGGAAATTACAGAAATCCCGTTTTGCTTGCCAGGGCTCACAGAGGGAGAACAGGAGACTTTTTTCTTCCTTGGACGTTTTGCATTATCGCCTGTGGAATTGATGACTCCATGGCAGTCTCACAGACCTTCTTCAATGGCACCTTCTGTTCCCTCTCCTTGTGTGCCTGTGCACATGTGAGCACAGCTTCATCTCATGAGTTTGAAGTCAAACAGAGTCAGTGTTTTCCTCACAAATACCACAGGTGAAATTGTAACCTATTGTTTTGCTGTTCATCTCACTGGGAACAAGATTTTACAAATCAAAAAATTGCACATTTCAACTGGATGATGTTTGTAAACAATATCATTGAGAATCTAGTGGTAAACCCATGTGATTCTCAAACTGTAGAAGGTTTTACAATCTAAATATGGTCTGCTTAGGAATTTTTTACCCAGAGAAACTCTGGACAATGGTAGGATGAAATGTTTTGCAAGAATTTGTCTGTTGAGATGAGATCCACTGGCAGAACTTGGTGAAGAACAGGTCTAATTACATTAATAAGAGATTGTAGTTTCTGGTATCTGGCAGAATATGTAGAAATAGGATTAATTACTTTAGGGTCTTGGTTTTACTAAAAAGTAACATTCTAAAATTCAGGGTACAATGTAAAACAATGTTAAGTGTGAGAACACAGAGAAAAATATTGGGATTTCTTTCTCTGAAAATATTTTCTCTTGAACATATTTTAGTTACATACACGCAGCCATAACATGGATACCTTTCACTGTAGCCATGCAGGGACAGAAACAATTCAATGGGATGACAACTGCCAGGTGGCAAAACTGAGACTCAAATATTATCTCTGCTTGACTAGACTACAAAAAGCCACACTGGACAAACCTGCCTGTAACTGCTGTGCTACATGCACTCCCCACACCACAAAGCACAGCTAACTAAGGGGAAAATGGACTTTTTCACGTGGCTCAGTGCCATCTTTGTGACAGGTCCTATGCTGTCAAACATCACATACCTTCTGCTGGCTTGGAGAAACACTTCTGGACTTGAATGGTGAGGCAGGAAGACCATGTACAAGATCCTTCTTGTATTTCTCAAGGGCTTGAATTAGTCTGTCTCTTTTCTGCTGGTCTTTGTCTGTACATGTAAATATGAAAGTACAATCTGTTCCTGTTAAATCAATGATCAGGTCCTAGAGTATCACTCTTCATTCTTTTTTGCCACTAAAGATTATTCTGTCTCCTCGCCTTAATACCAAGTAGCAAACAGAGAAGGCATCATTCTACCTTTTACAGTTGGCTCTTGCTGCTTCCATGCTCAGCACACATCTGAATTTGAAATCAGTGTGAGCCAGGACTCCTTTACATCACTCACACTGTCAATAATGAGCCACTTGGAGGGATAAGAGAGCATGGTAGCATTTTGTTCCCACCCTGTGCATCATTTCCCCTATCCTATACAGAAGGTGAGGCAGGTCAAAACGGAAGAGCTGAGGCAGTCAAGTAAGGATTCAAGTCTATGTACTAAGAGCTGAGTGAGCAATCAGGCTGCCACCGTGGTCTGTGCAGGCTGCAATGCCAAGGAAGTCCTCTTTCTGCACTCGTTAAGCTCAGGCTGAGAAAAGAAGAGTAGAGTGATACTTCTGCTAGTCCCACACACACAAAATGAACACAAACAGGCTCAGCCCTTTGGCACTGGCACAGGAGCTGTGGCTGGCCCATTCCTGAAGTGTCCAAGGCCAGGTGGGGTGGGGCTTTGAGCAACCTGATCTTCTACAAGGTGTCCCTGCCCATGGCAGGAGGATTGGAAGTAGAGGGTCTCTAAGATCCCCTTCAACCCAAACTACTCTATGATTTCATGACCTTCTAATCTTCCTGAAAGCATGCAAGTGAGAGTAGAAGTAAGAACACTTATTCTTTTGATCACTATTGCTATGTAGCATATTATATAATTTAACATGTAATGTATTATATATTAAGTATTATAAAATAATAATAAGAAAACACGGGGATAGGAAGCAGACATGGGTTACCCAAGACTATAGAAGCTCACAGAGACATATTCATGTATAATGCAAAGCCTCTCACAATTCATCATCCTTTGTCAGAACCTTACTATTAGCAATGCAAACAGGAATGATGCATGACCAAAATTTTCAACTATTTTTACCTTCTGTGTTCCTTCCATGCACAGCTCTGAGAGAAAGGGTATGTTGATGTGCAGCAACACATTTCTCTTTGTAGATGATGTTTAAAAAACACCCCCCCAGTTCTAGCTGAAACTAGGGACTCACACACAAAATATCAGTGAAGTGGGGTTCACTGAGGCCCTGCAAGCTGCATATGGTCTTTCGAGTTGAAAATGCAGCTCTGTCAGAATTTCCTCATCCTATGGAGCTCTGGCACATGGTAGCACATGCCAATACTGCCAGGCAGGCCAGCAAAGAAATGTGTTCTGCTCCCTCCCCTCCAGTTGCAGCTGCACAGGCTCCTCAAACATGTAATTTTAGAGAGCTAGAAAGGCTTCAGGAGGGCTGGTGAAATGTGACTTCTGTAGTGTGATGATGCTTTGATTAATAATATCTTATTCCTGTCAAAATGCACAAGTGGTTCATGATCAGCCCAGGGTCCCCTTACACTGGTATTGTGGCAAGAGACTAGAACATGCACTCACAATATGTTCCAAATTTTTTGCTAATGAGAAGCAACAGCTCCTCCTCTGAAGGGGTGTAATTGCAGGGCATATCAGTAAAAATGTCACAGAATAACACCTGAAACCTGGCAAAGCAGCACTTACTAAAGATGCTCTTTCTGAAGGGGGAGATGTACCAACCTGTATTTAGTATTGCATGTTTCTGAATTAACAGGAGGGTTACTGGGAGTTAGGTAGTGTTAATGTACTATTTCTTTTAGAAAAGAAACAGCTGAAACTTTTTTAAAAATGAAACAAAACAAAACACTTATATACTGCTCTACATGGGTGGTTCTTCCAAAGTTTGTGAGGGGTCTAATATGGGGCACACCATCACACAGTCTAAGATGGCCTCAAGGTTGTGTCCTTTTCATTGAAAAAAACCAGATTTCCCTGACAGACCAATATATAGTCTCCTGAGGCATGTAATCTGGCTTTCCAGTCTTGCATAGACATGAATTCATAGCATCATCCTATTACGAAAAACATGTTGACAATGCTAAATCCTATTTGGATGACTGGGAAGCAGGATTATACAACTCACTGGAACAAATAACAAAATTGTACTTGCTCAATCGCGCTCATGCAGTGATTAATACCTTCCCCGTTTATCTGGGTTTCACAGGGCCCAATCAAAGGAGCCCCCCCATTCTGATTAAAGACTTTGCATTCTGCAGTCGTGAAAAATAGCAGGCAAGGCAGCTTGTGTGGTGTCTGTGCACCAGTGCCACCAGTCAGGGTACCAGGTTTCTTTCAGGACAGTGCCAGTGGCTTGGGAGGCCTCAGGGAAAAGTGACATCCATGCCACTCTCTGTCGGGGCACAGGTGAGGCAGGACAACAACTGTCTGCCCAAGGCATGGCTGAGCCTTCAGCAAGCCTTGCCAAGGGCAAGAAAATAAAATGTTCCAGGTCAAAGAGCCACAGGTTTTAAACAGCTTTTGTCTAGTATTTCACTGATATTTTGACTATAAATACGGGTTATAAACATGCCACATGGCAGCAAGCCTAGTCAAATAAGTCCTACTCCAGTGCATTATAGTTTTATGTTTTGAGGAGTTAGCAAAAGTTCCTGGGCAGAATGTCTCATAGCAACTCTCCTTCCCCTTTCCTAATAGTTTTACCTGTTGGGTTTTGTATATGCCACACCCAGGTGAGGCTGACTGAGGGATCCTGCAGCACATCCTGGTTTGCTGACATGTCTGCAGCCCTGGAGAGCCCTGCTCTCCAGTTCCTCTGCAGGAGAAAACAACCACCTGCCCATTCTGCCTTTCTCCAAATGCTTTCTGAAAACAGCAGTGACCAAGAACAAAAAAGAAAATAATATGCAAACTTGGCATGATGCTTGGGGTTTTTTTATTTTTCTTTTAGAAAGCCAAAAATTAGCCTTCCCTCACCTTCTGATCTCATGTCTTAGCTGAAGAGTTTAAGAACTGGCTGAACTGCTTCCCAGGGAATAGAATCATGCAGTGTGGCCAGAGCAGGAGTTATTTAGGCAAAAGTATTCAACAGTCTTTCTCTTAAGCTCATTTGCTTGCTAATTTATCGTCCTGCCCACTGTGGCAGGCATTAATTTATCAGTGTTAGAGTACAATTTCACTGGGACTTGTACTGGTGTCTATGCTTGTCAATGTGACATAAATAGAGAAAATAAAAGGGGTTTGGTTGTAATCTGGTCCCTGTAAACCACAGGAAGATCAGATACTATAGCTCCCACTCTGTTTTCCTGGCAGTTCTCATTGCTTGCCATTTGATAAAACACCTTGTCTTTCCTTTGCTGCTGTGTGGAAGTCCTGTGTACAAAATGAGTGGGCACAAACTTACCCAGTATAGTAGAAGCAGCTTAGCTGATAATATTGGTTTATCTGAAGGAAATAAAATAAATCTGGGGGTTTTTTTAATCCAGTGCCTTTTAGTTCTACTTATCTTTATCTTAAATAGGAAGAAGGGTCGTTAAACACCTTAGAGTGCATGCACTTCTGCCTCCTAAAGCAGAAGGTTATTTTTGGGTCTAAGACAGAACATTATGGCCCAAGTATGAACATGGGATATAAAGCCAGGACAGGCTTCCCTTAAGTTGTTTACCAGATGTTACAAAACTCAGCGATTATAGTTAGAAACAGAATCCACACCTTGGCTCATTCCTTCTTGGCTCAGAGTGGGGGTTTTGGTTTAATTCCTACCAAGATTTTTAAAAGAGTTGGCTGATGTTTAATTCCTGATGACTTTTGAAACAACAAGGAAGTTTCAAAGGACTGTGGGGAAAAAAGAAGAGCAAAAGTGGTAAATGAACTCTGGGCTGATATCAGTCCTGAGCATAACAACTGAAAGGCTGTTACAAGACTCATTTGAAGCAAATAATATGAGCAGCACCAGTCAAAAAGGTTAAAAACAAAACCATGCTAGCTAGATAAGAGAAAAAGAGAGATTTTGATTGCAGTTGAATGAGATAAAGGTGCTGGTTTAAAAGACTTCTGTAAGCTCCCTGGCTTTGTTCTGCATGTTCTGCATGGCATTTTGACTAAGAAATTAGGACAAAATTACAGATGTTTACAAAATAGTGAACTGGGAGATCTGAAAATGTAATTTGCAGGTGTTTCTAAAGAAAGGATCATTTTTGATGTTGTAATATTAAATTATTTCTTTCATTTATCTGAAAGAAAACATAAAATCATTTCTCATAAAGCTTGACTAACTACAGTTTGGGAACTCATGAATAATAAAGGAGTGGTTTACTGTAACAAAGTGATGTGCATTGCTCAGTGATGTAGATGTAAGGGGGCAGCATACTTTTCAGCATGGATAATGGAACATCTCCACTGTGAAAAGGCAGGTTTGTACTTAAAGGAGAGTCTTATCTGGGAATCAGTGTCACTGAAAAAACATCCATGCCTTCTTCTAGACAAACAGCTGCCTGTAATTTCTGACAGCAACAATGGGGCCAAAATTGGACTAACACCACTGCCTATAAAGAGTGGAAACCTCAGTTGTAAGTACAGGGAGCCTTTACTTTTGCTTCCTCAACAGGTGGATAGTTGCTGCTGGAATTATATATCCTGCTTTAAAACTACTCAAGAAACATTTACAAATTGGGAAGGATGCAGCGAAGATCCATAAGTATGATGAACTCTGGAAAACACTCTTCACCCAAAGAGTCAGATTTAAGGAGCTGAATGTATTTAGTTGTGCAAAAGGATGGTTAAGAAGTAACTTTATTCTTGCTTAGGACTACCTATAGAAAGAACAGAAATTAAACAGTACAAATGCATCGCAAAGGAGAGGTATATGTTCCTTATGGCAATGTAAGTTAGCCTTTGGAACCCTTTAATGAGAAGTGGGATGTAAATAAGTAAAGTTTGGACATCTGAACCCTTTCCCTACAACTGTCTAAAATAGCAATGAATGGAGAGAAGACTTAGGGAAAAGCAGGCTATATAACCACAGCAGTTTATTTTTGCCGTGTCTGTGAAACTCAGTGATATGTGTCAGTCATCACCAATCACCTATCACCTTCTCCAAAACCTCATTTTTTCTCAATTTTTGCTGCTATTTTTAATTGATGTAATAGCAGATTTTTGGCCAGTGCAATACAAAAGGACACCAGGAGAGTTACTTGTGAAGTTCACATCTATGGGCCAGGTGCTGTAGTTTGCACTGCTAACAGTTTGTCTGGTGGGGGAACTGCTTATTTTGGCAGTTCAGCACAAATGAGACCATTCCTTCAGCAGAAACCGGTGGTAAGTGAGGCTCCAATGCTTAGATTTGATTTCAGAGGCCCTTTTCTATGCTAGCTGTCCTTACAAAAAGCCTATGTGGGCACATTAAGCAACAGGACATGGGTGTTTTTAAGCCCCAAGGTTTGGTTCAGCATGACTCGTTTTCAGCAATATTTAAATGCTGCAATGCTATCGAGCAAGTGGATAACAACAATTTTAAAGGGGAAGAAAATCTCGGAAACATCAGATAAAGCTAGAAAACATTGCTAAGTGACACTACCTGTTGTTCTTTGCCATTTTGTCTTCTAATCACTTGCCAAATTCTGCACCTTTTACTACTGTGAGTGCTCATGTTGACATTAGCAGGAATTTCCCCAGGAGGAAGGCAAGTCACCTCCACAACAAACCACCCATTCCAGCATTTCTGAACTGCTTGAAACCTTTGGCCATAAGCCACACCTGCTCTACCTGGTTCTGGTACATTCATGGTACATTCTGGTACATTCTGGTACATACCTGGTACATTCATGGCTGTCAATGGAGCTGACAGCACGTGACACAATTCCTGTGTAGATCTCACCAAAATTAGGAGAGAACACACTCTCTTCTCTTATTTGAGCAAAGACAAGGTTTGACATTTGTTTCATTTATGTAGGGAAAGTGGTCTGTTTTTCTTAATCTTTTAGTGAGTATAAGGAGTTCCAGAATTTGGTGTACAAGGGAAATGTCAAGATGCTTCACCCCTGTTTAAAGTACTGACTGATTGCTACTTTCTCCTTTGGCAGCAGAAGGCAAAGTTAAAATAGTCAGTGCCCAATGGCTATGATGAGACTCCTCTACATCCTGCGGTAGCTCCCACTACAGTCTTCCTCCTTTTTTACAAATACCCCTTTCAACAGCACTGACTCTGAAATTGATGGTTTGGTGATTAAATCACTATAGTAGGACTTGGAAAACTATGCTTTAATTTCCAGCTCCAGAGAGATCACAGGTATGTTAATTAATCTCTGGTGTCTTAATTTATTCCCTGTAAAAGAGGATGATAACACTCATCTGCTCTGCTCTAGCTGGTGCATCATTTTGGGCAGATACTCCCAGAAGATGATCTTGAAATATGCAGTGGCTACTGTGAAAGAACTCAGATCCCAAATGGAGTTGCTTGCATAGCGTAGGATTCGTAGTGTGACAAGAAGAATTTATGAACTAGACAAGTTGTTTAATCATGGATAGCAGCTGAATGACACAGTAGTCATACATTTGATAGTCCCTTCATTGCAGCTCTCTGGTGAGGGTGATATAAGCATTTATTTTTTACAGACTGCAAAACTTATTATTAAAAACCAGCTCTCTAACACTCCATAAACCTGCAATGATAGAAAATTGATGCTTCCCTATATAAACACATTAATTTTCATTGATTGCCAAATGATTTGTTCAATTGCCCAGGACTCAGGACAACTAAGATTCCTCATCTGTAAGGATAAAATTATGTTTATATAATTGAATATATACTCTGCGTACAGAAACTGTGGAGAAAATTCTGGAATTTTGTATGTCTTTGATCTGTCAGGAGAAACAGCTTGTTCTTTTTCACAGGTGTTATGGGCTTGCAGAAAGCAACTTCATTTTCAACTGGCTAAAACCTGAATGGAAATTGTTATTTTGACTAATGTCTGTCTCATGCAGAGAATTATAAAGGGAAAACACAGGTTATAAAAAGACCAGTATGTGCCACATCTAACCACTTAAATACTCTGCTGGTACATGGAAAAATAAAATTCCTTCTATTCCTTTTTCCAATTACTAAAGCCTATGTTTCTGCACACATTTGTTTGTGTGTTTGGGTTTCATATTTATAAAAATGAGTCACAGCATATGAAGCAATTACATGATCAACACTTCCCAAAAGGTGAAAAAGTAAGTCACATGGCCTCATGTACTTACATAAAATATTACTTGTAATTCCTTTTGGGTAAATGAATATCCTGTACTCTTTAAAGTCCAGGGAATTGTGTAAAACATACAGTGGTCTGAAAAGCTCATCTTACCATTGCTGGTAGTTGACCTTGACTTGGTAATCAAATTCTATCTCATCAGAGAGGAGAAGGAATGGGTTTGTCTTAAGACCAAGGTTGTGGATACTTGAAAGTATGCTCAGAGAGGCAAATTTACCTTAGGTCTTCCTTCAGGAGATTTTTTAGCTTGGGTAGAGTAACCCAACCACTTCCTAGCACAGCTTCACCATGCTGGTGTGTGTGTTTTGCTGAACTGATACCCAGTACTCTGCTAACAGAAGCTGAGCAGATACTGCAAAACTAGGACAAAAAAAAATACATGAGAGCAGCCCTGGTGAAGACACTCTTATTCCTGGAATGGGAGAGTAGGAAGAGAATTAGGGCAGGGTGCCTTGGACCCCTGCACTTCCCTGTGTTGATGGACTATGGTGGAGTTGAAGCACTGAGCTTTAGTAAGAGATTTTCAGAACTGCATTCTCCTGTATGAATTGTGAGTTACCTTTATGGATCTTCTGTTTAGGGCTGGTTTTGATTAATCTTTCATGAGTGTTTTTCCTAGTTTTCTGCCAACCCATCTGGGACAGCGTCATATGTACCTCAGCCAAGGTTTCTGCTCCCCTTACTGAGCTAATCAGCCTCAGGAGATCTGATTCAAAGTTGGGCTCCATGAATCTGGGGCAGAACATTATTTTAAAATGGAAATAATGGTTAGAAGAGACTTCTAGAGCTGTCTTATGCTTTCAAGGTCCAAAAATGTGATTCAAATGCTTAATAATAAAGGTTAATAATTAATCCCTAATAACTGAGAAATTTAGAGGACCTTCTGGATGACACAGCTAAGTTTAAGTCTCAGGCTCAGTGCTGTATAAATAAATAAAGCACTGCTTTCCAACAAAAAAACCTGACTTTCTCCTTTGTTCAGATAGAAACAGTGCCTCATCAAATTTTCTTTTCTTGCCCCAGAACTTTCACATTTCCATTGGAACCTGAATTCTTCTTTTTGATCCCTGAGACTCTTCTGAAACCTTATCACTGGTGTCTTCAGCAGCACACCTTACCCCCATACTCATTAGATGTTCTTTCTAGGAAGTGTGCCTTCTGCTGAGAGTAAGAAATGTAAACATCCTCCTACACAGACACTTGGAATGGCCAAGGAATTCCTGTTTTCACAGTACTTTCATAAATCATGCTGTTCTCATGACTCTTAAAACACCTCTGCTTAATTTTATCTCCACAATAACACTTGTGATGATGAACTGTACTTCTCATATCCCTGATTCCTGCAGCATCTCCAGCTAATATATCTATTCTAAAGGCATGGGACAGACATGTTTCCATTCTTTAATGAAAGTTGAAAAATGGCCCTTGATTTTTGGCATAAAAACATTGGAGATGCAGTTTTAAGGCTACAACAAAGCCAGCTCTATGCTGGAGAGAAGTGACTGCTCAGGAAGCTTTATCTTAACTGTTTCTCCCTAACTTTTGTCATAAGTTTGTGCAATTTCAAGAGCATTTTGAATGTTAATTTGACATTAAAGAGACACAACTATTATTTCATCCTGGCATCCAGTGATACGAATTGTGGGAATGGTTCAAAGCTGTGCCAGAGGAGGTTCAGACTGGACATCAAGAAGCATTTCTTTCCCAAGAGGGTGGTCAAACACTGCAACAGGCTTCCCAGAGAGGTAGGTGATGTCCCAAGCCCATCAGTGTTTAAGAGGCTGTTGAACAATGTCTTAGTAACATGTTTTAACTTTTGATCAGCCCTGAATTGGTCAGACAGTTGGACAGGATGATCACTGTAGGTCCCTTTCAGCTGAATAGTCCATTCTATTCTATTCTATTCTATTCTATTCTATTCTATTCTATTCTATTCTATTCTCACGAATTGATGAAAGTTGGCACTTGCTATTCTTTACAAACCATATTTAAAGGTCATTAGAATAACTTTTTATGTGAAACAAAATCAGCTAATTCAATGGCACTCTTACCCACTGCAACATTAGGAACTTTATGAAATCTAAAAGAGCAGAAACCCCAATAAAGCAACAAATTTAAAACAGTGTCCTTCTAAAGCTTAGAATTGAAAATCCAAAATATATGTGAACATACTCAGGAGAAAGTCCTATATACTGCACATCTCACACTTTGTCTGTACAGTTGCACTTACAGTGCAACACTACAGATAGCTTGAGAAATGGTGCAATTTATTTATAGGAAATACTAGCAAATTCTTTACAGTGTTTTACCTGCTGTGCATTTATTCTTAAAATGAAACAAAGAATTGTGCTCTGTATTTTCTTCTGGCTTCCCAGAACTAATCTTTGTAGCTGTTTGAGTCTTTAATTTTACAGTTTTTTGTATGTCTCCATCACTACCAAGTGACCTGAATTTTCTTTTCAGCCTACCACTGAAACGTGTGGTATCCAACACAGATCACACATTTGGAAAAATCCAACACAGTTCACACATTTGGAAAACAAGGTTATGCCTAACTGAGTGTATGGATTGAGAACAGATAAGAAAATATATGGCTTCAGAGTGTATCTGTCAAAGTTCTAACAAATGTCAAGGTTTTAAAAGCACTCCACATTTAGTAACTAGCAAAAGCAAGAGCGGGAGCTGGTTGTGGGAGAAAATTGCACATGAAAAGAGGAAAACGCTGTAATCTTGTACTAAGCAGAAAATTAGTTTTGTCCTCCTGTTATTCTAGTAGGCTGGCAAAACAGACTAATTTATTTTGTTTATGCAAATGATGTTTGATTATGCAAATAATAAACAGAAGCCTATTTTTGTAGGCATAAAATAATTTTATACTGCTCAAATGATTTGCACATTAACCCCAACAGCAGCAACCGCACCACCATTGTGCTACTGCCCTACTTAACTCTTCAGAACGCAGAAGTTCTGATGCACATTTTCATGGTGAATTCTAAATTTTGAGTTTTATTCTTTGAGGGACAAAATTTCCTTTGCCAAGACAGACATTTCTGAAGCTAACCTGTCTGAAAAAGGACTTTACTCATATATAGTATCTTTTAGTGAAGATAAATATTAAACAAGAAAGGTGATTTGCATTTCCCCAGTGGGCTACTGACAAAAATTATATTGGGTCCTCACTTTCTCTGGCTGGGAGTATCATGTTACAGCTTCTATGACCACCAGGCATCTTGTACTCATTGCAGGCTTCTAAATTAACAAAAAGTGCACAAAACAGTTCAGTTCTGCTTAGCTCTGTAAAATGAGTATCTTGCTAAGAAGGCATTTGAAGAAACACAGATAATGTTTCCCTCTGGTACATCATCTAGGAACACTTGCTATTGTGGCAAATCCAGCTAAACAAACTATGTCCTCTTGACAGTCTCAAGGAGGTGAGATTCTACTCATGCACTTCTGTGTCAGGATCATCTCTTCATCAAACTAATGTTCTCAGAAAACTTTCCATGGCATTTCTTTCTATTATTAGAGCACTTTTTAATCACTATTAAAGTGACTAATACAAAATTCTAATCTGAAAAAGAATGGAAAACACTGTTGATCATGAAGAGTTAAAAACAAAGCTAAGGGAGTTTTGACTGTAATGTGTTATGATCTTGGACTTGTTCTCTTGCTCTTGTCTAATGAAGATCTCATATGATACATTTTTCTGACTCTTTGTGGGCAAGGGTTATGTTTGCCTTCTTGACTTGTGTGTATCTTGCTGGAACAACTGCTTCTCACTGTTGCCTCTGAGCTATCTTTTCTTCCGAGCCCATTATGCCCTCCTCAGAGCAACAGCCCTTTGCAGTTCTCGGATACGTGGCTCCCACTCTGCATGCACTGTGCAAAAACAGCAGCTTCCATTTTCCCAGCTTATAAAATTTCATTTTAAAATAGGATGTCCCAGTGTAGGAAGGGTGTGTGCTGCCTTGTACGTAACTATCAGAGAGAGATAAGATAGAATAGAGGTAAGAAGAATATGCCTCACAACCTGGTAAATAAGGGAAACCAAACGCATGCCAAACTGAACGCTGTGTTTCCAGGGAAAGGGATGAACGGGCTCCTTTGCATCAATCTTTCTTCCTTACAAAACGGGAAGGGCGGGAGAGACTCTGCCTTGACATTGGGTCCTGCAGGCTTCAGCCAAGAGGTGGCGTTAAGGTGCAGTGCAACGTTCCCTTACCAAACCCCCATTTATTCCTCAAAACCTGTTTCAGCGCTCGTGTGCCCGACATCCAGAGACACACGGAGTCGTTAGGGAAATGAAAAATACACTGTGGAATAGCAAGGAATTCAAAAGGCCAGTGGCCTGAGTTTAGATTGGAAAGGTAAAGCAATCTATGCCTCCAACAACATTGGTCGGGGTAGGTGCATCAGTGAGTCCCACACTTTGCAGGTTAGCTTGTATTTGTGTGAACAAGAACTAAGTGCTGGATACAGCTGTTAAGTTAGATACTAGATTAGATACTAAATACTATTATCTTAACCCTGATAATGCATATTTTCAGCACATATATGCCTTTTCAGAACACCTCCATCATGGAAGAAGACAAGTGCTTCCAAACTAAACAAATGGAGGCAGACCTATTTTGAAAACAAACCAAAATGAAACTACTCACATTTAACACTGGTATGCAAACTCTTTGGTGCAGATGAATCAACAGCAGCTGTATTAACAAAAAGTAGGTTCAGTCCAATGAAACACTGACATCACAAATAATCATAGCAAAACGGGTAGAGATGAAACTGATAATCCTGACGTGTTGAATTCCCTATTGGAATATAGTACTGACTGCATAATACTAGCATTGTTAATAATACAGATCTACTGACCACTAAATCCTCATTTTTCCCTATTGATGAACAGCATTTTCTACTATTATCTTTGTCCATGGTCAGTTCTCAAAATCTGGTATAGGTTAAATGCTCTGAAATTAGTTGAGCTAAACCAAGTACAAGTACAACTGCAATGAGACTGTTTGAGGATTTGACCCCTTGTTTCTCTCTACATAAAAGCATAAGGTAAGTGCTTCAGTATCAAATGTGGATGTGATTTTTGTGGCTTTCACCCATGTATACTTAGGTATAGAAGTTAGAGCCAGTTCGGCTATATTTATTAAACTTCATTTTAATTTACAATTTAAGAAAAGCTGTACTAATTTTGTACTGGCATTTACTGCTACCCAGAAAGTTTATATGGATGAGTAGTACAGCTGCTATCAGAGAGGGGAAACTGCCAACTGATGCTCCAAGATGGTGGTTCAAGATGTCCTGAGGTTCAAGGTCATCAGTTTTTCATTGTCTTCCTAGCAAAAGGAGCTATTTCATTACACAATTACCAACAGTTTAGCACACCATGTTTTCTGTTATTTGGTCATTTGGTTTTCATTGTAAAACATTAAATGGAGTAAGCTTCGAGGAATCAAGCATTCCTCGGCCTTCATTAAGTCCTGTGTCCATACAGGAGAAGTTAAGGATGGTAACGGAGCACTATGTCAAATTGCATATCCCTGGATGTAACTGAGGTATATGAGGAAATGCTATTTTTGATTGTGGAGGGAAAAGCAATCTCCTAGAAGCTCAATATTCCAGTCACACTTGAAGGACACTGACTTCATTTCCATCTTTGGTGGTTATTGCCAAATGTCAAAGCAAATTGTAGTTTGTACAAGTGCTCCAAAGTTTTGGACATGTGGGGCTGGCCACTGTCTGGAGTGAGGCCAAACAGGTTGTAGTTTAAAAAGAGGGTGTATTTCAAAAAGATTGGAGAATATTTGGAAGGATACTGGAGAAGGCCTTTGGACAACCCTGACCAGATTTTTCAGAGGCACAAAATTCTATAATCTGTAAATCTGTATGGAACCGGTGGCAAATCAGCACTTCACAGCATCAGGTAAGTACAGAAGAGACCCTTGATATCCTTGAAATATTGCTGGTTTTGATATGTGTGCAAAAGTTAGCTCTACAAGGAAAACCTGTGTGAATGACAAAGCACTATAATAAGTAAAATAAGTATTTTAAGATTAAAGGTTCCAAATCTGACTTTTGAGGACTGTAAGTTCAGATTGTGAAACACATAAGAATTAGAAATTTTGGCCACTGGAAATTTTGACTAGCACCTACTGTGAAAATATCTTTCCAGATTGACTGATTTCTGCTGAATTCTGCTGCAGAGGAGCAGGACTGACATTTGAAAAAAACAATTGAAACCTGCTTGGGAACAAAGCACTTGGCTCCTTTTATACTAAGAATATCTGATGTGTATTTTCTTCTGAGCTGTAAGAAAGTAATTGACAAAAAGACTGCAAAACACCTCTGTTACTTTTCTTTTATTTTTTGATCTTCACTCCCTCATTTAGACTTCACCAGCTGAGAATAAAATTTCAATTATATATGGCAGTGTTTGCTGCTCTTAATTAGTCCTGATGCTTCTGTATATTTATAAGCAAAGCTCTAGTATGTGAATTCTACAGTTCCTAGAGTTCACTGTTTCTGTGACATTAGCCATGAAAAAGCAAAAGTCACTTAAGTACGAAAGTACACAGCAGCAATCCAGCCTCCAGCTCCCAATATGAGTGGGATGGTCATGGACTGTAGCATGGTGGAGGTCATGAAACCTTCAAAGAGTTATTCTGACACCACAATGAAAAGATGCACTGTATTTGAGCAAGGTAGTTTAAGATAAAGCATTTGGCACTGTAAATTAACAAAAGGATTTGTCTCCTGGCAAAAAAAAACACAGTAGCAGTCTCATCTATTGTTCAATAGCTCTGTGTTATTATAAAGCTCACTGCATGTAATCAGGGAATTTTTTGGTCAGAAAGCCTTTGGAGCCCAAGGGCTGGAAGTCTTCCAGGAAAAAAATTACAACTATGGCCATTAAACTCCACCTGTTTCATCTGTACCTGAAGCCCCTGTAAGTTTACACAGCTCCAGACAATTGACAGAGGACATTTTTTTCTAATTCCAGGGTTTTTTTTCTAGTGGCTTTGTGGCTATTTGCAGGAGGGACAGCATTTGAAGAGCCCTCAGGAACATGACTACATGTGGTTAGTGGAACTTCCCTCTAGGTTACTTAGGACTGATACTGTAACTTTCTAGACATCAAAAGCTGCAATCCTGTTGTTATTCTTCAGTGGTGTCTCCCAATTAAACAAATACCTGCCCTAGTTCTCATTTTACCTTTCCTGTTAGTCAACCGCCATATACACCTAAACAGAATTTATGAGTAAAATAACACAGGGGAATTAGATAATATTCCTCTTCCTAGCATGAACTTGTCATTTCATGGAACAGTTTCACTCCATAGACTATACATCTTTCAACAGTCGGAATTTTCCCAAGCTTCTCCCAAGACAAGGTTACAGTTCCAATTGAGTGTTCTACATATCTCTTAGGGCACATCATTTTATGCCTCACTTTTAAATCCTCCTACTGCTGTTGAGTAAGTGACAGCGAGAGGGAGGAAAGAAAGGGGAAGAAACTCAGCAGCCAGCCAAAAATAGGGACAACCAACATACCCTCAACTCTGATTTCACCTTTTACCTACATAGATATTCTCATAATTAAAGACTGTACACACCTTTGACAGACATCAATTTCTTGAAATGAGCAGCCATGTGGTCTTGAATGATGTACTGGTTGGAGAGCTTGCAGGAATGTCCAGGAGAAAAAGCTGTGGGAGCAAAAAAACTGAGTTTACTCAGTGGGACAAGCAATGTCTCAGGTAATAATAGTTCTGAAAATACTGTAATATTTATCCTCTCCTGCTTGCAATAACATCAAGTCACTATTCATTCTTTTATTTCAAAAAGTAAGAATAGTAGAGAATGTAAAATGAACAAGTGGTAGATTATTCCCAGTTTTCATGTTTTTGAGTATGTGAGAAATATGGCTTGCAGTAAGTAATGCATGAGCCCTTGATATTGTTGAACTCTGGAGAATAACAGACAATCTCACTGTTCAATGTCTGATAAAATAAAAAGCATTTGCCTTCTGAAAGATTTAATACTATAGAGTATTAAATAGTAGAGAGCATTAATACAATTATTAATGCTAATAGTGTTATTAGATAATATTACAAAGTACTGAGAAATGCATATTAATGTCTCACCTCTTGGTGATACCAGACCTAACTTGAGCACTCTGTAGTTAGGTAAATGGACTGGATACAAAGACAGAAGAAGGGCTGGAAAAGGAACCAGATCATGGAACTGAATTGTGTTAAACACAGACTGACCATGACACCCCTCTGAATCTCTAATTCACCAGACTTCTCAGATTCAGAAAAATTTGTCTCTGTATCTAAGTTCATTAAACCAGAAAAAAAAGTTAAGAAATAGATAAACATTCACTTATTGTAAATTTTTAACCTGGCAGTGTGGCTGAAAGAGATAATTTTCTTTCAATTTGCTTCCAAACAAAAATATTATTTCTTTCTCAAACACTCTCAATTCCTAACTGACAGGATGTGTAGATGGAAAGTTACTAGCACATAATACAAAGAATCAACAGAATACTGGAGATCAGAAATCTAATGTGCCTTTGGCTTTCCATCCACAGACCCAGAATGACCCTTTCACTGAGATAATCAGCCCATCCAACCCTATCCAGATTTGGTTTTCTGAGCCAACAAAATAAATTATGGTTTCATTGTTCACGTCCCCAATGTACAATTTAAGCGAATAACTTTGTTTCATAGCTTTAATTGTGTTTTGAAAGAGTAGGAGACCTTGGGTTGGGAGTCTGGGAATCAATCCTTCTAATCTCAGTTTGGCTGCATCCTTGCTGTGTTGCTTTTTCTTATCTCTTGCCTACCAAGTGAGCCAATGCTACAAACAGGTTTCACTACAAAGGAGCTTGACTATATTCAATTTATTGTGTCATCTTTTGAACACACACCATAAGAAAGAGCAGGACAGAACACGTGATGTTGGATTTGTTGCTTCACTTAGTATTATTCACTAAGGTGCTCCTGCAAGTGGTTTTAAGCTTGCCAGAAGGGCACTGACACGAAGACTTGATTTCAACAGCTGGTCCAGGAGCAGCAGCACATCCCAACATGATGTGCTGCAGAGAGGTACTGTTGCTTCAGCTCCAGGGCCATCCATTCTGATTGTGCATGGAACACATAGGCACAGCCAGAGTCCTTCCACCAGGACACAAGCAGGTGCAGACATCAGTGGAAATAATGACTCCATGTTTGCTATGAAGCAGTGGAGAACTTGGGGCAACATTCTGAGCAAACTGTATTTACCTCTTGTCTCAAACTGAGCATGAGTAGTATAGGTAAAAATGGAATCTGATACATGAAGCAGATAAATACAAAGACGACAAACTTTCTAATCATGAGCCTATACATGTCCAATTTTATTCAGGGAAACCACGCAGGGGTGTCAATGCCATAACAAAGAAATAAAATAGAATCAGTACTGTACTGTTTCAAAGCTTTTATGTGTTTGAGACCAGTCATTATTCATTCCAAAACTTGTAAATGTCGGGGTCTCCTCTCCCCGCCGTGTATCCCTGGCAGAGGGGCCCTGAGGGCACAGACACGGGGTGTCCCTGCCCCTGCTCAGCCTCGTTCCCATGGGTTGGTTTGTGTTCCCTGCGCGGGCAGAAGGACCCTTGGTGCGGTGACTGGAACAGTTCCTGGGCAGAGCCCCGGCCATGCGGCTGGAGAAATAAACATCTCTGAAACATCTACCAATAGGTCCATATCTATTTCCTTTCCACGGGACTCCTGGTTTGATATGCGTGTTACAGTATCCGCACGGTAACATGTAAAAATAATTTTTTTTTCATTAATTTTGCCAGTTGTGCTGTAACCTCCTGCTGGCAAAAGCAAGTGGAACAAGCTCTCCAGTAACACCCAGCACCATCCCTATCTGCTTTCAAGTGGGGTGTCTCTCCTGAGCTCAAGGAATGGCAAAGCCCTAAATCACAGCAGCTAGATGCTCTTGTCAGTAAGGAAAAGAAAATAGTGTTTTGGTAAATGCCCCAAATCTTTCCCTGATTGGCAGTGATAAGCTGATTTCAATATATGCAGTGAAAAAGACAGCATGGCAGAAGAACGAAGTGATAATCTAAAAAATATCCAGAGATTAAAAAGGGATGGAAAATCCATTTATAAAAAGAACATTCTTCTCAAAATGAATAACTGCCCCAAATTTGAAATGCTAAAGATATACAAGGCACTAGTAAATTAATCTAATTTTTGTCTTTCATAAAATCTAACTCTATGCTGTGTCCAGAAAATTACTGACATTGTGCAATAAGCAACATTGTGGTTATTCCTATGTAAGGAAAGGAAAAAAAAAATTCCTTTCTTTGCCAGAGACTTTCTGTTGAACTTTGGCAAGTTATTTTGTGTTTTTGTGTCTCAATCTCTCTGAATAGAGGACATGAAAAAGCACATCCCTCTCTCAAAGAAAAGGCTTTAAGGATAAAAACAAATGAAATGGGGAGACTTAGGGGGTGTTCAACTAAGTATTTCCCACGATTACAGAGGGCGATCTTATTTGAGCTCACTGGAAAGTTTACACTTGCAAACAATTTTTTCTTATGTTTTCTTTGAGTAACTTCAAATTGAGGGAAATAGGAAAAAGAAATCTTCTGGGAATTTTAAGTAGCCCTGTTAAGAATCTCTGTTGATGGTGCAAACACACGTCAAGTCAAATTGAAACAGCCCTTTTGAGTGCTGTAAAGACAGGCAATGTTCTTAAGCCCATTTTTGAACAGAATCCAAGTTCTGTATTTTCTGCTGCCTTACACAGATCTCATTTGCTGCAACATTCAGCAAATTGCTTGATCCAAGTTTTCAACATTTGAGAGTTTCAACATTTTCTATATATGAGCACAGATCTATGTAAAGAAAATTGCCTGCTTTTGAAAATTTTTCCAAACTCTGAGGACTATTGTACTTCCAATACATTTTCATCTTGTTTCTACACACGAGGAAAGATCTCCAGGAAACCAAGACCCAAGAACAAGTAATAAAGAACAGTGACAACTTTCTCAACAATGACTCTTTTTTATTTCCAACTTTGTAATGACTTCCCTAGAAATTTATTATAGTCCTGAATGTGTACTTGTGTGATGACTAATTTACCTAGTTTCCACTGATTGAATTGCAAGAGATTACCTCTGCAGATCGTGTCTGGAGAATATATCATGTCTAGAGGTATAATGTCATACCATAAATCCAGTCATAGCAGTGTTAAAGTTTGACTGATACACAATGACAGTGATAAAACATGTCTTTTCGATGTAGCTGAAAACCAAAAATACGCTTTTGAAAACCACAAGAGGTGACTTAGCTTCTCACCGGACTGCTGACTCAAAGCCACTACTTTTTGCTGCTTACTGGGGTAAAAGTCTGTTCTCAGTAACGTGTCAATTATTTTACTTTAATATAACTGCAGAGCTGCTATACTGAAAAGAGTTTATACCCTTGCTGACTGATAATTCCTACAAGTGGGAATACGGACTTGGAGAAGGTGCAGTGGAACAGCATTTCCGAGAAGGGAAGTTTAAGGCAGAACAGCTTTCCAGCAGTTCTTCTACAGGTGCTTGGTGAAGATCCTGAACAGGAAATCTGTTTGTCTAAATTGAGAAAGTGAGATTTTTGTAATAGAAGGTATTAGAAGGACTTATCCTTCTAAGAAGGGCTTACTTTATATTGTCGCGATAATAAAATACGTATTTTTAATAGTGTCATAATATTTAAGCTGTTATTCCAAAATTGGAGCACTTAGTCACTTTTCAAGTAATAATTCGAATACTTACGGGCTGCTTTTGAGACTCATGTGTCCTCTGAAAGGTCCCATCAAGGAGTAGGTAGGCACCATGGCTATCAGGGAGCCTGCAGGCTAGGGAAGGGAAATGTATTGGTTGTGTATTAGTGGAAGCATTAAGAATTATGTTTATCTTTCTACAAGTTCTATAGGTATTACAGAAGAATCATGTCCTGGCCAGAATGCCACACTACAACTGATACAGGTATGGAAAGGTTGGCACTCTGGAGTTTCCTTTCCCTGCCAGATTATTTCTGTTTGGTTCAATTCCTCTCAGTTTATAGGGCCCTTTAGACCAGATACTTTGAGAGAAAATTCTCTGTTACAACAGCATTAAAAGGGCAATTTTCTACAGGCCACAAAAATGAGCCATGGCATTGTGCAAAGGTCACATATTTTGCAATCTGAAAGATCATCTCTGCTAAATATCTTCAAGGCAAAAGAAGGAGCAGCTCAGTCTGTTACTGTGCTGTATGTGCCCAAGGGAAGCAGCGGGGGAAAAAGCACAGCGCTGAAGATTTTCTGAAGATACTCTACAAAATAGTATAGGCTCACCTCATAGAAGCCAGACCTAGAAAAACCAGACCCAATACAGCAAAGAAAGCAAACAAGCCCCTGCTTATTTTGAATTAAGGGCAGGTTGCAAGAAGACAAATTCTAAGTACACAGAATTCCTCCTATTTTATGAAGAAATGTCCCACTGCTGACAGAAGAATTTATTTCAGACAAGTAACAGGGTAAATTTTACAGCTAACAGGTAAAATTCAATGGCTGGAAGGGCCAAGTCTCAGCTTCCAAAGGCACTTAAGTTCACAGGAGTCAGACTGACAAAAATTCATAGGAAATCCAGAAGATTTCAGTCCCTACCTGTCCAGTGGTATGGTTTTCAACACAATCATGTTCCTAACTCCCACTAAAATCAAGAAAAAGCTGGTAACTTAATTTGCAAGTCTGATCATGGAGGCTAAACTTCAGTCCTCATTTTTAACTTACTTTTATCTAAGTGAAACTGTTTGTCTATATGCAAAAGTTCCAGCAATAATTATAACTGTAATTTAAATAGACTTTTGTCAGTTTAAACACTGATTTTGATTGATCTTAGACCTACTCCTGGTTAATGTGAAGCAAGCCAGTAGCACTACAATGTGCATACATAATCTTCTCCACCAGATAAATCCTATCACTTTAAACCCACCCATAAAATTCCATGCTTCTCAAGCAGATAAGTCGACTGGCACACAAGCTCAGTAGCTTTGTACTCCAAAGGGTTGTCTGGCAGCAGAAGTTGTCGACTTGTGAACTTGGATTTGCCTGATTTGATTTGACAGTTGTGAAGGAAATATCTCCTTAGAGATGATCCTGAATGTCAAAGAACATACGAAGTGCCATCAGAACTGGAAAAATCAATACAATTCTTTCTTTGGTTTCAAGGCAATGTTGTAATTTGGGGGAGGAATCAGGAGTGTCTGTCCCTTAAACAATGAAACCTTTTCTTTTGTTGTCATACACATATTTCAGAATAACTTTTGGTTTCAAAGGCACGGCTGCAAGTTCACAAACCATGTGTTTATACCTTTAACCAAAATCTAAGGGCAAAGACTTTGGTCAGGTTTTGGATCTTCATTTGATGACACCTGAAAAAGAGACTGTTTCTTTCAGAGAGTGCACATTCAACTGGTTCTGAAATTCAGGCCTCACACCGGGAGCTTAGTTTTTGGCAAAATCACCTGTCTGGAATGGCTCTCTTAAAGATAAAAGGATGCAGGTAACAGAGAGCATTAAGCAGTGTTCTGAGAAAACAAAGGCTGGAAAGATTATGAGCAGAGGTTTTTGGTGGTTTTTTTTGGTATCAGATTCTCTGCCACCTTAGACATAAAATAAAAATGTTATGAAATAAATGGGAGCAGAGTTAACTTTATTGCTTTTCCTCTGTGCTCATATTTCTAATTGTCATGGGTCCCTAAGTTAATAAAATCATCAAAAGGTCAGCTTTTTTTTGTCTTTTGAAAACATCCTTTGGTAGTCACAACAGGATATGGGCAAAGGAAGTCACTGCTCTCAAATCCAAGGTAACACATCAAAATATTTGGTTATTTTTTAAATGCTATTTATTTAGTTGTATTCCTTAAGCATTTTTAGTCGTGTTTTGGAAAATAGTGGAACGTAATCATGGCTTCATATGTACTGGCTAAAAATTTAAAAATAAATTAGTCTAGCTCCATCTCATATATTACTACTAATAATTTTGATTCTTTATTTTGAAATATAAATTATCCTTTGCTTCTTTTTTTTTTTTTCAATGTCAAACATCTTTGAAAGGCATGAAAAATAGAAGGATATTGTATTGAAAAGAGGTCTTAACCATGTGCAACTTTAGGACAGAGTAATTCTCTGTCTTCTTGTGTCCAATCCTACCACTTTAGCTCAACAATTACTCTACGATTATTTGAAGTAGAAAAACATCAGTGGGAAACTGCTCTGAGTGAGGACAGATAAAATGGAAGAAGCACGTATCAAAAAGTGTAACTGTTTGGCAAAAGTACTTTTAATTTAATAAGTGCGTGCTACGTGTAACACATGACGCAGGCACTAAACAGTTGTTGTGATGGAACAAAGTCACAAGAATGGCAGATCTTTAATTAACCAGTCCCTTGCAGGAGCTTTTACAGCAGTTGACTCATGCCATAATGTTACTGCTGTTGTTTGAACTCTGGTGACTTCCTGAAGTCTCAATCAGATCACTGTCCCAGGCTCTGTACAAATAGTCAGGCACTCATTAACAGACCCAAGAAGTTTATAACTGAAGCTTGCAAACCAGATAAACAGCAGTTAGGGGGAAAAAAATATTGTCTTTGTTCTGGAGGCTGAAAAAGCTGGCTTTGTTCATTGTAACGAGATGAAAAGATTTAACAGCAAAGAAATGCAACTTGATTTTCTGAGTATCAGACCTGTGAATAAACCTCAAGACATCTACTTTGAACTTCGTTGAAATACGCAGAATTTTCATTCTGATGAGAAGAAACACTGCATAGTTTTTGTAGCTGCAGTCATGTTTGACTTAGGGAGCCCTACAAACTCCTAGGAATGGTGTGTTTCCCCATAAAAAGCCACGAAAAAGAAAACTATTTGGGCAAGAAGTATTTTGAAAATGAATCAGATGATAGTTCAGGTTCTGAGGATTCATTGGGGTGGTCCAATACCATGCATGAGGGCAGAGCATAGGCAAGATGATGCCCCTGGCAACATCCTCCAGTCAGCTGCAAGATCAGGCCCTGAATGATGAACACCCTTTTCCAGAGCAAAGTGCCTCATAGTGAAACAAGGGAACTGTCTGGTAGAGTTTCTGAATGTGAAAGGTTCAGTCTCTTAAAAGCAGTTATTTGTCAATGCTCCTTACAAGTTAAATTCCTGTGGGCTTTACACACAGCCTTTGTAAAACCATGCCTTAGCACTATCTTTAAAATGATTCAGCACCTAATCAAATGCTATTATTTCTGCCTTTTCTTAGAATGCAAAAAATAGTCCACAGTATTTGAAAAAATGGTGTTACGTTTTGTGAAACTTTGAGCCATAGAAGACGGAGAGAGAACAAATCTTCTGCCTCACCACTGCTTAAAGTCAGGTATACAAACAGAAGCTGCTGTGTTTTGGGATAATTTCAGAACGGAGGAATTTCTTAACTCATCATGATTTATGACCACATCTGTTAAATTTGTGTAGGACAGTGTAGGGAATCTATACCACACACTCAACAGTTACCTACCCAACTAAAAATTCAGCCCTGATCTTTGCAATCATTAGATGAGGGAACAAGACTGAAGTATAGCAGGGGCTCATTTCTACTTAATGGTGTGTGTTGTTGTCAACATAGAGTCTTCAATTTCTTTGTGTTTTCTGCATTTCTGTAACACCTGAATCTGTCTCCCTACAGAAACGCTGCAGCAGTAACTTTCATTTCTGCCAGACTGCTTTAATTTCACTGGATTATAATAAATCAGTTCAATTGGTTAGTGTTATACTTTGCTATTTTACATCCATGCACAGTTCTTTTAACAGGAGACACAGGCTGTAAATTACATGTGAGTAAAAGCAGGTCTTTTTTGTAGGAGACAGATAGATACTAAAATGCTTTACCTATTGGTTTGTACCCTATAGGAATTGTACCTATTGAATATAAACCACAGCATATCTAAAAATGCAACAGTAAAAGTGCTGAATGGAGGTTGGAGAAAAGGGACATGCTTTTATCATATGTTCACTAATTACAATGCACAGATATGAAATGACCTTGCCATTGGCACTCACAGAAAACATAAGACCGACTATTTCTGAATATTTTAAATGATCTACAATGAAATAGATTAAAATATACAGCTAAGCATTTGCTGCTGTGAGAGGATCATTCTCCAAAAACAAGGGATTTGATGCTGAATCTTTGTATTTGTCTCCAGTAAGCTGTGGAGCAGCATCAGCTCCCAGATTTGAGGGCTTTTTGTGTTGAAAAATTTGGCTCTCAGTACAAAAGTTAGTGACAAGTGCAGTCTTTAAGAAGGGTCCAACATCAGTCTAGTCTCCCGTGCTGTTATTCTCTATTGACAAAATATCCTCTTTCACATAGTCATATTTTAGGATTCATCTCCACATACAACAGTGGGCTAGAAACTTGGGTGCATATGAGACCATTCCCATTGATGAGAACAAGGAAAGTTTAGAACAGTTCTGAAACAGAAACAGATTTGATCATACATATTAAGCAATGGCATTTATGCTGGAAATAGGGGTTTTCTATTGATAGAGCAAGTTAGGGTAAAAAGGAGAGGATTTTATTTGCAGGAATGCAAAACTACAGTGTCTAAGATATGCATTTGGCATTCAGACCTGACTAATAGACATTAATTATTTTTCAGCATCCTAAAATCCACATTAAATTCTTAGTGGACTGGAATCACTCTGGGTCCGTATCTCAATACCTGCAGAAGCCTGGATCCCTTGTCAGGCACCAGATATGGAAGCAGCATTTACAAACTTAATCCAGAATGTTAAAACAAACTCAGCTTGACTTTTGTTTGTGCAGTATTTTAAAGCTGGTCCAAAAATTTCCAGAAGAATAGGATTTTTGGTGGCATTATTTGTAGGTTTGTCAAAACAGAAATATTTTGCAGAGAAAGAACAGGATTTCTCTAAAATTCATGACTGAGGCCTGCAAAGAATCCTGCCATGTCACACTGACCGCTGCTATCTACAGCCGGGGCTGGCTCCAGCGGTGTGCAGCAGGAGTGGGGAGCAGCCGCAGGCACGGAGCTTTAAAGCTGCTCCTCTGAAGCCTCAGCTCTACCCTGCGGAGCACCGGCTCCAGACAATGCAGCAGCCAGCAGCCCCCAACGAGGGGAGAGATAAAAAGTAGCGAGGAGGCCTGCCCCGGAGGCTAATCCAACTTTATTGACGGGAATCCACAGAGGACAAGCCCCGCCTGCAGCGCGCCCATGCCTTATAAAGGAGGGCTGAACAAGGGGAGTAAACCAACCAGGGACCAACAAGCGGATTAGGAGGGAGGGACGCTAAAGGGATGGACTCACGTCTGGTCCAATGGTCTTGGTGGGTGGAGGGAGAGGGGTCACATGCCCCAATGGGGCGTCGAGGTTTAGGGGATTTCCAAGGGGGGAGGTATCCGAGGGGGCAGGATCTTGGGGGACTGACGGGAACCATATAAGGGTAATTAGGGAGGGCTCAGGTGATGGACACCAAACCTTCGGGAACAACAGGAGGGGTTTGGGTGATCGATAGGGAAAGAGCCAGAACAAGGGGAGGAGAACAACCATATAGGGAGCACCAGGGGAGCGGCTTGGGTCTGGGGCAAACCAACTGGGAATAGGAGCGGGGAAGGTAGGGATGAACCACTGGGGTACAGAAAACATATGAAAATGCAATAAAAACCTCGCGTCACCACACTGCCAGATGCAGGAGAGCAGAGGCTCCCAGGACTCAGTCACACCATATGGTATTCCCTGTGTTGGGTCTGCAGCCAGTCCAACACTTGCTGTTTCCAGGCCCACCAGCTTTGTGAAAGTAGCAGGACCATCCTGTCTTTTGTGACCAAAACTACATTTGCCCTTCCCGTTGAGCAGCAAGAAACCTGAGATCTTTGAGAACTCAGTTTATGCCCAATCTCTAATTCTTGAAGGCCTGGGAGACCCTCGTCTGGGATTCTCAGGACTCACTCTGGTATGAATTGCTAAAAAATGTGGAAACCCTGGAATGTGGGAATCTACAAGACAGACCCTCCATATTCAATTAATTAAAAAAGAAAAAAGGATATAAAGGCACAACTAGAGGGGTTCTAATATATATTCTAATAAGGCACCATTTCTTTTCCTTAATTTTGGAACTTCCTGTGGAACAGTTCTGTCACTCAACTCCCTCTACTAAAGCTTATCATACTTGTGTAGGATGAACACGCTGATATTTGTATTTTGTGGTATTTATTTATCTGATATCTTAAACCACAAGATTCATTGTTAAAAGCTGAAGGCAAATTAAGCAACTGTTACAGTTACATAAGTGATACCCTAGCAAGCCCCTGTGAAGATATGGATGAACCCAAACCCAGGCCATCCTCCCACTGATCATGGGATCCAATTTTAGCAGTGTGCCTGTCAGCTGCAAGGCCCCTCAACAGAGCAAAGACACTCCTTTTCAAATGCCTTTGCTGTCACTGGGTGGTATCCACTTGTAGCTACAGAGAAAACATGGAGAAGCAAGGAGACAGATGAAAGCAAGAAAGATCAAGGCAGTCCATCAAATTCCTTTGATGTGTAGGGGAGATGTTACAGTTTGGGTGTCTATACAGGCAGAAAAATAAGAACAGGAGACAAATAATAAGAAAACCATAAAAGCATGTGGAAAAATTATGACTCTGCTGTTTATTTTCTATCTCTTGTCATTAGCAAAACAGAACATGGCTTAGCTAGTGATGTATTTTAGGAGGATGTCTTTCTTTTTATAAGCACTCAGACATTTTCACTCACTTCTATGTGTCATTTCTGGGTAGCTGCATACAGACCAATTATTTCTTCTCATCCAGGACAGATACAAAATTTCCTAGTAACACTTTCAAGATTCTGAAATAAATAGAAAGAGCACCTTAATTGTATCAGTCCTTTAATCTCAATTAAACATCTGTGGGCTGCTCAAGTACTGATTAGCCTATACTCTTGCCCTGCAGGATAAAGAATGTCTCCTATCGGGCTTCTCATGGACCAGAGCTCATCTGCAAATTGTTATCATTTACACAGCATCCAAATGAAAGAACTTGACAGCAAGGAGCCTATTCATTAATATATAAAATGTAGTTGATGAAGCACAAATTACATGATTGCCTGAGAAAGTAACTGAGCTACCTCTCGAGTACACAGCCATGCTGTGGAAGCTCATGGATTTCAGTGGGCAACACAGTCAAGCACTTATTGTAACAAAGGCAGGAACTCTTTTTTGGGTTTCTAAAATAAGCACGCTGTAAGTGAAGCACTACACATTTATCAACAAGAAATATGTCCTTCCTGGGCAGGTAAAAGCAAGATATAAGTAAATTTATGGTGTTTCAGCTGATGGATATGAACCTGCTGCCAGCACTTCAGTTATTTTAGAGTCCTTTGAAAATTCAAACCCTAAAATCACATCTACCCTGCTTTACCCCCTGTTTCTTCCAAAAATCTATTTTTCTTCTTAGCGGAGAGAACGCTGACTTTAGCAGGATGGGTACAATACAGTCTCTTCCTTCTATCAATGCCCAAGACTCATCTTGGACATGGTCCACGCCTTGGAGTATCCCTTTCCCTACTGCCTGGAAGGTTTGTGGCAGCATCCAGCTAAGGATGTGCAGCCTACTCCACCAGCATGCTCTGCTCTCCCCCAGAGCAAGCAAATGTTTTCTCTCTGTTCCCTGTGAAGAAGGTCGAGTGCTGTGGCAATGGAAATTTCCTTGAGCTTCAAATTGCTGCGAAGGGTTCTGCTGTTGTTGCTGTGCAGCAATGTACTATCTGTCACATTTCAGGAATATGTTTATAATTAGTGCCTAACTTAGAGGATCAAAGACCATGATGTGTACCTTTTCCCATTCCAATCTGTTTTGTCTAGTTAAACCAGAGGTTTAAAGTTTCTCAGGGCAATAGTTGTCTTTCACTCTGTGCAGACATGTGCCTCACAAAATGAGTCTTGATCTGCCACATTTAAGCACTAGCACAGCACAGCCAGCAAGTCACGAGAAACAATATGAGTACAAATAAGCACTGAAACATGAGACCGGTGCTGTTGGAAAACCCTGAGGTTTATATGTCCACCGCACTGGTCAGCAAAAGATTGAAGGCCATTTCTTCCCAAAGGGCTGAGAAAGGGAAAAAGGGAAAGTGTTGTGTTCTTGTCCTGTTCTTAGACTTTCCCAGACATCTACTTATGGCCAGTACTGGAGACATATTTGACCAAACAAACTTCTAGTCAGATGCAGGGCAGCACTGGTAAAGTGTTTTGCCACTTCAGAGCCTTCCTATAAATGATATTATATACAATGTAAGTTATAAATTAGAAAAAACTATTCAGACTCAGTTTCTTCTGTCAGTATAGCTTGGCTGATAACTTGTCTCGACTTTTTTGAGCAAGATAAAGCCACAGGCTGCATCAGGGCCAATGACCTACAAACAGAAAAAGCCCCAACTCTACCAGTCTTGCATGTTTTATTTACTATCTGGTCTCATCTTGCCTATAAAGGCTAAAACTGGAAATAATGCCTAGTAGGAAAAAAAAAAAGAACAGAGCAAATTCACTCTTAATTAACAGGCCTTCACATGACTTACTCTGTTAACTTTATCCTAGTGTTTAGATGCCAAGGAATGGCAGGACATGTGTGAACTACATTAATTTAGAATTATGAATGTACCTTAAAAAAGAAATAAAATCAAAAGGTTGAAAGAGAGCACAGAAAAGAATATTTAACCAGAGCAGCTGGTAATTGCTGTCTCTTCTCCCTTGAGTTTTAGATATTTTTTCCATTACTTGGCTGGATTTCCTCCACTCATGCACATGCTTTGACTTTTTCTACATGACATGACATTAAAATGTTATTGCCTGACAAAGCAAGAAAATTTGAAACCAACTTCTGTTCCACACAGTGAGGAATTGCTGAATTTCTCCTCTTTTTGTCAGGTACTATGCACTGTAAGATAAACCAGTGTTCAGAACTATTGCATGAATGAACTACGTGAAGAAGTCTATCATTTATTTTGTTAGGATTTCAACAAGAAAGTAATTTCATCCCTTTAAATTGTCACACAATTTATTATTATAGTATTATTTCTATTTTCCATTTTTCAACCTCCAGAACTGTAAACCATCACTGATGTGCCATGTGGTAGGTCAAAGGTTACCATCTTGAACATAAGATCTTCCCAAGGAACTGCAGTTCCCATTTGAAACCTGCTGGCTCACAGCGGTAAGCTACAAGTTTCCACAGTTCACAGAGGTAATACGGCCTCTTCCTGCAGCAGCTGCATCAGATAGAAATAACAGACTGATGGCTGAAGAGGAGAAATTAAAAATTGGGAACTTCTTTTCCTTATGTCATGTCAGGGGCATGCTGTGCACTTGGCAGGGTGGCCAGGAAGCTCAGCCCAGAACCTTCAGCACTGGTGGGGCATAAGCAGTGTCAGGTGTCACAAAGCAAAGTCACCATCAACCGCCAGTGTGGCCACAGCAGTGAAGGGAAGCACTGGATTCCAGCAAACTGGAAGTTTCTCCAGAGCAGGCAAAAAGCTCCTGGTGGCCAAAAGCCAATAAAACAGCTCTGCTCCATGTAGTCATAAAGCCTCTAGCACAAGGATAGCAGGAACAGCGATGCTTCTGTTCCTAAATGCCAAGGAAAAAGCCCCATATGAGGCTGTATGAAGCACGATTCAGGGGATAACTACAGAGCCAGTACAAGTCACTGAGCACTGTCTGTTCAAGAAGCTGAGCTTTCTGTGACATATGTCACTAAGATGAATGTTCCTTTGTATCAGAACTGCAGTCCATCTAGTGCAGCATCCTACCACCAGGGTACTGTCTTTGAAGTACCTGAAAAAAAACCCTTCAGCAAGCGAATATATAACCCGGTTTTTTCTTGCCCTCATACTACATCTTCTAACACCCAGAAGTTACCTTCTGAAAAAAGGAAGAGATTAATTATTCTTCCCAGTAAATCTATTAGAATTTCCTACAGAGTAGTTGATACATCAGTTTGTGTCATCTTTAAACACAATTAAAAGGATGAGAAACAAGATCTCAGTGTTTATCAATACATTTTAGTACTAGCAAACACTTCAGCAGCTGCCTTGAAAGCATTTCAATTCCTCTAAAGTGGCAAGTAGTCTTAACTCAGCATTTTAAAATTTTCCAAATACTCCTGTGAACTGTATACTGTGACACTTCAACTAATGAGGCCAAATTAACAACTTCAAAGTTTTAAATTGAAGAACTAAAGACAGCCACTGATGTCTAAATGTGCTGAGATAAAATTAAACCTATGGTTTACAGCCAAATTCTCTAAAGTTGCACTGTCACAAAGGTAATGTGGTATTGGAGGACAGGGAAAAATATGTTATCAGATGTTAATAATAAATTTAGCCAAGGCTGAGACCAGCAAAAGTTTGGGAGAATTATAAGTGGTAAAGTTATCATCATTTGTTTGTGAGATCTTGGCTTAATCAGCTATTGCAGGATGAAAAGAATGATATTTTAATGTTTCTTTCCTGAGTTACAAACATAAAATCTTTGACTAAGAATTGCCTTCCCATGCAGAATGAGGCCAAAGAATTGCAAATAACTAAGAGTTAAGACTTTCTCATTATCTTAATGGATGAGGCTGCCAGCACCAGCCAAATCTGGAAGTCTCTATTTACCTACCTGTACCTGTATATTCCTTGGTGTGTCTTAAAAAAGATCTTTGGACTCCACATTTTTGGGTGACAACTCTTTGTGTATGAATGAGTGTGTTTCTATAACTTCGTGACCATTTCATTTATTTAGATGGGAACTTCTTTATTTTGTTGCAATTTCTTAATATTTTCATACTATACTGGTCCATAAGTAATCAGGACACCTTTCTGCATATTTTTATTTCTTTGTAGTTCTTTTAAAAAAAGATTAGGGAGAAAAAAAAGTGACCAGACATAAAGTCTGTTTCCCATTTTTATCTTTTACAATTGGCCCAATAAAACACTTAAAAATATATAATGATTGTAATGGGCAAGTATATTTTACTTGTGATTTTCAATCTCCATTGTAAATTTGGTTCCTGCTCCAGCCCCCACTAAAGTCCACAGTGATGTTGGCATTGGCCCCAGTAAAGTCACAGTTTGATCCTCTAGAAGCTCACAGGTGTTTTCAAGCAGAAAGTATGAAGAAATATGGGCAGGTATGTGCATGTTTGTGAGAGCAACAGAGAGGCCGCACCTCTATCTTGTATTCCAAAACTATGTACTCAAGTAGTTCTTCAAATAACGTTAGGGGTTGGTTGAAAGCGACTTTGTTTACTGCTAAAGACTTAAAAAAATGAACTCTTCAAAACGTGCAGCTGTACTGGACCTTCACAACTAAACTATTTTCTGAAAAAAGCCACTTTCTGCTAGTCACTTTCTGCTAGACTTCATCATGGAGACTCAGCTCTTCTCAGTAAATGACCACCTACAGTGGTGTGGGACAGTTTTCTGATTTTTATTTGCTCTTTCTTATCTTCTCAAATGGTGCAAGGCACAGGTTAGATCAAAAAGCAAGCAGAGAACAATTCAGTAGGAGAGAACAACATTGTTTAAAACTACAGCACCATGAAGCTAACAGGATTTACTGACACAGGACTTTAATTTTTATTTTCATTGTGCAAGCAAGAGCATTCCTGTTACAAGGCGAAATTAGTTAACAGGGCGAGATCATACAGCATAGTAGGGGAGCCCTGCTGTTCCTTGCAGAAAGAACGTCAGAACTGAAAGGAGGAGGTATTAAATGCAATTCCCTGCTGCTCGCTCTCTTAAGGCACCAGCAGCTCTCCACTGGAGGCCTGCTAGCTGCAATCAAAGTTTGCCCTAAGAGACCTTCTCCACCACAAAGCCATAAGCAACAGCAACACACCATACTAGAAAGCTCTTATTAAATTTTAGCATAGTCCTGGAAGCCTTACGTGAAGGACGATCCTCAGTTCTGCTATTTCCGAGCAAGGCTCTACAGGATTTCACAGGATCACAGGGCAGTGGAGGTGGGAAGGGACCTCTGGAGGTTATTTAGGTCCAGCCCCTTGCTCAAGCACAGCCACTCGGAGCTGGAGGTCCAGAGCCGTGTCCAGGCGGCTTTTGAATATCTCCTAGGAGGGACAGCTCACCGGGCAACCTGCGCTTTTGTCACCGGGCAACCTGCGCCTGTGCTCTGTCACCCTCACAGTGGGCAGGGATTCCCGGTGTTCAGGGAGTGCTCGCTGTGTCTCCGTGCGTGCCCACGGCCCCGGTGTCGCTGGGCACTCCTAGGAGGGCTCTGCTCCTGGCTCCGCGCCGCCCGCTGCCCTCCCGCTGCCCGGGGAGCCGCGGTACCTCGCGGGCCGAGGGAGGCAGGGAAGCAGGGATGGAGGGAGGCAGCCCGCCGCGTTGCCGCCGCCCCGGCCCCACACAGCAGCACCAGCAGCCCGCGGACCCACCCGTGCCCGCGGCTGCCCGGGGAGGAGCGCCCTGCCCTGCCCCGGCTCGCTGCCCCGCGGCCATTCACGCCTGCCCTCCCATCCATCCATCCATCCATCCATCCATCCATCCATCCATCCATCCATCCATCCATCCATCCATCCATCCATCCATCCATCCACCCTCCCTCCCTTCCCCTCCCCTTCCCCTCGGGGCCCTTCCCCAGGGCGCTCTCCCCCGCAGCAGCAGCGGCAGCGTTGGCGGGGGCACTCCGGAGCCGCTCCAGGCGCTGCTATTTATAGCTCAGCCGCGCTATTTTTAGAAGCGAGAGCGGGTCTGGCTCGGCAGCAGAGGCTGGCGAAGCGTGTGCGGCTCTCACACGGGCGGCCAAGAGAGACCCATGGAACGTGTCCGCCTGGCACATTAAACACTCGGGGCACCAACGCGGGGTTCAGCCCCTCAGACCGGCCCGGGCAGGCCCAGAGGGGCGCCTGCGCCAAAAACCTGAGTGTGAGCAAGGCCGAAGTGACCAGAAGAGCAATCCTGACGGTCAGCAGGCCCTGTGAGGGCTGTGCCCTAGTGCCCTTCTGAACCGGGCGAATCTTTGAAGGTGTCAGTAAAAAAAACAAGGTCTGAAAGCAGGAATGCTCCCCACACATTTAATGTTCAGAGCGATGTTAATGTGTAAAGATCTATTGATTGCGATGAACTCTTGAAGCGTTAAGTATCAGTCATGAAAGTGCTTAGTTATCAATATTCAGTCTTTAGAGCTATCTTAGAAACAGGCATTATTGTGGGAGTTCATTAGCTTTTTGAGAGCGTGCACTCACCCTGAAGGGTATGTCCTCTCTTTCCATGGTACGTTAAATTCACATTAAACTTAGAGGGAGCCACGTGTGTGTAATGAACCAAGGTATAGCCCAGGGCACGCACACTCTATCACCGGCCTCCATTATCTGCATTAAGTGACCAGAGGATAAATTAGGCCTCATGTGAGCATTACGCTGATATTTCCTGCAGTTTTTAAAAAATGTGTTTATCCAGAACTCTGTGTCCACTCCCTGTCAGATCACGCAGCTCCCAAATAAGCTGTTGAGAAGCTGTGTGACCGTGCAGAGCTGGAACTGAAGAAACCTCAATGGAAGAATACAGGTCATAGGATCAGGCAAAAGGTTATACCAAAGGAAAGCATAGGTTCATGTAAATTTGATGCAAATTCTTCATGGGATTGTTAGAAGGGATAAAATCTAGCATTTTCAGAGCCCAGATAGTGCTTTAGCACTTCACCTGAAGGAGTATTTTAATTAACTGTAAGTCAATAGCCAGTGGGTTTCACCCACTGTATAGTAAGAGGTGAGGAAGAGCACTCTGAGTAGAACATACTGATCACTGGTGCCCCTTGTATATACCTAAAGACATTTAAACATCAATACCACATTCCAGAAAAGGGTATAAGTTGTAGTACAAAAATTGTTGCAGTGCTTTGCCATTTTTTATGTAGAGAGTGACCTGCTGTTCCACAGTCATCCTAGAAATCCTCTCTCTGAAGGCCATCTTCAGCCCAAGTGGCATATAGAGCAAGAATGGATCTAGAATGAAGCAGTAATTGTACAAGAGGGAGGTTAAACCTCCATCTTCAGAGAATTGTTCAGTGTTTTCAGTCACTTCAGAAAACAAGCTCACGTGGCAAGTGGAAGACAGAATTTCTACCTAAAAGTTTCCAGATTAATTAAATCAGGCAACTAAACATTTTTGTCTTCTAACTTCTTGTCTCCTAGCAGATCACTACAAGTGACAAATGTTCTGAAGAGCAAGCTATGTTTTAAATTTCACCTAGGCAGTTAATTTGCATAGAAATAACTGAATAGTCCTTTAATTATCCCATAGCTCTGTTTTAGACAGACAAGAGCTATAGCTCATACTCTCTCAGTTATGTTGGTGTAGCAAGAATAACAAGTAGCTAGGAAAAAAGCATTTTTGTTATTGAAGTCAGGACACGCATGTCTGATTTCACACAGGGAACAGATGTCATAAGTAAGAAGATACCATTTATCCACAGTCGCTGTTTGGGGTTGAACCAAAAGAAAGTTGAGTAGATCACACGCCTGCAGTCAAGAGAAGCTTCTCTTAATATGCTGTTCATTTTACAACCAAGACAAGGCTTTTACATCCTTTAAACACCTACTTTTCTCCCATCAGTCATTTTTTTGATTAAAGAGGAGGAAAACCAAAACGAACATCTTATGTAGAAGATACAAAGATATTTTGAAGAGCTTCCTTTACAAACGCTTCTCTTGGGACTCCATCTCTCTCACAGAGTGGATCTCTAGTCTGAGCTATCCTTCTCTGTGAACAGGTAAGTTTGTGTGCTTTTATTGCCTTTTCATCTAAGACAGGTTTGTAGCTTGTATTTAATTAGCATATCTTATGCTGGCACTCTTGAAAATGAAAAAAAAAGGTTTGTTGAAAGCAAACTATTAAAGAAATTCAGAATGCTGAGGAATAAGCAAGAGAGGAAGGAGATCAAACAGAAAATTGCTGGTTATCCTCACAAAGAAAAAATAAGTTGTTTGCTGTTCTTTGTTCCTTTTCTCTAATTAGACTTAGCAGCTTCTCTTCATGGTGACCATGACAGAGTTTTGCTTGCAGCCTTACCTTTGTTAAACTCAGCAACAAGATTTTTTTGAAGACCCTGTTTTGTAAGAATAAGGTAGTCTCAATCTTACTGTATATAACTTCTGATTTGATATGTTTGTGGGCAATGTTTGTCTCATACCTAAAGAAAGAAATACAACTCTTTAAAAGTGATTTGGTCAAAGTTATACTCAGTGTTTGGGTTTGCAAATGTTATTCAAGATTAAGCAACTTTTTCATTTCAATTCACAAGTGGGAATAAGAAGCTTTGAACTTTAAACTCGATTATTGTGACATTCCAGTTATGTTGTTGTTTTCACTTTTTCTGATACAATTTGATCAGGAGACAACATACAAAGAAGTAATAAATACTGGTCTGGTTCTGTAACCTTTTATTTGAGTGAATAATAGCACTGGGACTGGAGGGACTACTACTTCTGCAGGTAGAACAGTGATGCGAACATTTTGTTTCTCAAAGATTTAATTAATTAGTAACATACAAGGAAGATGTATAAAAATTCAGTGTTGCTGGACTTTTCAAGAGGCACAGCAACTAAACAAACAATTGAATGATCTAGCAGCAGCAGGAGACCTGCTAATGCAAATACTTAGTGGTGTGACTCATAAAAAACAAGCTGAAAGAAAAACATTAACCAGCTTGCCCTTTCTCCGTCCCTCCTTCCTTCCCTCCTTCCCTCCTGTCTGCTTCCCTCCTCCCATGCTCTATCTTAAAAGCACAAGCAGATCAACACCATGGATATTTCCCTACTTGCACGTGGTATATCCAAAAGAATTGGTAAGGAAGGCAAAAGTGTGATGTCATTCCATTTTAAATTGTAAACCAATCTATGTCAGTCTCCTTCTTGCTGAATCCCTAAAAAGGCCTAAAGAGCTTTTCTATCTGTCTTACTACATTTATTAGTCACCATCTTGGTGTATAGGGCTTATCCAGACGTGGAGAACAATCCTGGAGTAAAAAAGCCATCAAGTCTAAGACTTCAAAGGTAGTGGTGCTGCAAAAACTCCTTAGAGGCTTTAGAACCTAGTTTTCAAAACCATAATTGTCAGACATAACTGTATAATCCCAACCTTCAGCAATCTTAACCCATCTGTGGGATTTTCCTGTGAATTAATACTACCCTTTGGTTCTCTCTTTCTCTCTGTGTTTATTTCAGTGGATACTGTTAAAAGCTGGGTGTAGCACGATGTGTTTGGAGTTTTCTCTGCAGCTGTCTGTGGCTTTATTATTCTAAATTTTCTTTCCAGGAAGCTGCAGTCACATGAGTTTAACCAACATACCTCTCACACTGCGAAGTGGTCACATTAGCAAAGGGTCACGTTTGAGTCAGTGTGAGATTCAAATTGTTAGAATTGAAAAGTATTTTTTGATTGTGGTTGCCATATGCAACTATCACTCAGGGAGGGGACCATTCTCTTTAGGGGGTCCCTGAAGCACAGGTTTTACTTCTTTAGTGAAGTTGCTGACTGTCAATGCTTACACTGCCCTGTGAACATCAGTGGAGATTGTGCATATTCCAACTCCAAGCACACCATAAAGACTGCAGAATTAAGGTGCTGCTGAGATTATTCCAGCATCTTCTTTTTTATACAGAATGTAAAAATCAGCATTCTCACTCATCACCAAGCTAAACTGATGGGTGCTTAGAAATGTATTCACATCTGCTCATTTTTCTTCAGACTACATCTTAATGGCACAATTATAAGTTACTCTTGTTTTTGCTGAAATTTAAAAAGTAAAATCTCTCCTTGCTATTTCTCATCTAATACATAAATAGCCTGATTTGTTTCTTAGAAACCTTAATTCTTGCTGAAAGAAAGTGGTAGAGGAACAAGTCTCTAAAATACATGTTTCCAACCTCTGGGAGGAAGTCTGTCTTACTAATATATTTATCATTAATCTGCAATAATGATCCAGAAACTCAAACCAGCAGGAAGGATAAAAATATAGAGGGAAGCCTTAAATAACTTGTTGACAGTGGAGAATTATAAGTAATTTAACCTCAATCTCAGCTACAGTGACCACTTGCCACTCTGGTTTTGCATGGCATTTTATTCTGTCCTTTAAACTGGTTCATCACACATCTGTAGAGCAGACGCTGTGCCTTGAGCCTTCACAGGAAACTACACAGCTGAATGCAACACCGTAAGAGAAGGCAGGATTTGGGAGCTGGTGCAAGAAGTCTGTTCTCTAAGCCTGTTTGAGGGTACGCCATCAGCACCTTCAGCTTATGATATGGACTTTGTAGGCAGGGCTGGAAGATTCTACAGGTCCTGAAGTCATGGAGCTAATTAGGCATTATAGTGATGAAGTACCTCAGCCTGGATGAACCCATCCAGGATGAACTCCATATGGAGCACTGCAGGAATTTTGTGTCTGGAGTCACACTCAAGATAGACAGGTTCAGTCTGATAAAGGAGAGTATCTTGAGGCTGTGTGTCAAATTAGGCTTGGAGTGGAAGATTTAACATCTTCACCTGAGACTCTGCTGAGTATTGCTTTTCTGTGTTCACTGCAGAAGATGCATCTGCACAGTGAAAGGAAGAATGAACACAGATTCAGTCTATTTTAGAAAAAAGCAAGATCAAATATAGGTTTGCAGACTGAGCTTCATTTTTCCGAAATAAAACTCATGATCCAGTGATTCCAAGCCCTTCACATTCAAAGGAAAAACAAGCAATATAAATGCTGATGGACATGTATGAGATTTAATTCATGGTATTAGTAAGAATTCAAATTATTTCTAACATTGTTAGTAATGCAATTATTTCATTAACAAATTTAAAAATAATTAGATGAATCTGTTTTAAAATATTTTCAGCAGATCTCAATCTGGATGTAAATGAATGATCCTTGTTGAAGTGCAGGGATATCTGCTGAAATATTTAATTTTTGTTACAAGGGCACATTCCATGGCATTGCCATGTCATGTGTTACCTTGGCTGTAACATTATATTGCCTGAATCACTATGAAAGCACAGTTCAATGCATTGTGCAAGAGACCTGGTGACTGCTTCCCAGCAGTGATGAGAATGAGTTATGAGCCTCTCTGCTTCTTCCTAAAATAACAGGGGATGAATTTCGTGTGGGCAAACACTTGACTCATTCTTCTTGGAACTGATAGCTTACCACACAGGACTTGGAGGCTGCTCAGTGAACCAGTCCATGGTTCACAGGAAGAAGAAGCCTCCAGAGGAGCTCAGACACTCAAAGAATAGCATTCTTGGCCAAAAATAACTCAGAGCACTGAAAACAAATTGAAAAAAAGTGTTGGTCTACTTGTAAATCTGTTGCAGCAACATGTACCTCCAGTCATATCTGAGAGATGAATGGTACATCCATCTCTGTCTCTTCGCTCTTCTGTTTCCAACCAAAGCTTCTTCCCAACCAAACCAACACTACATAGGATATACATAGGCTTGTGACCATGAGTCACAGGATCTATGTCAGCTGCTGCTGGTGAGGACCCTGGTGCAAGATGTGAAGGTAAGAATGGCTGCTTTGGGGCAATTGCAATGATACAGTGATATCTGCACTGGGGCTGAGAAAAGCAGGAGGACAGGCTGGAACTGTAGCAATGGCAGTGTGAGAGAGGGACAGTCCCACGTAGGATGCTGTACAAGGAGGATGGGTAGGCAGCATCCTTGGAGTGTCCTGAATGAACGTGCAAAGGATGCGATGCACCACGTTGTGTTGGGGGTTTCAGCAGTGTTTCATATGGATGTGTGTGAACGTGGGGGTGGGGGTGAGACTGATCCAGAACAGCAGAATCAATACATCTCTCCTATCTGTTCACACCCGCTGGTGAACTGGAGGTCACCTTTCCTCCTGTATCCTCCACAGATGCTGTCTGGCTTGCTCTCGGGTCTGTAGCAGACTGTGAGCAATGGCATGGCCAAGTTTTTGAGTCTGTGTGTTTTGTCTTGACTGACAGACTTCTGCAGACACTTTGGCACAAAGTAAAAAATGGCTCAGTGACAGCAGAAAGAATATGTCCTTCTTGGAGATGTGAATTCTTCCCTGGATGAAGGAGCTGCTGTGTACTGCCAGCCAGCATTCTTGCTGAATGTTAAGTTTCCAAATTAAAAAAATTATTTAACTGTACACAAGGCAATATGTGCTATGAAATGCTGCAGTGCCATTACTCTTTATGGATTGTTAGGCAGATAGAGAACCAAACCCAAACCTACCTACATACCTTCTTTCCTTCGTTTGTGTTCCCTTCCCTAATCCCTGTGCAACCACTTTTTCATGATAACGATAAAACATTCTTTCCTCTCTCAGAAGTTTAAATAGGGGGATAAAGAGAGTGACCAGCCTCATAAGAGCAAGGGAAAGGGTCTGGAAATGTTTGGTGACGGAAGGAGAAGAATTGATCATTCCTCAAAGTGTGATCACTCCTCATTCCCTTGCTTCTGAAAATACATAATTCCAGTACCGGTACCAGAGAAAGTATAATCTTTGCTAGCCCTGGGAAAATTTCAGGTATGCCTGCTCCAAGAAGTATACTTAACATCCTCGTTTGTATGCTGACAAATCTGCCTTTGTTCCAGAAATGGCACGAGTCTCCAAGGAAAGAAGAACATTTCTCTTTCAGAGTACTCGTGGCCTGAGGCTGATCTCCGTAAACTGTCTACAACTGAGGTTTCTCTGCACTGGGAAATTATATTCAAGTTGGAACAGGAATGCAGGAAATTAATGTGGTAACAAACACTGTGCTAAACACAACCATCTATATTTGGAGTTGGACTCTCCTTTGTGCTAAATCCTGCTTACCTACACAGGAAGCTATAAAAGGATCTTGAAGTGGATAAAATGGTTAGAATCAGAGGCTTTAAACAATACATGGAATACACCAATTTGAAAGACTTGCTTTAATACAACTTACTGGTGTAAAGAGAGCATAAAACAAGTAATTTAAAGGAGACATATCATTGTAAATTGGTCATAGCAGCTTCATGCTGAAGTTGAGTTTGTGCTTGATAACAGAGATAAGTAAAATAAAAGAGCACCTTTATAGACTCAATGAGGATCATGTTTTTATATTAGTATGCTAGAAGAAATATGATTAACATGGGTTTGTTCTCATGAAGACACTTGCATCGAAAAAAAGCTAGGAAGCATCCAACACTATTTGCCCATTCTTGCAGAAGGTTAGGAGGTGTCATTTAAAAATGGGAGGCCCAGATTGGCATGAAATTCCCATTTGTTAAACGTCTTTTAGGACCAAACTGGCTCTGTTCTATCCAGCTGCTGGTTTTGTTAGGACCTGTGCATCACTAGGAATGCTTCCTGTTACAATATGTTATTTTTGAACAAAGATAGGTTTCATTTGCCTTCTCTGAGAACTGGCATATGTAATGGGTTTGAACAAATAATAATAAGACTGGAAGCATTAGACAGTAACTGCTTAATCCTGCAGTAATTTTATTAATTTTTTCTTTGTTACTAAGGTGGTAAAAGTAATTGAAATGTTAATCTAGAATATTTACTAGAGCATTATGTCTACTCTATATTCAATTCATATTGCAGTGCTGTGGGTTAGAGATGGATTCGCTACTAGAAAATTACGAAATTCTTGGATCTCTGCAGTTTTGACTTAAGGGATTGAGCTGTGTAAATTGTACTTGTTTTCTGCCCACAGGGTGTAAAGAAATGATCAAACAGTTGGCAAGCTTTATATGACTTTGATATTGTTGTATCCTAACAATAATAGATCAGCAAAAGCAGGAATTTCTCCAGAAGTTAGCCTATAGGGTAACTATTTTTGCAGGCAGTATAGTGCAGGTGTAAAAAAGCTAGTGAGGGTGTGACCTTGGGGAGTTCTATACTTAGTACTTTCTGATTCAGATCATGGGTTCTTTTTGTTGAGCTTGGATAGAGTTACATGTAATATTTTTAAAATTAAGGGATATACATAGTACAAGGTGGAAGATGCTGGTGTTATTTTAAGTCTGTTTTCATGCAGCATAGAAAGTGACACAGTGTTTTGGATATTGTCCTGAGAAGAAAAGCCAAGAAATTCTGTTTTTAAATCCTGATACTGACATTTACTCAGAGCCAGAAAGAATGAGGCAGCTCCTGAGGCACAGTTACCCCACTTCTGCTGGAGAATTGTTATTTTACCCCTAGTAACTGTATTTTCAAAATGTAGAAACAATTCTTATATTATGAAGGTTAACCAGATAGTGTATAACAAAGTGCTTTGAAGATTGAGTATTGAAGAAATTACATACTTTTAAATAGGGCTCAGTATTTAATAACCTATCAGATAGCTGGCTCCTGCTCCCTCTCTCTTGAAACAATTTTGCAATTTGTTTTAATGACAGTAGGATGACCTCCAGAGTCTCTGCAATTTTCATCCACATTTTATTTGAAGACTGCAATGCCTGGTCTAAATGACTCTTTGTGTTGTCTCTAATCCCAGTTCCATGTAGCACTTTTAGTCATGTGATGATTCAGGAGACAGAACAGCTACTTAAGGCATAAGATCCTTCAGCATTTTAGATATTTTATCATGTATCTGAATTCCAGCATTATGTCAGATGCACATTTTCTGTACTTTCATCGCTCGTTATCCACTATTCAAAAAGAAAGCCAGTGGTTCCATCAGCTGAATGTTTCAGTATATAGATGTGATCAAAGTGAAATCATGACAAATAAACAGCATAGGAAAAGCATAATTGTACAATTGCAGGCAGAAGAATCAAACATGTGCCCACTTACTGTATTTGGACTGGAGACAACTATTGTTTTGTAAGAATAATTTCCCAGCTAAGGGAAAATAAACTAAATATTTCTGGCATATCTCTTAATCTGAAAATTCAGGGGAATTTAGAGCTGCACGTGAAATTTGTGGTTTAGATCCAGCTCTGGGGAAAGTAGAAGTGTCAATGAAGTTACTCGTGGTAAAATTATAACAGATAAATCTGCGAGATAAATGGTGTGATAAATCTGTGAGGGTCTGCCAAGAATGTTTATGTTGTTCTTGTATTCTGCTCCATGTGCATACTTGTGTCAATTCTCAAAGACAGGTACTCAGGTGCTGAGCTGACTGTCTCATTAGTCTGGGTGGATACGGAAATTTTTGGGAGTTGCACCGGTTCCCCTCTGCATATGGGAATATGCAATGCTGTGTGGCACTCTTCCACATCCTTGACCTGATAGCTTCACTTCAGGAGTGGTGGACAGCAGTGGTGACCTCAGGTGCCTGTATCCTGAGCTGGGGCTGAGCCTCTGGCCTTGTGCCATTGGCATTTTGGGTGAGTTGTAGCTCTTTCTTACTGTTGTCTACTCCCCAGCTCATTCCAAAGAGCATGGTTGGATTCTGGCTTTACACTCTTGCACAAGAGCTTCTCTCACACCTCAGGTGTTGGGAGAATGAAGGGAGAACATGGTCCAGGTTTCTTCATGTGCCAAAGCCCCAGACAACAGGTAGACAGGACATTATGTGACCATACCCTTGCTGATGGACACAGGGCTGTGCAGGATATGTCTCTTGCCAATGCAGACATCCAGATACATGTTAGAGGGAATTCTTCACCATTGCTCCAGAAACTTATAAGGCTACAGTAGTACTTGAAGTTCAGGGTTGCTCAAACCTCTGGAACAGAATTTGGTCTGTACTAAGTAAATTGTATTGAATTTAGAATCTGTTGTTGACTTCCAGTTAAATCAACAAACATGTATGAGAAACAATTAAATACGTTGATTGCTAATTGCACAGAAGATGTATGTGTTCTATTACATCTCATTCTGTTATTTTTGCCCTTTGGTTAATAAATATAATAAACATGCCCAACCTAAATACATTACTGCAGGATGCTAACATTCTGAGGATATTGAATATAATAGTTGTCCTGGAGAAATTGTCCAACAGAACAAATAAAAAAATACACAAATAATTTTATATGATTTGATGTGATTATTCTGTCTTAAATTTCTAAGGACAACAATTATCACTCTAATTACTTTCTCAGAAGTCCTAAATAGCAAGCTAGAGGAACAAAGGATAACCACCAGAGTCACAGACCAGTAACAGACTTAGACCATCTATAGTGAATTTCACTCTAGTGTATTTTAAACAGTTGATTGTGCAGCATATGCATAGCTAAGGGACTCTTTCCTAAGAGAAGTAAAAATAGTAATAAGTAATATATTTGTGCTTTATAGAGGTATATATCATGAACATAATTTATCTGACCTTGGTCAAACTTTGGTTATTTGTTAGAAGACTTCTCATATTTTATGAAAATGTTTTTTAGGAGAAGTAAATTATTTCATTCAAAGCAAGACAGCTGCATTTTTCAGCAAAACAAACAAAATTCCCAAATTCAGAGCTTTCAAGAACACAAGAATGTTGAACTAATCATTCAGTATTATTTTGTATTCTTTTATAAAGGTTTCAACACTGCAATTTAAATCAGCAGGCTACCTGTTCAACATGATTTTCAGAGAGATTCTGACTGAGCCCTGATTTGTAAAAGTATGTACTTTAAAAAGGTTCTCATTTTTGTAGTGCAAGTGCTCAAGGATTGAATGAAAGAGTGAAATCAAGGTGCATGTGAAGGCCTATTTTTAGTTTTGCATTTTCCATAGACAGGTTGGTTACAAATAGGATGTGAACTCTGGAGTAATAATTGAAATGCAGACCACAACCATGTATTTCTTGAAATAGCACATGGTTAAAAAGATACTGATACTTTTACGTCTGGAGGAACTCTGCTCTGTGGATTTCTTCAGCAAATAAAAAACCCCAGGAAATTGATGCTTTGAGCCTTCAGAGTCTTCAAATATTCTTGCAAGACCAGTGCAAGAAATCAGCTTACTCTTTCTGTCATTTTTCTATTATCAATCATGTAATTCATATCAAAGGAGTTGAATCAGAGCCTCTTATACATATACATTGAGCAGATAGCTCTGAAACCAGCTGACTTGAAATACAAAGTGTTTCTTTGCAGACAAGAGCTCTAGTCTTGTCTGTGTTGAAGATATTCCCATATAAATAGTATTTCCTGAGTTTTCCAGTGGTTTTCCTTAAACTTGACAGGCTGGGTTGGTTTTGGGGTTTTAGGCTGTCATTGTGTTCCATTTCAAAAATATGACTGAAAGAGGCCTGTGCTTTAATCTCCATGTGACTGCTGGATTTTTATATTCCAAACACCCACCATCCCAACTGCAATATATCTAAAATATGATCTATAACTTCCTGCAAATTTACATAGAAGTTCACAAATATTAGTCATTTTGAGGAACGACACTCATTTTAATACCAACAACCATTATGTGCCAAATAACTTTGTGTCTCCTTATCTGTGCACTTGTATTGGTAAGAATAATTTGTATCACGCATTTGTATCACTGCAGAGCAGTGTAGATGAGTCCTTGCATGGCCTCATATCACTTTAAATTTACTGCTTGAAGGCTGTGCATCAAAACATTTTGTGCATCATTAGCTTGTTCCTTGCCAGATGACGTGGTACCCACACAAATATTACCATCTGGTAACTTCTGCTTAAAGCAGCTGTTGTCAGAATATTCCAGAATTTTAATCAGCCTCTAGATTTCTACATGCCCAAGTCAAGATACCTTTTATCTCATTGCAGACAGAAGAGCTTCTTGGATGACAGGGCTGCACTACAGTGTGCTGGTCTCCCCTTCAAGCTGTGTCCATAAACAAAAGGGCCATGTTCCAGATATAAGTCCTTAGATGACAATTGACTTGCTCTAGGATAACTTCCTGTGGGAACATCTTCCAGGTCATACTGACAGAACTAAGGAGTACAGAATGCAAGAGAAGAAGAATTGTCCACTGAATTGTGATGGTCTAACAGTTGCTTTGGCTCTTGGGTTTTAAGGAAGGATGCAACTGAAAACATGCTGTTTATTTTGGTGTGATGCTTCTTAATGACTGTGCATTGATAAAAACAGCTACTTTTAGGTTTTGGGATATTTGGGTCAGATAAAAATAAAACACTGAAACCACCTGTGCTCAAGAGGAAAGGAATCTTCTCTACAGGTTTGAAAATAGGAAAATCCAAAAGAATAAATATTCTATGTGGGTTTTTTTTTTCACAGGGATTTACCTATAATTTCAGAAGGACACAGTAGTGGGAAGATACTAATCAAAAGACTGGCAAGAATAGGTCTTCCATTGCTGACATATAACAGGTGTGAAAAGTTATCCTCCATTTCCTTGAATCACCATAAAGTTTGCATTTTAAGACACAGGAATTACTTGCAGACATTTCTGTGTAACATAGTAAAAAGGAATAGCATTGATTTAGCTACAGACACTGTATGTAATAATTTCTTTACCAACACCAACGTGTATTTGTCCAGTGAATTTAGTACCTTGTTTTCCAGCCAGTGGGCTTTTGTCATTGATACAGCATGTAGTTAGTATGACCCATAGTTTTAACTATACAAAACAGCTATATTTTGCTGAAAATTATGATTCCTTCTAGGAATTTTTGGAGGAGAGAAAACTGGGACACTTATTGCTATAACAGTAGCACTCTCCAGAAGAATTCCATTGGCATGGGGTTTCTATTAAACAGCAGAATGTAGGTAAAAAGTCAGTGGGTACTTTCTTTAAAAGTTTAACACAAATGAGTTCAAATATAAATTCTCCATCATCTGATTTTACTAATTACCAAGACAAACAAATAAACAGAAAAACCCCTGCTCCCCTCCATAATTCTGTCATATTTTATTTCCCAGAACCTTAAAAATTTGTATGCTGTTGTTTTTCACATCCCCTTCTTATACTGGCCAAAATTTGTTTTCATATTTGCCATGCAACCCTTCAAAAACACCAACTGCAAAGACTGGGCTGCTGTCCTAGGAAGTGCAGATATTAATGTTGTTCCCAGGGAATGCTCTTTGGGAGTGTTTTCCAGTGCAGACACTGGTGTGTACAGATACTACAAAGAGGGAAGTGTTTTACTGTGGTTCTTGTGTTCTGCAGATTCTCAAAGCTCTCCTTTCCGGCTGAATTCTTATGATTAAGTTTTTTCCACATTTGTGGCAGCTGAAGTTGTGTGGAATTGATATCTGTCTGTCCCACGGAGTCTGGGAAAAGGTGGAGTACTTGCCTCAGCAAGGCCACAGAGGTGCAGAAAGGTCATTGTTGGTGTCTTCTGCCATTGGAATTGCAGTGAATATTTGTAGTGAATTCCCTGCTCAATTCTGGCAGAGTGGCTGCATACCCTTTCACCTGGCACTGCCACTTCTCCCCAGGTGATTAAGGGATTGGATCTCCTAGTTTTTCAGTTATTGTAGCTGGTTTGGTTCATGTCAGAACACAAGTCAAGAGCGAGCCACATTTGTCCTGTGTTAAATGGCTACCCAGAAATAGCACAGGAGATTAATTTGGATGAATATGCTGAAACAGAGTATATATGAGGACATATACTTTCTGCATTCCACTCACTCATGTTTAATGCATATTCTTTATTTTGTATGCATATCAGTCCAGGCAAGAGAGTGGGTTTCTGCGAAGCACTTTGTTTTTCCTTTTCTCTGGCTTCTCTGAAGGCAGAGACACATTCGAGGCACCCACACTCTTTTATGCATATGTGCTGCTGTTCATCAATCAGAGAGCCACAGTCAGATCATCAAAGCACTTTACAACCTTTGTCATGTACAGTTGCTGGTGTATTTTATCCCCTTCCAGCATATAATTATTCAGTCCCTACTTTATCATTGATTTAATAAGATATTTTTCTCAACCATTCAAGCGCTCCTGCTAAAGTACAATTATAGCAATTATATTAAGGAAAGTTGTGAGCTGAAAAAATGTACAAAGCCTTATTTTGAAATGAGGTAATATTAGCAACAAAAATGACATGCAGCTTGGAATTTGACCAAGATAGAACAGATTAAAGAAGACTAGTTTTTGTACCACGATATTTTTTGAAAATCATAGAAGTGTTGAAAGAACTAGGAATATCACAACAATGCTGATTTGGAAAAGACAAAGGAATTAGATTGTTTTGTTCTCGTACTTGAGTAGATCAAGAGTGATCCCGTTCAAGCAAATATAATTCTGCCAATAGAAAACCAAATGAAATAGGAGGAGAACTGACTTAGAGAATCTTTTGAAAGTGTTATGCACAAGTCAAGTCTGACATTTTCTAGTTTCTCTGTTGAAAAAAAGCAAAATAAAGATGACTTCTCTTTGTTTGCTTTTGTGCCCTAAAGAACACAAGGAAGTGTGTGGGTGCCAAATGTCATTTCAGTATAGATTACATATATGCATGCACTGTACTGGTACAGAAATCATGGCACTTTGTAGGGCATTCTGCTGCATCTTACTCCTCCAGTTTGACAGATTAAACTTCAGAATATATAGTCATCAAGAAAAAGGGAGCCTGAAAAGCCATGGCATTTCATCAGCACTTGGCTTCCCTTAACAAAACTGTCCATATGCAGAACACAAACAACAAGCTGTGTCTCCCAAGAACCATCTTGCATGATTGAATCTATGCTTGGTACACCAGCAGAGGTCTGCCATGTGCGTTAGGAAGAGACCATGAGAGTAGTCTGATTTTATCAAGCCTACTTGTGCAACACTTATCTTTCTATAAATTTTAGAGGACATAGGGACACATGACTTTCTAAATCATTTTAGACTCTTGACTGCTCGGGTCAGGTATCCTGCTTCCTACAACGGCCATGACTTCCCACTCACAAGTAGCAACTACTCAGATGTTGCCAACTTAAAGACAGAAAGTAACTTCTGTCTGCTCCTGTCACAGCTTCAAGAATTTAAACAAACTATCCATATTCTTTTATCAATAGGTAACATTGTTTTAAAGTCATCTCCACATACTGCCTGAGCTTACATACTTCTGTTATTACAACAAAATAATGTTATAGTCTCTTTTTGTAAAGCAAAGAGGCATCTATTGTCTTTGAGCTGCAGGTTAGAAAAATCTAAGTCCTCTTCTCCCCCTCTCTTATATAAGCATGATAATAAGATCTTAACTGAGTGTATCTCAAAAATGAGAGAAGGAGAATCTGCAGCTTGTTCTGCAACACTACTGATGGAACTATTTCTGGTACTAAATTTTGTTCAGTTGTAAATCTGTGTTGGCTTGAGCCCTCAGCTACCAGCTATAGATTTAATCAATGTTTGGAGCTGGATGAATAATTCAGTATGATCTATTCTCTTTCACCTTGTGAAATCCATCTTCAGGTTTCATCTCTCTCATGTATTTTTCCAGATACTACCTGAATCATTTCAAAGCTATTCATGTCTCCCTTTAGGATAATGGTTCAAATAACATGAGCAGTCTCTCAAATACTTCAAGGAGTTCTGCTTAAACAGCAACAAATAAAAAATATTGTGCAACAGCAAACCTGCAAAATTCAGCCCTGATGTTTTAGCCCCTGAGTTAAATGGGTACATAGGTGATATTCTAACAGGAGTGAAGTGAATGGCACAGTTCCCATGGACTTGTAAAAGAGACTGATTTCAGATTAGGTCCCAGTTCCTGCATGTGAGAATGTGAAATTTAGACTTGTGAATGCAGTTTTGAAGTGTGTTTTGCATGTTCATCTCTGTGAAATATCCCTTGTTGGTTTAAAAAAAGAGAATACAAAGATAACTGCAATTGCTGAATTGTAAATATTTGTATGAATGCTTATTAGAACTCTATTATACCAGCTTTATGCAGAAAAGTTCAGGTTGGCATGACCAAAATATAGCATTCTTACATTAAAGAGGTCAGATTAAGTTTTCTGCTTTGAATGACCTGGTGTAAAATAATAACAGGTGATTCATTTCCCCTTCCAAAAGTATGGCTTGACTGCTTAGACACAATATAAACTTGGCAGAAAATGCTGAGATTTAGGGGTGGGGATGGTCATTTGCAAGTTTAGAATGTCTTCGCTGGAGAAGCTGTTCTACAGCAGTCCTATGCCTGGACTAAATGATCATCCTGCCTCTGGTTTTCTTTGTATGTTGGGCTTTTTTTTTCTGGTTCTGCTAGACCTCCACTGCATTTTGTGTTCGAGTTAATGTACCTCATGTCTTTCATTTCCCATTAGACAGGATAAGCCAAGGTACTATATTCAATACTACTTATTTCTAACAGCTAAATAATGTTTCTTCCTATATTTTCCCTGTTTCTATATACCTTCCACCCAGAACCCAGTCTTCTCAGTGAACAGATTTAGCTACTGACATCAAGAAAACAAAATTATACATTTTTAAAATAATCAAGGTGTGACAGTTAATGGTGTTATGTTGAAATAGGCATAATGTGGTGATATCATGGGCGGCAGATTGATGTTCTTAATTATTTATTTTCATGCTTTTAGGTGCTTGGATTTTTAATGTAATGTAATTGGTATCATTTCATCACATTGTTACATTTAGTGCCTTCAGCTGGATTTAGGGATATGTGTGATGATTTTTTTTTTTCTTCTGGTAACTGGCAACATTTGGATGAAATGCAGAAACAACACGTAAAATGACAGGTTGGTGAGAAGAAAGGTCAGAGAGATATAATTTCCACATCACGGGGAAGATAAAGGCTAAACAAGGTTGTCAAACAGTTTTTCTCTTGCTACTTGTGTTGTGACAGAGCTGCTGCAGAGATTTCCAGCAATGTGGGAAGGAACATTTATTTCTGCTGCAAAAGTTAATGGCTGAGGCTAAGGCTGGAATTGGGTTAACTGCTCCTGTTATGATTATTAGTGGTGGCAAGAAAATTGAGTTGGGTTTGGTTACTTACATTGCCCTGTTGACATATTCCTTAGCTTTCCCTGGGTCAGTTGAAACCACCTTAGCTTATAAAGGTTTTGGGATAGACAAAAGGTGTGAAAACTTCTTCAGTTTTCCTGTCCATGTCTTCAGCTTGCTTTTCCAAGTTGCTGTAGTCCATGTAGTAGAGATGGAGTCCTCTCCTGTATTTCTTTTATCTTTTTCTTTTTTCCTTGCCTATATCTGTTTTTTCCCATCTAGTCTGATTGTTGCTGGCCTTGAAATGTAAATTTATTGGTCACAGGAGTAGGAGGACACCTCTGTATCCCCATAAGACTTCTTCCTGACTGTGGAACTAACGCCACAGGAGGAAGCAGGAACAGGGTCCATTTTTGGTATGACTCTTCCCTCACCTGGTGAATTGGTGAAAAGTAAATTCCCTTCCTCAAGTGCACCAGTTAGCAGCATCTCCCTGTACTGCTGTAGGAGGAAAGGCATGCTTTCAACAATCTATTTATAGAACCCAAATATCCCTAAGTCCATGGAAGAACAATACAGTTCACAGCAACATTGAAGTCCCTTATCCTTTGGAATAGTTTGGCTACAGATTTAAACAGATTCACAACGATCCTCTATCCTTTGTATAGAAATGACTGGAAATATTTCTGTTTACTTCTTTTGCTTTTTGGGCAAAACATTATATCATGTTTCAGATCATGACCTGAAAATATCTAATGCCCTCTGTTTAAGTGCAATGGAGAACATTTTGATTTTCATGGATGCTAGCTTGGATGTAGCAGCTCAGTTCTTATTCATCTTTCAGACCGTTAAATCTGACATATGTACTCCATGGGAAATAGAAATAATTTTGTTCCTCATGATTATGAAACCATTAGAAAGGATGAGGTACATCTGTAATGGATGTCCATTAATATAATTATTGTATTTAATAATAGGCAACCTGCCGGCTTGGATTTTCTTAATGCTTATACCGAGAGAGTCACTAATATTGACCTTTTCAAAGGACTGTGGAGCTTTTGCCTTCCTTCAGATGAAGGCAACTGGAGATGTTCACAGCACCCCCACCATCTGGAATAGACTGCCCAGCAGCACTGAAAGACAGATGTAGCTATTAGACAGGCTCTTGGTTCAACCCATTTATGTGTTGATGTTTCTTGGGTAAGATTTTTCACCTCTCTACTATAGCAATGTAGATTTGAGACTTACAGCAGAAATTCTGAGTGGGTGGTGGGGAAGTGAACAACTTAGGAAGCCAGTCTTGCTCCAGAGATGCTACTTGGATGGAAGTCAGACTCATCAGAAAGGCTCATTACAATTTCCTAATGTCTCATTGCCATCATCCAAAAAAATAACTTAATTGAATGCAAACCACATGTGAAATGTTTGAGTGTCTGGCATCACCTATTTTGTGTGTAAATATTTAAATATTATCTTATAGGTTATTGTTTTTCTAACATGCAACACTTTTTCTAAGACACAGCAGCGATCCATCTGCCTCAAATATATAAAAGCACCCATCTTTTCTATAACTGAAATGTTCTCTTGTATAATTGAAACAAAGTTTTAGTCAGTTTCTGAAAAGTGACAGTAAATAACTCCATTTTCCTGCTAGGGATATGGATTTATGCTGTCTCTTTCTAGCGATACAGTCTCACAGTCTTCAAATCAATCCTAGCTCCACAGACCTGTTGGGCATAGCAAGTTACTGCAGATCTAGATGCAGACAGCATCCATCTGATTCTGTTCATCCAGGAGGAACAGAATCCAGCTTTCAAAATCCATCCTTGGCTGGGCTGAAATTGGCAGTTCGTGAGCATGTATGAAGAGATCATCTGCTTAAGGAAAGGCTGTTTCTCTCTTCTTTGGAGGAGGATGATCTTATAAGAAAAAATGAATGCAGTAAATAGCTGAAAGCTGTGCCAGATAAAACAGAACAGAATTGGCTTCTTGGTTACCCAAATTTCTCCCTTTTCATACTCCATTCTCCCCTCCAAATTGGCAGCCTTTTTGTGAGCACTCATTCCTTCCCCTAACTGTTGGCTAAGAGGCCATTTCTAAGGCTGATGCAATATCATTCAAGATGAGAATGCTTTTCTTAGAAACAGAAGTTGTCATACTCCTATAATTTCCCCTAAAAGCCAAATACATTCTCATGCCACACTGTTCCGTGTAAAATGGCCATAACAGTTCATTTTTCCTTCCCAGACATTCATGGCCACAGCATAAATATTAATTTAAAACCAACCTGGTGACTGCCAATAACTTACCTCACGGTTACATAGATTCTTCCATGGAGACGTGGGGTGTCTTATTCTTGGGGGGAACTCCAGCTTAGCAAGGTGAGTAGGACTATGTTAATTGCAGTCTTCCTTATTTCGTTAGGCTTCAACCTTTGTGAGTCATCTGTTGTTTCCTTTTTCCCTTCTGAAGTAAGGAATCTGTACTTTCCTTTGTTTTTCACTAAATTTTGAAGTATTAATAGAATCTCTTCTTGGTTGCTTTTTTTTTTTTCTATCAATCATTTATTTTAAAACTCATTTTGCTTCTTAGTCTTTCTGTTATTGCATTCTAGTGCTATTTCCTCATATTCATTCTTGCACTATTTTTCCATATCCATCCTTAGTCCTGTGGCTTTCTTACACTTTTAATATCATTAATAGCTTAAATACTAGTAAATATTTAAATTAGTAAAAAATTTATTAAGAATTGATACAAACTATTAATTTATTTTGCACCTTTCATAACAAGTACATAATTCTGGATATACTTCTACGTAAAAATAGCCACATAAATGCTTATACTCATTTGGATCTTTTAAATTCTTGTCACACTGAGGGAAACTAATTTTCTTTTCAGTTTTTGGTTCATCACCTTTTATTTTCTCTGCAGCTGTGGTTTTGTGTCAGTGTAATATGTAATATGAAAACACAAAAAATGTTCCTATTGTTTAATAATACTTCTTGTGCCAACAGGTGCGCATAGATGTTTATGCCTTTAAAAATATAATTTTGCATCTAAAATTCACACTTTAATTCCTCTGGATCTCTCTCCTATTTCTTGGATGAAAACAAAATCATCATCACAAGTACTTTAATTATACCTGAAATCAATGGTGCTGATACTACAGTTTTACCTGTGGTGCTGTTGAAGGTGCATAGGTTCAAAACTTTACCCTCCAATAGTATCAGTAGATCAGAATTTTGTAGGTATTGTATGACTTTTCTGTAATTGATGTGCAATTCAGGGGCTGAAGTACTATGCAGGAGCAGTTTTATCCCTAATTCTTCCAGTTCTGGCACAGTTAAGGTATCTTATTTTGCCCAAGGATTTGTATTTCTACAGTAGAATACAGTCAATATTGCCTTAGTAAAATAATACAAGATTGAATAGAGAAGCATTATGGCACCTGTGTATGGAAGATTGGTTATTTAGAATGCATATGTCTTTGAGAGGGGACAAATTTTTATTTAGAGAAATAGTTTACATTTCTAACTCTTAAGAGTTGCATGTGGGAATTTTAAAAAGTGCTCTTTGTCACTGATTACTAAAGGAATTAAATTAATCTGATAGGATTTGATAAGAAAAATATTTGCTTTGAATATTTTACTCATAATAATGTCAGTCTTTCAGTGGTGCAGTTTATCCCCATAAATGGCATATCTGGTATGAATATATAAAACAATACACTTATAGGAAAGTTGTATCTTCACAGGGCAGTATAATTGGTGCCTTTACTTAAATAAGGAAACATTTGTCATTTCAACAAAGTCACAGATTCAGTCAAAGAGTGCACTCCTGGTTTATTTTCTCAAGCTCATTTAGGGCTTGCTTGCTGAAATGCTAAACTTGCCCATTTCAAGGGTTAGCAGGTTTACAGCCTACCTGTAGGACTATTTTCAGGTATTGTGGCTGATGTGAGTAGTAATAGCTAGAAGCTAAGATGTGGCAAACAAGAGCTCATTAAAAGCTGATTCACTGTAAGACAGCATGTGAGCACTCTCTTTCAGCTAAGAGAGTTCGGTTAAAATCAACACCTGCAATTCCTGAAACTCAGCTGGTTTTGGTCAGGAGGAAAATGACATAACTTCAGATGCAAGACAGAGGGGAAGATGTTGGTGTTTAGGAAGATGTTGAGGTCTGATTATTTGTTTTTTAACCCCCTGACAAGAACTAAGAGTGCTCACGGGATAAAACTTTGAAGGAACAACATTCCCATGTGTTCAGGTGTCTCTGTACACTGGCTTTGAACTTGGGCTATGTTTGGAATTGGCCCATTTTCTCAGATACTGGGAACTGAGGCCAGTTACCCCAGATGATGAAGTAAGTGGTATCTTTAGCCTAGTATTCTTAGTAACTGGCTGGTGTTAATTGTCTTGTGGGACATTCAAGTGTTTCCTCTATGTATTTTTGGTAGCTTTCCATGCCTTAGGTGTGAGGCAAGCATCTGAACTTTGCTGAACTTTGTCAGCAGTAAAGTCTTTTATTACCTTCTTCAGAGAAGGGCAATTTGAGTAATCGGTTTTATTTATTCCAATACAGTATGTCAACAGGTTTATACCTTATGCTAGAAGGCAGAAACTTTGAATGCTTTCTGTCTTCTATTAGCTGATGTAGCACAGTAAAAATTTTTCTGGTACAATAGGGAAAATGATTCTGGGGTCAATTCCAAGATTTGGTGTACTTTGCTGCTCTGCTCCAAAGCCCAGATTGCTGTGTGTATGCATTGTGTGTGGCTGTGGGACACCAGTCAAAATTGACTGTATTTTCATGTGCTAAAATTACACCAGAAGAAACTTGGAATTGATTCATGGAGTTTTTGATGGAAGAAGAGAGACAGGTAAAGCTATTTTGAGGGGTTAAGAATATTCTTGAACTCTACTGAAATGCATAATTTGGATTTTTGGGGGAATATATTCACAACTTCAAATTGCAGTCAGCACAGGAAATAAAATATAGATAAACGGACAAGAGGACAGGATAAAGGAAAAAAAAGCCCAAATCTTTTCTTAAAGTAGATAAATGTATGGAACTAATTATTGGGGCTTTTCTAAACTTAAAATTTCTCTATCTGACATGAAAATCTTCTGGGCTATCTAAGTGTGTTCTACAGCAGAGACTAAAGAGATCCTGAAAAAATGTTTTTGGTGACAGGGTTGGAGAGAAAAGAATAGGGAAAAGAAAGGAAGGAAATAGACGGTAAGGACAAGATTGAAATTAATATAAGATATACTAGCTGTAATGCTTTTTTCGGTTTCTAGGAAATGCAAATTACTCAAATTGAAGATCATGAAGAGATTTGATATCAGAGTTAAGGCTGCATAATCTTAGGCTACAAATGAGATTTGGATTATTTTATCAAAGAAAAGATAATTTGATCTGCCCTAATTCTCAGTGGAAAACCCAGCAGAGATCCCATTCCCTTAGGAATTCCAAGAAAACTTGTCAATTACTCTCTTATTCATAGAGTCTAACTCCTGCTCTGGATTTACACATGAAGATTTTCATTAACTCTCTCATATGAAGTGAACTCAATTCATACTTTTCTAATTATTGTCAGTACCCAAGTGCAGGCACATGAGATTTATAGGGAGTTGTGGCAATTGCTCACAGAAATGAGTTACACAATTTAACAGAAATGAGAAGTGAGACCAGGCAATTTGTGTGCTTCTGTAACAACCAAATGATCAAAAATGGCCCCAGTGAAGAGAATCAATCATCTGAAAGCATTTTCATAAACATGCACACCAGAAAAATGGTCTTGCCTGTAGAAAAAAAAGCCAAGCAATCAAAACAGAATTAGAGCAGAAACACAGGCTGTGTGGAAAATCTCTCATGATCATTTGTACTTTCAGGCTTGCTTTGACCACCTTTGGTCATTCTTGTAGTTCTAAGAACTTCATATTTGTTTTTTACCTAAAATTCCTGGGGCTTGGTTTTCTGTGGTATTGATTTTGGTCGGTTCTTAAGGTGGTAGCATGTACTAGTTTTTTTTCACAGAGAGACAGAAGGATGGATGAAAATTTCTGTATCACTTCAAATTAAATGGGAGCAGAGCAGCAGTGCCTATCAGAACAGTTGAGTTACTTACAGAGTAGCTGGGATCCTGTACTATAAATGCACAAAACCAGAAACATTCTCTAATTTAAAGAACTTCTTACACTAGTTACTAGTAACAACACACTGGTAAGTCTTGTTGCAAGGCAGATTTTCCTTTAATTTGCATGTTCATCTCCACCGTAGTTCTCAGGCTCTTGGTAAGAATAAAGTTTCAAAATCAAAAAAATACTATTGTGTTCCTATTTTGTTTGGCCTTTGTCAACTACAACTCATAGTTCCAACTTTTAACTGCAAGCAAAAGACTAACAATCAAAGAAGAAAAAACCCTGGTGGTCTACAATGTTTGCCTGACATCAAGGCTTTAAGCAAAATATTAGAGCTCCTGGTACAAAGCTGTGAAATTTAGGTGTGAGAAACTATTGAAGTATCTACCACAGGGACTCACATATGGCGCTTCTCCCTATCAAGAACTTCTGTGAAAATCTTCAGAAATGACATCATATGACTGTACATGAGCACTATGTTTTAATTCTATCACACATGGTTCTGTTTCTGGTTCTGTCCATATTAGCAACCTGTGAAATTCATGACAAAAAGTTCATTTTTCATTGAATAGGAGTGGGAAATAGGAGTTCTCTGTAACACAGCCTTCAGAAACAGGTGCTGGTTTTTTCTGATTGTATTATTTTGGAGTACATCTCTTGCCTAAAAAAGACTTTGGATATTAAATAGTGGCTTGAAAATGAAGCATGCATAATTGTTTGGCTACATTTTAAAATCCCAGAGGTAAAGCTAGACTTTCTTTTGCTGATGAAGATATTCCCTTTTTGTGGATGCATAGATTTACGAGTGGATTATACAGAATATTTAACAGAGAGAGAGAGATGGTTACATTCACTCTCTTAATCCCTCACCAGATCTTCAAATATTTAAAATGATATGTCAGAAATTTAAGAATAAGATTATATGACTGCCATATCACCACATTACTTAAAATGCTATTCTTTCTCTGCTTTGTTAGGTGACTGTTGTGACAATTCTATTTTCACAAATATTATGACTAGCAGACCAGATCTTCTGTGTAAGATTTCTCTGTGATATGATTTTCTAGAATATGGAATAATTGCAACAAATTGTTTTCTTTTAAGGAATTCAATGAAAATATAAGCTGTATGCCTCAAATTAATGACATCTGAACTTGGCAAGTCTGTGTACAACGGAAGGTAAGGACCTAAATGAATCAGGATCCTTTTTCAAAATGTGTATCTGACATATTCGTAATATTGCAGCACATGGGGTGGAAGGAGGGATGGGGGAGACAATTAAATTTCAAAAATACTTACAAAAAAGAAAACCAAATTCTAAGGATTATGTTATTCCCTACTTAAGACCACTAACTCTTCATCAGTGTCCTGATCAATAACAGTTGAGAAAAGAGCCTATTTTGTCACTGCTCCTTAGGAAACTCATAAATAAGAAAAGGAATTGTAGCAATGTACATCTTCCTTCTTTAAACAATGGAACAAATTTTCTACTTGGAGGCACACCTGCCATCCTGGGGGCCTTTCAGCAGCAATTAGACTGTATGCTGCATATGGCTCATGTGAATGATGCTTAAGAAAAGAAGAATTAATGGGAGCACTAGCTTTCATTTATTATTTTAAAGAAGGTATGTTCTTTTTAAACCTTCCGGAATATTTCAGATAAAATTATTCAATCTTTTAAGAGACTCAAGTAATTTTGGTTCAGGTTTGTAAGCACTTCCTAACCTGTTCTATCAGCTGCCCTTTGTAAAGTACTAGGAACATTTAAAATGTTCTATAAATGCCACATGTCATAATTAGTAACTTACCAGTTTACCTTTACTTGTGTATTTAGTATTTGGACAGGAAATACGGAGAGAGAAAACAGGAGTGTTTTGGAAGAGAATATGTTATGACGAGATGACTTGTTCAGAAGACTTCTTCAAGACAGCAATAAAGAAAATGCTGTATCTTAGAACAAAAGCATGGTGACTTCTGAATATTACATCACCAAATGAGGAACCCACAAGCAAGACATAATTTTTACTGTAAGTACCGCTACTAAAGACAAATACTTTATTTAGTTAAGCATTGCAGGTTTTAATCAGTCTCCATTATTGAGATGGTGAACTAGAGTGAAGAATTAGATTAATTGATTAAGAATTGAATTGTAGAAAATGCCTGAATGACATATAGATCCATTCTACATAAGGGTGTCTTATTTTAGTTAATGACCTTTTTTTGAAATGTCAATTTTGTAGGAAGGTCTGTTTAGACACAGCACTTTTATATATATTGAAGATTTGCTATATCTTCATGGTATTTAGGAAAATTAGACCACTTATCCAGTATGTTATTACTGAGAATGCTTATTTGGGAAGCTGAAGATACCCTTTGTCCTGATCACAAATATCACTTATATACTGTGCATATTTATTTACATGTAACAATGTGATGACTAATTTGGAGCTTGGAAATTAGGAAACTGTTGAATAGAGTGATCTTTATCCAAAAAACAACACTTAAAGCATTGTTTTAACTTAAAAACCTTAATGTAAATAGTCCCTACCACAGTCAGATATTAAAAGTCCTTGAATTTCTGTTTGGGAATTACCAGCAGGTATGTAAGTTAGGACTGGAAAGTTTTCTCAGGCCCTGAGGAAATATCAGTCAAAATCTTACAAAGAAAAAATTAATGCTTCAGTGCTTAGATCAAATGAAAGAGGAAAATCTGTTTGCAGGTCTTTATCAGACAAGGGACAGGGACTTGTACTGTAGGTTTCTGAATTAGAGATGAGTCTTTTGAGCTACTAGAAAAAGAAACTGGGTTCAGAATATTTCCCTTGCTTTTTTTGAGGTGTTTTTTTGCTTTCCCCCCCCCCCCCCCCCAATTTAGAAAATATCTGCTTACTTCCAATATGATGTATTTGCTTTTTGTTTGTAAGCAGGAATTTTCTCCTCCTGCTTGGTTGCCTGTAGTCCTCACAGAGCATAAGGGTCAGCACAATCTTGAGTAATAAATAATCTTGGATTGGGCATCAACAACTTACTGCCTTCGTAGTGGAACCTTTAATGCCATGCAACAGAACTTTATTCTCTGATGCAGTTCTGCTGATTGCAGTTTTGTATCCCCTTTGAATTCTGTCTACTGTTCAATGTGTCTGAAAGCGAACTAGAATTTGCCTTTCTTTTAGATGTTTAATCATGCTGAAGTGATGCCTTCCAAAATACTTAGCCCTGTTAACTGAAGGATCACTTTCCCTTGAAATAATAGAACTGTAATCTTATACTGCTTTTACTGCTTTAAGGTGTGTACCACAGAGGTGGATGTTCAGTCTGGAGTTACTGATTGAAAAGTCTCAGCCTGCTGGTGATTTCTCCTTGTTTTACTTCCTTTCCTGCTCTGCTGTCTTGGGGTTATCGCATACTTTTCTCGAGATTTAGTTTAACATTGCTTTCTCATGTCAGAGTCTTTAGACAACCTGTCAACCATGAGCATTACAGCTGAGGAATGAGCAGTTTTGCATCTTTAGGAAGCTGATGTACTCAACCATTTATTTTTAAATACTGAAAACAAACCCCATCACCAATTTATTTTCGAACAGGTTTTTATCCCATGATCACTTTTTTTCCCATGAATCTTAAAGGCATGGAAAAGAGCTGAAGTAAATTATACCGAAGTACCAAGGTTGTTGTAGCATCCAAGTGTAGCTGTTCTGTTGCTTGAGGCACCACTGTAAAATCATGACAAATGAAGAATACATTTGCAAGGTCTAAAGGAGACCTTAGGCAGGTTGAATGTAATTACATGGCTAGAATTCAAATAAGGCCCCAGGACCACCTGGGAAGGGAGATGTTGCTGTTAGTACGGTGCCAGGCAGGAATTGTATTTAGATTATTTACTACAAAATAACATGAAGAGTAACCTAAAGTGCACCCATAATTTAGAATGATAGAATACTAAAGAGAAAAACCTACTGTGTGAGTAATTTCCAACCTAGTAATGAAGCATAATGGAATAGACCCATCATGCTATATTATGCAATCTGCTTTTTATAGAATGTGTGAATATAGATTCAGTTATTTGCTGCCTATTGGGGGAAATTACACCAACTTAATATTCAAAACCCAAAAGTACTTTTCAAAAGTAAAGGGAAGGAAGTAGCAACTCTGTCTTCTCTGAAGTGGAAGTTTCATATAGGAGCTTGGATTAGCAGAATATAGGCCTTTTCTGTATCTTACCTGTGGCATTAAATCTGAAGGGTATATTAGAATACATGTCAAAAGAAAGTTGCTGCACCATATGGGGGGAACGTGGGGGTAAATACCATAAAACACTTCAAATATGAAAAATAAAACATAACACACACAAGCCAACAAGATCAGACAGGATTTGAAGGTTGTGTGTAATGAACATCTAATATGTACATCCTTTGGGTTATTGATGCTATTTCAGTATTTGCATGACAGTTGTTTCCAGAAAAGCCATAATCTAAATTAAGAAAGGTGAAATAAGAATGGAAACAAGGAAAAATCATAAACAGTCTAATAGCACAAGCAGCAGCTCAGCATCTTTCTCTGAGGATGCTGGAGAAGCTGAGGTGAAAGTCTTTTAGAAGAATGGAAGGAAAAAAAATATTTCTGGTATTTCTAAATGCCTTAGAAATAGGCATTATGTTGGAAAGTGGAGGAGAAAGAGCAGAAGACTGCCCCCAAACTGGCAGTCATTGTTTGGCTAATTGCTCACCTTGCAAATATTTTTAGAACATCCTAGATCATGCTGCAGCCAAAGGAATGCTGTTTCATTCTTGTAGCCTCTCTTTCATTGGTCTTTAACCTTTCTCGTTTTCTAGATTAGTTCAGGAGCTGCATCAACAAATACAGCTGAGCATTTGTCAGCCCTACAGCTGTAAGGACTTAGATTGCAAAGATTATTTTAATTTATGTATGCTTAGTATATGTGTTTTGTGTTTCTCCTGGGCCTTGGTGAGAATTCCACTTGGTCAAGATCTTGAATTTGGAAGTATACCAAGTGCAGGAACAAGGGAAAGCTGAAAAATGTCTGGCGGAAGAAAAAGTGTCAGGGTTTGGAAAAGATTGAACAAAAAAACAGATGGAAATTAATTCCCAATACCTGTCAAGTATGAAGTCAAAAAGATCTGCAGTACTGACAAAGCGTGTTTGAGAATTTGAGCGGCATCGTGTTGAGATTAAGCAGGCTTTTCGTATTTTTATTTTAATATGATTGATTGACATAGATGAAATAGATGGTAGTTTAACTTTCTTGTATGCACAATCACTTCCCATCTAAACTAGTCTGCAATTAAAAGAGAGGATTTACTTCCTACATCCACTTTTGGAAGAGAAAGGAACCACTGTTCTGGCAGGCAAATTCACATAACATTCAACATGGTATGATGCTGAAATCTTCAGTATGATGTGGTAAGCCACAAAATAACATGAAGACAAATACCTTTTTGGATTCCTTCCATTGTTTTATTTATTACATCCTTCTTTATTTTTCACTGGTGGAGAGGAAAAAGAGTACATGGTTTAAAGTAGTTGTGACCACTTTTAAGCAGTTTCAAGTTTTGAGACAATTGTCCGTCTCTGATTTTTTGAGTTACTCAAAGAGAGCCTATCTTTCTAAAGGGAGGTCAGAGTGGGCTGGGAGAGGGATATTTTTATTCCTGAAGTGTTTCCTGTAAAGATAAATGCAGGTTCACAGTGAAATGTAATATACTGTAGTCCAGGTTTCCACAGCACAACTTTGCTGGGTTTTTTTCTACTTCCTCTTTCACAGCCCCAGGAGTTTAGGCCAGAAGCTAAGAATTCCTTTCCTAACTGTTCTGCCTGCTAATGTTGACTAACAAAACCCACAAAATTTGGGCAGGATCTGTTTCCTGTTGATATAAACAATCCAAAATTTTTGGGTATTATTGTCCAGTGTGATTTTTTGGAATAAGTACTGATTAAAAATTGCCTGTGACTTTTGAGTTTTGGCCTCCAGAAGCATTGCTGCATTATCACTCTCCTAAATCAAAATCAGTGGTAACAGTTGCATGACACCAGCCTACCTTCCGTGTTCAGCTTCATGTCCAGTGCTTTGGAAGGAGATGGAATTTGGCTTTGTTTGGTCACTGTTCATTGCTTGAAATGGCATGACTAGGACTGAGTAGAGTAAGCAGATGCTCTGTTCTATGTAAATGACTGTGACTGTGGCAAAGTGCTGCCCTGCAGGTGTGTGAGGATACAGTGTGTCAAAACAAGTGGTCCTGGTGGTGGGAACAAGGTGTCCTGACCCATCAGCAGAGGCTGTGATGTTCCTTATAAATTCTCATCAGGCTGAACAAAGACACTGAACCATGTGTCTGGGAACTCTTCTGCTTTCTTGTGCAGCCTCCATAACTCAGGCACCCAGCCCACTGTTTAGACACTAAAGGTGTTGGCTAACAAGCTCTTAAATTCTACAGCAGACTTCCGCAAGCCCTTGGATTTTGTACAGTACTTTTCAATAAGTTCTCAGCACCCACAACAGCCTTGTCAAAGGTGCTGGCTTACAAGCTGCAACACACTTACACAATCTCCCCGCTCCCACACCAAACTTCAGTATGGAGCATGGGGTAGGATATGACAGCCATGTGTGGCCCAGGCAAAGCAAGGGAGGAGAGAAATAAAGACAGAAAAGGGAGAAAGAACAAAGAATATCAGCAGTCCTTAGATTCCATGTTGATCCTGCCTTGTGGATGCTCCAGAGCTGGGGTTGTGAGACAGGAATGAAAGAGAACGAGGGGGTGCAGTCCCCTTCCTTTTGCACACTTCTTATGCAAACTAGATTTTTCACGCATTTTGTTCACCTGTACAAAGCCAGCCCTTTGAGCACTCCTCCAGGAAATGAGCTGAGGGGGGTGGACTGACAAGCAGGCTCAGAGCAGCACTGTGGGACCCCCTCCTCCCATTACATCTTTTCTGCCATAACAGTCAGAAGGTTTGACCCAAAACATGCTTATTTCTGGTTTTTTTCCACAAGGTGAGTGGCCCAGAGCCAGCAGTGACAAGGCTGTGATATTTAGTGCTCAGTCTGTATGGCCTGGGGAAAAAGAGAACTGAATGCTAGTCTAGGCAAACTAATCTGTGTTGTCAAAAAGAGACAGAGCTTTCTGCAGAGAGCTTTTAAACTCTCGCCTCTATCAAACTATACCAAACTGACCTTTGTACAACTCTGCAATTTTCAACTCCTGTATACTTTCTGTGCTTAAAGTAAAGCAGCCCCACTTCAGTAACATAAGAGAAAATTGTGGCAGAAAAAGCTCTGGATTTTTACTTTAATCTTTTTTCTGAAATGCTGATAGTTTACAGGGCATCATTAACAGTAAGCTTTTTTCTTTATTAAGCCTTAGTGAAACCAGCATTCCAAAAGGAAGATTGTATTTTAGTTCTTGAAATAAATCCATTGCATTGCAGGGACACTGCAATTTAACTAATAATGTTTTTTATTTTGTTGGGTTTTTTTAAAAGACTCATGTGTTCTATAATATTGAAAGAGGTTTTAATAACTGCAGTCTAAAATATGTTTTAACACACTTTCTGCCAGAATATGCACTCTCAGAACAATAAAGACAGGCTGTTCTTAGGCATAAAAGCAAAATTCCTTTGCCAGTCCATAATTCTTCAAGCAGAAATCCATTCTAATGACTACATTTACTTCAGAAAAAAATAAGAAATTACAAAAAAACTCAGGATGCATGAAACAGAAAAATTGCCAAGTAGCAAGCTTGAAGCATCAAATTTTGCAAATTTCAAGTTAAAACAAGTTGAAAAATACCCCAGTATGTTTTTAAAAAGAAAAAGAACATCACTCCTTTGCTCCATTGCATAATGTCTAAAATGCTTTAACTAACGTTAAAAGGAAGGTGTTTTTACCCCTATCTAGCATACATAATAAATACCAAGGTACATGGAGTGGCTCTTTTTTCCTTAAATTAAAGCTAAGACTTCAGAGCTTCTTTGTTTTTCTGAAAGAATAGTCCTTTTGTAGCAGACAACTTCACATTTTGAGGCCGGGGCCACAAAGTCGCACTTCCAGGCAGCTTTCTGATTTTAAGTGTGGATTCACATCTTCTATTCTGGCTTGGGAGATGGATTTACAAACAAGTGACAATGGCAAAAGTCTACTTTGAAGTCTGCTTCCAGCAGGCAGGAAATTGTGCTCTAGAAATGTGTTGTCTGTGTAGGGCTGTGCTCTAGAAATGTGAGGCCACAGGGCTGATAAATCTCTAGTGCCAGAGAGTGTGAACAGCGAAGGTGTGTCCGTACAAGGTTGGTTCATATGCTCTGCCTGTTTGGTGTAAAAATGAGGATATTTTAAAGACACTCATTTGATTTTAAGCAAATGATTTAATTCGTTTATAGATCCACAAACATCACTTTTCAAAGGAATGAAAAACTTCTTTGAAATATGTTAAAATATGACTGTCGCAAAGAATCAAAAGTTGTTTTCATTGGTACAGGATATTTTTTCCTTGAATAAATACTCAAAAAAATTATGGTCCCTGAAAATTAAATATATGTCAGTAAAATTATAATCATCAAAAACTACAGGTTTGGGGTCAAATTAAAGGCTATTACCATCATTTGGAGTGTCCTTAGTCAAGGAATTTTCTAAGAGATCAGTAGATCCCACACTACTTGTTTAAACATTAACCTGACCTCTGTTAGATGAAGAGTGCCTGTTGCTGGTTACATGTAACAAAGCCCCCACTATTTCCCTTAAATTTTGAGCCTGGATATAAAGCAATTTAAAAGCCCCAAATCCATCCTAAAATCTCTTTGCATCTCGATTCAGTTTTTATCTTAGTTTTGGACTCTTCACAAGTTAAAACAGTCACTTATTTAAGAGCTTGATGGCAAAACTAGGAAACTATTTTATTTACTTTGGGATCAGAATTCAGATTATAATATGATATTTTTTACTGATGGTATGTGGTGAGAAGAGAAGCCCAGAGAAGAACAACGTTTTTTCCACAAAATGAATTGGTAGTTTTAGTTGTTGTTGTTGTACTGGGACAATGTATTGGACACAAATATATCAGCTGGAAAACAACTTAGGGAAGCTCATAACCTCACTTTTTCCTGCTGCCTGCTAAGTATTTATGTCTCAATATATAAAATCAGTGGGATTCTGTACCAACATACCAAGCAGTCCAGAACTGACCAACAAATAGAAGAAACCTTGCCAATCCCATGTTCTAAGCCAAAATATGTTGCTTATTTCTGTATTTAACATGGACTAAGCCTTGCACCAAAGCTAAAAAAAAAAAGTATTTTCATTTTGTATGTTTGTACTAAAAAATGGTATGTGTAGATTATTTAAGAGAAATATTATTTGGCTCATTCTCTCCCTCACAGTTTTGGAGTAGTAGATGGTGTATCATATTATAAACTGTAATACCCAAAAAAAATATTTCTTAACGATCATTTGAATAATGGAGTGTTGCTTGCTGAACTATTCATTTAAAAATCATTGAGTTGCACAGTAATCACAGGATCTCCAGTGTTATTATCCTTTATGTCACTGAAAAATGCTTGCTGTTGTGTTGTTCTGTTTTCATTTTCATCATGTTCCAAACCTGAAATGTATCACTGTCTAAAAAATATGTTGGTAGGTAATAGAGAAAGGCAAGCGAAAGGTCAAATCTGTTGCAAACTGGTGAAACACTAACCTAAATTTAAATAGAAACCACATTATATGACCAGAGATAAACAATGTATGGGTTGTAGTATAATTTATAAAATGAAGAATGTTATCATTAAGGGTGTCTGGGACTGTAGCACTCCTGAATAAGGCAAAATTCCCATTGACTTGCCTTTAAATGTGTACTGGATTCTTGGGTGGTTGAGGTAAGGGCATCTGTTTGGATTTCCTCTGCTCTATTTAGTACTTTGTTTATTTGTTCCTACTCTTAACAAAAATACATCTACAAAAAAAAATCTCCTCACTGGGAGACATGCCTACATAATGATTTTATCTTGCTAATATTGCCATTATTCTCTCAAACAGATCTTTCAATTTTCCCACCTACTGTTTGCTTTATATTTGCTCACAAAACAGCTTAGAGTATTGTGAGCACTTATGTACACATAGGAAAGTTGATAGAACGGTAAAGCAAGTGCTGGCACCACGTTTTGTTTCCTCAGGCTTGTAACTCTACCTCTGAAGAACTCTCTGGAGGCTGCTGCAAGATCCCTTCAAAATTTTGTTCTGCCGCCATTCCTTGGTTGACAAGGATCCATTCAGGGATGTTACCACCATCCCTGAAGTGGCAGGAGGGATGCAGGGACTGTACCAGAGGTTGTAGAGATTGATCTCTGTCACATGGAAGACAAGAGACCAGATCATATCCCCAACCATAAACACATGGCTTGAGGTTGCACAGCCTCAGTAGGTCTGACGGTTGGGTCTTCACCTCCTTTTTGGCGAGCTCTCATGGTGTCAGTCAGTGAGGCCATGGAAGCTGTTTTTACATGTGAACCCATCCATAGAGCAGAAGAGATCTGCCTTCACCTCAGTGTTGCTCTCATGTGAACGAGGCAGAGCCTTGAACATGTGGTTACACATTTGTGTGAGATCATGTTTAAGTACTACAACACCGCAGCTGCCCAAACTGCTCTGGCCAACTCTCCGAAGACAGGCAGGCAGATCAGCAGGGTCCATCTGCAGTGTGCACATTACTGGCTGAGCCTTGTGTATATAGTCTGATGTCTCACAGAATAAGTATTTGCTTCTGAAGAAGTCTAGGCAGGCAGAAATGAAACACTGGAGCTGAGTGCAACGTTTTGAAAATTACTATTAACTTATATTACAAACTTTTTGTAAAGACGTGCTACTTCCAGAGTAACCTGCGCTATTGCAAAGAACCAAATCAAATTTGCAGATTGAGGGAGGTGATTCTCCATTACTCTCTGCTGAGACCCCATCTGGAGTGTTGCATCCAGCTCTAGGGTCCCCAGCATGGGAAGGACTTGGACCTGTTGGAGTGAGTCCAGAGGAGGCCACCAAGTTGATAAGAGGGATAGGTCACCTCACCTGCAAGGAAAGGCTGAAAGAATTTAGTTTGTTCAGCCTGGAAAAGGCTTTGGAGTGACCTAATTACAACCTGCACCTGAAGGGAACCTACAAGAAAGACAGACAGAGTCTACTTACAAGGGCATGTAGAGACAGGAGAAGGGGCAATGGCTTCAAACTGAGAGAGAGTTGGTTTAGGTTAGACAGTAGGATTAAATTCTTTACTGTGAGGGTGGTGGAGCACTGGAACAGGTTGCCCAGAGAAGATGTGGATATCCCATTCCTGGAAGTGTTCAAGGCCAGGTTGGATGGGGCTCTGAACAACCTGGTCTAGTGGAAGGTGTCCCTGCTCATGGCAGGAGAGTTAGAAGATGATCTCTAAGGTCCCTTCCAACCCAGGCCATTCTATGACTCTATTAAATTATATCTACTACTACTGAACTTTTATTGAGGCCTTTAGTAGAATGCTCTGGTGCTTCAGATAAGACATTGACTACTCTCAAATGTTACTGTAATAATTTTAAGGAATTTTGAAAACCATTGGTCAAGAAGAGTATAAAAAACACAGTTGCATATATAATCTGGCCTGGGACTGAAGTGGAAAGACGTATATATAGAAATAACATGATGAAAAATGATTCTCACATTTTTGTCACAATCAGGTATCTTCATACCATCAGCAAACAGGAGCAAGACACTCAGGGGATACTACATGCTACTGCTTCCCTCGCTCTTTGTATGTGCTGCTGGGAGCTGAGTCCTTTCTGACAATTGCTGTGACAATTGCTACCCGAAGGGACAGCTGTGGCTTTATGGTGGTCCTGTGAGTTACTGAGAAAGGGCCTGTGCAAGCCACAAAATCAAAGGAGAAAGTGACAGTACTTGTCCTCTTCAAGGTGGGCCAGAATTCTTGCCTTTAACAAAGTGTATGATACAAAAGTAAAGTTAATTGTAAAACTCAACTGGGACCAGTGCTGTAGCTCAGTGAAACCAGTATTTCACTGCAGATGTTCAACAAGACAGTTCTTCTTTTTCATTGCCTGGGCTCTGCACACGAACTGTGTTGCCATTTGCCTGTACAGCAAGTGTTCTGGGAATCTTACTTACAACTGCTGCAAGAGTATTGGTTCTCTTGTTGAATAAATACAGCCTGATATTAAAAAATCCAAAAGAAGGTAATACATAAGCTCTGCCTTTTTACCAAAGGTAATAAAAGATTAATTTAATGAACAAAGAATTTGTAGCAATCGCTATACTTCTGGTATTCATCAAAAATACACAATATAGTAAAAAGTTGCATCTGAAAATCCTATACTGTATACGTAAAAGAAGAAAAAACTGTTTTAGCATAAGTAAAATCCTCAGAGAGAAGAAACCATATGTTACCAACCTTGCAAAATACATGTCTTTGGTCTTTTATGTGCTTCATTCCATTAATCTTGTCTTTATGCAGGCTGTAAGGAGGCTGGGATACTTATATTCAAGAATGTAATTCAGCTTTCTATTCAACTGAGATAAGTATCCAGCAGAAGGGGACAGCCCCATGAAAAGCTCACCCAGACTGCTATTGTGTGGTAAAAAGAAGGCACACAGATGAGGAATGAAGTCCTCTATAGAAGTTTTCTGTAAGTTACTGATGCTACTGCCTCCACAGAAAACTGAGCACTTGTGTAAGGATGAGAACATCATCTTCAAAAGTACAAAGCCATGGAGTAGGGTGGCTTAAAAGATCATGTTTAAAACAGGTGGATGTAAAATGTCTCGAGGTAGAGGCACAATGACAGGAAAGAAAAATGCTTCTATATCCAGGAAACACGCTTATCAACAAGCTTTGCTTAAGTGTTTGGGATTTCTAGTAAAAGCTGTCCAGAAATCCTGGGTTTAGGTGTGGGTGGAGAACAGCTTCTCCACAAAAACTCAAGTATTTTTAAAGGTACAGGCAGATAGAACTGTGAGGGGACAGTGATGGCAGAACTGTGGATGCCTCCAGGACTTGAGAGTGTGCTCTAAAGCAGCCTCTATGTTGGACCTCTTGTTAAAAAATCACCAGTTCTTCAGAAGAGGATCATTCCTTGCACAGGTTGGCAGTCCTCAGAGTTAAGAATGGGGGAAAGTCTGCAGTTCTCTATACTGAATTCTCTATACTGAACTCTCAAACATTCTTTCAAAATACTACAGCTAGGCAGACATTTGTCTGGAAACCTGTGTTTTGGCTTCTCAAAAATGTATTTACTGATCCACTGTGCACTGTGTACTTTTAATCTTAAACTAACATTAAAATGTGCTTCAGAGGTCTGTTTCCCATAATCTGTGGGAAAAATGATGGGATGAGAACTTTGCTTTTACTAAGTTTATTCAACCTTTCAGAGTGCCTTAGCCATGCACAGTTTTTCTGCATGGATGTAATTATACCCTGTACTTTAGCTATGGGTGCCTATTTGCATCTCTGCAAAGAGAGAACATGGGGATGTTTGCCAATCATGAAAGACCAATGCCCTCATCCAGGCTGGTGGCAGACAGAACAAGGCATCAGGAGTGCACATCTGGCACAGTGGGAACAGGGCTCTGTTTCTATTCTTTGCTGCCATGAGCTGGAGATGGTGAGAAATTTTTTTGAGGTGTATTAAAATATCTTTGATGACAGAAGCCAGTTCTTCAAGAAAAAAAACTTTGCTCACAGAAAAGCACTGGGCTAACTGAAGCTTCCCATGGGAACCTGCATTTCATCTCTGCTGTAGACACAATAGTGCAACTACTTGATACTGCCAGGCTAGCTAAGGTGTTGGATCAAGCAGAGTAAAACTGTCTCTTACTATTCAATATTCCAGGTGAGGCCCTGAACTGCAGTAACCCATCTTCTGACCACCTGACTACCCCTGCAGTCAGTGCACACACTTCTTAGTTTAGCAGCATCAGTTGCCTTCCTTTTTATTTCTTCTTCATCAGCATCAGCCTCTGATGCCCTTTGATAAAAGAAGAAAAAGGTATTTATCCAAAGTAAGAAAAATAATTTGCAACAGCCGAGAAAATGGAGATGGAAAAGTCCTGAAAAGAAAACATTTCGATAATCAAACAACTCATGGTCAGCCCATACCCACTTTCCTGATAAATTTTCCTTGCTCTATCCACAAACATCTATTTTGTTCCCTGTGACTGCCCAGAAAGGGTTGTCCTCTTATTCCCAATGATTTTTTTTTTTTTTTCTTTTTCACATAGGAACAAGCACAGCCTCTTCTGCAGTTTACAAGCACATACTATAAACAGAAATATATTGTAGGAGAAAGTAACCTTGCTGCCATATGCAAATATCAGAGAAGAATGTGAGGATTTGATTAGAAAGGGTAAAACAGGTTTAGTAATATGAAGAAGTAGCAAGAGCAGAAAAAGGGTGTTCCCACTGCTTTTTAAATCTGTCTTTAAATTATTTACTTGGCACTTTGACAGCTCACAATTTAAATTTTTTCATTCATCTTAATATTTAATCACAGTTTTTAATTATACTAGTAACTTGAGGCTACTTCTTAACTCAGCAATAGCTTCATCTTCTATTAATAAATGGCACATACCCTTGGCTTTGACACTTACTTGCTGTGAGTATTTCGGCTTTGGTAGAACATGCAGTTCAGGACACTGTTACTGCATCTTAAATCTCAAATCTTCTTAAATTATCAGTACAGCATTTAACCCTGATGATAATAATTTAGCATTAAAATGTTCAGTCTTCACTGCAGTTCTTAATGCTACTGTTGCTAAAATTACAGGAGATCAGAGAACAAGTACTTATAAAAAAAAAAAAATCTTATTCCAAAAGATATTCTTCCAGATGATTTTTCTTCTCAGTCTGCAGAAGAGACAGACTGGTACCTGAGAGCTGTGGGTTGGAAGAATGTTACATCTCCATGTGTGGCTGGCAGGGTTTGGGATGAAGGGTTTGGGGTTTTTTTTTGAGCTGCATGCCAGATGAACTCCTTTGCTGGGGTTACAGCACTCATGTGGCACTGGGCTGCATTGGTTTGGATGCTGCTGGGGAACAGAGGCCATCCAGCCCAAATCCACCAGGGAACACTAAAAGATCTGGGGCTTGCTGAGCTATCTACTCTCCCCACAGCTCTCTGAAATCTATGTGGCTCTGTGATGACTACAGAATGTGATTTATGGGTTCAAGAAATTTGACCGTCTTTCCCCTGAGCCTCTGAGACCAAACTCCTGTTTTTTCAGGCAGCGTGTCAGATAAATATTTTTTTATAAATTGGCCACCCTCTATTTTACAATGTTAAGTTTGTGTTCTCATCCTCCTTATTGAGATATTGCTCCAAGAGTTGGGTCTTCTCTTGCTTTTTGTGATTTCCAGCCAAAATTTATTCACAGAATAAATTCTGATTTTGTTGCCAATATGGTTCCTTAGCTCAAAAAAGACTCTTTGATTGATCTACACACAGTAATCAGATGTCTTCTCAGCATTCCTTTTGCCAGACTAAGTGAGCTGAGCTCTTCCAGTTTCTTTTCACATGATTCATCTAGAAATCTTTATGGTTTCTCTTTGGATTAATTTTTGTGGCTCGCCAATGACTAGAACTAAGTGCACTTTTCCTACTGACACTTCACCAGGATTGGCATACAGCACTCTGATGGCACTTGCTGGCCAAACCTCACCTCCTATGTACTGTTGATACTAGCAAAAAAAATCAGTATGAACAAAAGTGTGGATTTAAGAGAAATTTGATTAAATCAGACTACAAGGGCCGAGCTTATTATGCGGCACATCTCTGTAGTCACACAGTGGTAACATGGGGGTCAGGAACCAGAACCCAGTGGCTCACACAGGTAGTGCTATTTGTAGGTCATCTGAAAGGATCAGTATCACAAATATGTGATGTTAGGTGGCTTTCTGCTCAAGGGGCTGGCACTCTGGGTTTCATTCATAATGTACTAACCCTCTCCATCCACTTATTGGAGACTTACTGCTCGTAAAAATTTCTTTCCTGTCAGCTGTGGCCATAAAGCTTATCTTAGACTCAGGTTGAAGCAAGAGTTTAAGCTTAATTGGACTGTGAATAGTCTAAGGCAGAAGTGTAACATTTCCTGTGCGATGTTTTGCTTTGAACCAGAAGAGATCAACACCAAGAGGAAGAAGAGAAGCATCAGCTGCCATTTCTCCCAAGCTCCAGTGTTACACATCCGTGCTACATATGTGTTAGTTTACCTCTTAACCATTAGAAAGATTCTTCAGGGTTATAAGATCCCACCCAGGCACTCGCAGTAATTACCACTAAGAGCACTCTATGGTATCTGAAGAAGAAGCAGGGAAAGTAACACACATTTGGTGTCAGAAAAGCAAAGGAAAATGTGAGGGATGGAGAACTTGGAATAGCAGGTAAGGACTACAGTTATTGCATCTGGGCTTCTCATGAAATTCATCAGGCAGAGAGATTAAAGGAGTATTTTTTCCCTTCAGAAAAAAAAGTTTCTAAAGAGTGAGGTGCACAAAAGCTAGCTACTCTTCTTTTTCCATTAACCTCAGGCCAGAGGCAGTGGATGTAATTTAATAACCTACAATTAAAGGAGAGCAGTCTAATTACCAGTTTGTGCTAAAAAAAAAAAATTCAAGAGAGTCCCACTCTTTGAAGGAATGAAATTCTGAGAGAATTAATTGCAAGTGAAATACCCAAAAGAGAAATTTATTTAATATTTAAAAAAAAAAAAATCTGATTTTTGCTGTTTATGGGATCCTAATTTTGAGATCAGGCTACAGTAGAGAGACCAAAATTGAGAGAGAAACATGGTATGAGACTCTGACTTACATTTAGAAGCATGTGTTAGTGTTCCAGGCTGGAAAACACTTCTGGATGAGAATGCAAGTTTTAGAAAGAAAAGAGATGATGCTACAGAAGATTGGGCTGACAAACTAGTCTTAGTAAAAAATAAAAAATAAAAGGCTGACAAAATAATAAAAAAAACCCTTTAACAATTCAGTTCTCATATGGAGTGAATTTATGAGAAGTAATGTGAAAGTTTCCATTTGTCAGAAAAAAAATGGGAACAAAGCAATGCCTGGCCTTTGATAGAGCTACTAGTTTGTCAAGAAACAAAGCTATCTATGGGAAGCTGTACCTAAAAGGAAATTAAGTATAGGTATTCTGCACAGCAGAGAAGAATTTCCATGGAGATTGCTCAGATAGAGCCCTATTTGAGATGACTGAAATGTGCCCTTGAACATGAATGGTGTTGTGGCTTATAAACTGGATATTGATACCCAGATCAATATGAAACCTTAAATCAATTTGGATACAAAGAAAAAAGCCCAGGTTGTACAGTGACAAAGTCAGTTCAATAGCAGCTGTATACAAACTAAATGTAATTGCAAGGCAGTCTCTTGAAAACAGAATTTTACTTGTTATTGAGGGAGACAGAAGCTGGAAATGTGTGTAGTGCTTCTCCTTGCAGGGAGACTGCAAAGCTAGAAGGCCAGAACCATTTGGAGATAAAAAGAAAAACAAATTTAAAAACTCCAAACTTAATTAAGATACAGGCAGCAAAGGAAAAATTAGGAGGGAAATTTCACATACACACACACACACACACACACACACAAAAATTAGAATACTTATTACTGTTGTAAAAGAACACTGAGGAACATGTAGAATGAAAATCACAAGTATTTAAACATGTGCATGATGAAAGAAACTTTCTATCCATGATCATGATATCCATTATATGTTTTGGAGATTTTAGAAATGTCCATTACAAAGGAAAAAAATGTCCCAATTCTCTCAGTGCACACTTAGTACACAAAGAGATAAAGCCCAACCTGTCAAAAATTTCTTGTCCACAGGAAACTCCTAGTGTTCTCAAGTCACTGTTTTCTAGATCCCTTTGATAAAAATGGATGTAACAGTGCTTTTTCACCTCAAAGAATTACTGAAATAGAGACCACTTCAAAAAGTTTAACATGTATATGCTATTGTAATGAGGCCAGTGCACACATCTTACCTACCTAAACTTCATAGTCTGTACTAGAGAGAAAATTTATGTTAAGGAATAAATTAATAACTCACTTTGAATAATTGGCATTCTAAATTAATATGTGACTGTGTTTTGGCTTGATTCATACCCTGATTTTAAATATAATGGGTAAGTGGTTTCTATCGTAGTTCCCCTTTATCCAAATCCAAGATGCATGTACTTTTTTAAGGCACAGTTTTGTTAGTGTTTGCCTTTTGTGCTTTCTGCAGTGAGTATTTTCTGAGAGCTGCACTCTGCTGAACACCCATGGCAACTTCTTAAGTGGACAGGCTATTCCTGTGCCATGGTATGTGTGAGTTCTTCCCATTTGCCAGTGCTCAGAAGCAGGTGCAGGCTGACTGTCACTGCTGTGCTGGGGCAAGATGCAGCTGTGCATCACCCCCTTGTCCCTGCATCTGCCAGACCCAGTTCCCATGGCGAGGGAAGCCCAGGCCCAGCTGGAACATGAGCCACAGCACACTGTAGCCGGGCGTTGGTCTGAAGGCTCCATGCAGCAGGACCCTGGGGCGTGCCAAGGCTTGCAGGGGAGTGTAAGTACAGACACTGACACACAGAATGTGAGAACCGACTGCTCCAAGTTTCCAGTCTTCCTTTGAAGTCGATGGGAATTTGCCTGAATCAGGTACACATAAAAATGGGATAGAAGTGTTCAGTTTTGGCCTGTTAGGACATGGGTGTCAATAGAAAATGCTTTATTGCTGAAATCATAAGCAGCTTGCTAAATATTTTGGGCTTAACAATACTCCACCCAACAGCTTGCTGGTTAAAGCGTTCACAAGGAGGTAGAAGATGTGAGCATAGATCTCCTCTCCTGTTTCCTGAGTGGATATTTCAGCCACTGACTTGCACTAAGTGGTGACTTTGTTCTCTCCCTTTTTCCTCTGACTCTTCCCATTTTTCACTCTGTCCTTGTTAAGCACTTTAAAAGAAGCCCACCAAAACAATGCCTGGGATCTGAAGTGTGGACAGTTCCTCCCTTGAGAGATTTAAATCCCAGATCTTGACAGGGTTTAGTGCACTTCCTTTCCTTGGTGTTGCTCAGTGCCTAGCTTCTAGCGGTTCCTGAAAGACCACTGTGAGTTCCTCTAGTGGGTGACTGACTTTCCTCACACAGGAAACTCAGACTCTGACTTTGGACTGCATCTGATGTGTTTAACCAAAGCTCAGTGAGTCAGTGCAGAGCATGGTGACTCTGAAATCACTGTGTCAACTAAGTCCGAAGCTCAGAAGAGCTGAGGTGAAATCACAAGTGCTAATGACCATAAGAGAGAGATAACGATGGCTGATTTTATTTTAGTGTTGTAAATAAAATGTGCTGCATCAATACACAGTAACTGATGAGATGTGAATCTGGACTGGAAGAAAGACAGGGTCACTTACCCTTGTCCTCCCTCATTGAAGGCAACTAGACCATGTAATTCCTTTCACAAGCTGGTGACCCTCCAGCCTCCAGCTTGACATTGTACATTCTGTATAAGTAATAACTAGGGCTTTTAGCTAGTGTGTAAGTGCAGCATATGTAGATAAATATGTAGATACAAGAGATGTCTTGCATGTGCAAGTGGGATATTGAGGATGAATTGCTGTTAGGATATCAGTAATTGTTACATGCAGCTGTAATGTTACTTACTTGGAGGGAAACATGGCTGTCTGTGACACTTGAAGTATAAGGTGTGTTTTTCCATAAATAGCTTCCTGTTAAATATTCCACGCAGCAGCCACTATGCTTACATTCTTCCCTAAGTGGTCATTTTGAATGGCAAGCAGTTCAGCACTTATTGACAGGTTGCTTTCTTGTCTAAAAATAGAGGAATGTGTGTATCCTTGTACACAGCAGGTAGGCAAGTAATAATGAAAGTGATTGATGATAAAAAGCTTGCTTTCTACTCTCCTGTCATCAACAACCTATTGCGATCAAGAGAACACTAGGATAGAAATTAATCTTCCCTGAGTTATTCTAAACAGTCAACTGATAGGAGATTTCTTTGATCTCATTCAATTGAAATTGATTAATTCTGTTAATTACTCTGTTTGAACTGAGTTAGCAGGAATTTTCTGCGTGTTGCAGCATCCTTGATGGTTTGCCTTCTTGCATGCCAAACAAGTAAACTTGGTAAAGAATTTGAAAGGAGACGATGTCAACCTAGTGTTTGCTGACTAAGACTGATAATGACTATCAGTGATAAATACCTGTAGAAATTATCAGATGTAATTTCTTTGTGTACTTGGATTTTTTACTGAAACTGTCATCAGTTAAAATACATAAAGAGTCCTTGGGGCAGGAACTCCTGAATTCTTCTGCCAGGTAAATGCACGAACACTAAACTAGGAGTATTTTCTCTCCTTCTACCTCTGTCCATTTCATACCTCATGAATCCTTAATCCTGTAGGAAGAACTGGGATTACATTAGAGTACTTTAATACCTGCTGGATTATGGGATTGTCATAAACCTAGGGCAGTCCCCCAAGTTTCATGCCAACTCCTTATTCCTGATGCCTGCTGGGAAGGTTCCGATTAACATTTATAGTGCAGGACTAACCTCCTACCTGGAATCTGGTTTTTTTCCAGTTAGCAGACTGAATCTTTTGAGCTAGAGGAGGTATTTGGGGTGCTTGGTACTGTACAAATAGTCTGACATACACTGAAGGATTTGCCAGATACTGAGGACACGACTGCTTAAGGTTTGTCAGCCATCCTGAAATCTGTCTTTGCTTTATCTAGCTTTCAGTCAAAAAGAAAACTAATTTATTGTGCTAAAATGTTATTATTTAAAAAATTATCAGTGAGTATTTCTGGAGAGAGGTATGAGAAATGAAACAATAAAATGTGTTGTAGGTACCTGTTATTTTAGCTAAGCTTCAAAGTGGTTTGTCTTTCCCATGTAGCTAGTACGGACTTAAGCCAAAATAACTTCCAAAATACTTACCACAGCCGTCTGGTCCTGGGATCCAGTTCTCTTCCATCCTGCCTGATACAGGCTCTATAAAGATGCCTTTGGAGTGCCCTTCTGTGGCACTGTAGCTCAGCTGGAAGTCAGCAGCTAATTGACTCTGAAGAAACCCTTTATGCAATAGGAAGGCAAAACAGCCTGACAAGCTCAGTACTTGCTCTGGGGGTAAACAGGTAATTTACCTGTTTCCAGTAAAATTCTTTCTGTTGATGGCAAGGGAGGTGATACTTGCTGAGCACCCATGTGAGTATATTACTATTTATAACACTCAAGTGTAAAACTTCTTGTGCACAAATATGTAAGTGAGAACAACAAATACAGCTCTGTAATATTTCCCAGAGATCAGATAAAATTACAGGGCAGTGCACTGGAGTCCAGTAATGTGTTAGGATCAGTGATCTCTTAAGTGTGGCTTGCTTGAACTGGGCTTACTTGAACACTGGAGTGATAGGCTCTCTCCAGGAAGGTTAAAGATGTGGATTTAAGTGTCTTTATGCAGAAGAAACAATTAGAGTCCTTTTTGCTTATTCTGAGAGAGTCTTGCAATCATTGCACTGTTATGCACTGGAGGCTTTTCTTTTATTTGTGTTTTAAAAGAAAGCATATCTACTGTTTGCATAAAGTTTGTCCTGCTAGCCTTCCAAAAAGGCCAAATGAAGGGCTATTTTCTGGATCAATTGGGCATAAGAATTGGGCATAATATTGAGCAGAATGGTAGGAAGCATGTTTGTGTCCAGAAGCAGAAAGCTTGTTCAAGACCACCAGTGGTGAAAACTGAGCCACAAAGAAATCAAAATAAATTTCTTTTTTTTTGGGATCACTGTTTTGCTTCTAGACACCTCTGTCCAAGTCAGATGTTATGCCTCTCACTTGCAAAATGATATAAAAGCCCCCAAAGGAGCTGACAAAAGGGTAACTCCAGAACTGAAGGCAACACATACATGCAGTGGGAGTACCATAATTAAGCCAGTTTGCCATGCTGAGGGATCAGGGTTCCCAGTTTGAGTGTGCTGCTGGGAAGGCCACACCTGCCCTGCCTTTGGAAGCTGGCAATACTTTTGTGTTTTATGCTGCACAATCCTTGGCATACAGCAGCTTGCTCTGAATTCCCACACAGCTCCTTGTGTGGGGTTCTGCTCTGATGTACAGCAGATATATCCAGCATATCCAAAATCCTTCACATCTGGATTACATGTACTTTTGTGGATTTGCTGGCTGGAGGAAGGACCCCACTCCCTGTGACCCTGTAAGTTAGGAGTAAGGGATGGGGTTTTTTCCCACAAATCTACTTTGCTAGTTATAATATTGTGAGCAGGGCTGACTTTCCAAAATATTCCAGGCAATTTTTATGAGTTAGTAAAATCACCAGATCTTCCCTCTAAAATAAAGAAATTGCCAATAAGTCCACAAGAATCTGGTGCAAATATTCAGCCTGAGGCTTCTTTGCTCACTGCTTTTGTTGTATTTCTTTCACTGAGATACTCTTACTGGATAAAGCCTTAGGTAAATTTTTTGAGTCATAATCCCCTTAATATCCGAAGTTGTTATGAGAGAGAACATGAAAAGCTAAGAAAGCAATAATTTCAGGAATTGGTTTCTTTATGGCTTTTCTATTAAATTTTTCCTGGCAATCATGCTCATTAATTTGCTGTACTCCCCTTTTTAACACACATACTCACAAAATCACAGAAAGTTTACAAAAATTGTTATAGGGGGTCACTTATGCTGTATTTGTTGCCAGTATAAATAATTTAGAAAAATAATTCTTTTTATTCAAGAGTACCTTTTACACTAACATAATGGGGTTTTTTTACAATTTTACTTGCCCATTTATGTGATGGGGCAATTAATTGTTTTGGGAAAATGATTAGAAAAATATTAATCTATTGAGAATTTTAGAAATAGAATAGCTTTTATGTCCAGGCTGCTAAAATGTAATGGAAATTTCATAATATTAATTTTAGCTGTTTTATGGGAAGGGATCATACAAAATAACTTTCTCACCAGTCACAGCCCTAAGCGCATCTGGTTCTCTTTGGTGCCTGGGGTATTACATCTGGGGTATATTTATATTTGCTGTGCAAAGATGAAAATATGGGCTAGCCCTGTATTTTCTACCTATATTTTCCTTGGAGCCAGAGCCCAGCTTTTAATGTTCCCACTACCAACAGAAAATAAAACATAAAACTGTACAAGCTCATGGCTGAGTTTTCTTGCATGCTTGACATCAGTGGCAGGACACAACAGAAAGACCTTTCTTCTGGCAGGAGTATATAGATTAGAAGCCACTTTAAAGCTGAGAAGATGAGTATGAACCTGTAGCCTGTTCTTGTGCCAACACAGTCTATAGCTGCCAGTGAAAGATTAAATCACCAAGCCCTGAATTTCAAGATTACACTTTAAAGAAAATAGAAGGAAGTGCCTTCAAGGATGGAAGTGCTGAGCAATGCCAATGCATGATACATCCGAATGGCAGGAATTTATGTTTCTTGTTGCCCAAGCACCTTATGTAAACTGGGCTCTGCTCACCCAGCTTTCTGCCTGCATGGTGTTAGTGGCATCTTTATCACAGCAGAAAGAACAGGCTTTAGAACAAGCTACTGAGTAAAAAAAAAAAAAAAAAAAAAAAGTAGAAAGACTACCAAAAGCTATCTTTCTCTAAAAAAATCTGTAACATCCTTTCCAGACATATCTCTATGTAGCTGAACAAAGAGTTTGCCAGAAAACAGTCTCTTGTGCATATTTGAAAATAATTCATAGATTTCATTACACTTTATGGCTAAAGCCAGGTAGAGTAGAGTCTGGGGGTTTTATAACATAGATGATACTTAATGTTCTCCTTTTTCATTGCCTCATTTGTATTCTTTATTTCTGCTAGCAAGTCCTTTCATTATCCCTGCATGATACTTATTTAGTATTGCCAGGGCTATTTTCTCTTGTTTTCTCTTTGTCCGGTTTGTTTTGTTTCTGCCAAATCTTATTTGTGGATCACTCTAAAAAAAATCACTAATGCTATTTTAGGTGATTTCCAGTGTCCTCTGTCTGTATTTTATTTTATTTACAGATTGTCATGTCATAGGTCTGTGTCACTAATTCCAGAGTTCCCTAAAATGTGGATATAGTACTTTACAAATACAAAAAGTCCTCAGCTCCTCAAGACATGGATAAAAGTAAGCTTACGGACTCAAGGAAAACTCTCTTTAGAGTCAACACAAACTTCAGCCATTCTCATCAGGCCTGAGGTGTGCAGTCATATGTATGTTTTTTCTTTCAAAATACTCCCTGCTCTTTTCCAGTCTGCAAAGACAATACAGAGATTATGTTTCCCTCTCATAAATCATCCAGTACCACCATGAAAATCAGTTGCATGATTGGTACTATTGGGTGTGGACAGACAGATATGAAATCTATAAATTCCCATTGTCAGCCTCTTGTTATGAAGAGACCACAATGGCAAAAATGGAAAACAAATTACAAGCCAGCAATTTTGTAGAACATTTTGGTGGCTACAGAAAAGCATTTTGTAATCATCCCAAAGCACTACTAGCTGTCCCTCAAGGAGATCAGTAATTCAAAGTACTAGTAAGTTTTTTCTGTGCATAAATAATCCATAATAATGGTGACATATGGCAATTCACATTTATCACTGATGAGAATGGCACTGAAACTTAGTTATAATCATTGGTTCTGAAGCTGTCCAAGCATAATAGATTTGTGGAAACAAATATGAAAAAACAGTGGCAGAACATGTGATAAATAAATCCCATTAGGTCCGGTAACACGACACAGGCAGGGAGGAAATCCACCGGGAGATCTGCAAGTCAGTAAAGAAAAATACACACTCACAATATTAATTACAACAGTGAATACTTTATGGGTTCTAAAACAACTTCCCTCTTGCTGCAAGTGGATAAATAGATAAGGCTTACTAGCAATGGAAAGAATTAGAACCTAATTAAGACTGAAAACTGAGCTGTATGAAAATAGATGAGCACATGTAAACATTTTTTCTAGTAATTGATGAGGTGAGAAACAATGGCTTTTCTGCTTAATAAATAATTTGTCACACTGTAGGACAGACACTCATGCTAGGGAGATAGAACTCATTAATATTGTGTGGTGCAGTCGATATGCTGGAGGAAAGGGATGCCATCCAGAGGGACCCTGGCAAGCTTGGGTGTTGTCACTCAACATGAGCTGGCAGTGTGCACTCACAGCCCAAAAAGCCAACCAAATCCTGGGCTGCGTGCAAAGGAACAGGTCCAGCAGGTCAAGGGAGCTGGTTCTCCCCCTCTACTCTGCTCTGGTGAGTCCCCACCTGCAGTGCTGCATCCAGCTCTGGGGATCCCAACCTAAAAATGACATGGAGCTCTTGGAGCAAGTCCAGAGGAGGTTATGAAGTTGATAAGAGGACTGGAGCACCTCCCCTACAAAGACAGGCTGAAAAAGTTGGGGCTGTTCAGCTCAGAGAAGAGAAAGCTGCGTGGAGAACTCATAGCAATCTTCCAGTATCTGAAGGGGACCTACAGGGAAGCTGGAGAGGGACTTTTTGTCAGGAACTGTAGTGATAGAACAAGAGGAAATTGATATAATTTGGAAAGAGGGTAAATTTAATTTAGATATTAGGAAGAAATTCTTTACTGTGGGGGTGGTGAGGCACTGGAACAGGTGGCCCAGAGAGGTTGTGGATGCCCCAAAGCTGGAGCTGTTCAAGGCCAGGTTGGATACAGCTTTGAGCAACCTGGTCTAGTAGGAGGTGTCCCTGCTCCTGGCAGGTGGGTTGGGACCAGATGGTCTTTAGGGTCACTGCCAACCCTTAACATTCTATGATTCTGTGATTCTGCAGTACATATTCTAGTTCCCCCACGTATGCCTAATTCATTTCAAACTGTGAATTAGAACAGATCATGTATTTTTCAATGGGACTGTTTTAGGGCTTTACCATTTCTAGAGGCAGAGGAGGGCTGAGTATCACTCAGTTGCAAGTGTCTCCTGCCTATTGCCTTCTCCCTAGTACTGGGAGGGTGTGTTTTCAGCATGGTCACTTGAAGCAGTCTGGCATCCCTACTGCTTGTGAAGAACATGGTCTGCCTTCTTGTTTGCTCCAAAGAGAAGCAGGCTGTGTGCCATTAGTTCCTCGTTTAGTTTAAATTCCCATAGCAGGATACAACTAATGGTTTAATGGTGAAATACAGTGACATGGCATGGTCTTAATGTCATAATTATCCATAAAGAACTGGCAGAGATCTTTTAATGGTTCCAAAGAAGTCAAGAGACAAGTCATTTGTAACTCCTGCTGAATAAGTAAAATGAGCCTTAAAATTAACTTGCTATATAAGTCCAGTAGTGTTTCTGCAATGCTTTCTGGTAATAAAACTTAGCAGTAGAAGAGGTTTATCCTTGACTTTAACTGGGTGTATGGTTTGGCCAAATACTGAAGAGAGGCTTTCCTGCTATCATGTGGTGAGGAGGAGGAGAGGATACTGCGCTCAGCAGGTCCCAAAGCCTACAGCAATGCACTGTTTAATCAAAGGCACAGGTCCCCTGTGGCCAATTAAACAGGTGCCCACATTAATAAGCTGCTGTTGAAGTCAGTGAGGCAAATGCTCTCACTGGAACCCTTGTCATAACAGTCCCTTGGGAATGTACAAATTCTTGGTAACTAAATAAGATTGAAGAAGGCTGGAACCAGTGGTGCCTCCCATTACACAGCTGGTTAAAGGAGAAGAGCATTTACTGCTCCCAAAGCTGGGGGCTTGGCAGAAGCCTCTTGCTCTGGGCACAAAGCAAGTGTTCTTCATCTCCTCCCAGGGAGGGGATGGCTCCTGAAGTAGGAAGAGGAAAAGAAAGTGCTAGTGACAGGTAAGAGTACTTTTTACATGAGACTTTTAAATGGGTCTTTATAGGGTAATATTTCTCTGGAATAACTATTTCCTTACAAGTGACCTCCTGTCCTATCAAAGCTACGTTTAGATCATCTGCAGCTGTTATTTCCATGAATATGAGATTGCTATGTTTATCATGCAACTTTGACTTCCTCTGCATGCTGCATGCCTGTCTCTCTTGGCTGAGCCTACTTTTAATATTTCAAAGAGTTGAGCAGCTTCCAGCAGCCACCGTCTGTGAGTATTGTGGTCATCCTAATCCCATGCCAATACATTTTTAGACAGCATTTGACAGTCCCGTACTTTGTGAGTTTTTCCTCATGTTAGCGTGAAATACACAAGCATGCTTATACTTAATCTTAAAAACATTTTTTTTTCCCAGTTTGTTCAGATAAATCTCCTTGGCTCAGCAGCAGACCCATTTGCTTGCAAGGCTGGAATTCCATGTTGTAGCCCCTTTTACTACTTAATTTTTTCTGTGTTGGTTAGCAGGAAGTTTTGCCAGGGCTGCATTTAAGAGTGTTTGTTTAGTAAAGCTCAGGCTTGATGCGTCAAGCTGGTCAAATGTCAGCTCCAAATTTGAGGGCAAAATGGTCACACAAAATATTCAAGCAATGTGTGGTGTACATTGCAAAAAAAAAAAAAAAAAAAATTGGTGAGCATGACTCCATGGAGTAAAGGCTGGTGCTGTATAAGGCCTCCAGAAAACAGGAGCTGCTGTACACTGTAGTTTTTATTGTAGACTACAAAAAGAATTACTGGATTTGAAGGTGTCTATCACTGCTGTATGTGTAGTGTTTATATCCCAGGTAGAAATGAGAATGCAGAGCTCAAGTCCACTCTAAGTAAGTGGTAAGCTCCAGCTGAGGACTGCATTTGGGATCACAATAGGTAGAAAATATCAGCAAACTGAAAGTAGACAATGGAGATCTTTACTAGGTAATTAGTGGAAATAACTACCTTCACAGAGAGAGCTCTTCAGCTCTTAAGGTTAAGGTACCAACGCAGTCATTCCTGGAGTGGATCTCAAAATGGTTTCTTCCTATTGGGTGGAATCCCTAAATTTAAGGCCTGCTCCAAACCCTCCTGAAGCTATTGGAAGGCTTCCCATAGATTTCAATTTGTAGGCAATAAGTATGACCTTTTTTAAGCTTTTAATAACAATTCCTTCACTCAAGGATAAACAAAATCTCATTCCAAATATTTAGATTTCTAAAGAAAGGCATGTAGTACTATTTTCCACAGTATTTTATAGCAGCACAGGTCAGCATGGAGGAAAATGTTCACACCTGTTTTCCCATAGGATGTTCAAAGAAATCCTGTGAACTGATTCTTTTCCACAAGATAGGAACAGGAAGTGCTTACATAGGCTAATGATTAAGAAATCTGCTGGAGAGAAAGGGCGAAAGATGATGTTTTGGGAGGGGTTATTTTGTGTCAAAAAGATTCAGTTGTGAAAATCTTTTATCTTCGAGAATTACTTGAGCGAGGGAGTATCAGTAGTCAGAAGCAGTTTCTCTTGTGTTTGATGATTGGGACTGTGTTAATGAAGCCAACCCTGTGACTGAAGATCTGCTTGCAAGGGGTTTTTGGACTGGGCCCAGTGGCTGCCGTTACTTGACAAGGGCTCTGCTGGTTCCCAGGGATGGGCAGCAATGAGCTACAGCTCGCTCTGAAATAGCAGAGGCAGCTTCCTGCCCTGTGCTGCATCTTGTGGAGACTTGTGGATGCACTGGGGGAGAGTGGTATGATTGATGCTGCTGAAATTGGAGTCCTAAGTAACTCGATATTACACTCATTTGTATTATGTCACACTGATATGGAGAAGCGTTAAAATAAGTGACTTCTAAAGTGTTTGCTGATGGTGCTGCTGATTTAAGTGGGATTATAGCCCATTAAACACCCGATGTATGACTGTCTTTGGCCATTTTACGGATACAGCCTCTGGCTTTAAATATTTGAGACTTATACCCATTTGTTATGGTGAGTAATTTTTTAGACTTGTTAGAGTGGTTGAGGGAGCAGTTTTTGGTTTCTCTTGGTAAATTCTCTTCTAGGATTTGTCTTCTAGGCGAGTGTAGACCTCAGTGTAAACAGCTGACCCATGAATAGTGTCACAGGTGACAGATGACCAGGAAAAAGGGGAGGTAGCCTGCGGCAAAGACAGCAAGGATAATTTCAGGCTTTTTAGTGGCAGAAAGCACAGTTGAAGCAGCATTTCTGATGTATCTATCAGACTGAAATGGAAGAAGGCGGTGCGCAGGCGGTGCGTGCGATAGGAGAGCAGCTACCATCCCTGACTCCTAGATCCCACCTAGTTAACTCCTTGCAGCAGCACACCAGGCTGCCAAGCACCGGGTTAAAATCAGGCCGAGCCGGGAAGGACGGAACCGCCTGGCCCTTCAGCCCCGCGAGGCTCCCCGGCGAGGGCCGAGGTGTCCCCGTTTGTCCCCTCTCTCCTGCTAATTCGGTGGCATTTCGGACAGTTCAAAAGTTCACGGGGAGGCTCTGGCGAGGCGGCCGGCTGTGGAGCTGGAGCGGGGACCGCCGGCAGGTCCAGCCTCGCCGGCGGGGTTGGCCAGTGCCTTCTCCTCCCTCTCTCCCTCCTCGCTTATTTCCAGGCGAGACCTTGGTCTCCGCAGGTACCGCTCTGCCTCCCCCCGGCTCCCCTTTCATCTTTCCCCGGCCCCCGTGCAGCTTCTGCCGGCCGCCCAGCTGGGCAGCCTGCGCGGAGGGGCGCGCACCCCCGGCGGGCCGGGAGCGGCGCGGAGCGGCTGCCCACCCCCACCGGCGGGGGGCGCGGAAGGGGGCGCGGAGGGGCGGGGGGGGCGAGCAGCGGTGCGGCTGCTCGCCGCCCCACAAAAGGCACCGCCGGGCTCGGGCTGCTCCGCACGCCCCGCGCACCGGAGCGCGCACGGACACGGACACGCACACACAGGCACTCACACACACACGGACACGCTCGCACGCACTCACACACACGGGAGCGCCGCGATGTGCGATGCGCGATGCGCGACGTGAGGCACCTCGCACTACCCGGGGCCGGGGGGAGACGGCGGGATCCGCGTTGCCAGCCCGCCCGCCCCTGCCGCTCCCTCTCCTCCAGACCCATCCATCAGCCTCTTCCTCTCGGTCTGCTCCCGCCTTTCTTTTCTTTTCCTTTTTTTTTTTTTTAATTTTTAATTTTTTTTAAAAATTTGCTCTGACTGTATCTACCCAAGCATTGAAAAAATGCCTGCCCGTGGAGCGAGGAGAGGGCACCGGGTCGGTAAATAAGAAGTGAGTACGAGCACAATGGCGTGCCTCCCCGCTCCCAGCCCTGCGGATGCTGCATGCGCCCCTGCTTCCCCCGCACCGGACCCCGGGATGCTCCCCGCGGCGGCCCGGGGCTCCTTTGTACCTTGCCCGGCTCCTTTCCCTTCCCTTCCCGGCCCCGCTCGCGCCGCGCCCCGGCTCCGCCGCCGGCCGCCTCGCCCCCGCGCCGCTCCCCGCGGCGGAGCATCCCAGCTGGCGGCAGCTTCCCGGGGGCTACCGGGGCTGCACCCCGCGGGGGCGGCGGGCGGCCCCGGCGCATCTCACCGGCCGCGGGGAGGGGGCGGCGGGGCCAGCGGCGGTGCCCGGTGCCCGCTCCTTTGTTCGCCGCCGGCGGCCGCGGCGGTCGGCGCTGCTCCGGGAGGGCTCGGCGGCCCCGGCCGCCCGGGGGGCGCTTCCCGGCACCGGCCCTGGCGGCTCCGAGGGGCTCGGGGGCCGCCACGGGAGAGAAGGAGGCGGCGGGAAAGGGGCTCCCCCCGCCAAGGTGCGGGACGGGGGGCTGTGCCCGACCCCCGGGTGCCCATGGGGAGGGGGCCGGAGCAGTGGGAGGCGTGACCGCGACGCGCGTGGAATGCCTGGCGCCCACCCCGCGGGCTGTGAGGGGTGCCCCGGGTCCTCGCTCGGCCCGGTCTGAGGCTGCCACTCTCCTCCCGACCCCTTCTCCCGGAGCCGCGGTGTGTGCCGGAGCCCGGCGGGCTCCCAGGCGGTGACTGTCAAGTACCACCGCCTTCCCTGCAGGGACGCATCCCATCTCCGCCGTCCTGTGGGAGACTTTCCTCTAGATGTAGATCTGAGCTTTCCCACCAGCAGCTGGAAGAGCTGTCTTGGCCATTTAAAACATACTGGTTATTCAAAACAATTTAAATATAACTTGTGTGGTCACTGCTGTGGCCATCTTCCCACAAGAGACCTTTACCTGCACTTGATGTGGAGGATTTTTTTTTTAGTGTAGTTACTGGTAGTCACATGAGTTGTCCAAGTACTTGATTTACACACTCCGCTGCTCTTTTCCTAACCCGATGGGTTTCTGTAGCTGTAAATAGAAATACCTGCTCTAACAAATGAACAGCGCTTCCAGTAAGCACACATGTGTTGTAGCAGAGTTTTCTGAAAGGTGTAATCAATATACAATTAGCCCGTTAAGACTGGTATGATGAGCAATGTCTTATTTTTATGGCTGTGTCTGGGGAGTTTGGAAGTGATCATACAACTGTTCTCTGGCAGCATTTGTTGGAACATAGGACAAAATAGGTGAGACAGGGGAGGTTTTGTATTTTCCTCATACTTCTGTAACGCTGAGGTAGAACACAGCTGGAAAGCTGCTTAGCAGTGCTTGAGAGAACAGCAGACGTAAAGAACCTCTGCAACAAAATACTACCTTGGAGTAATGTAATGAAATGCAAGGGTGTAGTGGAAATCTGCTTTTGGAAATGATTGAATATCATAAGGGGACAGACAGAAAATGTTGCAAATGTGCATATGCATGTAAAATGGATATTATTCAGAGCAACAGATCTGTTGTAAGCTATCATGGCATTAAGAGAAAGATTCAAGAGTTTAAGAATTCCATTTGGAAGCAACAGAATTCATGTAATCTCTTGGCAAGAAGTTTAGTTAACGAAATCTGAGTGGCACTGTAAACATTAACTTTCTTTTTCTGTTTTTGCCAGTGGCGGCACCTGACTTGCTGGATCCCAAATCGGCCACTCAGAACTCCAAACCAAGATTATCATTTTCTACCAAGCCTACCGTGCTCGCTTCACGGGAGGAAAGTGATTCAGCCATTAATGTTATGAAATGGAAGACAGTCTCAACAATTTTTCTGGTGGTAGTCGTGTATTTAATAATTGGAGCAACAGTATTTAAAGCCCTGGAGCAGCCTCACGAGACCTCCCAGAGAACCACCATTGTGATTCAGAAGCAGACGTTTGTATCTCAGCATTCCTGTGTGAATGCAACAGAGCTTGATGAACTGATTCAGGTAATCCATACCAAACCCCTCATCACCTTGCCTTAGAGGAACAAATTCTATATGGCAGTATTGCAGTGATAAGGGGCAAAACCTTTATAAGCAAAGCTCTGTATTGGCCGAGCGATGTAACATGTGTTAAGACCAGAAGTTGAACATTTGCATTTTCATGCAAAGCCTCATGGTTGGAAAGCTATTGCTATTTTTAGGTCTGGTATGCTTGGTAGATGGCCTTTTCACTGAAGCCTCCCATTATGCTAATTAAATGATTATTCATCAGCAATATATATAATTAATAGTTCACAAAGGAATTGGTATATTGATTGTGCCTTACAAGTTCTGTCAATATTTGAAGTGCCTAATTCTGAGGAAGAAGCTACACCATCCATTGCCTTAAAGGACTCCTAATTTACTGTGATTTTATCAAGCTAGCTGTCCTTCCAGCTGTATGTTTCTTTATATTGATTTTGTTTTAAGTACAGGAAAGTACCATGGACTTCCTACTTTGATCTTAAATCTCAATTTTCTCTGCTTCTTAAAGGTACATCCACAAATGATGCACATTGGTGTGCTCCTACTAACATGACTTTACCCTTGCAGGTCACCTGCCTCAGAACCACAGGAAATATTTATTTGCAGTAGCACAGAACTAGACCGGGAGCCTTATAAATCCCCTTCCAACTTAAATCCCATCTTATGAATATCCAGTTGCACCGGAGGGAATAGCAGAGGGCTGCCAAATAACATCAGTTCTGGGCCTGGGACAATGAAATGGGAGAGTGGAGTGAACAGTCAAGAGTTGGCAAGGATTGACTCCTTCCTTAACAGTAGCCATGGCGCTGTCTGGGTCTACAGAGCCCAAGATGGGACAGGGAGGGGAGGAGAGGGTGTTGGACATCCAGACCATGGCAAGCAGGAACTCTGGATCATGCCAGATGCGTGGGCAGCAAAGATTTCTGGAGGTGTTTTTTGCCAGCAGGTATGGCTGGGAGTTTAGAAGTTGAATTTACCTCTCTACACTGATCTGCCTTGAGCATCAGCATGGACATGTTTTTTTTCAGTTTTAAATATAGAGTTCTGATGTGCTGAGTTATTTTTATGGTACACTACTTATGAATTTTAAAGGTAAGCTGGGAAAATGTCTTGTATTTTGTGACTTCTCCCCTGCCTCATTGCTAAAATGTGTTCCAAAACTGCTACCCTTTAAATGCCTGTCAGACAGTTCCTGTCTCCATAAGTCTCGACCAGGCATGCCTGAGGAGATGCTGCTGATAGTGATTTAGATGCTGTGTAATAACTGTGCTCCAGTGGTTTGACCAGCAGAACGTGAGATAACCTTTCAGCAAAATATACAAGCACATTCTGATGAAAAATAACTCTTGTAGCTACTATAAATATCCTCCTATGAAATTTTTAGGTCAGATACTGTACTTGTGAAGATAAAAAAAGAAATTTTGAAGCCGTGTTATCTTACATCATCTGTGAGATGGACCTTAAGGCAAAAACTGTTGAAGTTTGCTCTGGAGTACTTAGATATTCTAGCATTTATGATTCTCTGCCCAGAAGCACAGATTGATAATAAAAAACCACTTCATCAGCATTCAACGCCCATTTGATGTTCAGTGTAAAATAAATAAGTTTCAGTACAATCATCAGAGCACAGATAAGCATACCAGCATTAGCTTCCATCTCCACTAATGATCTTGCCACGACCAGAAAAACACAGGTGTGTGAACTACGGGGAGGTGTCACAGCCTCCCACAGCGTGCAGATGAGAGAGAATTGTGGGAAGAGTTTGCTCTGCTTGCTGTTGGGTTAAATGAAAAACTTAATTTGCCCATGTTCCCTTCTCATTGTCTGTAAAGAGAACCACGAGATGGAGGTAGGAATGTGCTGTTACACTCCTTTTATAGGAGAAGAGCTGGGGCACAGGGAGCCCACTTGGGTGCCTTGCTTTACGCAGAGTAAGTGTTAGTGAATGATATCATGTTGTCTATTGGTTGGGAAATTCTGCTTGCCCAAAGTAGAACAGGACAGCAATGCTAAAAGAGAGTCTCAAATTCACTTTTCCAGGTCTAGGCTGCTATCTTACATGTGGGGTCATATCTGTTCCCTAGTTGCTACTTTGTCACAGAAACTAAATTAGTGAAATACATTTTGTCTCTCTGGGATTATGTCTGACTGCTATTACAATATAATGCAGTGTTCAGTTTTCATTGGATGTCTGTATGAATAAAAATAAATAGTGCGTGCAAGGAAAAAGTAAATGTTATTTAAGAATTCACTGAAAGCTATAAAACTGAAAATTAATATGGACTAAAGTAGAAGGGAGTTGGAATGATTAGTCTTGTGTGAAGAAAATTACAGAGCTTACGGACTGCAATGTGTTCTTTAATCAAGTATTTACCTTGAGTCAAACTATAATGAAATTCATTACAACTTTTCTTTTTGAACTTAGTATTCTGGGAATCCAGAAACTGTTTTGGCTCTTTCCTGCTAGTCATTGCTCAAGGTGCTTGTCATGCCAGGCTTTTTCAATCTTCACAAACTTCTGCTCTGCAATTTAATCCTTATTCTGAAGCAGGCTTGACTGTCCCAAGACTGTCCACTGGCAGTACAATATATGGTAGGTTTTTCAGGTGAGCACGTTAGAGAGACTACTTGGAGAGCACAAATTCAGCTATAAAAAAGTACAAGTGGAAAGACAGTCCAGTTTGCCAGCACCCAGGAGTCATGGAGTTTCCAGCACCTTGGCTGAAATCTTCCTTTTGTCACAAAGATGTTTAAAACAGTATTGTGTGTTTCAATAAATACACACAGGATAGGGATTTTTCCATTCCTGTCTTCTCCATCCTTATTTTCTCTCACCAGTCTCCAAAACCCCAAAACAACAACATATACTGTTGCCAACTTTTCAGGTTTATTCCCTGGGTTTTGAGTTCCTGAAACTTTGTATTGTCACACTGATTGTGTGGCTCCTCTGAGTGTACTAGGTGAGAATTATACTTTTATAGACATCATATATTTTATATAGACGAAAAATATGGGGCAACAGAGAGCTGCTATGCAGCCTAGAAAATGTGCAAAGTTAATGAAATAGAGTGCTCTGATGATGGCACTGAGGTAGATTCAGCTGCCTCAGAAAAAGGACCTGTGTTTTCCTCATAACTTTTCAGCCTAGTCCAGCAGTGTTGTTCCCATGCTGACAAAAAAAGGACATGGTCTTCATGACCTCCTCTGTCTCTGACTTTGCTGGTCCAGTGTTGCAAATCTCTTTCAATCTAAAGCACTTCAGTTGCTTGTTGCCTCACTGTAGCAGAATATATCTGCAATGAACCACAGCAAGGCAGGACCCTGGGAGGCATATCCAGGTACATAATTCCTTTGATATTTTGTGAGCACTTCTATTTAGTAGCATATTAAAAATGTGCAGAAGTCATGCAGAGCATATATATGCACCCAAGAGACCAGTTTTTCCAGGCAATTTCAGCTTCTTTTGCTGTAGCCTGAAGCCAGCATTAACAACAGCGTTAAGTGGATCACTGGATGCTGTCCCCAGTGGTGCTGAGGTGGGCAGTGCACAGCACTCAGTGGTGGTATATCTAAATTTACAACTAGAGAAATATCCCAGGAGGGAGGCTTGTGAAAATACAAACACTACCTGGGTGAGTAATGAGAATACAACAGAGTAGCAAGCTGTGTATGGTCTGATGCTAAACTTCACTTTTTAAAAGTTTCAGTTGGAAGGTCTTGCAAGGATCTCACTTATTAACAGATGAGAAAGCCTTGGTTTGGTAAAGGTTATGTGTGATATCTAATACATTATAAAGCTGCAGAAAGAAACGTGGCCAGATTCTTTCCTGCTGTTTCTTCTTTTGGAAGAAGAACACACTGCAATTCATCACGAATGATGTTTTGGTTTCTCTGTCTGTTCCTGCTCTCAACTTGGCCCTGCCATGCAACGCAAAGTAACTGTCAGGTGACAGAATAAAAGAGTAAACATAGTTCAGACTGTGTAGATTTAATGTATATGTGACAAAACATATAAACCTCGTCTTCTTTTACACTAAGGATTTTTTATGTCTTCTGTCCAACAATTTTTCCCTCTCCACTGAGCTTTTTGTTGGTAGAAGCCGATAGAAACGTGGGAGTAATCCAGCTACATGCACAAATAACAATGAGCATTAAAGAATGAAATAATTCTCTAACTGGAGCTCTTGTATCTAATTATTTCAATCTACTTCTAATTTTCTTTTAGTTTGTTGACTACTTCCTACAGCAAGCTTACCACTAAACATTTAAAATGTTAGAGACATCTTTGAAACTCAGATGAACAAAATGTATTGCCAGGAACCTAGAAAAAATTCCTGCTATATTTATAGACCTGTGCATGGTAACAAATGTAAAGAGACCCCGGGTTACACTGCTGATGTGCAGGTGGCACTCATGTCCTCATGCAGTGCTGTGCAGCCACGAGATGCTTGTGTCTTCCTTCCTGACATCTCCTGGGGTTGTCTCTGGGAGCAGGTGAGCCTGACTGAATTTGATATTCAGCAACATCATAAAATTGTCATTACTGTTGTTTCATACACCTCATTCCCTCTATAGGATCTTGAATATCCTGTGGAGGAAATAAGGTGCATGAAAAACCAGTGAATTAGCTTTCTCCTTGCCCAGAACTCATGTTGTTCCTAGGACACAAGGATGCGGCCAATATTTTGTGTTATGGGATGTATTGGCAATGAGAAGCAATGGTTTGTCTCCCTGCCAAAGAAAAAACTGATAAAAAAAAAAAAAAAAGAGAAGAGCTTTTTATGTAAATACCACCTAATTATATATTGCTCAGCAGTTATTTGTCTATGTTAACCTTTTGAAACCAAAATGGAAAAAAAATATTCCTTTTAGTACCCAAGCTAGTTTTTTAATGCATTGCTTTGCATTCAAAAATGGAAAATAAGAAAAATTTTAGTTATATTATCTTAAATATCTAGAATATCCCAGCTAGCTGGTGTGAATTATTATAGTTATCTTAGTGAGTTAATTCTGAAAATTAATAAAGAGTTTTCAAGTAAAGGTACAAAGGAACACAAGTTAATAATAATAATAATGCTTTCTTCTTTAGCAGAAAGATCCTTCAAATATATTTATTCTGAAACACTAACAAGTGAAAAAAATACTATTGTACTAAACAGCACAATCTTTTAATGTGTTCCAAGTGCTGTGTGTGGTAATTCCTGTCTTATATAGATTTCATTTTGAAATCTGAACAAGTTTTCAGGGTGCTGCACCAAGCTCTCTCAGCAGTAATATTCCTGTAGGGTTTTAAATCCAGCCCCTTTCAGCATACGTGGCTTCTTCTGAAAACTGAATGCCCACAAAAACGTGCTTGCATTTAAAATAAACAGAAATAATTAACGAGCCACCAGGATTAGCTGAATTCACTTGGATCCCAAAAGCTGGTCTTCTTGAGTTCTGTGTGGGCTTGTGGCTAACGTGGGGAGAGCAGCTCTCTGTGCAGGGGTCCACAGTTATGTGCCATTCCTGTTTTCATCTCACATTTGTGTCAGCTGCATTTCCCCTTTTTTTTTCCATTCCATTCTCAGATCATGAATGAGACCAAAATGGGGATTTTTTTTTTTTTTTTTTTTAAATCTCCCTTGAGGACAAATGCTTTTTTTTCTTCTTTATCTCTCTCTTGAGGGAAGCCTGACATAATTATGAATGACATGGGCGCAGTGTTTCTTTCTTCAAACTGGCATCACCAGGAAGTCATCATGGCTTATGTGACTAATTTCTTGTAAAAATATTTTACTTTAAAGTATGTATTTGCTGCAGCTTCATTTTTATAGTTGAAGGTAGGTAGCTACGTCAAGTTGCACCTCTACCAGTAGCTGATTTTGTCTCTTTTACAGGCTTCTTCACATCTTGCATTGTAGCCCCAAGGAAACTGTCGTGGAAAAAAAAATTTTCAGGAATATGTTGTTTGATTTCAATGAGATAAGCTCCTTGAAGCCTAAATTATGCAGAAAATTGTTAAAATAAAGTAGATGGGAAAACACAGATGCAAAGTCCTTGTTTTCAGACAAACCCAAAATTTATTTAGACAAGATTAAAATTTATTAACTAAACCTATTAAGCTCAAATAAAATTTTATTAATTCTTTGAATCACAACGTTTGTAGACATTTTCAGTCCTGTGAGCTGTAGCCTACGGGTCCTCTAAGCAGGAACTTTCTGAGGTAGTTTGAATGTACAAGTTTAAACCCTAAATATTCTTAGTCTCTCCTTTTGCATTCCTTCCAGACTCTCAAAAGAAAACAGGAACCATCACATGTCAGGATCCTAGCCTGGAAGCATCATTTATGCTTTGTAAAACTTGAAGCCTTGAAAAGATTGATAGGCCAGCATAGAAGAAATTGAGGCTGCAGTATATTTTATTTATTTATCTGAGGATCCAAAATACCATTGCATCAGTTTTTTTAATGTGCCATCTGCATTTCAATTATGAAGCTTATGACAAACTGCAGATACGAGCAGCAGAGCTGCCTGTTGGTGGTGTTTTCAAGGCAATGAAAAAAGGAATGAAGGACTTTCAAAGCAGTTAAAACATGAGGCACAAGAACTGTAGTTTGAGTTGTTGGCCTGTGCGTGTGTCTGTCCTTAGTATGGTGTCTGCCCATCAGAGCACTTGGCTTATGTACTCTTAACTCTAGGTGTCCTGGCAGTCCTAACTCGTACAGCAGCATCATGTGTCTCTTTTCCTCTTGCTGTGTCTGTGTCTCCTTTCTGTTTCACTCTGCTCAGAAATAAATGTTTGAATGCAGTTGTCTCCTTCCTCACCCCCGCAATTCTACCTGAATCCCCAGATCAGAGAAATATTTATTAAATGAAAGATCTCTCTGAAAGACCTTTGATCACACCGTTACCCAGACCTTTCCTCCCCACAGACACCCACTTGCTGTGGTTGGGTCTGGATGGGTTGCAGAAGCCCCTGGGTTCTGTGTACTACTTGCTCAGGTTCCTGCTGTTCTCCCTCTTCTGATTCTGTACTCAGCTCCTGGAAGAAGGGATTATTTTTTTGCCAAACTTTCTCTGGTCTGGGATCATTTCCTCCAGGGACAGGACAGCTCCTTTTTCTGTAGTCATTTTCTACATATTAATTAAACCAAAAGGATTTTTGTAAAGTGGTTTTTATCCTTCATGAGCATTATTTGGGGGGAGAATAACAAATAAATTTTAATTGCTCTTGTCACTTCTTTGTTCAAGCAGATTGGTCTCAAACTTTTTTTGCTGCTTCTGGTGTTGAGACCCGTAAAGATTGCATTTCCTTCAGATGAAGAGTTTTATAGGACCTAGAACTTAGCTTAGCCTGATTGCATCTGAATGCCAGCTTTTGTCTTAGAAAGGGTGGCAGATATGACTCATTAGTAAGTCAGTTCTGCTGAACAGCTGTTTGCATAATTCTTTCAGTCTGTAATCTCAAGAAGCAAAGAAAAACCTTCTTCCCTGAATGTGTATGTGTATATACATGCATATATATGTGTATGTACACACAGAGAACTTATATACTTAGAAACCCATGGGGTTTGTAATACATATTTAGAAATAGAAGTGTTTTTTTGTTACGTTTCTGCATGTTTTTAGTTTGAGTAGTTGTGAAAGAGAGTGAAAAGAGTACTTCAGTTCTTCAGCATGTTGGGTACTAGTCTCCAGTGTAGAGTATACTCATACGTTATAAAAACCAAAAAGAAAAAACAAGGAATCACAGAACTATAATACAAATATTATTGCGATCTCTTTCAACATCAAGGTCCAAAACCGTGTGTTTTGAGGCTGGAGAGTTGTTTTCTAAGTGTTAAAAGCATCCTGGTGTGCCTTTGAACTGAGAACTATGATTTCCATTCCTTGTAAACCAAAGCTGAAATAAAAACTCAGGACTTGAGCAGTAGCTGGGCCATATGAGATGTATCTTTATACATGTAAAGGGAGAGTGCCCTTGTCAAATGGCAGCAGAACTATGGCAGTTAAGGAAGAAATCCAGGCTGAAAAATGGTTTTCAGAAACTTTGAGACACATCTGACTTTTTGACATCACTTTTCAAGTGACTGCCAGGAAGCACAAGCTAACTCCTGGCAAGCTGGGTAGTGGAAGAAAGCACTCACTGGATTTTATCAGAAGCATAATTTGAGGTGCTTCTATTTTAATCTTCTGGTAGAAGAGCTGAGAGTAATGAACTGTTGTGTTACATCATTTCAGAGAATGAAGTGACTGGAAGATGGTACAAAAACATGTATTCAGAGCCTGGTGTGGAACAAGGAGATGAGCATTGGAGTGACTGGTTTGACACATACTTATTTCTGCCTGATTTCCATGTGAGACAACAGTTGACTACCAGAGGCCAGCTTTCACACTTTATAACCTCTCCTTATTTTCCTGAGTCTCTGCAGACCCACTTAGTGGATGCAGCTCTCTGGCCAGCAGGCTGGCTTTTGTCAGTCAATGCCATAGACTCCTTGCAAGGTCAGAGAGCCAGAGGATAAAATCCCTGACCTAGAATTGTCTTCTGTCCTCAGAAAATGACGGTGCTCTTTGAAAGACTGTTTTCTCTCGTTTTGATAGAAGAAAAGTCACAATATTCTATGTCTTGATCTGCAAAGCAAAGTTCAGCATGGCCTCTACAGAGAGATGCCTGCATGAACATAAGAATAACACAAAACTGCACAATTTATTGACCAGGAAGCTTTTCTAAATTATACAGGAAATGAAAAACTGACATTGAATCAAAATGTGATTTGTGTTGTCACTCTCCTTTCCCCAGTGTTCTGATTTCAAGCAAAAAAAGTATGTTGTGAAAGCAATGCTTGTGTGCTTTTGGAGCTCTGGTCATGCCTGACCTCTTCACTCTGAGCTCAATCGTCTCTGCCTCTTTTCTCTGATACTCTGCTAAAGCTTGTTCCCAAATGTGGCTGCAAAGCCAAGTAGCTGGGATGTGTGGGTGTAGTGCAAGTGAGGACTTGATCTCAGACACGCTTCACGTCTATCCTGAGATACAGTACAGAGGCAGTCTAAGATTTCACCTAATTCAAAAAATAGGAATTTTCTAAAATTTTTAAATCTTTCAAAATTTTGTCTCAATTCTCTTCACTATCAAAAAAAAAGGGCCTGATTTTTTTTCACCATTATGAAGATCATTAAAGAAGAAAAACAAATTACTACAAGTATAACCATATTCTATTATTTTAAAAATCATTGTGCAGAGAAGCCTTGATTGGGTGCCATGTTCTGGGTGACCCACCCTCTGCTCAGTCCTCAGTCACCTCATATGAAACAAGTACTAGGCAAAGCTCTGGAAGAAGGTAACGCAAGCAAAATAATCTGCATAATTTAAGAATTTAATCTGTCCACATCCCTGTTCTAATGCTGACTGGTTCCGTACTGTTGAAGCAAACTGATTTTTAAACCAATTCATTTTGTGTATGGAATAAAAACCTAGAAAAATTGCCACTGAGGAGGTCATTTAACTTTAATACTGGAAAATAGTTTTGATAAGTCAAGAAGTTCCCATGTTAAGATCACACAAAATGTTTAAGCGCTGCACTGTATGATGACTGTACAGATTATATAGAATTTTCATAATTCTGCTTTTAGATTAAAAATGCACAGTTACTGTCACTAATGTGTCAGTCAGGATAAGCCAAAGATCTCAAGTGACAGAAAGAATTGAGGGAGGGAGGGAGGGAGGGAGGGAGGGAGGGAAGGAGGGAAGGAGGGAAGGAAGGAAGGAAGGAAGGAAGGAAGGAAGGAAGGAAGGAAGGAAGGAAGGAAGGAAGGAAGGAAGGAAGGAAGGAAGGAAGGAAGGAAGGAAGGAAGGAAGGAAGGAAGGAAGGAAGGAAGGAAGGAAGGAAGGAAGGAAGGAAGGAAGGAAGGAATTCAAACTCATGACAAATGAAGTTTGCTGTAGTAGTAAGGCGTCAGTCAAAAAAAGAGGCTGACGACCAAGAATTAAGGTGTCAGAGAACTGAATGTGACAGCTGTGACAGTGAATAATAAGCCTGCTACTTGAGGGCTAAGGCTGACATGCTGGCCCTCAGTGAAGTTAGTGGAGCCTTGGTTTTCATTCCGGGCTAGTGAAGTGTTAATATCCAATCCTCCAGGTAGGTTTGTACGGTGGACATAGGGCAGGAAATTACCCTGAAATTAGTGCCCTGAAATGTACAAGAGTTAGGAGATATGCAATAAATTATTTTCTTCTAAAATTTTTCTTGGGAATAGTCTTGGATGAGGATCTTCTTAGCTAAAGAAGGCTAAAACTGACCACACTAAGAAGAAAAGTCATCCTCTGATCCAAAGAACTGAAAACGCAGTCAGCCTTCCTGAAAAATCTGCAAGCAACATTCAAAGACATTATGAGACTGTAGTATAGACCTCAGTAAAGCAATAACCTTACCCACCTGTCACCCTTGTTAGTCAGGAGGACTCTTCCAGATGACTCTGAAGGAATAAAATGCAGCAGCTTTTATTAGTATCTGTGTCTGGCTTCTCCCAACATGGTCACAGCCCAGGAGAAAGCATACCATTTGTGTGTTTGAAAACAACAGCCCAGTGATGATGAGGTCATCATCTAAGCCTTTATGACTAAAACTGTGCTTAAAACAATCCATAAATTTACAAATGTGAATCAGTAAATATACAAAGAAAGTCAATGAGAAACACTGGCAATAAAAAACCCCAACTTATATGTGGTATACAACAGATTTATTTAAGAAGGTGAACATTTTGTTTAATAAGAAAACATCTTTAATTTGGAAAGAAAGAGTAAGCTGAGGGGTCTGTAAGATCATTAATTTCTTGAATGAGACAAATTAGAAATTGCTATTCAAGTGTTCCTCATAACATAAGAACTTACAAAATTACTTTGAAGTACATACAAACTCTCAGAAGGGAAATGCTTTTTAAATGATCCACAAGTAATTTGCAGATCTCACTGCCACAGAATGACTTGGCTCCTAAAATACAAGTGAGCTCCAAAAGAAGTTAGAGAAATTAATGGTAAAGCAATTCACCCAAGCCAATCTGAACACCATGATGCAGATGCAGCCTCCTACTCAGAAAGTCCCTAAAAGTGTGCATAGTCAGAACTTAGGAGGCTGTACGAAAAGGAAGCATCTCTGAAAGCAGCCCTGATTATTTTCCTGATTAGCAGTTGGATAAAATCAGAGACATAATAATAGCAGCTAATTGTCTTTTGTAGCCATCTGTTGTGCTTTGGGCAGTTTTGGGTTAAGTTGTATTATTTTTTTCCTGGAAAAATATAGGTATGGTAGATGAAGTCAGGAAATGCATAGCTGTAGTGGGTCTTTGAGCAGTTTAGATTGGAATACCTTTCGTATAAAAGGCCTTGAGGTACATATGGCTTCAAAAATGTGCAGTGATGATAAAAGCCCTGAAAACATTTTGCATCTGGATTTGTATAAAATTTGGTCTTGCTAGACTGTCTAAACAGGTGCATTGCTCTGGGTAGCGCCGTCATCCAGTACAAGAAACTGTAATGGAACAAGAATGGCTCCAAAAAATTACATTGATCCCATGTCCTCACTGCAGGGCGTGTTCCCATGTGCAGGTACCAGGACTTGTGACAGCCCTTTTCAGTCCCCTGAAATGTGACAGTGTTCAGGCTGTACTCAGCATGCTCTGTATAATGCAGTACACTGGGCTTTGTAAATCAAAGGAATATCTGTGTTGTGTAAATTACAAAATCAATTCAATGGAGGGTTTTCACTCTCCTTAGTCTGATGTGTCCCTTCTTACACAGATGGAAACACCTGTCAGTACCAGTGCTGCTGTATTTGCTCCTGCCAAGTTGTACATCTTGTACAAATGCAGAAGAAGATTTATCCTTCCAACACAAAGGAAAATTAAATTCTCTCTTCCCCCTCACTTCTCCCATCCTTTTTCCTTTCTCAGTAGGATTGAGAATTACACTTCTTCGATGTCTGCCTGTTATTAAAAAAAAAAAAAGCCCTAAAAAAAAGTTAAAGTGAAAGCTGTTAAAAGTCTGCGTAAAAATACCCCAGCTGGCTTTCTGTTGACAACCCTGGATGGTGGAAATGGTTTAGGTTTGGCAGCAAGATCCCTGTGGCTGCAGAGGGGCAGCAGTGGACTTCAAAATGGTTACTTTGTGCAGCTGAGCTTTGAAAATGGCAAACTGGAAATGTTGGATTTAAGTGGATTTAATGTTGGATTTAAGTCCCACAATAAAAAAATAGATGTCCTAGTTAATCCAGCATTCATTACTTCATAATTTCTGTCCAGATCAACAGTGCGGGAATTGTTTAGTAACACAAATGTTCTAATTTGCAAATTATCAACGTATTTTGGGACTAAAAAAAATTATTGCTACTGTACAACACTGTTCCTCTGCAACAGACTGCTCAAATGGAAGATGGTTCTGGTCTGTCCTATCACTGAATATATTTATGTACCTAATGATTGTTGGATGTCTTGCCAGACAGGAACTATTAGTTAGTTAAAATGCTCATTTTCATTTTGTGGTATTGCTTCCTCTGTTGTTCTTTTGTTAGACACCAATAATTTTTATAAGGATCATGATTAGAAATAAATAATGTTTTAAAGTTTTAAAGTTCCAGAATGAAATGCAGACTTATATTCTTTGAAATATTTATTGCAAGTCTAAAAATACTTTTTCCTGGTGTGTATTGTTTAACTCAAATACCAGTATATATCTGCAATCGTGATGTAACAAAACAGGAATACATTTTGTAATAAGAATTTACAGTAGGTGACACTGCTGTAAGAGGAAACCTTTATTATTTCTTGAGACTATGAAAATGTCACTAGTGGCAAGCTTGTTGATTTTAGTTGCTAGAACTGAATTTTTTGAGAACATTTCTGAAGTACATAGTTGTATGGACATACATGTTTGATATTTGACTGATTTTTTTTGTTGCTAGAGTGAAAGTTTTATAATTGTATGTGTCATTTTTTAAATTATTGAATTATCTGTTATACAAAAGTGTTTTCTTTAATTGGAATTAATCTGATACAGAAGAGTGCATGGGCATTTTTTCTTGGTGTTTTAAAATGACTGTTTTTAAGAAGTCCACTTGCTTGCCTAACACAACACAGGAACACTGTGGGAAACTCTTATCATAAATTTTGTCTAATGCATGTTTTTCTTCACCAAACACTTGCAGCAGTAAAAATACCTGTGTTTGCCTTCTAACTAAGATAGTGATGTAACAGATATTGTGGATTTTGTATTCTGCCTAATGATCTGGACTTTACAGCTCTTCTGAATTGCCTGGAGTGGCTGCTGAAGAATAAATTGTAGCCTGACTGAGTGATAAAGCTCAAGCAGATCAACACAAATCGTTTTCTGGTTTAGTGTTTGGATCAAATAAGTGATGTAATCAATTTACTGTGTGATGTATATGAATACAATTGCTTCATGAATATTGACAAAAATCTTTTTAAACTTGCAGCAAGTAGTGGCAGCAATAAATGCAGGAATCATACCTTTAGGAAACACATCTGCTCAGATCAGTCACTGGGACTTGGGAAGTTCCTTCTTCTTTGCTGGCACTGTTATTACCACCATAGGTAGGACACAGCTTATTATCTTTTTATAGTCAATGAGCTGAAACTCTTTTGATTTCCAGTGTTTGCATATATTTGTTAATGGTAAATCTTCCAAATCTTCTGTTTTAAGTAGAGAGTTACTTTCCAGCTGCATGACAGAAGTATTTGCTGTCTGTAAAGGAGCCCCTGCTGAGTGATTTTTCTGTAGAAAAAAAATGTTTCTGTATATTTCTGTCAGGTGACTGGAAGAGGTTGTGGAAACATTTTCTGGGGGGAATTTGGTCAACTGTACAGTCACAAGTGTTAAATAGGGCATGATTTAAAGCACATGTGCATTAAACCTTGACTGAGATGTATGGAATTTAAAGTCTGTGTTCTCCTGTTTGGTATTGTTATTTTCTCTCAATTCTGAAAGAGCCACTGTCCCTCTGAGCAGGTGTAAAAAGAAGCAGCTTTTGATATTTCAGTTTCTTCCCTTTGACTACAATACTGTACACATGGTATGCAGTTAAAAAATGTAATGTAGCTCATGGCTCACAAAGGGGCATTCACCAAGATAGATGGAAATTTGAAGATGAAATCATGAGAAAAAAAAAAGAGAAATGCATTACAAGAGTAATGTATAAGGAATTGTAGCATGGTTGCAATAATTACCACTATTGTGATGGAAGAGGATATTCTTTTCAAGGGTTGTCTGTACCTTTTTTCTTTCATTATATAGAAGTGCATAAGTAGCGTAGTTTTTGTGTTTGAATATATACATGTCTATATGTGTATGTATAAATATTATGCCTGTAGAATGTCTTTCCATATCTAGAGTAACTGAAACACAGATTTAGTGAAAAAAACCACTGAAACTCTTACCTCCTTGATTTGTAGCAAACTTACTGATTTTACAGTAGTACCTCCTCACAGTGATAAAAAACCCCAAGTATTGAAAAATCTAATTAAAGTTAAAGATTATAACCAAAAAAAGCAAGAACTTTGAAAGGATAGCTTTGTTATCAGTCTTATGTTGTCCTCTTTGGACAACACTAAAATTTATGTTGTAAGCATCTATGGTCCTGTAGAAAGAGCATAATAGTTGTTTACCTTCCCAATAAGGATAAAAGTTAACATATGAAAAGGAATTAAAAGTTCAAAAATTATTTAAAAGCAGTGGAACATTTTGTCTCACTATCTTTTTTCCAAGTAAAACTAAGGTTTTTCTAAATCAAAGTGTTTCCTGATTTAATCTATTGACCTGATTCTATCAAAACATGTGTGAGTCCGGCGTAGAAGAGAGCAGGGAATCTGCAAAGGCATCCAGGCCTGTGATCCACTGTTCCCAAGAGGCAAGATAACCCAATAGGAAATGCATTTGAAAATTAGTATTTCAGGTCATTTCTGCAAACCAGAGTTGTCAGAAGCAGGTCACACTAGGCAACAGTAAATATTTGTTTCGGGTTTTGTGATAGCAACATGAGAAAAAATGGATGAAGAAAGCCTTCCATAAAATATTTTGGGTTTAGAGTGACTGGGTTTCTTTCATCAGGGACCCTTTGTGATGGGAAACTCCCAGTCAGTTGCACTTTTGAGCTTTTCTCAGGATCCAAGGACAAGAAGCTTATGTGAAAGCTGTAGTGGTTGGTGTTGTCTTAATGCTGTGAACCATGGTTCACAGGGCTTATGGTGTGACAGAAGGTGGGGCTGTGGTGAAAAGCACTTGGAAAAGCAAATTACCTGGGAAAATGGTGGCAAACAGAACAGCTGGGTGTGCTTTCCCTTATTCTTTGTGTTATTATGTGCCAGCAAGTGATTTTGTGTTCAGAACAGTACCTTTTTGTATATGAGTAACTTTTTGAAAGTGAAGGCATTCCTTCCAGTTAGGGGCCATATGGTAACAATAATTCAATTTCTCAAGAGACTCAAAATGTGGCTTATGAGCATCTCCAGAGATTTGCCACAGGTTTCAGATAAATGCTACAAATATCTTCTGTGGACAAAGACAGGACCTTATAAATTCATAGAACAACTTTACAGAAATAATTTGCAAATGAGGTTTGATAAATATGAATAAAATTTGTAAATATTTTGTCCTTTAGTCTGTATACCTTAAGAAGTACTTGCAGATGAGAAAAGGGATTACTACCTTTAGAGGCAGTGATAGCTTTCCAGTGTCGCAGCAGATTTTGTAGCTTTCCAAACCTCTTATTGCTATAATTTTACCACATCACTTAGCCCACACTCTTCTTGGTGATATCTCGGAATCTAAGACATTCAAATGGAACTGGTGGTCTATGAATAGAATGTCTCAAACCTTTCTTTAATGAAAGCAAAGCCTTTCTTTATCAGCAGTAGCACTTGCACCCCACAAATATTTGGTTTCTGGGGAGAGAGGATAATAAATAAAGCCTTTAGCATCTGCCTAAGCAATAAGTTATTGTCTTGCAATTACTGTTATTGTTGTATCCCAGTAGTGTCGAACATCGACATGAAAAATATTGACTATCTGTTTTGGTGGCTGCTGGCAGCAGACTAGAGTCATCTTCTGGATCTCCTGTAGGTTTCCGAAAGGCACTCTGGTGGTGCCATTACATCTGTAGAGTTCCAAAGCCAGCTCACAAAAGCAGAGGCAACGCTACAGAAAACGTGGCTTAGTATTTATGTAACATTTTTTGAAGTCTGTTATAATCCTTCACGCTACCTAATAAATATTACAGTGCATAATATAAAACGAGCAAAATCAGTTTGAATGGAATATGATGTGATACTGCTACTAGATCTTTTCTAAAAAGTGGATTTAGTTGAGAGTCATAATCAAACAATTTCACAAGGATTCTTTAGAACAGATCCTTGGGTTTAGCTTTGCATTTACTACTGTGCTACAGCACAGAACTTGTTTCAGGAAGGGTTGTAGCTTTGACTGGCTCAGTTGGGTGTTCTTGCTTGTGAATATGTTTCCAGAACAAATATACCTCATCTCAACAAAGAAACGTGAAATTACTGATTATTAGTCTGTGCATATGGAATGGTTTCAGACAGTCTCTAAGAGGGAAAAGGGTAGTGGAGTGAAATAGTAATATGAAATTATCTATGAAAAATATTGTTGCATTGTTCCCTGGGATACTGTGCATACTGCAAAGTACAAAAGAACCTCTTTTTTGTCTACCTGAAAATGTCATTATCCAGTCAGTCCTCTTCTAAGATAACATGACCAAAGAAAAGAAAAAAAGAGGGTTGAGGAGAAAAGCAAGAAAAATGGTAACTTAATCATAAAGCTGGAGATAGTGCTGAGGAGGAGGGAAAAATAACCTTTAGGTCTCCTCTTTTTATTCTGAGAGCTTGTTGCTGGCACTGTGCATGATTTGTAACCTCTGGATCATTTCCTTCGATAGGTAGCTGAACTCAGAAATGGGCTGATAGACATAACCTGGACATATCCCACTTCCCCCCAGCCTTATATTTTAGGGGCGGGGAAGTTTTTACATTGGCAGCAGGGTAGAAAAGCAGACCTGTCATCTTGAAGCTTGAGACCTGTATCTAGAGAAATGAAAAAACAAAGAAGACATGCCAAGGCCTTGAGCACAGCAGTTGTTTTCCCAAATGTCTGGCTTCTCAGCACATAAAAAACATAGAGTCCTCTGTAATAGCAGAAACTGTATTACAAGAACCTCTACTAGTCTGCTATGGATCTTCAGCTAAAAGAGATGAATTATTTCCACTGTTATTCCAGCCAGCCTGTAACAATTTTTTCAAGCACTGCAAGGTAGACATATGGGAAGAGTATTTATTCAGCCTCTTGGAAGATGGAGTGTCTTGGATGGCAGTGTTGGGAGTGCCGGCAACCTTGCTGATAGCTGTGGTTTGCCAGAGTCCATCCTTTCAAACAGAGCTCCTTTAATGCCTTAGCCCTCGAGGATGCATTGCAGCCCTATTGATGTCCAAATCCAGCACTTGCTAAAAATTTGGTCTATAAATCCTAAAAGGAAGAGCACATGATTTCTTTTTGTCCTTCTCCACTTTTTGTTGTCACCAGCCCTTGATTTTCAAACGCAAACTTCTCATGTTCACTGGAAACTGAACCTCTTGAAAAGTTCATTTATGACTAAAGTCTTTAATTTGGGTTCATGCAGCTAGCTATGGGAACGTGGGGGCTTGGGCTCCAAAAGCCTAGCAACCATTATTAAAGTGTGCAAAGGAATGTGAATACTAAAAAAAAAAAAAAAAAAAAAAAATATATATATATATAAAGAAAAAAATTGTAAATATTTACACTTTAGGGACAGATGTGAATAAGATGCTGAAAGAGAGATTTATATTTTTGACTAGAAATTTCAACCTGATTAGTCATTTTTAAAGCTGCAATTAGTTACGTAGCTTCAAATGCAATTTCCGTGTAAGGAGTCATTCCTTCTGTCATTTTCCCACTGCCTGGACACAAGATTTGCTTTGAAGGCAGGGTATTTTAAAAAGTCTTACTACATTGCTTGTTGATTTGAAACAATAATAAAATCCTGCTGCTAAAATTGTCCCTTCTGGCACCATTCCACTGCATTTTTGAAATAAAAGGTAACAGAGTAATGTGCTGACAACTAAAATATACAAAATACTTTTGACATTATAAGAAGACAAATATTGTCCATGATCAGATGTATTACCTATTATGTCAGATAATTATAAAGATAAAAAAGTGCAAATGACATTGAAAAAATTGTTCTCCTAGTTCAGAAAAGTAAGAAATATCACATACTTATCTTAGAACATATTTCTTTTATTGTTTCTTTGTGCCAACAAATAAGAAACAAAGCTTTGGAGGATGAGCATGAAAGTTTCATTTTAAAAGATTGCAGCTTATCAGAGTATAAATGCTTGGATTTCTGTTTACATATTTGTAAGGGAAGAGAGAAGAAGCGAGCAAAAGAAAGTGAAGTGCAAATGCCAAGCTGATTGAGGAGGGGATTGGAGAAAAACTCCTGAAATTAAAAAAACATAAAATACATTTGCCTGAAAAATATTCTGATATGTGACTTTTCTCCATCATATTAGTAATCAAACCTGCATTTGGGTCCATTACTTAAATGCACTTGACTACTTGGTGGAAACTGGAATATAGGGCTCCCAAGAACCTGTTTCTTTCAGGGCTCCTCAACTAGAAATAATCTTCTTCATCAAGGCAAGATTGAGGATCTCAGCCTCCATTGATAGCCTGGCTGCATGCACCCAGATTTCATAGGGCTTCTAGCAGGGGTATGTGTGAGGCAAGGCTGAATATAACCAGCTGATAAGACCAGCTGCAGAGCAATGCAGAAGAAAAAGTGGTTAAAATTTATGATCTGTGAAAATGTGGTAGTAAGAGACATGCTACGGAGGTCACTGGGGAATGAAGTGGAAATGCTCCTTCCATCTCTTACTCTGCAGAGGACTCCATTGAAAACTCCTGCTGCTCTCCTGAGAGTCACATTGACTCTCTAAGTGTGTTAAACATGTATATCTCATCTGATAAGATGCCAACAGAAAGAATTTTTAGTTTTAAAAAAATCCCCCCGAGATCTCTTCAAAATTCAGTCATTCCTCCAGGTTAGTGTTGTGCTTACCTTCCCGTCCCTGTGCTGCTGTCCTTAATAGTTGTTGGAACTAAATTCGATTTTTAGTCTCTATTTGCTCCATTCTAATTTATTTTCTTTGGTTCTTTTGTTGCACTTTTGAAAAAGTGTCTGAATTTGACCCAGTTATTGGCTGTTGACAAATAGTGCTTCAATTGTGCTCTGGAGAGACCTGTTAGGATTTGGCAACGCAATTCTCCAAATATTTCATCTGAACTGAGCATACTGTCTCCCAGGGCAGTAGTGACTAAACGAGATTTCCTCTGTAATTATTTCTCCCAGGAACAGTGAGTTGAAAGTGTATTACCACTATGCCCTCAATTTTCTCCTGCATTTGCTCAGGCAGTGAGAAAGAGGGCTTATCTGACTTGAATGCTGAAGAAATAATACTTGGACTGTACAAGATACAGGAGCAATAATTAGGATAAGACTGCTGAAAACTAGGGAACCTGGGACAGTGGTGGAGGAAGGACGATGGTGAGGAGCTGAAAGGAAATTATATTAGATGAAGAGCTCAGTTAGAGACACTGAGGGCTTGTATATCAGAAAAATTGAATTAAATTGAATGAGCAAATCACAGAAAACAAATTGAGCCTCACTGACCGAAATGACTGAGAGAAAGAAAATCCTCAACAATGCCAAGGGTAGCTCTGAAATTGGAGAAGTGCAAGTTTATGGGATGATACACAGCGTTCATTATACAGAGAAGTGATTTTTTTGCTATTGTCTCTGTTTGGATACACAGGAATCTGATGTGCAGGCACATGGTAAATTGCAAGCACTTGCATGTTCTGTGGGCCATATTCAGGATCTGATATTTCTGGTGATATTGTTACTTTAAGTTATCAGCTATATTAGAAAACGTTAGGGTGATGTAGCCTCTTAGGTGTGTGAATGTACAAGAGAGTTTCTGCTTATCTGGTAAGTTCTGAATTCTGGACAAGAAATTTGGCAATGGATGGTATGAAGGGATGCTGTCTCTTTAAGGAAGGTGGTGGCATCAGTGACATTTCATATCACTTTTCCTATCTTTTTTGCCCTGATCTTTCTTTTTATGCATTTTTATTCTTTTATAATTTAGATTCAGAGCTCTCCCAACTACTTACTTTGCTTGGAACACTGAGTTTCTGACTACATTTATGTTCTGGAATATTTTTTCTGACCACCTGGAATGTTTTTCTGGACTGATGTGACTTCATTAAAATTGGTTTTTCATAAAAAAGCCTTTTAAATGTCTTTGATAAACTTCCTGCTAGGCAGCACTGACAGTTTTATTTTGCTGTGGTGTCTATTTATTGCTGGATCCTGCAAAGCAAGAAGGAGGATGCACCATTTTTGCAGTTTGATGTACTTGCACTTTCGGAGCTTTTATCTTCTCTTCGTCTCAAAACCTGAAAATAGTTGTGTTAAAACAAATTGCCAGGTTTGCAGCTTTCCATCACTCCGTTACCTTTGGTAATTTCCTAAACAACAGATTCTGTTTAAAGCAGTTCTGCTTGGAACTTCAAGTTGTGCTGTGGAGTAAAAATGTCAATTTGTCAGTTGTGACAGTCCCCAATTTACACTGCAAATGAGCAGTGAAGCTTTCACAGCTTACTCTGTTAATGCCAATGTGCTAATGGAACTGGATTTTGTGTTCTTTATTCAAATATCTCAACAATGGCTGATCAGAACAGGGTTTCTGGGGCTCCTGATCATGTCCATTTCCATTCCCAGGTTACAAAATCTTGTTGTTATCAATAAAAGAAAGGATGTGAGGAAGAATTGCCAAGTGGGGTTACGCTGCCTGCAGAATGCTAGGATGAATGGAATTATGTCCTGCTCCTTTTTTGTTTATTTTTGTGATTGGATAAGTAGTGATGCAACCAACCATGAGAATCAAATCCTATAAGCAAACAGAGGCACAGGATTTTGGAAAACAGAGAAAAAAAAGCAAATGTTTTGTGCTTTGCTTCTACATCGGGGTCACTGAGTGGGTAAGGTTTGGAGGCCAAAATAAAAGCACCTGTTCACAGCGTGCATCCCCTCAGGACACTCTGTTGGTAAGTTTTGAGCATGTTAAGCTGTTTATCTTTGTGTGCTGCTTTGTTCACAGCTGTTTCCCGTTTGTTTAGTTGAGCTGCTAAGCAGAAGTAGCTTTTAAAGAGGGAATGGCAGCTGTAATCCATCACAAGATTTTTGTGTAGTTGGTTTTGTGGGGTTTTTTTGGGGGGTATTTTTTGAGTGGGGACTCACAATATAAGACTAGCATGGGGGCACATAACCTCTTTCAAGAGCGTACCTGAATATCAGCTGAAATTCCTGCCTACTGATCACTGTAGAAAGTAGGCACTTTTTAGGTACTTTTAGCACAAGTTCTGGATTTTGAAGACATCTTGTTGAGCAGTTTTTGCAGATCTGACTGAATAGTATGTGGTTTTTATACCAGGTAAGAACATGCCTAATGTAAATCAAACTCTCTTTGCCTATCATGTTGATCTGAATGTAGGAGAGGTGGTTTTTCTTCCTGGGAACTAAGGTCTGAAGAAGGCTGCTTGTGTCATATCAAGGCTTTGGTTGATGTACATATAACCTGTGCATCTCCCAAGCCCCAGGAATGCCCCTTGGCATGCTGGCTGGTCGGAACAGGGCAGGCACTAGTGCTCATGGGGCACAGCTGGGCCTCAATATCCCAGTGGTGTGCTGAGTTGGAGAGCTCAGATCTGCTTAAGAACAGGGTCAGTTGGCCTAGGTAGACTCTTTGCCCCATATTCACCCAAATGTTTTTATGCAGACTTGGCTGAACCATTCCTAACAGCTGGAATTACCAGTTGATTCTCTTTCAATGATATCAGAAAGATAACCTTTTTGTTCCCCCCCAAAGAATATAGAAAGCATGCTATACGGGTAGCTTAAAAGACCTTAAGGATTTCTTGATGTGAACTGCTGCCAGTATAAAATCTGCTGCCTTGTGCCACCAGGATAATGGAGTAAAATATCATTCAAGTATCACTACAGCGAATGGGAATATCCATTAGCATTTTATGAAAGTGTTTCTTTTTTATACAATGGGAACTCTCTGTATTTTATAGATTTCTCATTACTGCCAGAAGCTTGATTCCATTAAAAAAAAAAACCCTGAAAACCAGAAGGGAAGCTGGGTAGAAATACAGGCAAAGGGGAAATTAACAAAACCCATTAACTTTTTTTCAGAGATTTTTTTTGTCTGTATTGAATCCTCTTGTGCTTTGGAAAATCTCACCCTCTGGTGTCATCCTTTTTCCAGAGCTGTATGAGTTGGTATGACTGCAAGCAAAGTTGTAGTTTGCATCTGAGTGTGTGTTAAAAATCCATATTTTTCAAGAGTACCAGTTTATTTCTACAGTAACAAGCACTGCATATGCAGATATATGCACAAGATCAAGAGGATAAAAATTGATAAATACGGATTTGAACTGCTAGTGCAAATATAATTGTTCAGTACAATATTACACTCTGATGATTTCAATTTTTCATTTGTCAGAAGCAGACAGTTACAGAAGACACACATTAATTGCAAATTAAGAGTAAGATAGGCAGTAAGGAAGACTTGGGGGATGCATAATTTAGGTGATAGTGTAGAAAAGTCCTATATGTGCATTACCTACCTTCTGGTCATGCTGAGTTTCACCAATGAATAGATGCTTTTCCAGGTGTGAAAAAAAAGTGATGTAAGCTAGAGGGAGGGTAATTGTCTACTACATACTAGCTAAAAGCAAATAAATTGTGTGGTAGCACAGCTATAAGCCTGTAAAACAGGATGAGTTACTGTCTTGCTCAAGGTGTTCTTATATGGAGCACTAGTGGTTAAAATTTTAGTCTGGGCTTGCACAGCAGGACTGGGGAGAATAACATGTTTTTCCTTCTAGCTAATTTATTTTGTGAAAATCATCCTCTTCTAGGTGAGGCAGTCTCTTTTTTTTTTTTTAATTTGTTTTTGTTTGATTGGGGGTTTTTTTTAAGAGCAGTTAGAAATACTCCTTGGTGTTTGTAAGAAATCAGCATCTTAAGTATTTTGATTTTTGGTTCTGTGGGGACAAATCTGCAGATTGTTTCTCCTTCATGGCTTCACAGGAGATGTGATTCCCTCCCTTTTCTGCACTTGTGTGGGATTCTGATGAGTTTTGCTGGATCAGTAACCAGAGCATGGAGAAAGCCAAGTGTAATTAAAGACAAGACACTACTTCATTTAGACATCTTTGCTGCAGTTTCTTCGTAGCAACAACACAAACTGTGTAAATTCAAGTCTCCCTGGACAGAAATCTGATCATGTTTTCAGTTAGTCTGCCTTACCTGCAGGGATCCTTACTAAAACCAGTTGTCCATCTGAAAACAGTAATTCAATATGCTCAGATACTGTGGGTATGGGAGTATCCCTTCAATATTTAGAGGGATAATAAAGAAAGTATTTAGCACTGTAAGCAGGAAAAATAATTGCAATCTTGAAAATTTAAATACTTTACAAAACCTATCCATGCTGAGGAGGCTTTTAATGCTTTGAATACAAGCATAGTTTTCATCCCACAGAACTTGGTACTCTTCATAAAATGTGCATTTTAAGTTCTAGTATCCCGTTTTAAACCTATGTCTGGTTAAAGATGATATGATTTGAAAACACTGGTGCTGTTTTGTATCTGCCAGAATGTCATGGGGATTTCTGAAATTGTAACCAAAAGGAAGAATTAGGTATGTTGGCTTAGTCCTTCCTTGTTTCTGATAGCCAGGCTTCAACTGTGACTTCTGCATAATTGCTTCCTTGCTGTCATCACCTGTTGCTGCACAGATTTTTCATTTTACTTCCTTTCTCCAGGCATATAATCTGAGTTTCCAGGCATATAATCTGAGTTAAATACCTCTCTAGAATGGATTGACAACACTTGCTACTTGTGGGCCTATCAAATAAACTCTTCTCTGTCACTGGGATTAGTTGTACAATTTATTTTAGTTCAGGAAGCATTTTTCTTTTTGGTGAAGATAGATACTTGAAGGATCAGGTTGTTTTTAGTACATGGTAGCATTTTGTCAGCCTGTGAAAACTTCTGTCTGAAGATGCTGCAAAGGAAGGAAATTCTCTCCTCTTTCCTACAATTACTTTCCCAAATTCAGAATATTTTAGTAGTCTTTTTTAGTTTTTCAACCACCGGAATTAGCCATAGTGAGGATTATTCATTCACCTGTAATTTTTGCAGAGTTTGATTCTGAAGTCATGTAATTGGATCATGTATTAGTGGTGACTTGCTCAGTTTTGCTTCACTCTTTGGATAGTGTGGCACAAAACAGATATCAGGGAAAACATGGATGGATGGCTTTGGCTCATAGGTCCTTGAGGCTTTTTTGCTGTGTGATGCATGATACTTGCCATCCACTGTGCTGGGCTCTGTGCTGTTGTGCTATTTTCTGTCTTGTTTATTTTGGTAACAAACTCTTGGAATCAATTATTTTGGGTCGTAAGGGTAACAACAGAGCCGAGCATCCCAGGTGTCTGTATTGCTCACTTTAACTGATGTCATGTTAGGGGGGTATCTTGTATTACACAGTTTAAACTGCTAATTTTTTATTTCCTAGCTCTGCAATCAAAAAATATTTTGGCATCAAAGTTCTCTCAGATTAAGGATCTGTACTACTTCTAATTTACATAATCTATTTTTATGTGATATTTGAATACTATTTTAAAAATTCCCCAACAAACTAACTGGAACTTCTTTTTTTTTTCCCACTGTAGTGGCAAATCTTTTATTCTTACTCTATAATCTTTTAGTTAAATAAGATAAGGTAATGTCAGGGGCTATTAGAGCTTCTCATTTCAATTTTTAAGTAGGTAACATCCTCTGTAGGGAATAACTCTGTTAATTTTAATGGCTTAAAAAGGTCTTTGATTATACATTTTTGGCACCCACTCAAAAGTTCTGTTGGCAGTCTGAATATAGTCTTAGATTTGGACATAAATATAGAATCATATATTTATGGAACAGTTAAGGTTGGAAAAGATGTAGTTCAACTCTTAACCAACTAAACTGTGTCCTCAAGTGCCACATTTACATGTTTTTTAAACACTTCCAGGGACAGTAATTTCCCTGGGCAGCCTGTTTCAGTTCTTCACTGGAACATGTTGAAACCCATCTGATATCATCAAATGCTTTCAGAAATCTGCCAGCATCATTGTTGGGTTAAACTGTTTCTTCTCTTCCAACTGGCCTGCAGATACTGAGTCATGCTTTTATTGCACCACAGATTGATAACTTCACTCTGGTCAGAAAAACAGACTACTTGCAGAAAGCCCAGCATTTGAGCTTGTTGAACAACCATGGTTGCTGCTTGGAGAAATGGGTGCATGAAAATACATTTCCTGGAATCTGGCAAGTGTCAGGGCACTAAGAATCATGGCAGTGATCCTGGTGAAGGCCAAGAAACTTTTTCTCTCTGGTTTGCTACGGTTTTTCCCTGCTGGAAAAAAGGATGGTAGGCATGAAAGGACATGTATTAGGGGTTGTAAACTTTGCTCCATGCTTTGGACAGTGCAATTGGAAAGTGTTATTCAATAGCCTGAGAAAGAACTTCTCTGACCATCTATCTGTCTACTGTCTAGTTAAGAACTGGCCTGAGAAAATGTGCCTACCAGAACAAGAATCCATTATCTGATTCACTGCTCCATTATAGATCACCCAGACTGAGAAATTTTTAATTTTTTTGTTTCATTATGGGATTTATTGAGCTTCGTCTGAGCCCTGAAGTGATGTTTTCTTAGGCTACATCAAAATGTAATTTAGGTTTGCACTTGCCTAAAATGCCTTATTTTGCTGTGAGATGGTTTGTAGATCATCTGTGTGAAGAGACATCTATAAATTTGTAATGACTTATGACGAATTCCTATTAATATATATTTATTACCCTAGTAAATAGCTTTCGAATCTGTACTTGCAAGCATTTCATGCTCTTATCTGAACTTTTGACTGATAATTAGTCATTGCTGTCAAATTATTCAGAATTTTCATGTCTACCTACAAATAGATTGATTTGATTGTTCAACTACACCTGTAGACCCTTTGTCCGCTATAGGTCAGTGAAGACATGGAGACACTGTTATTTGGTACTCTTAGCTCTGTGGTTTTGTCTTGCAATTTTCAAGCTGTGCTTTAGTTATGACTGGGGTAAAAGGAGCAGTAGCCAGTGTGGTTCTGCAGCAATAATTAGAGAAGAAATGAGTCAGTGCTATCAGAAATGCACACACATTATAGCTGAGCAATTGCTGCAAGTAGAATACTAAGGTCAAGATAGTGTCAGATGGGAGGGAAGATACTGAAAAGCAAGAATTAAAGATTTCATTGCTTGGTGTTTTGTTATATATGTAGATTCACAGGTAACTCTGAAGCTGCAGAGTGGTTTTGGTAGGTGTTGCATAAACAGGAAAAAAATGCTGGTATCCCTGTTGGTTTTTGGGTTAGTGTACAGAGTAAGAATCCAACTTTTCCTTCTTGGTTTTCATTTGCTTTGAATTATTTTAAGAGAGAGATGTTTGCATGGAGTACCCCACTGCTGTGGTGAGAAACCTGAATTGCTTTCATGTCCAAGTGTACATTGTCAGTTTGTTTGGGGCTTGGTGCAGAAGGGCTTTTGTATGAAAGAACATCAGTGTGCTGCAGGGCCCAAGGATTGTGCTCTGTGTGTTATGTCATGTTCTGCCACCTTTCAGGTTAACCATCCCTGGCAGTTTCCCCACTGGTAGTGAGCCTGATGAACCTACATGATAATTTAACATGGAGACTGTTCAATCCTGTATGCTAGAGAGATTTACAGAGTTTAAAACACCTTTGGAGATCAATGACAACAATAGGAAAGGAGAGATGGGAAAGAAATTGTTAATTTTAAGAATTATTTTAAAATTAATTTTTAAAATTATCTTTTAAAAAGGAGACTTCTTAGGTGAGTCTAGTGAAGGCAGTTCATAAAAATGGGAAAGGTATGCAGGAGTAGATTGCAGTAGGGAAAGATCACTATTACTCTGTGATGTATTAAGAGTTTGGAAGAATGTGTTTTTTAGGGATTTGTGCTTTTATGAGCAAGTCTTACTACATACTGATAAAAACCACAGTAAATTATGATTGAGAAAAATGGCTGTAATATGACTAGAATTTACTAACAGGTGATTATTTTGTCAGAAGAGGTATGATTTGTAGGAAAAAAGCACTATCTTTTACTAGAGCCACTCAAAACAGCTGGAAGAACAGATAAGCTTTTTGGGCTTGGCTGAGGAAGGCCTAATTTACCCAAAATACTGTTGTTTTTCTAATTGTATCCAATGTTCTACTCAAAGACACTTTTCTTTCCTATCATTTTATTCCACTTATGTTCTTTTACCATCCTGATTATAAGAGGGCTCCCCATGAATTGTTTGAACTATCTTGCATGTATTGAGAGACTTATGCCTCCACTCTCACAACAAAACATTTTAAAATGTGTGTTATTCTCACTTAATTTTTAAATTCAGATTTCCATAATGACATGCTACTGGATTATCATAAAAATAGCGAGTACAGAACTGACAGTGGAAGTGTAAAGACCCATCTGTGCTAGTCATTTTCTTTCTCCCACCATGTTTTATATTTGATATTTTAAGCACCCCAACCTTATATATTAATTGTCTGATACTTCTCTGAGTGGTAACTCATGGAGACTAGTTAAAAGCCATCATCCTTTCTGTAATTTGCTGAAAATAAGAGATCAAATTTAAAATAAATTGATTTGGAGATATGGTAGGTAATGAAGCAGTCAAAATTACTTGTTAGTTAAGAAAATTGTAATGTGTTGGTTTCGTGTTAGAGAGATCCCCTCTCCAGGCTCTGCCTGGCTAAACAAGTCTTGTCCAGTGCTCTGCAGCCTTGAGAGGGCAACAGAGGTGGGAATCAAAGGAAGAAATACAGAGATATTCTCCTAGAACTAGCAATGAGATGTTGATGATATGATGAGAGCCATATTCAGCTCTCATTAGAATTGAGAAATTTTGTATTTGACTTTGAGAAACCAACTCCTCATGAGCTGGTGGGAGTGGGAGGCTTTACACTGTGATGCTCTGTAAACCCTACGTTTGACAGACATCTGAATGCATGGGCATGTATATGAACAAAGTTATCCACTGTGGAAGTGGCCTGTCAGTCTTGGGCATGCCATGTTCCCTGCCAGCAGAGATGCTTGCAGCAGTGAACAGCATGTCTTTGCTGGGGACACAGCGTGCTGTGCTGTGTTTCAGACGAGTGATAAATACATCATGGCAGCTTGCCCCTGACTGGCCGTGCACTCCCACAGTTGTAAGATGGTTCATTCACTGGATGCAAAGATTGAGCTACTTCGTTCTCACCCTCATCCAGAGAGTTCAAGGTTTTCCAAAAGATAAATTTGTGTGATCTACTTAAAGCACCTGTTTAATGATAGGATAGAGGAAGGAAGTACTGAAAGCTGTTGGAAGACGTGAAAGATTGCCAGATGCCTGCTAGAACAGCATGTTGCTAAGTAGGCATGCAGAGAGAGGATGGAAACTTCAACTGCAGCCCTCTGTGAAAATGCTCCCACAGAGATCTGCTTATTAACTAACGCCAAAAATTCATAGCAAGGGAAGCTGAGAAAGCAGCCGGGATGGTGAATGCTTCATTGACAAGGGACCGTTGGACACAGAGTAGCGCAAAGTGTGTTCTGTCTCTGGGGATGTTATGCCTCTGTCTGGAATATGGCTTCTGGAAAAACTGTAGAGAGGATACACGTACAAAGCTGGGATGCTCCTCTGAGTTATCTGGAAGCCCAAGTGGGTGTTCATCATCCTGTGCTGGCTGCTTATTCCAGTCTCTTTCCTTCTCTCCCAGTCTTTTAATAATGTATCTTTTGATAACATCCTTTTTGTGTTGGTTCATCTACACCCACATTGTCTCCTTTTCCATCTGCCCTCCCTCTGAACTCACCTGGAAAAATAACCACAGAACTAACAGAACCACCTTACCAGGAAAGGCTGCAGCCTACATCTGAGTGAGGAAGGGACCTTGAGACAACAGGGTCGCCATTTGGAGATGCTTCTTTTTATCACTTTTATCATCTACTTTTTGGGCTAGTCTGGTGATGAGCGCCTAGTAATAAATCTGTCACATAATACATTGCATATGGCACTATCATTAAATATAGCCAAATACTAAATCACAAAGAAATTTCTAGAGAAATTAAAATCTAAAGATTCTAGAGAGAAAAACAGATTAACATTTGGCAATATTGATACATGCAGCTAGTAAATCTAAACATGAGTCAGATGGAACTATATCCAACCATGGAAATTTAAAAATAATGCTTGTGTGACATGTGGTGTAGTCAAAATGCTGGGTCCTGAGCCTACAAACATCTGTGTATGCCTGGTTTGAGAGGCATGAGGGAGTTCTCTGTGAATCATGGCCTTGGAGGACTCCTGTGGAAAAGGGATGATTTTGAGGCTAGAAGACAGCACATGCATGGAAGCACACCTGGATTCAGTATTTGTGAGTTCAGTGATGCCTAACCCCAGAGTTTTTCTCTCTTCTATTTGATCTGTGGTACAGACATATGCTTTTCAAGTTTTTCTGTAGTCGTGACATTTTGTTCTTGCTGTGAGGCACTCTGGTAATATTAATTCAAATTAATTCAAATATGCTGGAAAAAAATAGTAATTTTTTCCTTCAATCTGGGGAATACCACCAGGGTCCAGTGTACATGTACTTTTACTGAAACTACTTCTTAGAGTTTCTTGGCTATATATATTCTTATATAGTCTATAATTCTATTATATTAGATATTATTCAAATCTATGCCATTCTAGTTTTCTGTTGTTTGTACTTCAGATTTTAATGAGTTTCTTTTGATGCTGCTAAATCCTTGTCCTTTCATATAGAACGGTTTCAAGTCCAACCCAGTAAGGGACTCCTGCACTGAGAGCTTTTGGAGATTCTCTTACCTGTTCTAACAGGGTAGCTGTGTTGTAGGGCAGCTGCAGATGTTCCCATAACCTACCTCAGCTTCCTCAGAGCTAATGGGGGTTAAAATAACTTAACTGGAACAGTGAAAGACCTTCAAAAAAATGTCTTCTTGAATGTAAGAATATGAAGACTTCCTGGTATTTGGCTGCAATAACACGGCTCAGCCATGCCATGGGAAGAACAGTGTGTCACAATCTATGTGCAATGAAATTCTTTATTCCCTGACTGCTCAAATAATGTATATTTAAAGCTATGAACATATGTTTACACAAATGTGTTTGCACCAAGGTCTATTAAATATATGTATATGTGTTGGCATCTCTACAAGAAGTATATGGCTTTACCTTTTAGTAGCCACTTATTTTTGCCACCTCCAGACAAATAAGTGTATGGCAACAACTTCTGTTCATACAGAAATTTCTCTTCAAATTGATGCAAGCAGAAGAGAGGCTGACCAGTTGTGAAAAATCAGAGCTCTCTCATATATACTTTGTGCCTAATGTGTTCTGGATGGTGTTTTAAGTGTTAGTTTACATGCACCTGATACACCTTGGTAATTGCTGTATAAAATCCATTGAATGTATTTGTCTCTGGGATGCAAATGATCCCTTCAGCTGGTGTATATATAAGTAGACACTGATTTGAAACCTCTGGTACCTGAAGTTCCAGTCTGAACTGGGGTAACAGATGTTTTCACAGACAAATGGCTGCACCAATGCTGACCCGTAACTTGTGGTGTTGATGTGGTAACATTCTGGTACTCTTTTCTTTGCCCTGATACCTCCCTGAGTGGTGGGAGGGTGAGAGCACTTCATGCTCTGCAGTGTTGTCCTTCTAAAGCCCTTGGCTGACAGCTAAACTTGAGTTTCTGGTTTGAATCAGAATTTGGTTTTGAGTGATAGCAGCAGTGATCTTGGATGCATGCAATCAGTCCCTTTGAGGATAACGTAGTGTTATGCAATGTCTCTAAGGGATTTTTCAAGAGTTTTGGGAGGCCTAGCAAGGATGTAGTTTATGCAGCTATAATCTCTGGTAGAAAAACTAAATATATTTGTCTTCTAGAAGATACTGTCCTAGCAACTTTGCTGAGGAATCATACTGTGGTAACAACCTCTGGTTGAGCCTTGGATCCTGTTCTTGGTTTTGGTCAGAGAGGTTTTATTGGAGCTAAATTCTGTGCGGTTCAGGAGTTTGTCAGACTTCTCTGCAGAGGGTGTTATGAAAGAAGTGTGGGAGAAAATAAAATAAAATTAACTCAGTAATAGTAGGTGAAAAAGAACTTTGTCTTTTTTTTTTTCTGCTCTTTGTGCTCTGAGGTTTCAAGGCTCTTCAGGTGGGACATCTCATTTCACTGCTATAAAAGATGCAATTCCTCCTCCATGTTATAGAGGATAACAAGCAGCACAGGGATAGCTGGTAGCTGAGGCCAGAAACAGTTGTGGAGAGTAACATCTGAGGATGGTGAGTGAGCAGATGTAACCTTTGTACCAGCTTAGAAATGCAGTGGAGCAAAAGAACACCACTCATGTGGCTTCCCTGAAAAAGAGGAATTGAGTTAGCAACATGTCTGGCTTACTTTTTCTCATAAACAATGTGGAGAAATTTTGAATAGCTGATTTTGTTAATCACAAAATGATGAGCTCTTACAGGAAGAATTGCATTTTAATTTATATTAGTTTTATTACATGACAGCCAAAAGGCCAGGGTATATATTCAGTTTCAAGCTCTGTGTTTTTCATATGCATGACATTCACTTTGTGAACTGATATTTGTTCTCGAATATAGCTTGAGAGTGGTAGGACTTAAAATGAGTGATAGAAAAAGGGAAACGTTAGCCACTTGAAGAAGCATGTAGCTCTTAGTTCGATCCTAAAAAATTGATTTGAAGTTCCTTCTCTCTCAAGATGATTTGAGGACAAAGCTTCCCCAGTTTCTCCTAGTCTTACACCATTTTCACAGGCCAGCCTGCATCCAGGGATACTGATGCCAAGTAAGAAATTAATTTTTTGTTGGCCAGGTGCTGCATGTGCAAAGATTATATACTGACTGGAGAAAATGTTGGGTTTGGGGATATTTTTTTATGTGGAAACCTATGTTTTCTAGTCTAAATCGTTCAATTGTTCAGTGTGTGTGGTAGTTTGTAGGTTCTCAGTTGATCAAAATGATGGTTAAGAGTGGGAAGCAGTAGGGAAGACTGGGAATGCACTGGATGTTTATTAGGACTCTGTAGTGCGTACCAAGGGTTAATGGGCAAAAAGGGTTGAATGACACAACTGAGGCACACCATGGAGTTTTCAGCTGAAGTGGGATGCACTGGAAAGCTCTTTTCTGGCCTCTGTATTTCTGTGCTGCAGACATCACATTTATGATTTATATTTTTTCCCCTCCGGTTCTACTGATGTATGAAAATGAGCATCTGGAGGCTATTGTTCAGGATAGAGGAGGTAGCATCAAGTGGCTTAGTCATATCCAGTAGCCTTTTTAAAGATGTGCAGGGAAATAATTTTGGTATATAGAGCCAGTGTTCTCTCTCCGTAGCATTGCATACACTTATTTTCAGGTCACAGTGTTCTTTGGTTGGAGAAGAATTGGAAGAGGCATTGCCTGTTTAGAAATAGTTAAATGTATAATTAAAATGGTTCTAACTTTCTATTTTTTGTCAATGCATACTGGAAAATACATTTAACCTTCAAGGCAGATTATTTTTCTAGAGATGTTTTTTGAAAATGGTTATATTATTCTGGTAGATAGTTTGCATTTTAATTGGCAAAAACCTTCTCAAGATAAGGAAAGTGGTTTGTGTTTCATGGACAGCATTTTGTGATGTCCAAGTTCTGAGGCACCTCATCAGCACAGGAAACCTGAAATTTCACTTACAGAGCTGTGTCCAGTACACACTGTATATTTTTTTGAGGGGTTTTATATGCCATTGAAGATTCTGATTTTTAAATTTGATTCCTCTTTCTCACTTCAAGAGATAGAAGACTGACTTTTTATGGACACTCATGATTTGGTCTATTTTTGTTATTGTCTACATGTATTTGTAACCTGTATACGTAAATACTGAAGGCAAGAGTGTTCAAAGCTTAGTCTTACTATCTTTTTGGAAGGTCATCTCTTGTTCTCTTCAATAAATGCAGCAATATGGATTCATAATAGCTACTGTTACTGTATTTCTGGAACACTTTGATTTAGCATGAGCTAATTTCTGAAGCAATTTTCTTGATGCAAGTAACAAGAAGGAGAGGCACATCTGTTGCACCCAATTAATTTCTGTGTGTGTATGCTACATTAGTATAATTGAAGACATGAAAAGAATATGATACTATGATGTAGAATCTTTTTATGTTCTGTCTGTTTCCTGAGTGTGGTTGTATGTGAGTTCTATGTCTACTTGTTCTCATAATGGCTATTTCATTTAGAGGCAGCTTAGGATCATTTAGCTTCACTTGTGTGCCTTCCTCTAGAAGGCATCTATAACCATTTTATTCTACTGAAGGATGAATTTGGGAACAGTATTTCTTTTGAGAATAGGTTCCATCTGTAAGCATTTCATTAAGGATTTATTTAGGTTCAAAACTTTTTATCTGTGTTGACCCTTCTGAATTGTAGAACTAAGTATAAATTAAATTTATGTAGATTTGTTTAGAAGAAAATATTTCTAGTCTGATTGTTCATAGTTTTAATGCCTATAGTGCTCTAGGCTTCAGCTACCAAGTAACCCAAAATACCAGCAGTCCCTTCTGGAAGAACTGTTACAGCCATTCACGCACTTATAATTCTTGTAGAGTGGGATATTCTTCTCTTTTTTTCTTTTTGTTATGTTCTGAGTACGAAAATACTACTTTAGATTGATTTTTAGAAACTAGAGTATGGAAAACCCCTAGGTCCCACAGTTTCATCCTTTTGATTGGAGCTAGTATATGTTGGACCACAGAAACACATACTTATACTAGCACATACACCAGCACTTTGTGGTCTTATTTTGGGGAGAAAAATATGTTGCTTAAGTTCTTTTAACTTAAACACCTGGGATGCAGTAAGGTTTTGATTCATGTCTTGGTAGCCAGCTAAGAGCCTCAAGATATTTTTTTGGTGTGGAGAAATTTAAAATGACAGATGATAAATACTGTAACATTTGTACATCATCACTTAAAGAAAGGAATCAGAATTACACTATGGAAACCCACTTTGGGAATATGAATAGACATGTAATTTATAGAATCATAGAATGGCCTGGGTTAGAATGGACCTTAAAGATCATCTGATCCCAATCACCACTGCCATGGCAGAGACACCTTCCACTAGACCAGGTTGCTCGGAGTTCCATTCAGCCTAGCTGTGGACGTTTCTAGGGATGGGACACCCACAGCTTCTCTGTGCAGCCTGTGCCAGTGCCTCACCACCCTCACAGCAAAAAAAAAATCTTCCTGATACCCAATCTAAACCTGCCCTCTGTCAGTTTAAACCCATTCTCCCTTGTCCTCTTCCTATATGCCCTTGTAAAAAGTCACTCTCCATCTCTCAGGTAGAATCCTTTTAGGTACCAGAAGGTGCTGTTGATGCCTTAGATTTTAACTTTTATATTTTTCAAATCCTGTACTGCCTAGTGTGTAACTCTGAAGTTTTGTGTGGCCTGTTATCTGCTGTTCTCTCATGCTGGTTAGACATAACAAACCTCTCTGGGTTTGCTCTTCAAGGACACCAGGGCCCAAAATGTGTAAACTAAAAGCCTTTGAGAGGAGGGGTAAACCTGGGGTAATTACATCATTAACTGAAATTATAATTGGAGAATTAACCCTGATATGCAAATGGACCAAACTTATAAAAGTGTGAAGAACCCATGACCCAGGGTCCATCTTGGGTGTAGCCCCTTGGAGGCTTTGACTGCCCAGGGTGTACCTTTGAAGGCCCTTCAAATAAATACCTACTTTTATTCTCTTATTTTTGTCTAGCCTCTGTTTTTAGGTGGCCACATCAAGGCATCACTGTAAGGTCTCTGCTGGCCTTCTCCAGGCTGAGCAGCCCCAACTCTCTCAGCCTGTTTATGTAGGAGAGGTGCTCCAGCCCTCTGAACATGGCCTCCTCTAAACTTGCACCAGCACTTTCCCATCCAGCTTTTCTGTTGGAGACCTCAGGGCTGGATGCAGCACTCCAGGTAGGGTCTCACAAGAGCAGAGTAGAGGGGCAGAATCACTCTAGTGCTTGTCACACTTCTTTTGATGCAGCCCAGGATATGGCTGGCTTTCTGGGCTGCCAGAATGTATTGCTGGGTCATTTACCTTCCACCTGTTGGTGTGTAAACATAAATAATTCATTCAATGGCTCTTTTTTCTACCAGGAGTCACAGAGCCATACTGAAAAAGCAAAATGGCCACATTTTTTTTTCTCCCATTTTTGTGTTGAGAGATGAAGCTGCAAGATATACCAAACTGATAAAAGGTGCTCTTACAAATATTTCTGGTCCCCCAAAAAAAGTCCTGGTTAAAGCAAGCTAAAAATTGTTAGGTTTAAGTTTGATATCTTAATTCCTCACTGGGAAATTAATTCTTATAACCTGAGGATTATGGTATTCTCTTGATGAATAGTCTCCAGTAGAATCAGACAATTGCAGTGTAAACAAATTAATGTAGGCTTTGGGTGGGATATTTTTAAAACAGTCACTGTTTTCCCAGTTATACCAGTTGGGTTCTGTTCTGGTTGCTTCAGGAAAATGACAACCTGTAAGCAAAAGCAGCTGGAGTTGCAAAATGTTTTGAGTAATACCTTTCCATGCTAATTCCATTTAAATAAAATAGGAGACAATTTTGTTTTCATATTTGGGCACAAGCTAGTAAATCTAATGCCTTGTTCAAGCTGAATATAAAGTGAGTAATATTGGGAAGTATATATTGCATTGTTTTCTCTGTTTGCAATTGTTACCTAGGCTTCTGCAAAACCAGCTGATACTATTTGCCAAAAAAATTGAAGAAACTAATTTGTAGCATTTGACTTCTTAGAAACTCTTCAGGATATACATTCTTGCTTATGTTGGTATGATTTTCAGGATCATATAGTCCTAAATAAAAATGGAAATCCTTGGAGGGGGAAGATTACATCTGACTTTTTTTCTGACAAATATTATTTTCTGTGTGGAAGTACTAAATGCATTTAAAGAAAATGAGTGCAGACTTCTTTCTCTATATAGGATTTTTTCCTGAAATGTAGCCCGGGGAATTTTAAATTCTGTGCGTTTTCTTTTCTAAAAAGAACCTAATATGAAATTCACAGCAGCTAAAATGTTGATGAACTTTCCCTATAATTAAGGATGAGCCTGAGCTACTATTTGCTTATTCTGGTAGTAATGGAGTAGTAGTGACCCTCAGTGGGGCTAATTGGCAGATGTTATTTTCTGCAATGCATTTCAGAATGTGATAATAACAGTAGAAAATTTAATATCAATATATGCTATCTGCTGAAAATGCTATTAATAGTATTATTCTTCTTCTAGGAATATATATATATATATAAATATTACTGTTCTTACCGCCCTCTTTTAATTCACCTTAAAAGGCTGAATAAGAGCACGGGGTATGCTTTAATTAATGTGTCTTCTCAGTGCAGGGACAGTTCTATTTAAAAGTCATTAAGACTTATTGTCCTTAGCTTGCATAACCGCTTTGCTCTCCATATCTCTGCATGCTTACCTGTTTTAGGGAAAGAGAAACAATATTATTATATATTCAGGAAAAGTTTTACTTGTCTTTCAGTTCAAAGAGATATTGTGCTTTTGATGAAAAAGGAACTGTGGCTTTCAGAACATGTACTGACACTTAAGGAGAGACAGGAAAAAGTAAACGGAGGCTTTTGTGATTTAAACTTGGCAAAGCTATTCTTTCAAAGTAGGAACCAGATCAAACCTTCGTCCATTAAACTTAAAACTTTTGTATTGAATGACTCAATATGCACTCCTCAAAGACCATTCCCCTTCTTCTTCTGCTTCATTTTACTTTTTGTCCGGGTAGTGCAATCCAGGGCTTCATTTGCTTCTGGTACTTTGCCTGGGTCATCATTTGCTTTCATGTGGGCAGTCAGACTCTGCAGGGTGTGAAATGCCCTCAAGTACTTTAGATTTAAATGGGGCAGAAGGCTGATAATCTCCACTGGGATCTAAAGTTGGGGAAAATACCTGGGTTTTTTTTGGGAAGACCAGGGAAGAGACAGATTGTATCTTATGCTTCACAGCCATGAGGGTGAGAAGCATTAAATGTGTGAGCTGATGATCTGAGGTCAAATGCTCAAGTTGGTTTCCTTTTGCTTAATAAATATTTTTTTTATTCTAGGTTGGTGTGATTGGTCTGAGACCATATTTCACATCTGACTAGAGCAGAGTGTATCCATATCCCACTGTCCAAGCAAGCCTCAGAGCTGTGTTTGTAGAGGCAGATGGCTCAGTCTACACTAACTTAGCTATTTGTATTCCAGGTCAGGGCTTTGGAGGGTAGGAAAAGAAGTGAAATAATGCTTGGAAGTATTGATATGTGTAGCTAATTTTTATTTATTTTTTGGTTTAGTGTTTCTTTTCCCCTGTGAGCTGAAATACAAGATTATATAAATATAAGATCTTTAGCTGAAAGACTTATTCTCTCATGAAGCATTCTATCCCAGTTTGAATTACTTTCATATGTGCAGGTGAGGTGATTAGAGACTTCGAAAAGATTCCATTTGCTTTGTAAAAGAAAAATCATAGCCTAAATATTTAAAAAAAGGTGTGAAGGAAATAATTGCTCACAATTTTGCTACGTGCTAGAATTCCTCTCTACTGTAAATCATACTGGCTTTTTTTTAAAAGCAGGCTGGGAATATAAACAAAATGCATCAGTGCACTAAAAGCAAAAAATTTGGAATTTATTTTGCACTGCCTGACAATAATAATTTTAATGGTTTTACAGCATGCACAGAGATAATTTTATTTTCAATTAGTGCTCTGTTAGGAGCTTCTGTTTAGATTTACGGACTTTTCTGTAGACCCCTATCTTTAGACTGCTCTCTTTGCCAAAGAATGAAGTGAGAATATCTAGAGTGATAGTTCACTAAGTGGCTTGGACAAAGGCATGGAGCAGACATGGTAAGACCCTTCTCTCAATGAAGAAGGCATTGGTAGGATGCTGGTGAGCCACAGAGGGCTCATCTTCCACTGTCCTCTGAAGCACTCTCACTGCAGAGGGAAAACCCACATACCTACATAGTTTAAAGTCACTGAAAACTGTGGAAGCAGAAATTAATTCTTGTTCCTCAGAATATTTCTGCAGTCTTGTAATTGCACTTTCTTGAATTGCTTGGATAATGACATTTTATCAAAGCCTTTTTGTTACATGGTGTGGAACTCTGTGAAGTTAAAGGGCTGGTGACAGAGTGATTTCTATCATGACAGTGTTGAAAAATCAGTTGAAAATCTGCTAAGAATTTCCTTTGACAAAGTATGTGCTTGTTCATCATTGCAGATGTATATGCTGAAAGAATGAGTATACTCATGCTCAGTCATTTAAGTGTTACCTAAACAGAGATCAATTTAAACCTTTTTAAAGTTAAACATGTTACTTGCTCTGCTGAATCAGGCATGTAACACGTAAGTAGTTAGAAGTCAAAGGGGGAATTCAGTGGAAGCTATTTGTGCATGGTGGTTCATTTTTTTCTGTTTGTAAGAGTCTGTATTAGTCTTAATTCCAAAGATTACTGGAGGGGAAAAAGAGAATAACAAGAAATAGGAGACTACTTCACACTTTCATGCACTTGGTGAACCTCACTGCCAAAAAAATTAATTTTCTTTTTAAAGAAAATAACACTATGAATAAAAATCTTCAGAGCATTTTATTTTAGAAACTTGGTAGTATGCCTTCTTTTTTAACTGTAAAATTTTGTTTTATTATATGCTGGTAGGACTGCATAGAGAAGCATTTTTATTAGTAATAAAATACTCAGCTATATGACATTATGTACAATATTATGTGTATGTATACATTTCCTCTTGACATATATTCTCTTTCTTCTCCCCACTTGTCTTGCAAAGATTAAGCAAGTGTGTATTTAAATATGTGCAAATGAGGAGTTTCTCTATCCTGGCAGTTTCCTTGCTGCCCATCTCCCCTGGACTCCTCTCTTTGCCAGGATTTCCCTGGATACATGGGCTGGGTATGTGTAGCTTACAAGGAAGAATAGATACAGGAAGAAAAAACTGATGAGGCAAAATAATAGTATTCTTAAACACTGACCTGAGGAAAGGCCTCTTAAATTGAAACTGGTTGTGTGAAGAAAAGTTTAAAACCAGAAAGAGGATTGAAGCTTCCCTAACAGGTCAGGGTAGCTGCACTCATTCTGGCCTCTTGAATCAGCTTGTCACAATCTGAGGTCCAGATCTGCAGAGCGCAGGATTATGGAATTTTCAGTTCTCGTTTTAAATCTGTGACTTCACTGCTACCAAGTCGTGTTTATAGTTTGTTGCTCTAAGTCTGGCATAGCTTCAATTTGCGAGCGCTTTTGCCACATTTTATATTTCATAAGGAAGACAGAAAGAGGTACAGGCAGGTTTCCACTCTGCAGGAAAGAATATGGATTGCTTTGCCCCTAGGATGGAGAGGCCTGCAAAAGCCTGTTTTACCCAGCACTGAGAATTGATTTATTTGTAAACAAAATGCAAACCTGTTTCTTCAATTACTTCTAGGGAACAAAAAGGAATGGTATTTAAAGAAATCCACCAAACTCCAGAAAACATTCTTTCAGATTTCCATTAAAGTTGCAGTATCAGGTTGTTTTTGTCAGTACATCTAAAATTCACCATTTTTATTTTTCTGTGGATCACCTGGAACCAAGTATTTTATCCACACATTGGTATATTGCTAATGAATTCTTTTGTAGAAGGAGTGTTGCTTTGTCATATTTGATATGTGCTTACACTTGATAAGAATATGTGGCTGGTAAAAGTTTCATGAAATGGTGAAATATTAACTTTTTACTTTAAAGTACATCATGTTTTTGCTAGCTGTGTTAGCCTGACATCTTGCTCCTGTGAAACAATTTCACTTAGGGGAAATAAGTAAGTGGGAGTTTTTGGGTTTTGGAGCTGATTCAACTTTGCTAGAATAAGAATTAGAAGTAAAATTAATGCAAGCAATAACAACAACAAAAAGAAAATAATTGAAAAAAGCTCAGAAGCCTTACTACCAATGAGATGTAGATACTTTTTACTGGGCGAAGTGACAGCTGAAAGAAATGCAGAATCTGTGCTGGGAGGCAGAGCCATCTGAGTAGATGTTTAATCTTCTAAGAGTATTTTAACAATCATTACCCAGTTCCTTTAGAAATTGCCTTAGCAACTCAGTGTGAGCTATTGAATACTGCCATATTCATACAGAGACCTTTCTTGGAATACTCTTTCACCTCTCCAGTACAGCACTTTGACTTGAAGGAAACTTACTTTCTATGAATATTTATAGCCTGTTCTTTTACAAGAAGTTTTATTGATTTGATTAGTGCTCCTACAGAACACAGATTAAAAGAAACCACTGAAAGGAGATCAACTTCTGTATTGTCAGTTCTTGAATATTGCACACTTTATTAATGTCAGTCTAGGCTTTCCTGTTATTATTCCTGGTTAGAAGAGAAGTATTGGTAATGTCTTTTTTTCAGGCTTGAGACAGAACTTAATAACCTTCTAAATAATCTATTTGCAGTTTTGTGACACAGAATTACGGGCTTGTGCTAAAAATCAGAATATTGTAGTTTGGAATCCAGAGAATACCAAACACTCAATAAACAGCAGTAATTTGTGACAACATGGATCCCAAATCACTGACTAAAACTGTGAGAATTGGCTTCTAGAAGCTGGAGTGGGTGAGTGAAGTGGCTGAGTCACCAACCCTGGAGGCATAAGATTGATGTGTAGATGTGGCACCTAGGGACAGGGTTTAATGGTGGGCTTGGCAGTGTTAGGTCAATGGCTGGACTCAGTCTTTAACAGTCTTCCCCACCCTAAACAATTCTATGAAGAAATTATGCCAAACTTCTGTAGAGATTTTCAGTTTCGTAGCAGACCATGGTCTAAAACATCTCTGTTATTGCACAGGGTTCTTCCTTCAGCAGGATTCATGCAGGAATTTCTTAAATTTAAAAGCTAAATTATTTTCTGTATGTGCAATTGATGAATGAACTTGAAGGAAGAGCACTATCTGCATACTCATGCTGGGATCCACAGGCAACAGCTTGTGAGCAAGGGCTGCATCATGTAGTATGTGCATGGGTGAAAGAATTCTTGTGTATATACAGCACAGAAACGTTGTGCTTTCAAAGCAAGAGTATTTGTATTCAATTCATTTAGGGATTTAGATTTTAAAGTAATCCTTGGACTTACTCAACCTTCAAATTCTCTTCCTTTATGTTCAGGAATGTGTGTGTGTGCACATGTGTTGGTCCTGACAGGAGGGGAGTCCAAAGAGTTTGTAAATATTGGCAACATCTATGTCTGTGTACTTCTATCTTGAGCAAGACTGACTGAGGGTCTTTAAGGGCTTCAGATGTCTAACTTCCACTAATTAAGGGTTAGTGTAATGCACAGTCCTCAGCCACTGATCTGGTGTGAGCTATGGACCTAAATAATATAGAGAATTTTGGACTTTCCTTCCCACTGTGCTTCAGTCACCTCCCTGTAAAAAAGGGAATAGGAGTTTTCTAGCTACTTTGAAATATTGGGAGGGATGTCACACGGAGAAGTGAAAAAGCCCTTGTACTATACAGAGCCATAAAACCTCATGGAATATGTGTTTGTAAATATGCAAATAAATAACACTGACATACACAAGCATGTCAAACTGGGAGTGTCGGACAGAGTTAAGAAAATGAAAGGAAAAGAGATCAGTTTAAAAGTGTGGATTATTTTTTTCCACACGATGAACACAAACATGGAAGTTTTACTGCTTCTGCAGTGTGTGAAGGGATTTCCCCACAGTCAGTGTAAGTACAAACATTGCCTTTGTGTTTAATGATTATGTCTAGCCCATTATTTATGCTAAAAAGGATATCTTATTCATCTGTGATTAAGTGCATATCTCTGCTTTGGCACTGTTGGGCAGGGATGTATTTAATGCTAATCTCCTGAGCCCAAGTAGTGATCCAAAGGGAAAAAAGGATTTTATTCTCTAGAAATGAGCTACCTTTTATAATTTTTTCAGATAGCTCTCAGGGCCTGGAAAGAGCATCTTTTGATCCTTAAAATCAATTTGACATTCAGTATCAAAACACGTGTGCCCTTTGAAAAGGGTAATCATTGTAATTGAGCTGGGTAGTCAGGGTTGATGTGAACCTATGGCTACACCACTTTCAGTGGCACACAGTTCGGTGGCTGAGGCCGAGGCTGTAGCAGCTGCTTCCCCTGGCTCCAGCCTCCTGGGAGTCAGCAGCCAGGAGCTCTGCCTTTTCTCTGATTCTGTGAAATCTCAGTATCAACTTTCGTAATTCACTTTTATGTAATTAAGAGTGTGCCTGTTCACCAAATAATTTATCCCGCAGTGTTGCGCTGTTCCATCAATGGACTGCATAGCCAAACCTGCTGAGAGTAGTTTCTCATACCTCATACCTCAAAATATATGACATTAATTTGGGATAATTTTCACTTTTTTTTTTTTTTTTTTTGCTATGTCATGAATGATGCCTTGTGTAACCTGAGTTTTATCAAAAACAGGGAGAAAGCATTTACTTGTATTTGAATTTACATTTCCTTGTATAGAACGAAAATGTTTCAGAACTTCCCCATAACTTTCAATCCCACTTGAGGTATTTGAAATAAATGAATCATAGGTGGTGGCACTCTCTTCCAGTCAATTTAGCAAGTAAAATTTAGTCTTAGAATTCTGAAAAGCACCTATGAGCTCTCACATGAGAAATACTTTATTGATGCTAGATAGTTTCAGTAGATTCCTTGCTTTGTCTGGGAATTTTATGTAAAAAATATGCTCATTTGGAGTCTCTGTATTTCTAACTCCATTTGTAAATGTGTATCTACAAGAGTTTTCTGAAGATGTTGGTTAACTAGAAAGCAAAGGGATCTCTTTCTCTAGTTAAAATAGAAAAAAAATAAATTAGTTTTCAGTCTTCCTTTTTATGAAGGTGTGAATACAAAGATGCTTATCATCCAAACAAAAGTGTCATGTCAATTGTATGAGAATTTACAGCACTTCAAGATTTTCTATATTTGCAATATAATGTATTGTTTGTCATGGGGGGGAAGACTCAACTGGGATTTGAAACTTCAGACATTGTTTTGCTCTAAAGTAGTAATATGTAGTTATTAAAGTTACTAATATCTGCTTAACAGTGAGTCTGCTTCTCATGGGAAAGTTACAGATGCTTTAGTTCTCCCTGAAATATGTCAAAAAAGACAATGTGAAAGTAAGGAATCCTATAAAATATCATTTTGATTGGGGTTTTTTTGGGTTTTTTCCCCTTTTCATTTTGCAAACCTGTGCTTCCACCTCTATTGCTGACCAAAGGGATTCAGATTCCCTTTGAATCTGATTTGAATCTCAGAGACTCTAAAGAGTTTGGAGTTGAAACCATGGAATTATTTTGTTGAGTGGAGCAATTACTTACAATCTACTTACTATGGCCTTTTATTCTTAATTCACTCAGGGGTTACTGGAAGCTCCTTCTAAAAAGCATTTCTTGTCCACAGAAGGACAAGACAAAGGATTTGTCAGAGACAAGTCCTTTGTCTATTAAAGGCACACTAAGATTTTAGCAGGACATGAAAGGGATTTGGTGAAATTAGGAGGCAAATCATCTTCCTTGTTGTGAAAGTGAAGTGAGGAGAGTGCATTGGGGAAGAATAGTCTGAAAAGGATACTGACAGTTTTTTGGATGAAATTTGATCTCATTTGGAATGTTAAATTTTCTACTCTGTACTGTTCATGGCAGATAGCATTGGTTAAAATCTTTGAGGGAAGCTTTCCAATGAACTCGTTAATTTCCTCAATCAAACCCAAGCACAGTGGTTGAAATGGGGAATAACCTGGTTCTAGGAACTTCCCCCTCAGTAGAAACAGAGGAAGGGATGAGCTGCACAGGACTGAAAGTGTGAAGAATAAGCAAGGTACTGAGGCTGCCTGTGCAGTTGCAGTGTGCACATCCTGTTCCCATCCCATCCAGGCAAGCAGCTCCCGAGGCAGGGAAAAGGCAGCAGACCATGTTGTGATGTGGCTGATTCTGTGAGGTTTCTCTGTGGGCAAGGCAGTCCTAGCCAGACTTTATGCTGCCTCTTGAGTGGAAGGGGGAACTCAGAAGTGAAAACATGCCAGGGGAGCTACTGCATTGAGGCCAGATGTTCCTGCCCTCCACATGGAGGAGAGCAGGGATATGCAGCAGCATTCCTATGACCATGTTCTGTTCTCCCAGCACAGTGCCCAAAATGAAGGTTTCCTTGGTTTTTACCTAGCAACAGAATTCTTCTTTTTGTTTCTATTATAATTATTTAAAGGAAGAAATAATACTTTTCTGACACAAATCTCTTGGGAATTACATCAACCCTATGAAATATAAATACATTTCCTCTCCTGTTGAATAAATAATAGATTAGGTTTTCACTGGAGAAGCTGAGAGTAGGATTTAAGGACAACTTGTGTAACTCACAAAGTAGGCTGCAGTGTACAGCAGCAGACGGTTATAAAACATGACACAGTAGGAAATGCAATTTATGTGTGATGGAAACCCCTTGGTAGATCAGGTCGCTAAAGTAGGTACCCTACCCATGGTTTGTATTATGTTCAGTGAGCATCTGGACAGAAATAAACTTCTACCTGGTGAAGTGTTGTTTTATCCAGTAATGTGTGAGATTTAATCATACAATTAATCACCCAATGCCTTTTCTGTTGTTTATGGAAGAAAAGCATTTGACAGTTTTCAGGATGAAAACCAAGAATTTGAGTGTAAAAGTGAAGTACCATCCTTCCTTCCAGGAAGACATAAGTCTGATTTAGGGAGAGTACCCAGAGCTGAATGTGAACTTGGTGTCCTCATATCAATTAGCAGTAGATGAGGAGCATGCTGCAGAGCAACAGCCTCTCTAAGAGCTGTGGGATGCTCACAGAATGCCTGCTTGTTTTATGGGGCCAGGCAAGCATAACTGCCTGCTTGGCATGTGCTCCACTGGGCTGGTGTTTTGTCACCATTGTAAGACGTCGCTTTTGCAGAGAAGTAAATAAAAAGTGATTGCCAAATCCCCTAGCATGAGTTTTCTAAATCTGGTGCATGCAGACCCCTGATTCTGAATTGCATTAAGACCTCCCAGGAATTATAACCTGGAATAATTCAAGCTTCTGTTGATGCATAAACAGGCATATTTATGGAAACAGATCAGCTTGGATCTGTTTGTCCCTTTTTGATTGGTGATGAGCTAATTTTATTTTAAGACATGAGTCTTTACTCCTCAGTGCATGAAGGGACAGACAGAGTGAACTCAGTGGAGCTGAAATTTCCTGAATTGTAATTTTAGTCCTGACTCTGGTTTATGGAGAAGTATATTATGTTGGTCTAAAGTTGCTATGACTTTTTGCAGTTTTCTGACTCAGACTTTTTTCATTATGCTAGTGCAGGGAACATTTACAAAGTTGTAGGGCTCTGCAACCTGTAATTGATTTTGTTCCTTTTTTTTTGTTTGACAGGGTTTACTAGTCAGGATTTGGGGAAAACTTTAATATCAGCTGTCTTTTCCCTAACTGAATTCTATCAACCTTACATTTGTTGTTACATAATTGCAATCTGAAAACTGATATTAGAGCAAATGATCTAGGAGTAAAATATATTCCCAGTGGGATTTATTTTTATTTTAATGAATCATAGTATAGCTTGGGTTGGAAGGGACCTTAAAGACCATCCAGTTCTTACTTCCCTGCCATGGGCAAGGACCCCTTCCACTAGACCAGATTTCTCAGAGCCCCATCCAACCTGGCCTTGGACACTTCCAGGAATGGGGCATCCACCGCTTCTCTGAGCAACCTGTTCCAAGTTGAGTGAGGGACAGCTTTGTCTTGTGTGTTCTGAAAGGAAAAAGTAGTTTTGGCAACAGAACTTTGGTGTAGCTCACCTACATGAAAGCAGAACCAAAAATTAGGATAACAGACTCCATAAAGAAAATCTGTATGTTAAACAAACGTGCTCAGAATACTTAAATACAAATTCTGATAAATAGCTAAGATATACATTAAATGTGCTCTATATTGTAGGAATTTAGTTATATTGTGAAAAAATATTAAGCTACTTTAAAAATAAAATGTTGATTGTTCTCAGGAAAATTGGATTTTCTTAGAGGGATTTATGTGCATATGATGTTTTCCTTATGAAAAATTTAAGACACTAAGACAAATTTCTCAGTTACATGCTAAAACACTTTGCTTTTATTTGCAAGTTATTTTTCTAACAATAAAGGTAATGTTAAAATAAACTTTTGTTTAATTTCTAAAGATAAGCCTTTTTATGACAAGTTTTCCCTCTTGCCTCCTTTGAAGGGCATGTTGGTCTGTTAAAAAGTGAAAGAACGTTGGCAATTCTGGGGTGTTACAGCTACTGCTCCCTCAAAACATTAGTGATCCTTTGGAGGGGAAAATCTCCTGAATTAAAACTCAGGACTTAAGCTCATGAAACTTGTCTGTAGGGTTCTGCTTATGTGACCTTGTCCAAATCATTAAATACTGGTCCTGGGAGATGTACTTGAGGGCATTCCACAGGTGCTGGGCCCTGTGCTCTTGGTATTTCTTTTTCTCTGTTCTAAGTGGACCAGCAGCAACTGAGCCATCAGAGGAATCTGGGGTGCTCTTTTACACAAGCCTGTGAAGACAAAATGATTTCCACTTTCAAAGGGACAGAGATGTGAACTGTTACTCTAAGCTTTGTTCAAAGGAACCAAAGCCTTTAATAATGAAAAATCTTTAATAAGGAAGAATTTTTATGGTAGAAATCCCTGTTTTGCTCATCCAGGTGGTTTGGGGTTTTTTAAGCTACTTCACTTTGAAACTTGGCTCATCTGAAAGAAAATTGTGTGTTGTTTACAGGTGCTGCAGCCAGTGACAGACACTGGCAGGCTAAGGAATAGATTGCTATTCACTACATGTAATAGATGGTAAGAGTAGCTCAGTGAGGATGGTATGACCTACATTTTCATTTAATTTCTCACAATGTTTGCTGTCATATGTTTAACCTGGTTAGCCTTTTTTTAACTGTTCTGTTCCTGCAGTTCTTTTAAAATTTACAATGTATTGTGTATAACCTCTTAAACATCTCAAGTTGTTTGTAATTTAGGCTTTGGAAACATTTCTCCACGCACACAAGGTGGAAAGATATTCTGTATCATCTATGCCTTATTGGGAATTCCTCTGTTTGGTTTTCTGTTGGCTGGTGTTGGAGATCAACTAGGGACAATCTTTGGAAAAGGAATTGCCAAAGTAGAAGATACCTTTGTTGTGAGTATGCTGACTGCCTCATCTGGGTTTTCTTGCTGCTTGTTCTGAATTTCATAAGTGAAATGAAAAGCCTGAAAAACAGGGTATAGCCCGTTGCAATCAGATGTACAGGAAAAGGTAGGAAGGACTTGGCACTTGCTAATGAACACCTCTGAGAATTAGGTGAAGACACATTCCCTACCATGATTGTGGTTGGGATGAGGAATAAGATCCAAAGAATTTTATTTTTGCTCTGCCCTTTTTACTCGTAAGCTTGCTGTGATGCTTTCCCTTAAAGCATGTGATAAATGTATTCATTGAGATTTTTGAAGCAGTGAATGCTTAGTAACCAACTTTGTAGCTGCTTGCATCAGCACTGCAGGTGTTAGGACTGGTTTTCCACATCAAGCCCTACCCTTGCATGCAGGACACCTTTTCTATATAGAAAGGGTCTGACATGGCTTTATTTTTGATGCAAAGCAAACTGGGCCTGTGCTGAGTAGCCTTATGCAACAGGCAAACACAAACTTGAAAGCTTTTGAAGAAAAGGCATGCATTTTTGGCTTTGAAACATCAGTTCATGTCCAGACAAGGTGCTGGTGAATAACACAGATTTCCATTGAGATTTGTCTAAAAAAAGCAAGAACATTCCATAAGAACATTTTATATTTTCTGGGTTTTCATAACTGATTTTTTTTTTCCTAAAATTAGAGAAGTTCTGAGATCAATTTGTGTTTCTCTTGCTCATAGAGAGAATGGTTTTCCTTTCTTTTTATAATGGGTGTATCCCTACAACAAGAATTCCCCAACATAAAAAGCAGCATCTTGCTGCCTTCTGACAATATCTGAATGAAAACACTGGTCTATATATTGCAGCCTGGAACATTCCCTAATTCTGTTTATTAGTTTGCCTAAAGAACTGGGAGATGCAGATGGGTCAGAGCAGGGATTTTTATGTTCCCATAACACATGCTGTTACTCTGATCTGGGTCACAAAACTTGACCTTGGTCATGCTGGCTGTAAACACAATCAGTTCCCACTGAATTAAAAACAAGAAAACGTCCATTCTGAACAATATTTTCAGTTGATTTCTGTGAAAGTTTCTTGTATAATTCCTTCTTTTAGGTTGAACCAACATGCATTGAGTGGATGGAAAATGTCACATTGGCTGGGCACACAAAATGGGACTTTGCAGGGGTCTGTTCTAGCTTTAGTACAGTTTAGAAAAAATGTTCATACACAACAGCTAAATGACGTGATTCATTAAATCTGCAGTTGGTCTCAAGCTGGGGAGAGAACTAAAACTTGGAGGATCAAAATGATTTTAAAATTTTTGAAAAGCAGTCTGACTAACTAGACAGGATTAAATTCAGGCAGGACAAATTCAAAGTAATATACGATGGAATAATAAAATATGCAGCTGCATGTCAGGAACCAGCTAAGTGCAATTTTATAGGAATGCTCTGTGGGCTCTAGAGGTTAGCATGCTAACATGGGTTAATGTCATACTGCCATGGAAAAGCATGCACCATAGGTAAAACTGTAAACAGGCAAAGCATAAGAAAAGGTCATTCCATTCTACTTTGTGCTATTTTTTCATATCTACTTCTGAGTACAACACTTAATGAAACATGGGCTAGTTTGCTGGTGCCAAGGGATAGGAAGAAATATAGGGAAGGGAAGAAAAGGAAATAAATTTATTTGATTTAAAGAACATGTAACTAAAAGGGAACACCCCTGGAAGCTTGCTGGAAAGAGAAAATTAACAATTTCTTTGTCTTGGATACAAACCTAAATAGTACACTTAAACGGAAGGAGTTGAGATATAGGTTAAGGATTAGGAAAATTATCTGATGACAAGAGTGTGGTCACAAGTAAAGTATTTGCAGTGGCTTAGGTGGGTTTTTGTTTTTGGGCAGGTTTGGAAAAGGGGATCTCTTACGTCCCTTCCAGCTCTGTTTTGTAGGATTTTGTTTAGCTGATTATTTGATTACAGAGGACTGTATGATTAAAATTCACCTTATTTATTTGGTTATTTGTGGATGTACAAAATTAGAGAAATTGCAGGTGCATGCACTACTTGCAACTCACTTGAATATCTAGACAGCCCTCAAAACTTTCACATCATCAGCTGTTAATATTAGTGAATGCTACACACGCTGCTCAGCCATGAGGAGTCCAGCCCTGCTCTGCGTTCACTGCTGGCAAATGTTTCCTAGGATAGTCATGTTTGCTTTGAAGGCCATTTCAGAATAAAATCCTGCTTGAATTTTTCTGTTTGTTTGAGAATTATAATGCACTGCTCTCTAGAGCTGTGTAGTGCACGCTGGGGGTGATGGGTGCTGATGTGCACGGTGCAGTTTTATTAACAATGGGTTTCCTGTCTTTCCCCTTCCCTTTCCAGAAATGGAATGTGAGTCAGACAAAGATTCGCATCATTTCAACAATAATATTCATACTGTTTGGCTGCGTGCTGTTTGTTGCTCTTCCTGCAGTTATATTCAAGCACATAGAAGGCTGGAACACACTCGATGCAATCTACTTTGTGGTGATCACTTTAACTACCATTGGATTTGGTGACTATGTTGCAGGTAAGATTTTTTTCATAACTCTTTATCTTATAATGCTTGGTACAGTGGTATTTATTCTGCATCTTTTCTTATTTTTGAGACAGATGTGTCTCTCTTGTGGTGCCTCTCTCCCAGTTTTATCCTTCATCATTCATGTGATGGGGCCTGTCCTCCTTTTGGTTAATGTGACAGTGTGGAGACAGGAGCTGGGACAGTGAAATTCCTGGTGCATGTCTCTACTTACTGTTTTTTCTCTTCTTATACTATTAAAATTTAAGTAGAATATAATTTAGGTAGGGGGTTTGTTTTATTTTTCTTACAGGTTATGAAGTGCAAACACTAATAGAGCATCTTAATCTGAATATATCTTTTCAGCTGGACTTGTTTAAAATACCTCACCCTGTGAAGTTATATAACATAAGTTTTGTGTGCGTCCCTTGCTTTCAAAATATTCCAGAATTCTCTTTCTGGCATTGGAATATCTGATTTCTGTAGGATCTGCTGCATCCCACTTCTATGATTCTTGGTTGTCAGTACATGTTTGCCCATGTGTTTTTTGTAACGTCAGGAGAAGTTTTAGCACAACCTGTAGATAACATGTCCAATTTCTATGGTCCCATTAAGCTGAATTATTTGCAAATAACTTTTTTTAGCTCAGTATATCAAAGTCTGGGCCAGTTCTGTGTCAGCCTTTTTCTTGAAAAGGTGTCAGAAGCATTCATTCACTTCTTAGATTTGAGTAAGTATATGCTGTCTGTGCTGAGAAAGCATGTTGATCTGAGTCAGTGATGCATAGAGGGTGAGGTTCAGGAATTCAGAGCTGTTTGCTCTGAGCCTGAGATTCGTTTTCCTTGGCCTGGTCTGATGCTTCTGCTGATGCAGCTCCACCATCTCTCTCATGAAACACCTCTCTACCACCCCTGAACTCTGCTCAAGCCAGAGGTGGCTGACAAGGACCTTTGTGCTGGTCTGCTCTCAGTGAGCTACTCTGCTGGAGGGAACTGTTTTAACTAGACACTCATATGCTGTGGGCTCTTCCTGTGTCTTGTCTATGCCCATGGCTGTTGTGCGAGTCCAAGTGTGCCAAGCTGAGGCTCTCAGGTTGGGTAACTCCTCTTGTAGATGTGCTGGAAGTTTTGCCTTGATGGCAGTAACGGGGTCTTGTCACTGGCAAAAGCTTTTCAACTTGACGAGGTCCAACAAGGACCTCTAAAATATCAGAACTGCTTGGCATTTTTGTAAATGATCTGGGTAAAATGGGGGTAAATTTAGTTGTTGTTGACAATACTAAGCTATTCAGGGAGCCTTAATTTTTAGACTGCTTGCAAGGTTGCCAAAGATTCTTGTAAATTACAGAACAGAGCTATAAAATAGCAAATCAAATTTCTTTTGACTTTTACATAGTTATTTGTGATGTGTCCAAATGTCTTTGTATGTGTCTTGACTTCTGCCTTTCCATTGTCTTTCCCGTATTCTTTTTCTTTTCATTTCATCTTCATAATTTGTGATTCTGGTCAAATGACAACTAGCATGAAATAAAAAATTTATGCTGTTTTCAAGTCAAGAGTCTGGGTGTTTTAGACTTTCATTCCTGAAGGGTACATGTATGCCAGGGAATAAAAATGATAGTGTATAAAGGCCTGGTTATATTTACTGTAAAGCATTATATGAAATGGCCCACTTGGCTCTAACTAGAACACTGAGTACATTCATCATTACTCCCATTATAAATTTCCATAGACTTCTCTATTTGTAGACCATTTGATATCATAATTTTTTTCCTACATCGTCTCCTTTTAAATTTTACCAGGAAACACTTTCTCTTTCTACAGAATGTCCTTGAATTATATTGTTCTATAGCTGATGGCCTTTTATGGTTCACTTGATAGATGTTCTTTATTTAATTAAAAAATCCTACTGTAAATCCATTATTTCAAAGTATCAGAAGTGCTTTCTAGTTTCTTTGAGCAATATGCATGAGACTTGTATTTGAACTGAAGTATGCTATTGACTTAAAGGAGGAATGGGATCTGTAATTGCAGAGAGAACTTGCGAGAGAACAGGGTTAGATGGCTGCCTCCATCATAACTGGGAGGTTAACATTCCCATGGGACTATATTTTGACAGAGATAAAGTTGATAATATTATCAACTTTGGGTGAACTAAAATACTCTGGTTTTGGCAGGTGACTTGAAGGATTTTTCAAAAATGTCCAATTGTTTCTTTTGCAGTACATAATTGGCTGGTTAAATAAAGATTTTGAAAAATAGGTAAGGTATTAATTGGCTGAGCTTTGCATTGTGGAAGTTTGCAGTCATCGGTGTATCTGTAAGAACGAAATTATGAAGGAAACTGGCATTGCAAGTTCTCAATGGAGCTGATAGAATTTGTCCTAAGAGCTAGGCTTCCTTTATAATTTTGAGGAAGTATGTAGAATTTTTTGCACCCTAACACATTAGTATCTTCTCTTCATGATTTTTTGGTTTGCTTGTTTCCCTTTTAGGTAAGTCATAACTGCAGAGTGGACATTAAGGGCCACTGATATTTTTGTGGTAGTCTTTGTCTGGAGAACTCTTCTTGAAGTTTAGGAAAGCTGGGTGTCACAAACAAGGGAGAAACATGAAGAGTTAAGGCATGTAATACTGTGTAGGGGTGTAAAAGAGGTGGTCATGATAGAATATTGTGGTTGCAGAGCATGCTGGTCTTGGTTCTGGTTTGCCATGGTGAGAAAAAAGCAGCAAACAGAATGATGCTCCAGTCCACTTAGTGTCTAGATGCAATGCAGTTGAAAAAAATCCTCACGGTGGCATTAATTTGTTCATTTTGCTGATTCTTTTCTCCTTAAATAATACTTACACTGAAAATTGCCTTCTTCCATTTAGCATTATAGCCAAAGCATAATTGGTGGGCAGTGATGCTCTGATTTGCAATTATATCAGAGTGTACTTTCTGCAATAGAAGTCAAATTGATGATTGTTTTAGTGCTTGGAGGCACTTCTGATAATCCATAAACATATGTCAGTTTTGGCCCATTAAGTTCCCTCAAAACCCCAAAATTCCTATATATATGAAAATTTTCAAATCTTTTTTTCTGTGAACTGTCATCTCAGAGGAAAAAAAAACCCCTAAGTTTACAACCCCTACAAACAAATCCCATGGTTGTGTTAACATATGTGTTGATGTGTAGGGAAATATTTCTGAAATACTTATCATTTTTCACTAACATGAAACTATCTGCTTTCTGGTGCCACTGCAAGTAGGAGCCAAAAAGAAAACTTTCAGGAGGTACAGGACACTGTGTTACTCAATAGCTGTAGCAAAAGGGAGCCAACAGAAGAACCTGGGATTCAGGAATATAATGGTGTCCTTGGCTGTAGCACAGGCTGTCATATTAGAAATTCTTTTGTTCTCCAGGATTTTTTTAGAACTTTCTTCTTTTTTGTACTGGAGACCATGTACTCTATTCCCAGAAACCAGAGGGAGGCAACATTCCCTTCGGTAGTCAGAGTCTAAGTTGTTATTTGGAGCCTGTGGAAGTTTCAGCTGGGGTTTCCATTGGCAAGAGAAGCCTTAAGGCAAACATAAAAGACTGATCACTCCTAGTGTGTGCAAGAAAGGAAAAGATGAAAAGCCCTTGTAATGCATGTTCAAGAAAATATATGAATTGTATTTGAAAAACTTGACTTCTTTGTCTTATGAAATGACTTGTTTTCTAATTTTTGGAGTGGTTGAATTTTTTTGGAGGGAGAGAAACGATTTTTTTATTTGAAGAAAGATTATTGTAGCTTCTCACAAAAACAAAGAAGAAAAATTGTACTACAGCCTGCACTGCCTTATGAATATCAGGACATAGTCAAACATCCCTTTTCTTGTTTTCAAGAGAAAACATTGACTTTAACATGACAGAAGAAAACCCAATCAAAACTATTAATACCTTGTGAAAGACAAAAAGAAATCTTCTCATGTTGAATGTGCCATGATTTTAGTACAATGAAATATATTTCTGGATACTAAGGTTGGTACTGAGGCACATGAATATGTGTATAATTGACAACATACTGTTCACATGTACAGATAAATTCTTTAACTTGCAGTGCAGTCTGGAAGGCATAGTCAAATATTTCTAATGGCATTTATCTAAGAGGATTCAAATCTAAATTAGGTGGCATGTCCACAACTTGACTGAATTAAGTAGAAGGCAAAAATATAAATAGCATATCAGTAGTCTATTTCACAATGGGGCATAATGATGATATAAGATTGTCTCAACTGGTTCAGTGAAACAGATCACAGAATTCTGCAAGTCTTACTTTAAAAATGTATTCCAACTCTTTTGTTACTTTTGTGAGTATGGTTTTTTTTTTTTTTTTTTTTTGCTTGGCTTATTTTCCATTTTTGAGCCCTGATTTTTAACTTACTGCTTTTTCACTGTTTCATTCTGTAACACACTGATGTATTGCCACTGTAATACACATACCTGTCTATGCACTGTTGCTTGGTCTGAGACCCAGTTTGTAGTGAGCTGAGCTGTTTTAGTCTCATTCAATGTCACCAAACGGGGGCACTTGACCTGGTGGTCATAGCAGCCCAGTTGATCTGCTGTCACTGTGTGATACCATGCACCAGCAGAGAGAAATTGCTGTCATGCTGAGCCAGGGGTGTGTCCAGCATCCTGGAGGAGAGCTGTGTGCTCTCCCACAGGCTTCATGCCTTTTTTTTTGGCATCTGGAGGAGCTCTTTGCCCCCTCAGGACTTGGTGCCCGTAATAGGGGCTCTCTGGTGTGAGCCATGCTTTAAGGTTAAGTTGGAGCACTGTCTTGCTTGGTGTCTGTGTAGGACAGCATGTGAGGAGTGTTTTAAATCTGTGCTTTGTATTCTGAAGTAGCTCTCCATTTTCCTCTGAGCGGCATCACGTGGCTCATATGGCCTACTTACATTCCATCTCTGACAGTGCAATATCTTGTCCCCAGCCTTCTGCATTTCCGCATCTCCACACGAGCTAGTCTTTCTCTGTCCCCTTTTTTTTGCAGTCCTCAGAGGTAATTCCTTTCAAGTTGCAGGGCTGAACCTCCATATTTCTTTGGAGTGGGACAAATGACATTTCTGGATTAAGCATGTTCATCAGGTTTGTCACAACAGGGATGGTGGACAGCTACTTGTTATTCTGCAATTAAAACTGGATTATATGATATTTCTATATCAGATTAATTTGTACTGCTGATGAAAAATCATAGACATTTCCTTGTTTGCATTGCCAGCTTTTGAATAACCCAGAAATTTTTGCTGGTATGGAATTGAGATACTCAATGTTGACAGCACTTTCTATTCTCTCCTTCTAAATTTGAAGTAAAAATGCAAAGCCAACCAACTTAACAGAAATAATTACATGTTTCTATTTTGAGCTGCTTAGCTGTAGGAAAAAAGGGGAAAAGAATGGCAACAATGAAGAAAATTATTTACTTTAAAAGTACTTGTTTTACATAAATAAATAAGTAAAAAAGATACATTTGTAATCCTGATCTCTTACCTGAGAATCAGAATCTGTTCTAAAGCACTCCTGAAATATTCTCTAATGCCTTTCTTCACTGAAACAGAGTTCTCAACCTTAGTAAGGAATATGTTTGGGCCATAGAACAACTTACATTTTCCAAAGCGTTGAAAATACCAAATAAAAGTTATTTGGCAGATACAAGAATGGTGGCAGCAGCAATGCAATAGCCTTTGATGAAGATGGATAGGAAAACTTTGATTTCTCGTAGACCTCAAGCTACTTTAAATCAAATCATTACCAGAAAACATCTTGGCAATAAACTGTGGCTGCTCTTGCTGTAACAGATTATGGCAGTGAGACTGCTAGATTTCTTCTTCATTGTGGTTTTAACCTATTTTGGGTAGAGACTAAAGAAAGCTGGGAAAATTTTTGTCCCTCAGCCCACAAAATTGGGCTTGCCAAACAAGCAACAAAATTCAGCTTCTGCCTTCTCAGCATTTTGCTTCCTAGAGGGCTGCATAAACCAATTTGCTTTGCAAAAGAAACATGATGATGTATCATATTGATATGGTTTTTACCATGTTGCCCATAAAATCATTAGATTATCTCATATACTTCAGTACATTTAGCTTTGCGTACTCATACACAAATGCATTCATACCCATTTAAGTGAATTTGGTAGTTAATGAATTCTTTTAGTTTAAATTCAGTACAGCTGAGTTGTGATCACATTTCTCTATGAAATCCTATTTAATGACATTCCCAGGTAATTGCATTATGGCAGTTTGAGCATGACAGGAGACAGTACAAACATCCTCAGGTATGTCTCTCTCTCCCTGAGATTTGATTAAATTGTGAAATCACCCAAGGAGTCCTTGAAATTCAGAAGCTCAACTGCTAATAAAGATTTTAGTTGTGAAACCTTACCCTTGAGTATTTCTTTGGATACCTTTTGTCCCTTTAACTTTAGGGAAGCTGAACTCCTTTGGGCATGGCTAGATGGAGCCATCTCCTGGCCAGACAGCATCGAAAACTTGGTTGAACATGAATATGTCCTAACTCCTGCCTCGGTGATTAACTTTGCTGTAAATAAAATGAGTAAAAACTGTGAAGGAAGTGCTTCCTGCAGGCTGGCAGAGTTAGGTTCCAGTTTCGGTTTATAAACATAATATGCCAAAAATTAAAAACCAACCATGTGGATGCGTTCTATGATACTTGTGCATTGTACGAACAGCTGAAGAAGAGGATGAACCACTGAATGTGGCCCATTACTAGAGCAAAGACATGGTGGTAATTAACCATTTTTTGAACTACAAAAAATTTTGGGTCAATCATCCCTAAAATTCCGTTTTACTAGATTGGCATGAGATGGATGTTGTTAACAAATAACTTGATGTTTTTTCTTGTGCTGTGATAAACTCAGCCCTTTGGTGGCTGGATGTCTTCTGTTCCAAACAGAGCCCTGTCTTCTACCTCTGCTTGGGACTATGAAGGCATCAAATTATATCCACTTGCACAATGTGGATTAATCTCTTGAGTAGTTAAGTAAACCATTGCAGCTCAAAGCTTTTTTTTTTTCTTGATGCAAATATGTAATTGACATGAGAAAAACAAAATTTCTGTCTGTGAGGGCTTCCATACAAATCTAGTCATCAGTAAAATTCTTTGTTATTTGCATGCAATCTCTCTTTGTTATTTGCATGCAATCTCTGTGATAATACAGCTGAGTAAAAACGTTATTCTCCATGAGAGTCAATATCAGTACTGTAACAAGATGCTTGATATTTTCAGGCCAATTTCCTTTGATTTGTTTTATTATAGGATGCAGATACGTAAAACAAAGTATTGTGTACCTGTACAGGCTACTTTAACGTGCCTGAGAATGTTTTACTATGGAGTCTCTTCAACTGTGGGCAGATACACACATCGAAATTCTTGCAGCAGCCCAAACTAGAAGTCTGGTTTTACTTGTTGCAACATAGCTGAATTACAAGTTTAAGGCTTCTGTTTTATTGCATGGCAAGATGTGAAATGTGAGTTATTTGGTGTTGTCAAGAGCTCTGGATGAACATAATTTTTTTTGTGTGGAAATAAGACATCTGATCTTTATAGCCGTATTACACCTGGAAGCTGTTTTATCAACATCTGAAATTTTTCCTTTTACTTTAACATTGGAAAGAAGTGACTGGTGCTTATGGCAGTAGGACTCAAAAAAGCTGCCTTCAGCTGACTTCTCTTTTATCCACCTTTTTTTTGGGGGGGGGAGTATGATCAATTCAACTTAAGTCCCTGTACTCTGGTTTCCTTCCGCAAAATGGAGACTATAATATTTGCCTACCCACCAGGGGCACCTGTTAATGCAGGTGCTACTCTTTCTTTACTGAGGCTAAAGATTTTATATAAGTATTGAGATGTTTTAAAGTTCTTACAAAACCAGATTTCTGAGGATATGAACACATTGCATACTTTGGAACAATATTTAAACCTCTGGTACAGCATCATTATTTGGAGCAGGTGGGAAGTCATTTCATTCAAGCTGTCTTCACTGACCTCTATCTTAAATGATAGTATATCAGAAGTTGAACCAGTTTGTGTTCATTCAGTAACTATTATGAATGGCTAGCAGTCATTGTCTAAAATTTGCATACTCCAGCCATTGCTTCCAAGAGCAAACTAATTTATATAATTTGTTCAAATTCAACAAAGTATTTTGCTAGGAATTTTTGGGTAAAAAATGGGTAAAAATTCAGAAGTTTTAAGACATTTAACTTCTTTTTTTCTAGGAAAATTACTTTTAAAAACATCTTTGCACCTATAGCTTTTAAGTCTGATTTAATTTTAACTGTATTGTTTTTCAGGGGGATCAGATATTGAATACCTAGACTTTTACAAGCCAGTGGTGTGGTTCTGGATCCTTGTCGGGCTTGCTTACTTTGCAGCTGTCCTCAGCATGATTGGAGACTGGCTAAGGGTCATATCAAAAAAGACAAAGGAAGAGGTAAGAATATTTTGAAAGGTGAAGAAACACTCCTTTTTAAAAACTTTGAATAGAAGCCAGGTGAGCTTATGGCTGCTTTTGCTCTTAGGGTGCATGGGTCAAAGCCTTTTCTGTATGAGCTATAATGCTGCAGCTCAAACTGCAGGAAACTACATAGCAGCCCATTCAAACATAGTGTTTTATTTTCACATGTCTGCATAGCAAATTAGATTAAATGTATTATTAAATTAAGTGTATATGAACAGTTGCACTTGATTTATGGGGGAAAAAATCTTAAACTACTGTTCTAGGCAGTAGAAGGTAGGCCTTAATTTTTAAGGCAAAAATAATTCTGCTTCATTTCTATAAGGGATGTAGGTATGTAAAGAAAGTACTTATGTAGTTATATTTGAGATACTATGTTTCATAGTGGTAAGAAAATAAATTTTTCATATCATGCAAGATATTGGAATGAATTATTTAAATATCCCTGGGTGTGTATTACCATATCTTCCACAGAATTACTTGGTGTTTGTAGTCAGGTATATTGCTTTCAATTGAAATATGTTTCACTTGTAAATGTGTATTTGTTATTCCAATGTTGCAACAGTATTTTACCTTAAATTTTGCCATTTAAGAAAATGTCCTGGTTTTGAAAATGTTAGAGGGTAAATAAAATTTCCTTCAGTTGTAGTGTGCATAGTTCAGGTTTTACTGGGAGTCGGAGAAATTAATTTTGTTTGAAGCAACATATTATTTCCCTCTAATTTAGCTTGAGTTCCTTTGCACGCATCAGTTGATTTATGATACTCAAACATAAAAGCTCTAATTTGTTTTTGATGGAATGAATATGTTGGCTACTGTGCAGTGGCCTGCTACTTATATTGTTTTAAATTGTTTTCCTAGCTGTAGGGCATGGCATCGATGCCTAGATGTATTCCTGGCAATCCTTGAGTTCCCAAAGCCTTTGCTCTGAAGGGTAGCTTACCCCTGTGTGCTTTCACTGACTGCAGCCCCTCAGGGTGCCTGCCACCTCCTGAGCAGGAGCAGGGGCACTGCTGGCAGCAGGCAGGAGGGTGGGAGCTGGGCTCCTGGGCAGGATTAAACCCGCTTTGTGAGGAATGTGGGGTAGGAAGCCCTTTTCCATTGCCCTTGCTGGATCATGGCTCTGTGGTTAGAGACAGCTCTGTGACAGGTCTTCTGCAAGTACACTTTCAGCAGGCAAGCCATAACCACTTAGCCCTGAAGCAGAGGGCAATATTTGTTGGAACAGTTTCAGTTTAAGAGTGTCATCTTTTGCCACATGCTGTAAATTTGAAAGGGTATTTATGACCTCCCTTCCACAACAAGCTTTACTAGTGCCCTCCACACACAGGGAGCAGCAGGTACCATTGGAGTGCTCCCATTTGCAGGTTCAGCAGCTTGCATGATTGCAATTCTGTTTTCTAGAAAAGCCCTGAGGGTGCCTTTAACAGGCAGCCTTACACAGCTTACACCAGCTGCAGGGAAACCACTGCATCAATTCAAGTGCCAGCAACCTGCATGGCTGTGTTGGGTTATTTTGAACTTCAGAATTAGGTTGGGGTCTCCCATTTTTCCCTCTGCAATAGGAAGAAGCAGGAGAACACTGGTGTGGGCTCCCCAGGGAAGTGGTCACAGCACCAAGCCTGCCAGAATTCAAGAAGCATTTGGACAATGCTCTCAGGCACATGCTGGAATTTTTGTGCGGGACCAAGAGCTGGACTTCAGCGATCCTTGCGGGTCCCTTCCAGCTCAGGATATTCTATGATTCTAAGCATGGTGTTTCCTCTGGGGAGTCTCCTGCTGTCTAACTGTTCTCAACCTGGGGCATTTCCTAAACTGTCTTTAGTTTCCCTGGGTTACTTGTGTCTGGATGTTTTGGAAAAAAATATGATGTGACTGAGGGGCTATGACTTCAGACTATGCAAAAAATGTTCTCAGGCTTCTTTTTGCTGTATTTTCTCAGACACTGTTGACACATTTTAGTTCTTCACACTATTTCCTAGAATTAATTTGATATTTAACCTCAGTTTTCTCATATTCATTTCTGTTATCCAGACAGCATCTTATCCAGAGATCTTAGTATGTTGACTATATAACACACTGAGGTTTCAGTCTTATAATGATGATAATATATTAAGAATATTTGAAATTTGTAGTATCTTGTGTATATTAGTCTACCTTGAAATAGATCTATTTCAACGTAGACTAACTTTGGAAAATATTTAAAGACACATGAATTGAAGAAACTTAAGAATACCTCTAACACATCAAAAGCATTCCTATTTTTATCAGGGAAAACTGTTTTCCAGGTTATGCAGTGCAGAGCTTCTTTTTCCCAGGCACTGGGAATGTGTAACTTAGTGTATCTTTTCATTCTTTCTCACCTTTATAGCCTAAACAAGCATATTCATTTTGTCTACAGCAAGGAAAACATCATTCTTCAGATATACCCAAATTGTCTTGGCTGAAGCAAATATTGGGAATACTGCTGAATACAAGTCTCATGTGTATTAGGTTAGATTAAAGACAGACATAACATTATTGGTGCAGTTTGTTCAGTTAATAATAACTCTGATGGTCAGAAATCTTCCTCTTTATTTTTTAACCCATTGCTCAGGCATGTGTGTGAATTCATAAGAGAAATAAAAATGCTTTAGCAGTTTAAAATTCTATAGTTTTAACAATGGCAGAGACCAGTTTGAGAATTGAATTATGACATACCTTGTGTGTTTGTTAGAAATTTTTTGTTTTATTTTCTCTCTTCCATCCTAATGAAACTTTGTAGGAAGAAAGTAATACAAATATATTGCATTTTGTTACAATATTGGCTATAAGCATCTTAAAAATATTCACTTTTTACAGGTCTCATTTTATGATAAAAACTGCTGCTCTTAGCTCATTCTTGTTATCTGCCTGGGGAAATCTGAGTGAAGATGATTAAAGAGTTTAGTGGAAATGTAGTTATCAAGTCTCTTCTGTGCCAGAAGCCAGATGAGACTGGATTTCTTGTCTTTTTTTCCAGTTAAACCTAAATTTACAGTGGACTGTTCCAGCTTCTATGGATGCAGATTATAGCAGAGGAACCTCTCTGCAGTTCCAATATACATCAGTGCAATGCAAAACCCTAGTTCCAAGTATGGGGTTTATTTTTTTAACTGTCTTAGGGAAGTGTTCTGTCAGTCCTGGAGGAAATAGCCTCTTATACCTAAAGGTAGCCTTTGAAGTTGGAAGCAATGTTATATATTAAAACCTACTGAGATACAGAATCCATGATAAAATCTACAGAACTGTGATTAATAGCACCCTGAATACTGAAGCAGTTTCATGTATTTCCTAGGAAATAGGATGATGAAAACCTTCTTTGCTGAAAATTATGGGGATTGTTATGGGAATCAACACATAAATATAAAGAAGATTTTGTATAGGACTTGTATCCTACTTTCCATGAAAAAACAGTAGTCTACCACATTTTAAATACAGGAGGGAGTAGATCATTCAGTAGTGATCAATTGTGCTGGTTTCAGCAGTCTAAGATCAAGCAGCAAAGTGTAAAGAATGTTACTCGAGTCCAGAATGGAGTCAGAGAGGTTGCAAGTGTTGAAAAGCCCTTCTTTACTTCCCCCCAACAACCAAAACTATGTATCATCAGAAGTAGATTTCTTTTGACAGGCAGCCATAGTCTCTTTTTTTGCCTTTTCCTATAGTCCAAGGTAAAAACTGTCAATAAACATCAGCATATTTAGGGTATGAAGGGGAGTCCTTCTTATTCCAGGGAGGAAGCATGCTGAAAATGAATATTACCTAAAATCTATAGTTCTATTCATATATATTTTTAATGCAGTTGTATTTTTTTCTTAGTAGCAGTTTACATAAGACTTTGAGGCGATAATGCGTTTCACTGTTTCAACAAAATAAAACATGTATTTTTTTCAATATTCTACCAGCAAAGTTTGCCATATCCAAGTAGATCTGAGACAAAAACAATCTGATCAGATATGCACTGATGCACAAAACTTCTGTATTTTGATATTAAAATCCAGATAACCAGTATGTCAGTCAGTTGCTCAGGTGGCTTTTGTCTCCTGAAACACTCTGGAGAATTTTGAATGCATCAAATGGAGAGGGAAGTGAAAGACAAGTAGAGACAGAAGTGGGAGTTTTAGAAGGATAGATCTGGAAGCAGTTCATACAGTAAGATAGATGAAGTGTCAGAAAGTCACTGGAACATGCTGTGTGCTATAATCTTAAGTAGGCGATCTGTCTCTGAAGTTCAGCTTCAGCTGTACTAGCTTGGCTTAAACTCCCTCCTCTTCATTATTCTCTACACTCTGATTACTCAGAGCACTTTTAAAGTCTTCTGATTTTAGTCTCTTTGAAAGGTAAATTTTCAGCAAGATTTTTTTCTTGTTGTATTTTTTTCTTTTTCTTCTGTATGCAGCAGCTTCTGAATTCCAGCATTTTCAGCAAAAATGCCTACCTAACCAACAACCTTAGGCAAGATTGTTGGGCTATAGGTCCTGTTCTCTTCACTGTATACCATGAGTCCAGGTGACTGACTTATGTTAGACATTAGCTCAGTTTGGACAACTGATTTTTTTTCATGCTGCATGTCTGTCTTTTGAATTGAACAACATGGATCCAGATTTACGGACCAAGCCTAACGTTTCATGCGAAATAACATTCACTTCTTGTGGAAATTCAAGAGGCAGTTGCTATAGTTGATATTTATAAACAAATTCAACAAATTTGACTCATCTGAGTCATCATTCAGTTTAATCTTCTTGGCACCAGTGACAGAGCTGTCACTCAAGTCTGTCAAAACAGAATTAGACTTGTCATGGTGATGCCATGGAGATTATTGCACTCCCCATATTATTTGTTGCCTTTTTATTAGCTTCAGGCTAAAGGTGCTCACCCAGCATAAGGGTCCCAGCATAAAGAGAACTTAAGCCCATTTCTCATATCCCCGGAAAAGGGACCCTAGATGTAGGCTGTATGTGTGAAAAGATGGAAAAATTAGTGGACTCAAGTGAGAAACAGTTTTGAAGGGTTTTGGTGCTCCAGGCAAACAGATTGTCCTTGGAGGCTGTGTAGTGAGGGTGTATGACCAAAGAGGAGGAAGAAGTTGTTCAGTTGGTAAATGAACTTTTGACCTGGCTCTCCCTGTTTCAAGAAACAAAATTCATTCACTTAGAAATGAAGATGGTAGACAATAGCTCTTCAGTCTGGTGATCAGAGACTGTTTACAGAGATGTGAGTCATTTGCTGGTCCATTTTGCATTGCTCCAAGTGAGATGGGTCAGCTTCTGTTGAAGAAAACAACCGTTTGGGCTTTTGCTTTTCTTACATCCACTCCAACCAACCCCCCCAACTCCTGGCAAAAGAAAACAGATAAGCAATCCAAAACATAAAAGAAAAACAAGCAAACAAAAAACCAAAAAAAACCCCCCAAAAGACAAGAAAACGTCAACCAAGCAAAACCCAAAAAACCAAACCCAGCTGCAGCAGTTTAAAGAATTTTAGATCCACAAGTTCACTGGATTGGTCAGGCTGGTGTGATGGATGTCTCTTCCTAGAAAGCACTGAATTGCAAATATTTGTGGGACACAAGTATAATGTGAAAGCCATGGCATGCAAAGTAATTTTGCAATGCAATGATTAATACGGGTAACAATTCTAAGATGTGCTAGCAGGGGATCATTGAGTTTCTGTAGGAAAGTGGTGCTACTGCTGCAGGTGTTGTTAAAAGGTATGTTACCAGAAAACAGTCTCTAGATTTGTGGTCTAAACTTCAGAAAGAGTGCAGAGAGCTACAAAAATGACAAGGGAAAAATCTGAAGAGAAGTCTGTCTAGCGTTAAGAGGGGTTTTTTTTCCTGTACATCCAAGATGTGCAGAAAAGTCTATTTGAGAAGGAACAGTCACATTCAGAAGGTGATTGTTTTCTATAATTTCTATGAGATTGGGAGAAATACAAAATCCTTCTACAGTCAAAGCAACCTCATGTCTCCAGTCAAATTTGACTAGCAACAGGACAAAAAACCATCCAAAACAATCCCAAAATATAAGGTGAGAGTACAGTCTCTCTATAACAGCCCTGAGTCTCAGGGACGTATAAAGAGTAGTATTGGTGTAAGGAGGAGATGGAAATGACTGGCCTGGTTCTGAATGCACCTTGATCTCTTCCTTTCTATGAGTTTAACTTATGCTGGTGATGTTCTTGAGTCTGCCCTAGCAACAGTCTGTAATACTGAGTTTCTATATTGATTAGTTTTTTAAAAGTCTGCTGTGGTAATATGTGCAATAGTGAATAGGAAAGAACATCTTGTTCTGAGAATTCCAGGAAAACTAGACAGCTGATGGCTTTTGACACTTTTTTTGAGATCTTTCCTCGTAGTTTTGTGTACTTTGTACATGTGATGCTTACTTTACTTCAGATTCAGCACTCACACAGATAACATTGACACAGTTTTGCTGTGGTTATATTTATATTTGTATAATGCCTCTTAGCTGGGCATACCAGGCATTTAGAGACTGCTGTTTTATTATTGCATATTGAGTACCAGGTCCTGCTGGGGTGCTGATTACAAGGCATGTGCTGCCAAGTACACTTCCATGAGGAGCAGCATGGCCCAGGGCACGGGGACACTGTCAGTGTCTCTCATGCCAGGCACTGTGCCTGGCCTTGCTCTCCCACAGTGCTCAGAGAAGGAGAAAATTACTCCAGTGAAGGCTGCATGCAGCAAGGGAGTGATGGCAAGAGCTATTGAATTTGCAGAAATAAAACTAGGGCAAGAGACTTATACTTCATAATAAGAGAAATTGTTTAAAGAGAGATCATTTATAACAATGTCATTTCTTGGAGTTAATTACCCATGAAGATTCCCAGAATGTATGTTGTGATGGTCTACATTGAGAAACCTTAATTTTGGAGGTAAGATGTAATTGATCCTTTGTGACAGCAGTAAATAAATCTGTGGTTTACTTTATTGTGGGCTGAAAAGATTCCAGATTAAATATCACTGACATCTTCATGATTAACATTCCTGAAAACTTTACTTTTTTTTTTGTTTGTTTTTTTTTGTTTTTTTAGGATAATCTCAGTACTTGAATATTGTTAGGAAAAGACTCCAGAACATGTTACTAATGCTGAGTGTATGAATCTGATAAGTGTCTTGAGGATGAGTCCCCAGACAAAGCCAGTTCAGCAGAATGCCCTTGCAAGTAGGTGTGTCGACATTGAGGAAAATGCTTTGCAATTGCAGATAAAGGGGACTGAAGAAGCTATGGAATACTTCCTTTCACAAGGGATTGGTGCAGTTGTAATATTAGTGATGAACAGCCAAAGTGGAGCTATTTCACATAAATATCACTCCAGATACTGACATTAGAAAGTTAAGAAATAAACAGCTCTTGCTGGGCCTTGACCATGTAGTTACTATAATCATTCCTTGCTCATTACCAAGTAAAAATTATAATTCCTTTTTTACGTTTGTTCTTTTTTAGCATATCTTTATACGATAAAAAACGTCCAATAAGTTATGAAACAGTTGTTGTCTCTTTCCTCTGGGAGAAGGTTGAGGCAGTCTTTCAACAGCCTGTGGCTTGGGTTTCATTATGTTTCTAGTATAGTCCTGAAAATGTTTGCTATTCCTGGCTGCAGCCAAGTGGTTGGCTTTATAGCACAGGCAGAGGATACACACTGTTCTCCTGAATCACCTTAGGCTCAACTGATAGAGATTTGTGCAAACCTAAGTAGTTTCTTGTGGCTAATACAGGTGCATGTCATTCACTCTCACCAGGATGAAAGAGGGGTTGGATGGCTCTCTGAGGCAGCTGAAACAACTGAATAGAAATTATTTTTAAAGGGAAAATGTCAACATCTTCTTTTTTTAATCTTTATCTTTGGAAGTTAACAACAAAGCAGAGTGTGAGAGGGAGAGATAATCAGGCCCATAACTTGTCTACACTACTGAGACATACACACATGCAGCTCTATGCAAAGAGGTATCTGATGGGCAATATTCAATAATAGTTCTGAGGAAATACCTAACACAGCAGTCTTCATATTTATGGAAAAACATAAGGTAAAACAAAATAACTGTGTTCACTGTTAGTATATCTGCTTCTGTTTCGTAGGCATGCTTTTTAAATAATATTTTTAGGCTGATTTTATTTTGTTGAATAAAACCATGATAGAGGAAAAGGCCATTTCTCGCATCTGCCATCTGTCACATCTCCACAAAAGATATTCCCACAGCTGCCACCATAGGAGTTCCTCCACAAATAAAATAATCAAAATTTGTGGGCTCTCTGCATTCCCATTGGAGAATGTGGTTTATTTCATCCAAGGCATCAGATGTGTTCATGGAAGTTATGTGGGTGAAACCAAACAATCTTTGCTCACCAGAATGAACTTGCGAGCATTGCTTATTACAGGACTGAATAATCCAGTTTCCATCAGGAAAGCATTGTTCCCAAAACATTTCTGACCACCATGGCAACAAAACCACAACCTTTCCCCAGAAGATGACAATTTCACAAAAGACACCCTTTTCCCCCTGATATTTGTCTGAAAAACAGAGGGATGGGTATAACAGGGAAGTGGAACCAAAATAGGCATCACTTACCGCTTCACGTGCTTCATATGTGCCATTCACTTTGAAATTAAAGTCTGGTACCTTAAAGACCTGGTGAAGAAGAGTTCCCTGCTACAGAACTGAGGTCCTGACAGGATCAAGTAGAAGATGGTGGTTAAACACCTGAGAAAGCTCAGCATAGGTATCTCATTTAGTGATTGTGGTATTTCTTGCATTTTCTGGCTGTTTACATTTAAGGACAAGTAGAACGCACTCTTCTCTAAACACCTGTCCACAGCTATTTTGTGTATGTACTAATAACACTATGAAAGTAGAAATACTGAAAGCCAGATCACTGGGTTGGGAATTTTAGGTGGACTATAAATGAGATTCCCTTAATATGCAGCAAATGCATGGGTTTCACTAAAAGTTTTTGTGAAACTTATCTTTTTCTCTTCTGCATTCTGGTCTTCTCTAACCTATAGCCAGCTGAGGTAGTGAATAGAAATTTGTGTCCAGTAGCAACTTGGGTGGGAAAAGGTGCCATATGATTGCCCAGGAAAGTGAGATGGCAGGTAGGAAGCCCCCCCTATGCACTCAGGGATAAACCCACCCAGCAGCTGTGTTGTTAAACTCATCACCCAGGTACTCTCTGTACCTACATTTTTTTAAAAAGGGACTTCAATTTCTGTGAATGCTGGGTGAGTTTCCTGAGAACTAAGACAAAATGTTATGTTCTGTACTCTGCTGCCTGCATAATTTGACATGTAACGCACTTTCTAGTTTTGTCTGAGTAGCACATCATAGAGAGGTTAATTGGATGTGTTATTTTTAAGTAGCAGGATAAAGTACACTGGAGAGGAAAAATGAAGCTATGAAAACTCAGAGAATGCAGTAGGGATAAATGTTTGACATTATATACTGGGGAACATCTAGACCATTAAGAATATCTGTAAGGAAGGGCACATTTTTTCACCTAAAATGTAGTAAAATGGATACCTCCAGCTCATCTACTTGTTTTTTAAATTCAATTTTTTGGCTTGCACAACCATGCTCATCATAAAATGTATGAGCCCTGTATGCCAATGGGAAACAACATAAAGCACAGCTATGACAGAAAAAGCTGCACACATTATTTAGAAATATATGTTTTCATTTTCCTGCATGACATATATATAACACTATTTTTTTTTTCTTATTTGCTACTCAGTGGTTTGTCTCCTCCTGAGTATATCATAACTTTTATGTCATATATCGGAGCTCCATCCAAGCAGGATAGATTTCTTCCTACTCTGTAAATACAAGTAGATTAACTGATTATACTGTAATGTTAGGATTTTTCAAGAATCTCCCTGAGACAGAGGAGCAAAACTAAAGCAAAGTTAAGTTAGGCAAGTGCATTTGTCTTGGTTTATTTAAGGATGTCCTTAATTATGCTTTTGTTTGTTTGTTTTCCTGCCAGAGCACGGATGTGGCTTAATACAGATGACTTGTGTATTGCTACATGGCTTGTGCTTTCCAGACTCTTAATAGGAAGAGTGGTCTTCCTGAATGGAGGGAAGTTTTGCTCATATAAGTATTTGGATAATTTTGTGAGTGTCCAGAAAGATTCTCAAACTCTTGACAAGTATAAGGAATTAGAGTAAAGGTAGTGGAGAATGAAGCAGGTGCTTCAGTACGTTCAAATGCTTTTTTAGTTTTAACAGTATCATCCCCTTGGACATACTTACATGCTGGCTTATGCTGCTGGCCTTTAGCTGAGTGTGGAGCCCAGCTAGACAGAAAGCTAAAACACAGTGGCAATGAAACTGGATAGGAACTTTTGGTCCTGCTAGAGATATTGACTGAGAGCCAGTTGTAGGACATTATTCATTTAGATGGATTTTGGCAGGAGTAGGAGAAGCAATGATGGCTTAAAGTCCATGGGTTTTTTTCCTAGTTCTGTTAAATTTAGTATATCTGTCTTGAAGTTATACTGGTGGTGGTGTATGTGTGCAGCCTGGGAACTGTTTGGTCATTCAGGAATTTCATGCAGCGTTTTATTGATGTCTGTTTTTCACTACACAAACTCCCCAAAAAACCCAAAAGTGGCTTTAACAAGAATGAGTAGAATACTCTTCACAAATAGTTCAGAGGCAATTTCTCATTATATCCTACTAGAGCAAATGTGAGATTTCCACCACAGGTAGGCACACATATATTGGCATAGACATTTGGAGGTGCTACTGGAGATGACCCGTGGTATTTGAGACATCCCCATAGGGCTGTTGGATATGGTGCTGATCATATGGAATATCCTGGCAGTGGTAGCTGGAGGCCAGGGAACCTGTGCTGGGCAAGGAATTGTGCCAATGCTGTTCATTTGTTAGAAAAGTTGTGGGTGTTGTTTTTGGGGTGGTTTTTCTGGGGGTTGAGGTTTTGGGGTTTTGGGTTTTTTGGGTGTTTTTTTATTTTTTGGTTTGGTTTTGTGGGGAAGTGTTCTGTGTGGAATATTTACTTGTGTTACTATATACCAAAATTCTTGAGAACTTGTTATTGAGACTTGTCTTCCCTAGAATCATGAGGCAGTAGGGTGCTGCTTCCTGCTTCTTAAATACATAATAAAGTTACTAGCTGTTGATGTTCAGTGTAGCTAGGTTGATACTCCTTGTGAAATATGTCTAACACCTTGCAGTCTAATTTGGATTTTGATGTGGAGGAAGTCAATTCAGGAGCTGGGATAGGGACCATGTCCCCATTACTAGTGGCATTTCTCTTCCCTGAAGGTTGAAGTGAGAAGCATCACCAGATTAGTGCTGCTTGTTGTATGGCTGAGTCAGGTGCTATCACTGTGACATGTTTTTCATATTGCTTCTGAAATATTTTGTGACATTTGGCCTTCTGTTAAGTATGTAGTTGTCAATAATTTCTGTGACTAAGAGGCCTTGTCCTCATGTCACACTGCCCCCAACTATGACAGCTGTAGAATCTACAGAGCTGTGTTGTAATGAGGCAACAGAGCTGGAGAAAAGTAAATAGTTGTCACAGTAGGTAGGTATGCAAAGAATTTCATTTTCTTGAGCAGCACAGGCAAGTGGCATTTCAGAGGCTTTGCATAAGACATTTTTTTGTTGTCAGAACCTAGATGAAGAGGAGCTGTAATGCAGTGTGATAAAGTGTCATAACCTAAGGACAGAAAGAACCTGAACATACATAGATATGTCCCTATGGATCAAGGAGGGATCAAATTATATAAGCAAATTACTAATGTACGCTGGTAGTTAAAACTGCACGTTTCTTTTCTTATAACCTGTTGTGTTTGAGTCTGGAAGTGCCATGGAACTAAGAGCTTTATTTAGAAGAGGTAACATTTTTGAATGTGTTTCAGTTCACATGAAAAGTAGGGGCTGAGAGCAGTGATTTGGGGCATGTATAGTACAAAGAGCACTGAACTCTTGGTTTCTAATGTGTGCCAATTCCCTCTGTTTTCCTACTAACGCATGTTGATGCTACTTAGTCATAGTATTACTAACAGCATGTTGTAATTTGTATTTTTTCCTACTGTTTTAATATAAACCAACATCACAACTTTGGTGTATGGGCAGGTAGAATTGTGTCCACTGTGCTGATGTTCCACACCACCTTAATTAGAGTGAGCTTATCTCCAAAGGCACATTTATTGATGCTCATCAGCTGGCTACACAAACTTGCTTTCCCAAAGAAATCTGATTAGAATTCAGTCATCAGATACCCCAAGCTACAATTTCAAGATTCTCCTGAATAACTTGCATGCCCAAGAGCAGCTTGCCCTGTGTGAGACAGGACCATCACCAGGAACATTTTGAGCCTGTCCTAGAGGTTACAGAGACTTGCTTTCTTCAGAAGCAAGTCCAGTTGATTTTCTTTCCTGGATAACATGAAATCACGTGGGAACTGGGAAAAAAAAAAAAAATTGAAAGATTACAGGGAGACAGTTCAATTGTGCTGAGACACAATTTGAAAGCCTGATAGCATCTCTTGTATGTGACCATATGCAATGCCAGAGGTGTGCCTGAGCAAAACACCTGGTCTGTTAAATGCTTACACAGCTGGTGAGGGGTACATATAAATATATGCAGTAAAATAGAAACCTGTGTGCTGGCTCTTTACTCCCCCAGACAGAACCATTCTCCAGAACCTGAGCAGCCTGTCTTTAGTAAAGCATAGGAAAAAGAGAAAATTGCTCCAGGGTTGCACTGATACTATTTATCATATTTTTATTACTTGTTTACTACAAGTAAAAATATTGGAGCAGCTGAGATGCTTCAGCATTGCAGATTTCATTATGTTCAGATCTGAAGTGCAGTGTGTCTGATCCTAGCTGCACAAATTAAATACTAATAATCATTCAGCTAGGTGAGTCTTCTGTGTATTGCAGATAATTACCCTTGTTTTAGAAAATACATATTTGTCCACATTTATCATCTTCACTGAAGTGGAGATGAATGTAATAAAATGACCTATGAGTAAAGGGATCTTTTTATTTTGTTTCTGGAGGGGGAAACTTTTCCTGAAACCCTGTCACTCCTGGATGAGCTGATTAATTTTAACCTTCATTATATTCCTGTTTTCCAGTGCACTGCAAAGCATGAATAAGCTCGTGGCTTTTTCTCTGATGGTTTGCTCCCTATATTTTTCTGTGTAAACTCTTTTTTCATTTCTGTGCTTACCAAGTCAGAGTTTTCTTGCCAGTGATTTAAATTCTGGACTGAGCAGTACCAATTAGACTAATTTATTTATGTGGGTTAAATTCTCCTAAAGTGCTTCACTTTGGAGTTATGTTTATGAGTGGTTTATCTTCCCTGTGCTGTACCTTCCCACTATTAAGCTGACTAGGGAGCAGAGATTTAAGGAGAAATAATCAGTTTCCTTTGCAGTTGTAATGAGATATCATCATCAAAGGGTGCCTCTTTTAGTTACTGATGTAACTTAGTGTAACAGTGGTTTGACTGAAATACAAGTGCAAAAATATAAACAGTAAATAAATGACAGGCCATAGTTTACTTCAGAGTAGATCTGCTCAGTCTACCTTATGCCATATCTGAGGAAAAATAAGAATGTTTTGGGCTTGAGGGTGGGAAGCAGATATGCCACTGAGGTGACTTTTAACTGTTGCTATGTTGGTGCTATGTTTGAGCGAGTGCAGAAAAGAGAAAGCAAACACCTGATGGTCCCTTTAAAAAGGCTTTTCTGTCTAAATTTAGAAAATTCTTTGCCAAATCTCCCAAGGATCTTTCCAGAGACAGTGAAAGTGCTCATAAATAACCCTCACCCTAGTAACAATACATAACACAGCCTGGATTGCTGGGATTTCAGCATCCCCTGACCAGCTGGGTATTGTGCAGCTGTCAAGCCTCTGCAGCTTTCCTGTATTGCTGGCTGTCTATGATAACAATTAAAAAAAAAAAAAGCAGCAGAAAATATTTTTATTTGTGTTTTTGGAGTTGTTGTTAGCTCTTACTAGTGCAGTGTTTCTTCTTTAGTTGCTGTCAATAAAAGACTGAGTCTTTGGCATGAGAAATTTGTGCCGGCGGCAGCTCTTTGGCAGCCCTGCACTCTCACCAGGCTCCTGAAGGTAAACAGTGTCTGAAGTCCTTGGTTCCATAATGCCTCTGTTTTATTCCTGATTTTTGCTGCAGGTTGGGGAGTTCAGAGCCCACGCTGCAGAGTGGACAGCCAATGTCACCGCTGAGTTCAAGGAGACCCGAAGGCGCCTGAGTGTGGAGATCTACGACAAATTCCAGCGGGCCACCTCCATCAAAAGGAAGCTCTCTGCAGAACTCGCTGTCAACCACAACCAAGACCTGACCCCCTGCAAGAGAACACTGTCAGTGAACCACCTGACCAGCGAGAAGGACCTCTTGCCAGCTCTGACAAAGACGGACAGCATTTACATGAACGGCTTGACGCCGCACTGTGCAGCAGAAGAGATAGCCGTGATCGAGAACATTAAGTAGCCATGACTTTGGATCCCATTCCTTGGGAAGCTCTTGGCTTAGACTAGCCATCCACCTTTTTTTCCTCCACCCTGTCGATGACCAGTGCTAGCAGCATTTTATATGTGTGCATGAGTTCCACAGAAAAACTACAGTCCCGAGTTACCATCGCATCTCTTCAGAGACACAAAGACGAATGGCACTGCTGGTTCCGAAAGATGCTGGAACAAGCAATGTTTTCTGCCTTTATCTGCCCAGACTGTTTTTCACTTCTAATGTGCCATACGGCCTCACGAATGAATCTCACTTGTTTATGGTAACAATGTAGCTTTGAGGGATCAGTCCTTAAAATTTCAGGGTCTACCTTACTGAGCCTAGGAATGGACCATTTCTGGACTACAACACATTTGTAAATGGCAAGAAATACTTATGCAGCCTTTTACCTAAGAAATTTTGGTCAGTGCCTTATCTTTTGAAGAACCAGAACCTCTACAGTTCCTGTACAACTTTTGTTTGTTTGGGTTTTTGCATGAGAAATGTGTTTCATTTAAGCTTTCGTTCTTCTTGAGATGATGGTGTTTCAAAGGTGTCTGTTGTGAAGATACCAACCAGCACGAATGAATGCCAAAACTCAACAATCATCAATTGATGTTCTTAGCTCCAAATTTAAAGGCACTGCAGTTTCAAAAGTTGCAAACCTGTCCCCCAAAAGCATTTTGTTTTACTCAGGTCCAGCTGATACTTGTTCATGCTGACTTGTAGGATTTGCAGACCCTTTTCAGGTCTTAGTTTTCCAAGCAGTGTTCAGCAGTTGTTTTTCTCTGCATCAGATGTACCAAAAAAATCTGCAGCTTATCTATCACAAAATCATTTGGTAGATGACAAGAGCAAATAAAAATTACTGTTTTGATGAAAGGCAGGGGGAGGCTTTTAATTGCTGTGTTCTAATAATCACATCCAAAAAACAATGCAGAAGAATACAGCTATTTTTAATAAGCATAAACCTTCTGCCAGATATTTGGTATGAAAAGGAATCTTAATTTCCTTTTTAAGTCAAGTTACTCCAGAGGCTACATGTTATTTTACCCAGGAACCCTGGTGGAGTGCTTTCCTGAATGTCACGTGAGCTGCTTGTGCCAGAGCTGTGGCTAACGTGGGAATGCAATTGAAACTGGTATCACTGTGACTTTCTACATTTCAAATAGAGATGGCTCTGAATATCAGAGCAGACATGAAGAAGAGCTGATAAATAGCACAATCTGAATACCGATGATTGTTCAGACAGGATAGGCTGACAAGAAGCAGATCTAAACCAGACTATGGGGTTTTCTTTATTGGTTTTAAGAAAACACATTAATTTTGTACCTTCTGTTTTGCTTATAGGTGTACATGAGATTCAGAAGAAATGCAGGATGGAATGGATAATTTTGCATTTTTTTCCTTATGTTAGTCCATTGTAACCTGGCTGTACAGAAAATGAATAGAACAGGCCTTAAAGAAAAATTTAGGCTCTGTAAATTAAAAAAGAATGGGACTTTGCTGATTGGGCATGATTCAAGTGGCAAATCTTACAGCATCTCTGACCATTAGATAACATGCAAGATATGAATGTTCATGTTTTTGGATGCTTAGCTTGTTTTCTAATAAATATAAGTTAATATGTAAATTCAGTGTAAATATCAGTCAATTAACATTTACAGAGAGTACGCTTTTAAAACTAAGAAAGTTCCATGACACAGCACCGAGCAATGCTCTTATAACAAAGACCCTTGTCTCCCCAGCACAGTGTTCTGAATGTCCACATGGCAAGGGTTCTTCTTGCCATGTATAAACTGTGAATTGTAATGAAAAATAAAGTTTTTAATTAAAATAAGCTTTCCTGAATCTCCTGCTTGCTATAACTGGAATGCTAAGGAGCAATTTGTGAAACTGATTTTTATGCTTTCATTGGTTACAGACTACAGCAGTTTGCCACCTGCTTTAATTTAAGCTGGTTTAGCAATAAAGGCTTGACTTACCCAGCTCAGAAATTACTATTTTTTTTTCTTGATATTAAAAATGATGCTCTTTGGTTGCCATACCTTAAGTTGTGTTTCTTGCTATTTTGTTTCAAAAACTTATCAGGATTCAGTTTCTTCATCATATGCTACAGAGCTTCTGGCAATTGCTCCATCCTTGCCCTGGGGGAGGCGCAGGGGGCTCTGCCCCTCTGTCCTGCTGGTTTTCGTGTGGTTGCTAGTACCTTTCTGCAGAGTGTGTGAACAAGCAGCTCTGAGAGCAGCAGCCTTTCACCCTGCAGCAGTTGTTCCTACAGTGAATATTCTACAGGGGCCTCTTTAATTAGGTCTTGGCCAAGGGAATGAGAGCCCACACCAACGTGGTGGTGAGGAAGACTGTTTTTTTAATATTGTTTCACTCTGATTTGTTGTTTAGTGCCTTCTGGAGCGATTTTTCAGAAAGGGACAGGTAATGTTCAAAGTTTATTGTCCTTGGTTCCCTGAGACGCCTTAGGTTAAAGCCTTGTATCACTCTAACCAGCTTGTTTCCAGTTACCAACCTACAGAAGTGCTTGGCTTTGTGGTTTCTGTCATTTTAAAGAAATTTTGGGCATCTCAGGACCTGCTGAAAAGAGTGCATTTTTTGGAGATCCTGTAGCAATGTTTGAGATACAAGTATGGATACTTAAATCCATTCAGTTTTTATTTGCTTTGAATATTGAGTATGATCCCTGGGAAAAGAACCCCTGGTAACATATGTATAAGATATTTATTTTTTCACTTTTGTAACAGATCTAAATTATCTTCCCCTATCAAAATAGATTTACCTGTGGGGAACAAAGAATAAACAGATAAAATCCTTTATCTGGAAGTTTAATAACTGAAGAAGAAAAGATGCCACAGTTCAGATGGTGTAGGTAGGTAGAGTTACCATGATCCAAACATATCCAGTGCCATGAAAGTTATTGGAAAATCTTTTTCTCCCTATCCACATACAGTGATAGACCACAAATGCTGAGAATGGCTCAGTTACTTTATAATACTTGATGAACTCAAATGTTTTTCTCTTTATTCCCATAAGAGCAGATTTTTGTATTAAAAAACCTGCCTTTCTTGCCTCTGGATATGTTGCATAGCTCATTTTCCCTTCCAAATATGGAACTACCCAAGCATGAATTAGGATCCATCTGTACTCTCTGCCACCCATACATGTAAACATTTGTGACTGCTAATACGTTTGGTACTTAAGCAAGCTTGTGAAAATGGTAAGGGGCTATTTGCTATTATATTAAAAAAAAAAAGAGGCATTCAGAAAATGTTCTGGATGAGAGACAAATTGTGGCACATAGGAATCTATAAAGGCACATGTGCCACCTAACAGAACAATTTATTTCTCAGTATTAAACCCTTCATTAAGAAAGCCAATCTGACATCTCTCAAAGGGGCAGCTAGAGTGATCTGTATCGCTCATTCTTCTCCTGTACTCAGCACTGGTGAGGCTGCACCTTGAGTACCTTGTCCAGTTCTGGGCCCCTCAGTTCAGGAAGGACATTGAGACACTTGGACATATCCAAAGGAGGGCGATAAGGCTGGTGAAGGGCTTGGAACACAAGCTCTATGAGGAATGATTGGGGAGCTGGGTTTGTTTAGCCTGGAGAAAAGGAGACTCAGAGGTGACCTTATCACACTCTACAACTTCCTGAAAGGTGGTTGTAGTCAGGTGGGGGTTGGTCTCTTTCTCCAGGCAATAACAGACAGAACGAGAGGACACAGCCTTGAGGTGCTCCAAGGGAAATTTAGTTGGATGTTAGGAAGAGGTTTTGTACTGAAAGTGTGATTAAGTTCTGGAATCATCTGCCCAGGGAGGTGGTGGAGTCACTGTGCCTGGATGTGTTTAAAAAAAGACTGGATGTGGCACTCAGTGCCATGGTTTAGTTGAGGTGGTGTTAAGGCACAGGTTGGACTCGGTGATCTTGAAGGTCTCTTCCAACCTGGTAATTCTGTTACTCTGTTTACTGTTGGCTGTGATAATCTTACTTTTTTTCTCTTTGTATACTTTGGAGTCTGGTAAAGCATCTGTGTTGGTCAAACCCTCAATTTTTAGATAGTCCTGTGTGAGAGCCAGGGAGATCGAGTTGCAGAGAATTTGTACCATGCCCCACTCTTGCTTGAGTACTGGGGCAAGAGCTTTCTTTGGCATCCCTTCCATGTGCTTTGTAGCTCCAGGCTGCCTCTCCTCCTTTCCCTAATATTTAGGGAGCCTTGAGGACAGCAGTGAAAAGCATGGAAGGATCAAACCCAGAATCTTGCTGAATCTCATGAGCACCCCAGCCATATCTGCCTCTCTCCACCTCTTCCTGATTCAATAGGAGGAAATCTTCAGGGTAACAGGAACCCACAGAGAGCTAAACCTCTAAAGGTTCCCACCCTTGACCTGAAAGGCACCTTCCTTAAGTCACACTGGGAGACCAGGATGGCAGGTGGGAGATCTGTGCATTTGTTTGGAGCTCTTGATCCTCCAGCATTGTTCCTACACCAATGACCTCTAAAGAGGAACAGAACAGACCCTGCAGAAGAGGAGAAGAGGCTGCTCTGATTGGTCAGATCTAAATGCACATTTAAAGTGGGTACACATTTATAACTAACACCCAGGAAGGAGATTTTCCTGTCAGGAAAACTACCTACAGTGTTGAAATACAGCAGTAATGCTTCTAATAAATTCCTGTCATACAGTTATGTGATAATTAACTTTTCTTTTCTACCCTGCAGAGCTGCTTGAAAGGAAAGGATTTTATATATATGGAGAAATACACATTTTGCATGACTTTCAGAGTTAATTATTTTGTCATTTTAAAAAATGAATAAATTTTTTTTGTTCCTGTTGCCCTGCAGATTCAAATGAACAGCATAACCTTATAGCAAACAAAGTGTTCCTTTTGGGAAAGGTAGACAAGATGCTGATTTACTGTTATTGGAAATAATAAGCTGTTGAGCTACATGGAAATTAAAAGTGTCAGCTTTTTTGTTTGAGCAAGCATTCTCTGCTTTGCCAAATTATTGTTACAATTGTAAAGAGCCTTTGTGAGAATCAATAGGAGTTGTTTTATTATATGTGGAAAGCTTGAGTATTTCAATTTTAGCCATTGCTTATCACGCTTTTATGAACTTTCAGAGGAATGTATTGAATAAGCTTGTAAACAAGTACATTACTTATTGTAGAACAACAAGTCCCCTTCATTCATAACAACTGATACAGTAGCATATGCAGCTCTATATTCTGGACCCAGATATATTTGTGCCTTCAATATGTATCGACATTGTTGCACCTTCTTTAATTGACTGAAAAACCCACTTTGGTATAATGACTATAGTTTCATGTAAACTCAGTGATTTGAAAATATAGCTCAGTTTTAAGTCAGTATCTTAGAAAATCAATAGACTTTGCAACTTTTTATGAGTTATAACAGTCTATACACACTGGTGATGTAATAAATAATATCTTATTGATTGCCAGTTTTAGTTATTTCTGAATATTAGCTGTTTGCCTCCCTTGTTGCTGGAGACAGATAATTATGAAGAAAGTAACTCATCTCCATGGTTTGTGATCAATACACTGCCACTGGGCTGCTGGTATTAGAATTCTTAGTGGTTAAAATGGAGGTATTATGTTCTGCTTCCACAGCATTCAGTAAATTCTCTGGGTGCACTGACTTTTCTGGGAATGTCACAAGAATATTTATACAGACATCTCTATTTTGACTTTGGCAAAAAACTGTCCTTAGTGAGAAACTCCTTTAGAAGGATTGACTAGATTAATTCAATTGTTAATAATAGCTAATTCTCAAGACTAATTATATGCAGCCAGATCTTCATCCTCCAGAGAAAGGCATATAACACACATATAATAGAAATCCTGATGGGAATGTACTGTTTGTCATTAGTAATAAATAACAATATTCTTCAGAAGATAATCAACAGCCTGAAATGACTTCCTAAACAGCAGTTTAGTGTTAGCTCCATTTTATTTCCTTTCACTATTAATTTGATCCTTCAAATAAACAGGGTGTTCTCAGAAGTTTTGCTGAAGCAATATACTTGCTGTGAGACATATATTTTAGTCTTGTTTGGCTCAGGGGGTACTGAGACTAACTTTGCTGGGTGACTAGAAAAGTGAACATGTATGTTGAAAACTTTCTCATGAGAGAATACATGTCATGTACTGCTGATTTTGACTTTTATGCCAGTGACACCTGGTCTGCTTCTGTTTTGTGTGGATTTTGCTTTTTCTGCAAAGATTATACTATTCAGTATTCATGCACTCAAGCATGCAAAGCCCACTAGCCCTGGTAGAAAATATGATAAACAGGTTCTGCTTTAACTATCCTAGCTATACTTAGCATACCCTTCCCTGTTATGTATTGACATTCAGAACCATTTGTCACCTTGCTTGTTCTGTAGCAGAAGAGAGGGAATGTACAGATTTAAAGGCATTATGCTGCACTTTTGGACTAATGGCCCAAGACATGCAGCCTGAGCCCTTCTGAACTGCAGACTGATAAGTCACAAAGTCTGAATGCCTTTTTAATAGAGAACACCACAGTGGTTTGTAGCAAAAAGAAGCATAAAAAATTAGGCTCTGCTGTGAGAAGTGAAAGTGGGAGTAACATGTCATGTACTATTGTACTTCATAAAGTGGAGGTGGCACAGACACAAAGACCTTTTCATTTCTTGGTGTCCTCAGGGACTGTCAGAAGAGAGTCAGAGTGTAGCCTGCATTATATCACTGTGCTCTTGCTCTTTTGCAAGCTCAGAACGTGCCCCAGCTGCAGAGGTACAGTATCTTCCGGGGTGCCACTCGGCTGCCAGTGATAGCTTGACAGGGTAGCTTGATGGGTGCACTTTCTCTTGCTCATATGGCACAGGTGGAGTAAGAAGAAATGAGTTTGGCTGTTGTAGGAACAACTTGTTGTCCTTTGGAAAGAGGCAGGACACACCTGAATGCTGGACAGATTTCACTTTGGCTAATATGAAGTCCTTAAAACTGCTTCATGTAGAGAAAGATTTTTGGAATAATAGACTCCTATTTGCTCTACCAAGATCAGAGCAGAGGCTGAAGGTTTTTTTTATCACTGCAGCTGCATGCTGCTTTTGAGCTTGCCTTGTCTCTAAATGAGCAAGACTAGCACAGAATTAGCACTGGATACGGTTTTTACTTGTGTAGACAGAAAATACAAGAAAACAGTTCCTCGATAATTAGAAATGAAAAAATTCCTCTAAATTCAAGCTGCTGGTTGGTGATCATGGAAATCAGGTTTAGAAAGGAAACTAGCTTTTACTGCCAGTACCGAAGGGCTGCACTTGCACACTGCTCCATACTTACTGTCCTTTAAAAGAGCTGCCTGCTCCAAGAGTAAAGGCTTACAATGGAGAACATGTAAAGCCCTTAACTACAGAACACACCATAGACCTTTCTTCCTTTTTCTTACAAATCCTAAGACAGTTTCCTGTACAGAAAAAGCAGAGTGCAGAAATGTACAACTAAGATAAGTCAGGATCTTTTCCTTTCTTTCTTCTTGCTGTTGTTTCTGTTTATGTCTGTGGGCTAAAGTTAAAAGCCTTCATACATTTTAATGTGGCATCTTGCATAATAAATGTAACTCATCGAAGCAAATTTATGTGCTGTATGCCTCTGGTTGGCACATTTTGGTCCTGTTAGAAGTTAAAAAACATTCTCCACTCTAGGTGAAAAAGGGCTATTTGAGAAAAACATACATGAGAAATGGTTAAGATGGAATAAGCATCTGACCAGTGTTTTCCTTATTAATATGCCAGAATTTTTTAAAAAAATGTGTTGCTGTGGAGACTGTGGCATGACACGATGCTTGAAGAGGACACGATCACATGCAGATCAGCATGGGGTTGCCATGTCTTTCCGTACTTAACATAGCTGTTGGAATTGCATTCAACCAGCATAAAGCTGCTTTCCCATATCTTCCAGCATGTCTGCCTGTCAGTTTGGTAATTTAGCAGCAAAAAGAATTTTTTTTGAAGAGAGTTGGAACAAGAGGAAGACAGGGGATACTATTCTGAACAATAGGGACAGCTGTGGTGATTATATCAAGTTCTCAAGTGTCCTTTTCTCCACCCGTGTTATTTGCGAGCTGTGTGAGAGACATACCTTGGCAACTGAAGTACTATCTCATCTCTGCAGATCTATAGCTTGGGTTTGAAACTGTCTGCAATCCGCCACTAACTCAGAAATAAAGAAACCAAAAATGATTTCGAAGAAGTAATAGAAATTTTTTGGAGACAGTTATTATCTTGGAGGCTTTTGACAGTCTGTCTGTATTTGAGCTATACCTGAGGTAAGGGATTATTACAAATTGGCACGAAAAATCAGGGTTCTCTAAAGTCAAGTCCTTTACACCTGACTGTGTATTCCTCTAAAATCTTACAGATAATTATAAAAACCAGAATTAAAAATCATTTGCCTGAAAATTCCTTACAAAAATCCCCAAACAACAAAACCCAAAACAGTGCAACAATTTGGCAAATTCATTCTTTCCTCAGTATTTTCCAGCAATATCCCTCCACTGTAATGTGACCCTTTCCATCTCTCCATTTTTCCCATTTTATTTTATGTTTTTTTGTGTTGTTCATTGGTCAAGAAAGGAGTTTGAGAGTTAGGTTTATGTACTCTATTCCAGTTTGTGGCTTACTCAGGGACCAGCAAGATTAACTTCTTTAGTATAGGTAACAATAGCATTGGGATGTCTCCGTAAAAAAAACCTAAAAACAACCAACCAAACAAAAAACCTAACATGGAAAGCATTCTGGATTTGGGCTTTTTTTTGTTTGTTTGTTTTCTTTTTATTGCTGCAGATTACAGAATGGTAGAATATTCTGAGTTGGAAGGGACCCACAAGGATCATCAAGGCCATCCTTTAAGTGGATGGTCCATATGGGGATTGAACCCACAACTCTGTGTGTTATTATCACCCTGTTGTAACCAACTGAGCTGATCTCAGGGTCTGAGCTCCAGCACATACTTCCCTTTCTGTTTGAGAGAAGCTCTCTACAAGTATTTTATCCCCTTCTCCTCAATCTCTAACAAATTCTCTTTTACAGTGGTAAAAAGACAGAGTCCTTTATGGCTACTGTCACACCTGGAGCAAATTTGTTGTGGTCACTCACTTTGTTTCTATTTTGCTGAGATATTTCATGTCTGTCTTTATCCTTGTACTTCTTCTTGTCCTGGGATTTGGAGACAAGGTTCACCTCTGCTCTCTGCTCTACTCTCTGCCCTGCACAAAGAGGTTCTTTGTTCATGGCTGGTTCATACTGCAGAAATGCAGATTCATGGTGTGATCATACCGTTGTGTTTTTCACTGGCTTGGATACCAAAATACCCCTCATTTCTCTCTTGTGGCAAGGCAAATGAGTCATCTTGAATACCCCCACCATGTGGACTGCCAGGAACTTCTGACATTCCCTTGATCCCTTGGTTTGTTTACTGCCCTGCATATCTAGCAAAGTGCAGGGTGACTCTGAAGAAAGGAAAATTGTTGCTTATAGAAGAAATTTTTTTGAATTAGGATGTTAAAAAAAACCTGTTCTGTATTCATGGATTTGGGATGACGCTACAATCCTTAACTAATGCAGTTTACTGGGAATGATTTGTGCCTATGTAATAAATAAATGGCAGTGAAAAGTATGGGAACCACAGATAGTATGTAAATTTTGTTTGTAAGGTTTATTTGAGAGGACTCTAAACATCTGTCAAGTCATCATAATGACAGGCATGTAAAATTAAACCAGCATTTGGGGTTTGGACTTCTCCCCAGAGCAGAACTGCTGGCTCACTGCAACTTCCTAGTGTTAGGCTGGAAAGCAGTACTTGTTAAATATCCTAATTTTTCTTCAGAATAGGCAACCCTTTGAGTACAGACTTCTGGAAAGTGCATGAAGGGAATAGACTGTTTCCCTGTGCTCTAGGCTGGAGCAATGGATACCTCCATATTCCCTTTCTGCATGGGAGATGACAGCAATTATTAATTTACTAAAAGCTATGCTGGCAAATTTCAGTAAAAGGCTAGACATGAATCTGCTTTGATACATGATGTAGCCAGATTGGTGGAGTGCTTCAGGGGTGCAAAATCCAAGTCCATTGGCAGGTACATGAAATTAAAAAATATACAGGAGAAAATATAAAAGGAGAGCCTTGCTTTGAGTGTTGCCTCCAAGAATCAAAAGCCCAGGAGGCAGAGTCCTGTTTTTCATGTCAAGTAAGCTGTCACTAAAGGCAACATTAGAGCCTTTTCATGGGAAGCAGAGTTATTTAGAAGGATGTCCTTCCAGCTGGGCAGAATACGAGGCCACAGTCTCATCTCTATATCTCTTTGACTAACTCTATCCCCCAGCCTCCTCCTGGAGTAGGGTAAAACAGTTCCTACCCAAAGGAACTGAAGGATTGGGCAAAAAATAGGAATACAGTGTTTGTGGAGAGAATTTCAATGCTGTGTGCCTCTCCAGTGTTCTAAAATTTGGATGAAATGTGTTGTTAAAATGTCTTTCTAACCATTTTCTTTGATCTCGTTCTTGAAATTATGCTATTGTGTAGTTTCTGAATAAGGGCAATAACAACAAAAGTCTTTTCTTGCAGTTTTTTCTCACTTGCTTGTGCAGTTGAGCCTCACATATAAATATCACAACTGCTTCTGCTCCAATAACCCACAGAGGGATATTGTCTTCAGAAAAAAGCAAGGACATTGCAGGAAAGGCTTTGCTCTAAATCAACACCAAGTCTTAGTATTTGCAAAAAAACAATTTATGCAGTGAGTGGGAGCCTAATACAAGTGCAATTAAGTGTAATGACGTCGCTAATCTGCCTGAATGTTCATTCAGCTTGGCACTCAAAGCTACAACCCCAAGTCACTTTCAGGTCCATGGAGGTCTGCAGCCACCTCAGCTCACTGCCCCTGTAGCAGTGGCACAAGGGCCAAAAGCTGTTGTGGACATCTTGTAGCTGATGCCTGTGGTGACGAGGGGCACTGGACTGGAGCTGTCCTAAGGTGTGCAACCTCTGTTCCCTTCAGACCTCTTCTGCTGGCTCTGTGCTGGAAAGATGCCCCCTGTACATCACAGTGACAAACATGGATTCAGGCTGGAAGCAGAGCAGTTGCTTTCCTGTGGCACTTCAAATCACTTGAGCTTCTGGGAGATTTGCTGGTTCAACTGGCATATTTCTGAATAAGTGACAGAGCGTGTCCTGAGCTGCCTGGAGGTGAGGGAACAGCTGCCTCAATGTTCTTTTGAGGTTCTTCATTCCGTAGAGCAGGCAAACGTACTAAAGATGCTTTTTCCACCCAAGGGAGCATTTGTCCCATCTTTGTCACTCTTGGTTTATTCCATGTGTAGGGGGATAGATAGGCTGACAGATGAGGGCTTGTGTTTTTGTTTTTTTTTTTTTTAATAAATTAAGCTAGGAAAGGAAGTGTATGAAGGGGAAGAACTCATCTCTATCTTCATGCTTCTCCAATGTCACTCCTCACGCCACCTGAAAATCTTGTCAAAACCTTCAAGCCCGTTGAGGAGAAAAAAAATGGTCATGGTATCACTTGCCTAAAAGAAAAAAATAAAACACCCACCCTGAAAAAACACTTTCTAAGGCAATCTTTATGTACCTAAGACTCACAAAGGAAAGGACACAGTATGTCTAAATTTTGCTTTGCAAATCACATGGAGATGACGAGCACAAGAGATGAGGCTGGAATATCATGTGGTGGGACTGATCCATTCAGTCTTGCCCCATTTTTGAGTGACCTCTGTGCAGCTAAATTCTTACAGTATGTAAAAGCAACAGTCAACTGCTGGGTTGGGGTTTTTTGTGGGATAAAATATACAGTTAATTAGCATACATTAGAATAACTTTTAGCCCTCGCTTTTATGATATTAAAGAACATTTTCCTTCTAATTCATAAGTCCTCAAGTTTAAAAGATCAAGCTTGACATAAATAAATCTGAAATGACAGAGACCTCTGATCAAATGAGGGAATGCTAAGCTTTTCAACTAACATGAAAGACTAATTACTGAAGCGAGACTTAATAATTGATGCCTTCATTCAGTAGAGCTCTGAGATTTAGGTCCAATAAAGAATTTATGTATCTAAAAATAGTAAATACAGAACCTAACTTTCCATTGTTTGATCCCCAGATAGAGACCCAGAACCCTGTGCATACTATGGAAGCCCTAGAGCAACACAGCAGTCAAGAAAATTTCTCAGATCATCGGAAGGGGACTAAGGTTGCTGTCCTCAGCCTGCCCAAAATTAGCCAGGCTAAATGTGACTCTGTTAATGATGCAGAGATGTGGTGGAGGGGGCTAAACAGCAACTCAGCTCTCCTGCCATCTGCTAAGAAGCATCAGGGTTTGCTAAATTGCCATTTCCTTTATCTTCCCATTTAATCCTAATGCCTAGACCTGGTTTAAACAAAAGAAATGCCAAAAACGCAGAGGGAAGCCTTACACTCAAGATGTGTCTGAGGATGCTGGGACTTGCTTCTTCACAGTGCTTGAACTAATGTGTTATTGAGGTTTTTACCCCCTCAAAGCACTTTGCAGGACTTCTTACTGTGCAGTCAAAGAAGGGTGAAGTGGGTTTTGCTACTGCCCCTTTTTACACAATAGCTCTTACCCTGGAGCTCTCTGGGAGACTGAATTTCATTAACTGGAGTGGATGAGTTCATATACCCCTGAAGGGAAGCTGAACCATGGGGCAGCAAGTCAGGCCATCAAGGCAGGACTTTTACTTCTCCTGCTTGAAATTGGAGGATGGCAAATCATGGAGCTGAGGGGTTGGAGTCTCTGCAGCTCAGGTGCAAGGTAGTCCCACACAGCTGAGTCCTATTGCTGGCTCACTGCCCCTGTAAAGCAAAGTGATGGAGAGTTAGGCAGAGATTGGCTGCCAGAGTCTCCAGTCTGGGAGGCATCCCTGGGCACTGGCCTAAGGGGTCAGGCTGCATCTGGAAAATAGCCTAATCCCAAAAATACAGTTCTCTGGGATGGAAAGGATTGACCCCAGTTTTCTGGTAAAACATGGTAGAATTGGGACCTGCAGCAAGGTGTGGTTGAGGCCTCAACAGTCTCTGCTCTGGCAGCTGTGGTGGGGGAGGCGACACCAGGTGCTTGTGGTGGTGGAACTGATTGTGGTGATAGAGGTGATATCAAGGGCTGAGAGTGGCTGTGATGGTGAGGTCTTTTGGTCACTGGGTTGCAGGGAGAGCCTGCACAGGGAAGTGTGAGGATTTGAAGTGCCCTTGGATCATCATGGGTGCACCCAGACAAAGCCTGGTGAGTGAGCTAAAACTAGGGAGGAGGGTTGTGTGTGGTCACTTGCTTCCATTTTGTGAGGGTATTGAGTTCCAGCCATGCTGGAGAAGGGGGAGGATGGTCTGTCTTGACCATTGGTGTTTTGCTTTGGTTCTTCTGTTTGCTTGCTTTTTTGGTTTTGTTTTAAACAGATGGGTGAGGGTTTGCTGCTGTTTTGCTTCCCACTAAGATTGTCCATGACTGGAGGGACTGTAGGTTTATGTGGCTGCCAAGTACAGGGCCCTCTCCAGAGGTGGACTGTGTCCAGCTGGGGAATCAAGGGACAGGCGGTGGGGAGTTACACTGCTCCACAATTCAGGAAACTAATATTTTCTAACACACCATGTTGCTGCTTTTCTCCCAACCTAGAAGTGAGAATTTTGTTAAGTCTGATGCTGCTTTGTACTTGAGCCAAGTTAGTGATGCCTGCTGCAGAAAATATTATGACTGGTGGTGACAAGTTAATATTCTTCCTACAATTATGGCAATCCTGGAGAGCTATAGGAAATGTCCCAATGATATTAAGTAAGCTAGATGGTAGGGAATCCAGCAGCAACCATGCTGCAGAGAGAGAAATTGAGCAGAAGCAGCACATTAATCAAACGTTTACAGAAAAAGAAAATGCACTGTGCAAAATCAGATGAGTTGCCTGTTACAGTTCTTCATGGGTTTTATGTTGATAGCTTGTTGAAAAAAATGCTTTTTCAAGTTTATTGCTGAAGGTTACTTAACGAACGTGGGGTTTTGCCAGATATAATTACAATGACAAAGTAATTATCAGTGTGTGCTACTGCTTTTCAGAAGAGGAGTCAAGCAAGTCCACATTTTAGTTCACTTTCCTAAAGGAAGAAGTTGTGTGCGAGTCAGCTTTTCTTTGAGTTCACTCTTTGGCCCTTTGTTTTCTATTCACTTTTGTCTTTGATCCAAATTCATCTGAACTGATGCAGTGTGAAGAATGATACTTAAAAATACATCGTTATTCCTAGTCTTATTTTTGTGACTCTGTTTGCAAGTTTTGTTTTCTGGGTTTTCAGGGTAGGTTTTTTTGTGTGTGTTTGTTTTTTAAATAAATAAAACCTGTTGGGCTGTCAGGTGAATTTATCAAACTAGGAAATGTTAAAGTGTTTTTGAAAAACCTGGCACTAGGTTTGGGGTATACAGAGACAACAATGAGATAATTCAGGGAAAATCACCATGAACAATCAAAATATTAGGTGACTTTGCTGCTCTGGCTCTCAAAAAAACACCTTGCAGGCCTGCCTTTTTGAGCTGTGGTGGGCTGACTCTGGCTGGATGCCAGGCGCCTACCAAATTCACTCTGTCACTCTCCTCGTAAGCTGGACTGGTGAGAGGAAGAATGTTGAAAGGCTTGTGGGTCAAGATAAGGCAGGACAGGGAGGGATCATGCTGCAATTGCTGTCACAGGCGAAACAGACTCCAGGGAAAATTAATGTCATTTATTGCCAATCAAGTCAGAGCAGGATAATGAGACATAAAAGCTAAATCTTAAAACATTTTCAACCCACCTCTCCCTTCTTACTGGCCTTGACCTTACTACTGATTTTCTCTACCTTCTCCCCACCAGTGTCTTTGGGGGATGGGGAATGGGGATTGTGATCCATTCATCAGTCTTTGTCTCTGCTGCACTTTCCGCCTCGGGGGGAGTACTCCTCCCACTCTTCCCCTGCTCCACAAGAGACAGTCCTGCACAAACTTCTCCAACATGTGCCATTCCCACAGCTACAGCTCCTCATGAACTGCTTCAGCGTGGGTCCCTTCCATGGGGTGCAGTCCTTCAGGAACAGGTTGCTCCCGTGTGGGTCCCGCACAGGGTCCTAAGTCTTGCCAGAAAACCTGCTTTACAACAGGCTTCCCAGAGGGTTACAGCCTTCTTTCAGGCATTCACCTGCTCCAGAGTGGGACTCCTGCACGGGCTGAAGGTAGAGCTCTCCTCATCCACGGACCTTCACGGGCTGCAGGGGCACAGTTTTCTCACCATGGTCTTCATCACAGGAATCTCTGCTCTGGTTGCCTGGAGCACAGCCTCCCCCTCCTTCACTGACCTCGGTGCCTGCAGGTCTATTCCTCTCACGCATTCTCAGTGCTGTCTCCAGCTGCGGTTGGCGTTGCACAGGTTTTTTTCTCTCCTTTCCTAACTACTTTATATCCCCAAGGTGCCACTGCCATTGCTGGTGGGCTCAGCTTTGGCCAGTGGTGTGTCCATCTTGGAGTTGGCTGGCTTTAGCTGTGTGGGACACAGGGGAAGCTCATAGAAACTTCTTACAGAAGCCACCTCTTGTAGCCTCCCTGCTACCAAAGCCTTGCCATGAAAACCCAATACATGGTTTTAATTAACAAATATATAGGTTTAGTGTTTAAAACTTCTCCAGAGACAACTGTTGTTTATCACTTTGTCCTTCTTTGTTGGTTTAGTCCCCTTGTTCTGCCTTGCAGCCCTCTGGGAAAGGCTGTGTTCCCTCCTCGCTCAGAGCACTCAGGCTCTCACTGTCCCTGTTCACATGAAGGTTCCAGTCCTGGCTTTGAATTGACTGTTTATTGACACTGACACCAAGCTATAGCAATAGGACACAGGAAGCCATGTGCAGGAGCCCACAGTGTCTGGAATCAAGGGCTTTTGGATGGCCACGCAGGAATGTCAGAGGAGGTACTATAGAGTTAGAAATGCTTTGTTTACTTTTCCTGCAGAGAAATGGATTAAAAAGCAAACATTGCCAGGTTCTGGTTTGCATCTGCCAGATGCTTGTGTGCTTGATTACAGTATCTTCCTTTTTGTGTTTGGGGGAAATAGATGTTTCCTCCTCCCTTTATTCTATCCTGCCTCAACCTGCTTCCACTCTGGTGCTCTCTTTGTACTGACTACACTGTAGTTTGTTGTTGCTTTGGGAGCTGCAAATGCTCTTCTCTAGCCCAAGGCAGATCTCTCCCTAAGATTCTCACTCTGTGTGAAGCAGTCTGTGCTTGTGTGAAGTTTGGGCATATGTATGACTGAGCTTATCCACCTTCATCCCTGGCATGAACTGAGGGAGCCAGGAGTCGAGGGAATGCACTTGGAGAGTTTGTGAACTGTTCATGTGTCTGTCAGCCTCTGGCAACTCCACGTTTATGTCAACCTGCAAAACATTTCTGGGGTCACTCCTTGCTGGTTGTCTGCCCATGTTCTTATCTCTGCCTGTAGAGGTTTCTGAGAAATTTTGCATTTGGCATGAATGAAATAAGAATTGAAGCGTGTCTCTGAAAGCACTGGAAGAGGCATCAGTTCAAGGGCTGAAAGAATAGCCTGTGCCCAAAAAGAAGCATGCTGCTGCCAGCTTGCTGTTCCCAAAAGTAAAATCGAGAAATAAGGTTTTTATGTTGCCACTGTGCTGGCAAGACTACAGCACAGATGACTCCTTGGTGAAAGGTCCTAACAACAGGAGGCATGTGGCATTCTTTTCTATGACAGCTGAACAATAAAACAAGCAGTTCCCCATCCTCCCTGCCTCTTTTTTTCCTACTTCTTTCTTTTCCTTCCCCACCTCTTCTTTTTTTTTCTTTCTTTTCTTTTTTTTTTTTTTTTTAATTATTATTTTTATTCATTTCTATATCCCTCTCTCCTCTTACCAGGAAAACCACAGAACAGTCAATTTTGCTGTCTTTTGTGGCATGGTGCTTTTCTCTCATCCCAGAGAGGACCATTCCAGGGCAAATGTAAGATGCTTGACTGCACCACTGAGGTGCTGTTGCATGTCAAAATCCCTTCTGCATTTCATCAAAAGCATCTTAAACTACTTTTCTTATCAGAAATATGCAATTATTTTTAAAATATTTAGAAACTTTGCAGTTGTGTATGTTTTTCCTGTTAATTTTAGAAGCTCTGAGGGTTTATTCTATTGCAGATTTTGGATAACTGCTCTTAGTCTAAAATACTCCTTTGGGCAAATTTCTTAATCTTCTATTATATATATATTTATAAATTTATATTTCTTAGAGTTGTGGTCTAATCCCAGCCAGCAACTAAGTACCATGCAGCCACTTGTTCACTCCTCTGCTCCCAGTGGGATGGGGAAGAGAGTCAGGGGGCAAAAAGGTAAAATTAATGGGTCGAGGTTAGAACAGCTTAATAATTGAAATAAAGTAAAATATAGTAATAATAATGAAAAGGAGATAAAGAGAGTAAAAAAACTCAAGAGAAACAAGTGGGGCACAATCCAGTTGCTCATCACCCCCTGACTGATGCCCATCCTGTCCCCAAAGAGTAGTCAATGGCTCCTGGCCAACTCTTTCCAGTTTATATACTGGGACTCTCTCACAAATGAGTAGTTAGACTGCTTAAAGAATCACCATCAAAAGTATTAGCAAAAAGCAGGTTTTAATATGAATTTATGAATCAATGGCAAGGCTCACTCTGTTACTTACTACATAGAGGAAGCACACATAAGAGAATTGAATTAGAATCAATTTGGAATGATTTACACGAGGACCAGGGATGCAAGAGAGAAAGGGTGCAAAAAATATGTGTACAGAAAGATAAGGGTGCAAAAGGGTTTATCAGCACTTAATCATCAATTAACTTAACATTTAAAAAAGTGGTTCTCTAGGATTTGCTACAATTCTAATCATGACTTCATTATAGATTCACAATAACAACACTCATACCATAATCAATTCTCAGGCAGAGAGGTGTGTATGCATCTTCATAGAGATAAAGGCACCTATCCAAAACTCCCCTAGGGTTCAGGGAATACTCACATCCAATCCCTTGGTGTTTCTTAGCAGGCATGAACTGCACTTGGAGGAGTCTCTGTGTGTGGCAGGGGTATCAGCCTGTGCCTCGTAGTCAGTGATGGTCCTTTGAGTGTGGCAGACTCGAGGGTTCATGGGTTCTGAGAGGTATTCTAGTCAGGGGGAGGTGCTGGTGCAGCCGGCTGCAATCCAGGAGAGCTCCACAGGCCTCATTTGGGACTGCTGTTAATAAGATCGCAAGATGATTAGCTTTAGTCATCAGTAAGTTTCCATTCTGACCATATCCCAAGTTGGGAACTACTGGAAACAGTGGTCCTGTTTCACTTGGACTATGATTCAGGTAGGGAACGTCCCAAGGCTGTCAGGGGATGACTGATTATCCTTTGTTCCCCTCCTTGGTCAGGCAGCAGATGTTCCTGCACAGGCAGCTCCTGGTATGGGCAGGGATGCCTTGCTGCCCAGCTGGTCTGGGAAAGGGGCACTTCACTGCTCAGCTGGTTCAGTCAAGGCCTGCCAGGGGCTCCTGTGGTGTGAGGAGAAGGGGAGAAGGATGCACCAGCACAGCATGACATTCTATGAAATGGAATAGCCCTTTGGCTGGTTTGGGTTGCTGGCGGAGCATGGGAAACTGAAAACTCCTTGATTCAGACTATTTCTACAAGTATTTTAGGCAGTATTTTTTAGCATTACTCAGCAACAACTAAACCATCAGTGTGTTAGCAACATTATTCTCATCCTAAATCCAAAACACAGCACTGCACCAGCCACTAACAAGAAAATGAGCTCTATCCCAGCGGAAAGCAGGACACACATATTAGGCTTAATATGTAGTCAAACTACTGGCAAACAGGACTTCAAAATTAAATCAAGATTGTTTAGAATAGGATACACAGAGCTGCACTCTGCAAAGAAATTAAACTGTATGTTGACTCTGTCCTTCTGTAGTGATGACCTGAGGAAACCCCCACCTTCAGCTTTCTGATACCCACAGGGCTGCTTTCCTCCCAACCCAGGTAGTTCAATAGTATCAGGTAGTTAAATAGTTTTAGACTGTGTGGTCATATAGAGCTTAGTTTTGGAATTAAGTGAATTTAATTTCTGCATATTACTTGCACAGACTTATTGGAAAATCCTTCAACAGGGCCAGGTTAAACAATAAAACCTGAAGTTTTGAATTTGGTGACTCTGGCAGTTAATGACTTTGGAATTCCAAGCAACAGGCTCTAGCACTAAAAGGTGGAAGTGTAACAACAAACATGTATTGTAAATAAAATTGTATTGTTTATTTTCAAATTGTGCTGTAATCTTGACATTAATGAGGAAAAAGAGGGGTGGATTTTGAACACCTGTACTCTTTTCCCTTGACTTTTGATTATGTGTAAGTGCGTTAGCATCTCAGGATAAAAATACAACAGTGTTCAGGCCAGCTCTGAAGGGTGTTAGCACATTTAAAGATAAAATATCTGTCAAGAGAAGAGAATAAAAGAGGAAACACCACCAGTAAAATGGCCATATGGTCTCAATAACAGTACAGCTCCAAAAGGAGCTGCAGCTGTTGTGAGTGTATCTGCTTTACACTGACTCTAACAGTAGCTAGAATTCAGTGTAACTGCACCACCTAAGAGAGTAATTGTACTTTAATACGAACAATGCAACAATGTAATAACAGGCTGGGGTTTGAAGCAGCCATTAGATTTTCAGCAAAAGGCAGTCTTCCTAAATGCAGCTTTATATAGTTCTACTTCTGCCAATAGAAAGAGGGTATTAAAGATTGAAATACTTGAATCTTTTAGTAAAAAACATCTTCTTTGGTCTCTTCATTTTCCAAACTATATCCAAATAATTATTTGTATAATCTGAAGCTTGGCAGAGTTTCATCCAAACCTCAGTGACACACTTAAGCTCTGGAATAATTATGCTGTTGAACTCACTACAAATAAAAATGAAAACTGCAAGCCTGCTCAGCTTGCTGCTGTCCTGGCATGCTGAGTCTGGTTTCCAATTTTTGTTTCATTAGCTTAGGCTGACAAGTTGGTAGGAATTAAATGTGTGATCAGTTACATTCTGCATTTTTGGGTATTCAAAAGTGCTGATAAAATCCATTATGGATCATGTGGATCAGATGTCAATAGGTGCCAGACATCTTTCAGGTCTGTGAGCTTTACATCAGGATTTTGGCAAAGCCTTTGAGAAATCTACACCTTTGTTTGGAACTACTTTTAGGTTAACCAGTACCAGAAAAGGGCTCTTGAAAAGCAGCAGTCCATTTGCTTGCAAGGCATACCTTTATTCACCCACTTTCCTTAAACTGAAATGGCAAATGCTTGGATGGAACACTGACTAGAGAAATATCTGATCATTTCATCCTACCATTATAGATTAGATGAAATGAAACCTAAACTAAGGTTAAAAACAGTCACTTCTTTCTTCACCTGGTCTTAATTATGTTGTTTCTGAATGATGTGAAAATACATAGATACGCTGGTCATTTTTTTTGTGGGGAGAACTCTTGGCTCCACTAAATCACCTTGGCCTCTGGATCTCATTTGTAGCTGCTTTACCTAGTCAGAGAAACTGTTGCAGAAACAAAGAGAAACAGTTCTGTTCACTGAACATCCACAGCTGAAGCGAGTGACTAGAGACACAGTCAAACCTTACTGTGTTCCTTAGTGTTCTTGGAGCTATTTTCTAGAAACAGTGAAATATTTCTGAATAGAAAAATACTGAAGTGCAGCACACTGATTACAGAAATTTAACTGTTGTACTATTTTTATCAGTCTTCTTTACCTGAAGACAAGACTCTTTAAAAATGAAGGATTATGCAGGAAATTCTTTAGCTTTAGTACAGCTGATCTGAGGATGCCAAAAATTTCAGGTAAAGGTTTCATACCTCTGAAATCACCACCAAAATTTCTCTTAATGATGTGATTGACCATAAACCCTGTGTCTACCCTTCTTAGTCCCTCACGAAGAAGAGATCTTCAAGAAAGGAAAGACAAAGACTTTGGGAACAGGAGTACTGTTCCATGATCTACTACTGTCTATAGTGCTTTGGAAATGAACGATACATTATTATTATCATTATTGTTAGGGATGTTATATTGGGTGCTCAAGATTCTTTGGAGAGGAGAGAAGAGGGAGTTGAAATCCATTGGAATTAGTAGACAATGTGGATTCATTCAAAGTTGTTTGCTGTTTCAGTATTTTCTGAGGGATAGGACAACACAGAAAGCTTCCAGCCCCTGTCTGTGCTGTTCTTGCCCTCTGGATAAAATGGGGCTTTTCATCTCTCTGAATATCAATAGTCTGTCAGGGTAGAAACTACAGGCATTCTTCAAACTTGCTTTTTATTTTTGGAATCTTCAACTCCTTGCAGCTGGGGATGGTAATGTAAAAGTGTAGGCACATGTTTGATCTGGAAAGTAGCCTGGGTGATTGGTAAGAGTGGAACCATGTTTCCATTGCTTCTGGACACAGCCAGCCTAAAAATATGTCCTCTTTGCAAAACCTGAGTTTGTGTGAAACAACATGAAAGATCTTGCAATAGGAAACAAATTTTGTTGTCAAACAACACAAAATAAGGATTTTTTTGTTTCCTTTCTAATGACCAATACTCCTTAATACACTTCCACAGTTCTGTCTTCAAACTGGCAGCACCCCAGCCATTTGTTGCTGGGTTTGGTTTGCTGTTGTAGTAGCAAAGAATCTCAATGCTCACCTTGAGCTGCAAATAAAGGTGTATTTCTACAACTTGGTCTAAACCAGCCAAACTGGTCCTATTTGAAAACCATGCTGAAATGACAAAGGGTTTTTGCTGTTGTTGACTGGTTTTGCTTTTATATGTCCCTGATTAATGTCAAGATATTATCCTTTGAACCAAAGAGGTAGAAGTTGAGCTGAGTGTACATGCTTTTCTCTGGAGCACCGGTGGCATGTCTGTTTTAATCAAGGATAAAGCCCAGGACATATCTGGTCTTTTAGAAAGGTTAAGAGAGTTTTGATACCTGGATTTTTTTTTCCTTTTTGCTTGGGGTATTTTCCCTGACAATTAAAAAAAATAAGTTTGGAAAACATTTCTGTTTCTATTGAGACGGGAAATAATTTGCTGCCTCCTAATGATCACCTCTGACTAAACTTAAGGACTTTATGTTGATGTCATTGGATTTACCAATTCAATGTCTGATTCTGCTTTTAATTTAGTTGTAGGGACAAGAAATACCATTTAAATTTAGGGGTTTACTTTTATATTGATAGTTGGTAATGTTAAGAGCTGGATTCTCCAAGGATATGCAGGCCTTTCCTTCAGCATTTGAAGTCTAAATTTAATTACTGTTGAATGGGTAACTGTTGAATGGGTACTGACAATTTTATATGTGACTTATTTTTTTCTGTTGGCTTTCATAAGTTTCCACTAGAATAATTTATATTTGTTTGTTAAAAAATTAGTTTGAGTTCTAGAAGTGTACCCTGGAGATATATTTCAACTAAACTGGATGTCTTCTTTTTCTTCAAGTAAGGAAATATTCTATTTGCCTTGCAAAGAGATCATACTACTCCAGCCATTGTTTGGAGTGGTAGATGATCAAAACCTTCTAAATCAGGGCTGTGGATCCGAGATACAGGATTTAGTTCTCGCTGGAAATAATTTTAAGCAAGTGTACTTTCAGCTATTTATTTCTCAAAATGAAGTTTAGTTAGTGAAGGTATCATTTCCTGGAAATTGTGTTTTGGGTGACTGTGGTACAAATTTAGAGAACAGGTACATGTCAAGCAGAGTCGGCCCATGTGAGATTTGAGAGGAAGATGGCAAGAGGAAGAGGCAAGTGTCCCACCATGTTAGGAATTAGAGGATTTTGGTATCTGAGCTGGCCAAGGCCATTTGTGTGCTGTGGACCTCATTGAAGGATCTGTGACCTAACAAGGGGCTTTCCTTTCAGGTGTGTGTATGTAGATGTTTTCCAGCAATTCTCTAAAATTAGATCAAGGTTTATCTAACAGTAAATGAGGCTACAATATTAATCTTAAATGGGAGTACTATAAAAAGTGAAGTTTTTGAAGATTTATTGAGTATTTTGAAGTAAGGGCTGAAAAAAATGTTCTCTTCTTCATAGAGAGAAAAGAGTCTGAAAGAAAGCAGGGGAAAAGTCTTCTCAGGAAGATGCTGCTGTTTATTTGGCCTGTGTTTATTATATCAGGTAGAGTTTACCTCTTAGCTGTACTCATCTAAAAGTTACTTGGTTTTCTTTTTACCTGCCAGAGGGGAGAGGCTTATTTTGAATTACCCATCAATTTGACTTGGATGCAAATTTTACCTCTACCTTTCCATGTTTTAACAGTAATTTAGGGTTTTTTAATTGTACAGTACGTACCCAACATGCAAAGCATTACATAGTTATAATAAAGCATGGAATACTAATGCAATGTACATATAAATAAAACACAATACATTCTACTTTGTTCAAGAAGAGAAGAATTCTCTCCCCTTCACCCAGTTAAAATTCCTATCCTTCCCAGTTGCTCTGTGGGAAAAGGTCATGCTTTGTTTCAGTAGATCGCTTACCTAACTGTGTCTGAATTTAGATTTGAATTCTGCTGAATTTTGAAACTATACAAATATGAAACTGTTTCAGATCTAGTTCTAGGCCTTTTCTTGAAATAGAAATAATTTTTTAAAGGCTGCATGACTGCTTCTAATTAAAGCACTTCTGATGATGGGGCCTGGTTGTTTTCTGGCTGTTTTTTGCTAAAGTAGTATTTTTTGAGATTCTTCAGTGATGACCACTCAATCAAGCTGGTTATTTTCCTTGTTGAACTGCCAAAAACCCTGAAGACAATTTACTAACTTATTTGCTGACAACAAACTGCAAATCAGTGTGCCCAACTCTTTTGCTAGTGAGTCTTCTGCAGAGCCAACCATAACTTCTGCTGTCTGATTGTCATCCGAAGAACTAAGCATACAATGTTTAGATAGGAAAGGTATAAATAGTGCTGCAGATTCATATATATATATTTTATTTGTATTACCTTGTTCTTCAATAATTAAGGACAGACTTAATCAAAGGCATTCTGAGCTTGCCTTTTATTGTGTATGAACTGAGAATGTGCAGCTCTCCAGGGCTTCATGAACCTGCTGTCTTCTGTAATTTTCAGTCCTTATAATTTTAATTTTTTATGAGTTTTGCTGACATTCAGTTAAGATCAAAACACAAGAATACCACCAGCATAACCCCACACCTTTGCTTGAGGGTAGCTAAAATATTTTTCTTTTTCTCTTCTAACCCAGGAAAGAAAGAATTATGGAGGAGGGTTAATTATTTCTGAAAGCAGATTTATTTTTAAAACTCATTTACAGAATTTTCCACCCACATATATGTAGATATTTTACAGATGGTGGTGATCTTATCCTTAGGGATAAAAAGTTAAGGTGCAATTCAAGCAACTCACTTCAGGATTTTTCCTGGAATAGAATGCCTAATAATTGTCCTCTTTTTCTGCCACATTCAGTGGTGAAAAGGGAGCAATAGAAGTGCTCCAGTTATTCTATCTGATATTAAATTGGAAGTTAAATGTTCCTTCCTCAATGAACAACTACCCTTATGAGCAGGTTTCTTACCATTTAGTTCCTATTTTTGTCAGTAAGCTAAAAAGCACTGTCACGTAGTCACTATACCTGTGTAGCTGTTGGCCATCCCAGAGAACACCATCAGAGCAGTGGTGGTGACTATAAACTTAGAAATGTCTGATTGGAAACACTCCACCTTCTTATGCAAAAGAATAAAAAAGCAAGGGATGTGTATTGAAGGAGGTTATTATTACTAATAGTAGTAGTACTAACATTTCTGAAGGGATGATGCCTGGAATGAATGGCTGTAATGCTAGAATTTCATGGTCATTTGTGAAAATGCCAATCATAACAACTGATTTTTGGTGCAAGTAATACAAAACGAGGGCCTGAATTTTATGGGAAAAAGACTTTTTCCTCAAAGTCTGAGCAATTAAAAGTTCTGTAAATTGTGCCATTTCTGAGTCTCAACTGCTGTGCTTATGCTCCCTTCTGGATGGCACAGGGGAGGGGATGGGCATGAAAAAATGTGCTTGGAAAGCTCTGAACTTGGAGCTTTCCACAGAACCTGTTTTCCTACTTTTGTTGTTCATTGCACATCTCCATGACTGCACAAACATTTCAGTGCTCTGGAAAGAGCTCGTGAAGGGGTTGTAAAAGGTTGGGGCATGCTCAGCTTTGGTTTTATCCTAATGAATGTGTGAGCTCTCCAACAGGAAGGACTCTGCATGGTGACTCTACACACAGCAAGGTTTTTAAACACTGTAGCTGTCAAGGTCCAGCAAGTCTCTACCAGTTACCAGCAAATGATAATCTAATAATTATCCTATTAATAGGATCTAGGGAGCCTGCATCCTTGATAGAAAATCCCTAGAGTGATTAGGGTTTTTGCAAAATCACAACTAACCAAAAGTAGGGTCTTAGGAAAGTTTCCTGACACTTTCCATTATAACTGCTACAGCTATGTAATTCCACAAGCAATTTGGGTTAGGAGGCTTGTAAAAAGCATGTACAGTGCTAAAGACTCTGGAGAAAAACCTAATTGTTTGAAGAAGTTAAAATACACAATGCTCTGAGAAGTTGTTTGTTTTATTTTATTTAAGTCTCAGTTGAGGAAATTGCCAGTATTTTGCCTCATTAGTAAATCATTTTGTGATCCCCTCAATTCTATCTCTGATTGCCAGGGAAGACAGCAGCAGTGGGTGATGCTGGAGGGGAGCAAGGCCTTGCTCTGGGGCTGGGCTGGAGCTATTGCTTTCCAAAAAACAGACCTGACTCATTCAAGACATATCTCATCTTTGAGAAACACTCAAGGTGGGAATGGAGAGCTGAGCTCAGTTTCCCACCTTGTATGAAATTGCACTTCACCCTACAATAATATGTGAAGTGCTGGCTGTGAGCTACTGTTTGAAGGCATCATTGTATCCTTTATATTTTACATTATATTAAAAAAAACCCCAAACAAACAGATACATTATTTAAATTAAAAGTAACTTAAAGCAAAAGTGCCTCCAAGCAAATACACTATTTCTTCCCAGCTGTTGATGCTAGGAAAAGACTACGTCTTGCACATGTAGAAGGGCAATATAACTGAATCTAACACTCTCTCGTTAAATGTAGGAAAAGTAATACCTTTTTACTGAAAGAGATTTGATTACTTGGGGCTACAGTAATGCTCATTAAAAAACCCCACAAATATGCTCACATTCTTGGTCCTTTTTTGAGTACCACTGTATAGTGGAGGGATATTTTCAAGGTCTTTGCTGCAGACTAGAATATTTAGATGTTTCATAAGGAACCTCAGTAGTCAGTCATTGCATCAGCCCTACTTTTACTCTTATCCTATGGGATAAGACCCAAGCTGGCATGATCATTGTCCATTGTATTAATTCAGGAGTAAAGGGTGCTGTGGTACTAAAATCTGGTCTAAATATATAAGGATCCTTTAGTTTTCTTTCCCAGTTCTATAGCTTCTCCAATTGTTTGTTTGGTTGGTTTGGTTTTGGTTTTAATGCTGATCTCCTTCTGCTCTTCAAATAATAAACTGAGTTATGTGAAAAAGCACAAAAGTATAGGCAGAGGTGCTGCATGAAGCCCTAAATACCTGCACACACAACAAACCATGTCAAGCAGAATGAGGACTGAAACTGATATTTAAACTCTCTCATCCATCTCCTCTCCAAAATTAGTATTATCTCTCCAGGGAGATCTTTGACACCTCTTCTCTGGTAAGGCATATTGGTCAGAATAACTGTGATTTCAGAGGTAGCTGTTTTGGTTCCTTGGTGTAATTTGCAAATTAGAGGGGGGGGGGAGGAAGCCAAAGAAGCCCGTGCCTTCTTTCTTAACTGAGTTTTTTTCCTGAAGTGCTAAAAAGATGAAAGGAAAACATTAAAAACTTAGAAAAGGGATAGATTTAGCTTCATCTCTGAAGGAGCCAAAGTAAAGCAAAAAGGTGTAAAATGTGCTTGTGAGCTACCCTGAATTATGATATTTAGATGTGTGTGATTGCTCTATTGACGTCAGCTGGCAGGGTGGGGTGGTGTTGTTCCAGAGCACTTGTTTTTTTCCTCATTTACAAGGAAGAGCTATCAACCTTTTTTTGATATTATGTCTAATTGAAGCCACAGCTTCTGCACCGTGTTTTTATTTCCAGCTACTTGAAAGGATCAAGGACGAACTAAAGAGCCTCCTGTGACCCGCACAACATTAAAGCTTATAACCTCTGGGACTGATCTGAGAACTGGATAGGGTTTGGTGGGGATTTTTTCCCTCTCCAAATATCTTAATGCTTTACAGAGAAGTGTTTCAGGATCCAAGCTGATGAACCCTGTCTCCTTTCTTTCCTATTTTTTTTTTTTTTGTGGTTCATTTGTTTTCCTGATCAAAGCATCTCAGCAGAATTTCTTTGATGTCTCCCTAGCTCTAGCTGTATCATAAGCAGTTTGACACAGTAAAAAGGAAAAAAGAATTTGGGAAAAAAATTTCTCCAAACAACACAATTTTTCACTCATCCAAGTAAGAAGCTCACAGAAGCAAAGGTTTATACAATGGATGTTGTTTTGATTCTATGCTCAGCCTTCAAGAAACAGAGCACTTAACCAAGATAATTTTTTATGTTCCTGTTGGCTTTTCTTGTGGAGATTCTTGTATGGCAACTCTTGGGGCCTTCCCTTGCACTGACTGCAGAAAGCCTCCTTATTCCATCCCAGTCAGGACCTAAACAAGCGTGAAGCCTTTTGTGTGGGAGAGGAAAATCAGGCCAAGTGTGTTTATGCTGCAAGTTGTTAATAACAACAGCTCCTGGCTTTTGTGAAGCACATGTCAGGCAAGGAATGCAAAGTGCTTTTAAAACAGGCATTCGTTATGGTTGTCAACCTCCACCTTGCCTCTTCCCTTGCCATGAAGTTAGTAATGAGCCAGGAATGCTGATTGGCTTTAAATCTCCCTCCCCAAATGGTGACCTGCCCCTTGCCTGGCATGGTGGCTGTGCCAGGGCAAGGTGATGGAGGAGACAGAACCTTTCCCTCTGTTGCTCTGCTGGAGCAAACACATGGCCCCCTCTCTTTCCCCACTTGCCCAGAGGGGCTTCTGGCACCCAAAGCCTTGCACAATCCGAGATGCAAAGTGGCTTTGGGGGAAAGGCTTCTGAGGAGTGTTTTGAACTGTCTGTAGAAATGGCTGTTGTTCCTTAAATCAGAGTTTGCCCTTGTTCAGTTACCCACGGTGGGAAACAACAGGCTGCTCACAAGGTAATGGGAATGGTGAGACGAACAGTTCAGCTGAGCAGCTGCTCTTGTCCAATGGATTTCACCATCCTGTCATTTCGTTTAGTGAGCCAAGCTGGAATCACAAAAAAACCAACCAAAATTGCCACAAACAAAAATCAAGCACCTCCCTCTCCCCAAAGACCCAAACCACACACCCCTCCAAAAAAGCCACAGAACTCCCTGCTCTTTTGGACTAGTGGTGTTAGAATTTAAAAATACTAGTATAGGGGAGCTGAAAACCCCTCACACTATTTATTGTATCCCCTTTCTGTACTGCAGAGGGAATTTGTTCATGTACACCTAGAGAAATATCGAGTGACTACTTTGCAAGTTACCTGTCGATGCTCTGTGAAGATGTTGCTCTAGTCTTTATATACAAAATTATGATGAAGTTGTCTGTAGACTTCAGCAGCCTTTGAATTGGACTGAGATTTCAGAAACTGACCTCAGAACTCTTCTCCTTTTGCACAATCCATGTGCTTTTCTGTGGACCTAAGTTTTCCCTAAGGCTCTTTGGAATAGTCGAACCTGGTAACAAATCCAGCAGAAAACAGTGCTGCATTTGCCTGATTCTTTTTCTGCTGAGACTTTGACCTGAAATGACTTGAGCAGTGCCTAGAGAAACTATATTTTGATGCACAAATAACAAAGAGAGGAAGTACCCATTTGTTTATGAACAAGAGGGTCCTTTGAGGTGTGGTGGCATTCACCTAAGTTTTTTCAGTTTCGTATGCTGCCAGTTTTCCCACATTTTCACATTGTTTCTGTTACTCATTCTTCTCTTTACTCACCAGCTGTTCCTTCATATAAATCAGCTTGCTGAAAAATATGTAATTTAATACCTGTTTTGAAAGCCTGCTCAGTGAAACATCAGCACATGGGGGTGTTAAGTGTCTCTCAACCAGCTCATCTTCTGAAAAGCCATTTGTCATAGGGGTTCAGTTTTATACACAAAAGAAAAAGTTGCCTTGTAGTAAGTAGCTAAAAATATGTACCTACACAGAAATACAAATCCCTGGATTTATTGTCTTAAATCCCTCAGTAGAAAGTCTTACTGAATTGAGAAAATCTGTGAAGTGTGGTAAGGGAATGTAAAATATATTAAATTAGGTTGCACCTTAATCAAGAGGTTCTTTGTTAAATACTCTTGTAAATATTTTAGCTGGAGCAGTCAGACACTGCAGAAATGGCTTTTTTTTTTCTTTTCCTTTGCCATGAACATAAACAATAGTATGCACCAAGTCCAAAATCTGATTTTATGTCTCTACTAACTTCATCTAACTCAGAGGGAGCCTGATTTAATAATAGCTATGTTATAATTGATAGACTAAATGTCTCTACCATTTTATGATACAAAAGTATCTTAAATATAATTTTAGCATCTTTTGTTCTAAAAGGTCTTTGAAAGTATCTTTTAACAGCCTAATGTAAAATTAGTACTATATGAACTTCCAGATTAATTCAAATCTTCTAATATGGCAATTATTTTAACATAATAATGAGTAATATACAAAGGTGTATAATTGTTAATCTTCCGAGCCGCTAAGGATCCAAACCGTGGCTTATAAATCAATGGCTTCCTTGGGAAAGGAAAATATAGTGTTCAGTGGCATGAACATTAGCTCACTGCTTTATTAAACAAAAAAGGACAAGGAAGCAGTAAGAACTACATTTGACAAAACTAGACTGATGTAAAAACATAAGCCATGTATTTTTTGCATTGCTGAGCATGTCCTGGTCTTCTCTTATAGTTGTGTTCATGTTGCAATCTTTTGTATATACGTAGTTATATAATGAATAGACTCAATCCATCTTGTCCTGCATCCTACTCCTATGATGGGTCATTTCTTCTTACTTCAGAGGAGAGTATTCCAGTATAGGAAAGGGTTTTCTTCTGTCTTTGTAACATCATTACAGTCCGTAGCTATCCTGAGGCTTGGAGTTTCAAGCTTTTGTAGATGTGACTGATCTACCTTTGAGTAGAAAGAGTTGATTCCTTCTACTGCAACTGAATTATAGATGTAGTGTTTGTGTAAGTATTTTTTTATTACTGATTATTTGAATTGCCACATTACCTATATAAACCAGTTTTGCACCAGCTCTTTGCTGTGTTAGGAGCTTTGTAAACATTGAATAAAGAGGTTTTTCTCTGCCCCAGAAAGTTTAATATCTATGTAAAAGTCTTCAGGTGGCAGATGCTGATTGACAGGTGTAAGTCACAGTGATGAGTGGGGACACACACGAAACCACAGCTGGGAAAAGAGCACTTAGAATACACAAATAATTCACATATGAACAGAGCAGGAACATAATGAGTAGATTAAGGAAGGCATGACTCCTAGAGCAGACTTTCACTGAACTGACTTACTTTCATGAAGTTCTTTCCTCCAAAGTAACTTTATAGTGCAACTGGCTACTCTGAAGTTACTCCGCTGAGCAGTCTCCCCATTTCATGTTTCCTATGTGCAGCACCTGAAAAAACAGAATTTTTATTGGATTGCCAAACATAGCAATCATGCTAACAGCAAAGGACGAAGCTGCTGTGGCTTATTTTCTGTCATTTACTGAGTAGCGAACTACAACTCACAAACCCATTTCTCTGCTCTCAGTGCACAGTGCCCCATATTACTAAAATCATTTGGTTTCTCAAATCTGATTATGTTCATACTATTTCTGAAACAAGACATTTCCCTTTCTGTTATCTTGGATAATACAATTTCCAGCATGCATTTAGAAGATCAGAGAACATCAATGACTACAGATGCTCCTATTTTTATGGCACATATTGGTCATAGCTCTCCACAGCCAGAGATGACTTAGTTATGGGCTTCTGCTTATTAAACCTTATAATAACATCAGGCATGCTATACAATCAATTACAATAAATGTCTTAATTGCCAATATCTACCAATTTCCTGTTATTCTTATCTCAATTATTTCCAACAGAACAAGTTGCCTAAGGGCAATTATGGGTGTTTCATTAGCAGATCTACATGACTTTAAGGCTGGAGGGGCAATGCATGAAAAGGGGCAGAGGGAGCCTTGAAGATCCTCAATCATACTCACTCATTATTGCATCTCACTAAGGAAAGTGTGAAAAGTCCCCACCTTGGTTGTGCACATCCTGGTCCTGAGCCCCTCTGTTTATGCGCTGGTTGACTGGCAGCCTATGGTGGTCAAGGAGAGAAGATGATGGTGGTGACAGTAATGACCTGCTAACCACCTTTGGGTTGAGTTATAAATCATTAAATGAAAAAAACCTTCAATATTCAGTCTTTTTTAAGCTTTCTTATCCTTTTGCTCCTCCATAGCAATGCAAGCTAGAACAGTCTTTGAGAGATGACTGAGATTCTTCTGCAAACCCTCTGTGAAACAGCAAGTACAAAAGATCACAGGGATGACAGTCAAATACTGCTAACAGTTGGCAACACATCATTGCTGGCTCTGAAGAAACAGGCTGAAGTCACAGGAGCGTGCTGTGAAAGACCATCTTGTAAATGCAGGGAGAATATGTAATCTGAACTGAGACTGACAAACTATCACTTTCATTTTATAAAAGAAATCAAAGTGAAAAGCAATGGGAAAAATATTGGTCCAAATCTTGTATGCAGCAGGAATTAGAGTGGAGCCCAAAAGTCCTTATTTCAAGTTCAGAGAATTAACTAAAAAAAATAAACTCATTTTGTTTTCAGCATGTACTCAAGAACACTGAGAACATAGATCTAGGGATCTTCCTGGCACTCACAAATCCACCCCAGTTTGTGACATCCACATTTTCTCTGCTTGTGTCCCCCTCTTGTCCCATGTTCACATGTTGCTGTTGTGATCTTAACTTCAGGTGTGAACAATTCAAGGTGGTTTTTTTCCTCCTGCACATTATCAGCTTCCACTTGTATGGGATGTAGCCACTGAGTTTAGTTCATAAACAATCTTTGCATGAGATATCAAACAAGTCAGAGGTCCAGAAATAATTGAATTCAGACCAAATTCTTAGCTGCATATCCAAGAATATATACCACTTGCTCCTCTCCATAAGGAGTAACACTATCCTCAGTAGATTATTCCCAACAAAAAGTGAGTATTTTGAAAAAAAAAAAATTGGACTAGGATTAACATATTCACTAACGAGAAAAAGATAAAAGCACCAAGGATGTCTTTTAAGCTACTCAGCTTTCAATTTGTTGTCAAAAAACAGGACACTCAAATCAAGTGAATTGTTACTATAAGGAAGAGATACTCAAGTTTTCTGTTCATTATTAGAATACTTCAAGTGGCTCTTGTGCTATAGAAAATTAATTAATCAATTAGTGTGACAGGTCTAATTGTGGGAACTTGCTAGTTTTTATAGAGTGATAACTGAGGCTTGAAAATACAGTACAAAGCATGTTTGGTCAGGTTTGAACAGGTTTGAAAAATATGCCACAAGAATATAGAACAAGCTAACTAGAAAGTGCAAGGGAAATGATTTGTTATTCTACTACAAAGATGAAGAAATTATATTTCCATTGGTACAAAGTGGAGGGGAAAAAATTAAACGAAGCAGGAGAAAGTAATGCAATTTCAAAGTAAGCAATTTCGGTGACAAAAGGAAGATTATTGTTAACTTTCAGTTTTCAGATGTATTTTTCAAAATTGAATTGAAAGTCCATTCATAGGAAGCTTCGTCCTCAATAAGGGGCTACCTAAACGGGTGAAAAATTTAAGTTCAAAGGGTGGTTTTTGAAGGTTTTTTTGCCTTTTTAAATGTTATTTCTTTGCATGAATAATTTTTCTCTCATATAACAGCACTTGGTGTTGTGAAAATTAGGGCAGAGAGCAGGCCAGCACTTAAATTTTTTTTGGCAGAATAAATAATAATAAAAAAGTATTGAAATATTATTTGCCAGTTAAAAGTCTGCAGAAGTCAGGAATCATGTCCCAGCTTGTGTATTTGGTTAAAAATTCATTCTACTGACCCGAGGGCCCAAATGAGGAGCCCATGTTCTTTGGGCTATGCTGGGTGGGATGAATGGTTCTGAGCAGGCTCCTGCCATTGGCTCTAGAAGATATGTGAACAGATGGGTCTTAGGCAACAGGGGCCTGGGCCATGAGCTTCAGAGACCAAGGATCAGCTCTGATAAGTCCTGATTCCTGATTTTCCCATGTTGTCTTTAGATGGGCAGCTTCAGTGATTTAAAATTTAAAAATGACTTTAAATGTTACAGTATCCACACATAAAAGTGTCAGTCTTACTTCGAGTTGGAATTATTTACTGAAGATTTGGCTTTCTGGAAGTCTTAGGCTCATTCTAGTCTACGCAGGTGGCAAGTTAATAAAATGCTCATAATAAAGAGCTTTTAAGGCTTTCTCCTTTTCCTTTAGGGGTTTCTATATTCAGACTGAGCCGGTGACTGGAAGTTCTTGCACTTGAGTAACAACAGGAGTTCTTTTGTCATCCATGCAAGTCTCTTGCTCCTTTTAGCAATTTCTTGCTCATCAGCATGCATCATTCTTGAGTCTGGAGGAAGTGATCCTTGAATATCAACCAACTCTCTCAGGTCTTTCTTCCATGAAGGACTTTTTCCCATGGGATGATTCCAGGAAGATCCACAAAGAAGCTGAAGTTAGCTCTCCTGAAATCCATGGTTACATTCTCACTAGCCTCCCTCCTCCTCACCCAATACTGATCTCAACAACCTCATGGTCACTACAGCCAAGGATTCCCCCTGCCTTCACATTTCCAACAAGGCCCTCACTGTTTGTTAATAGGAAATCGAGGAGCACAGCATTCCTTGTGGGATCCTTCACTACTGGTGACAGGAAGTTATCATCAGTGCTTTCCAGGAATGTCCTGGACTGTTTGTCCTTCTCCAGTGGATGCCAGGGTAGTGAAATTCCCCCACAAGAACCAGGATCTGCGACTGTGAGGCTGTTTCTAGTTGCTTGTAGAAGTGCTCATCCACTTCTTCCTCCTGCTTGGTAGCAAACACCCACACCAGTGTCACCCTACCCAGCTAGCTCTTTTATCCTGACCCATAAGCTCTCAACTCACTCATCACTCACCCTGAGACAGAGCTCAGCACATTCCAAGAGTTGCCTCATGCAGAGGGGAATTCCAGCAGTGCGCGTTCCTGGTCTGTCACTCCTCAGCAGCATGTAGCCCTTCGTGACAGCATTCCAGTCATGGGAGCTATCCCACCACGTTTCTGTGACCACCATTAGGTCAAAGCCCTGGGACAGGACACAGATCTCCTGTTCTTCCTCTTTGTTCCACATATTGCATGTGTTGGTGTACAGGAATTTCACAGAAGCATTTGATTGTTTCCATTTCCCAGTAGGGTTGAAAAGGAGTGCCCCATGGTCCTGCCTAGTGGTTATGTCTTTGGGTGCTCCTGCTCACTGAAGGTGTCCCCTCTTAAGCCTCCTTCTTCTGCTTGGATGGTCACTATAGTTCTCCCCTTTGCAAAATTTATCTCTGTCAAGTCTGGTTACATCCCCAACCCCCTTCAAATCAAGTTTAAAGCTCTCTCAATGACCCCTGCTAAGAATTTTTCCAAGAAGGAAATCACTTTATACAGCTCTTGACCTTTTTGTCTTGCAGGTAATAATAATAAAAAAAAAAAAAAAAAAAAAAAAAAAATCCAACTTGGCAGCTGCTCTCTCTGAGGTCAAAGAGAAAGGGAAAGTGGATTGCTAACAATAGACCATTCTCTAGCTAAACAGGTTCAAATTTTGATTAGGTATAAGGTGGGGACATATTTTTGACAAATGGTTCTGTGCCAGACCTTGACCATTTTGAAGGTTTAACAAGAGTCCTTGAAAGTATTTCTGCATATGAACAGGAAGGAAGTTTTGTCTTACTCAAAATCATGTTATTTATTCCTATATTAATCCTGACAAAACTCTGAAACAGCAAAAGCATGAATATATTGATTTCTTAAAACATACTTCTATAGCATAGAATATAAGCACTTCTTAATACTAAATGTTGAATGAGGCTTATTTCTTATTTCTTTGCTTTAAATTAACTAGTTTCCAAATATTTGTGCCTAAAATTTTCTATTATGCTTGAATATAGGGTAAGCCCGATTAATGAAATACTAATTTCATCTTCTCCTGGTTTAACCTTTGTGAGATCCTACTTCTTTGAAATATGTTTTCCGTGCATTATTTTTTGAGAGCTATTGCCTTGTTATTTCTTTAGTTATTCTCCTCATGTATGCTGGATGATGACAGTATATTACAGGTTTACAATGTGGATGTATCAGTGTAGATGTACCTGCTGTGACATCCTATAGGACATAGTCTGCCATGTTTGTATGTGAAAATCTCCAAGAGGAGCGCAGGAAAATTTGTTACTGCACCCCCCATCAGGTTCATTGAACTGCCTGCTTGCCTCAATACCTTCATGCTCTAAAACTGCTGTTACTACTTGTGAGAGAACTCAGTGGAAAATGTGTTTTACCAACGCTTGCTTTACTGGGAGGAAATTTAATCCATGACACTCTGGTCTTTAGCTTGTAGGGTCCAGGATATGAATGCTTTATCAGAAATTTTCCAAGCAGGAAGGGACTTGTCGACCATTATCAAGCTCCTCAGTGATAAAACAGAAGAATGTGGGAGTATTTCACTCTAAGCCTTGCACCTGGATATTGAGAGCTCCTAAACAGATGGGGTTTTCCTCAATTTTGTAATTGGCAGTCCTTATTAATCCAGCTTAGACATCCGGAACACCTGGTATGGGAACAGCAGAAGTACCAGGTGGGTCAGCTTGGATACATCAGGACAATTACATTCCCTTTTGGCAAGCTCGGTTTCCTTGGTTTTGGCTATCCAGTGTTTATTAATGTCTCATGCTGCTCTTTTTAAAAAGCAGTAAGAAAAGCTCATAGGTGCTCAAGCATTTCTGGGAAAGGGGTGTACCCAGTGTCAGTATAATTGGACATCTGCAGTATAGAATTAAACCTGCGCAGGACATAAGAATAGCAACAGTATTTTCGTCCAAGTTCAGAACCTTTTTAGTCACTTTCTTTTTAACTCAGTGTTCTCACTGAGCCTTAGGAGAGAGAACTCACTCAGGTTTTCTTGAGTTAAAATCCTTGGGTACTCTATTTTGATACTGTAGTGCTTTTATGTTATATAAACTTGGTTCTTTGTAGTCATGATATTGCAGGCACCTTTTCGAAACACTTGAGGAATCCGAGGCCTAATTCTGTTAGGAAATAACTACAACCATGATAAAGCACGCTTTGTCTAGTCTTTGTAGCAATAAATAATGAATCTTATAATTAAAGGATGCTCAACACCTCTCTAAGAGTACTCTGCTGACAATACTGTAGCTGATAAAATTACGACACAGGTATATTGGTGTTAAAATAATAAACTTGATTACTTCTCAACCTCTAATTTTTCATGTGGGCTCCAGCACAAATCTCATTTTCTTAACTACTCTTCTTGCACCAATATGTGCATCACTTAATTCTTGGCCATGGTTGTGTTGGCAGTTCTTTACAATAAATGAACTGTAAATCATAACAATTGTTGGATGAGTCCTGCGGCCCAGAATAGCAGGCAATGCACTTATTAATTATTAAACGTGACCTGTGCATGCATAACAGTCATCCATTGATGGATTAATAGCATCTATCCTTCTGAGACAAGGTGGCCATCCATAACTTTTACAGTAAATGTCCCAGAATAGGGACAGTGTCCCCAGATGACACCCTGCAATCCCATGTGTTCTAGAGGTGCTGAACATGTACTGTTACCATGAAAACAACAACACAGTTCTACTTTCTGATTTAGCAAACCCTGAGAACTACTTGGGCTTAGCTGTTCAGCTGCTGAGTGCTTTCATATTTAGACCATTGTGTTAAGGGCCTCTTAGGAACAGAATTGGTGCAAACAATCAAGTGTAAGTGGGGCTGCCAACACAGACAAAGCCCCCATCTCCACATGAGATCTTTTACATAGAAATATCTGAAATTATGAACTCTTTGCTCTAAGTTGGCAGCAGAATTTCTACTTTTACATGCATTAAAACAGTGGAATCATATGGAATTTAAATATATATATAAATTCTTACCCCCAAAATTAAGGTTTTGGCCCAGTTTCTTTGAGTTTAAGGAAGGAGTTACCAGAATAGAAATCAGTATTTCATTGTGATAACCAGCAGTGATACACAGGCCATAAAAGAGTCCCCAAGTGTACCACAGCATAATCAAGAATATTCCATTCATTTGTAGCATATCAAGTGAAATCCTCACCTTTGTGAGGCTATTGCAGGTTTTGCAGTCAATCACAGTGATTCATGCACCAGACTGCTTGAAACCAAATGATGACATATGTTTCATTAATAACTGCTGGGTAGAGAACTATATTCAAAAGCCATACACTGTAGTTTTCAAGATTAGGTTATTCAACAATAGGAACAAGTACATTTCTGTTGGAAGAATCTCAGAGATGAAAGTGGCGTCTTTGGATTTTATATGCATTCTATGAGCCAAAACTTTGTGCTAATTTTCAGTAAGCAGCCTGACTTTCAAATCACAACTAGAAACCACTGAGTTCTTTTAAAATGGTGTTGCAAGGCAGACTGAAGATCTCATCTGGCTTGCATCCCTGGAGGCTGAAAGCAGCAAAATTTGGAGCCTGTGAAGGATATCTGGAGGATCGATAATCTGTAGACAAAATTCACAGAGAATTCCTGTTTCAGGAAAATGTAGATCATGCCTTTTTCTTCAGTGAAAGAAGGTTTCTGGAAGCAGGACTGCATTTGTGTATATTTCCAGGTTCTGGGGAAAATAAGTGGAGGCTTGTGCAACTGAGTTGGTGCACAGTTTTTAAAAGGGAAACTGAAACCCTGGGTGAAATACTCGACTTGTCAGTGTTATGCAGGAGAAAAACTGTTTACTCAGTCACTAGTAGAAGAGGGTAAACTTCCATAACCTGTGAGTAAGCTTTTGTATTACTCACATTTCACTGTGAATGGCTCAAAAACAAACATTAGAGCATGAAGTTAAGGGGGTAGTATTATAAATATCTCTAATCATCTTTCTCTGTATTTCTAAGGCAAAATTCATCTTTTGAGTCATCATGTGATTTTTCAAGATTTGCTGGCTTTATATCAGCCTCCAGGGCGCGATGGAGGACCCAGTGCTATTCTGCTGCCTTGTGTGGCAAGATGTGCTGCTCTGCCTCCATCTCAGCCACACACAATATGTTGGGAAAGGAGAGAGATGGGAAGTCCAACCAAGGAAACACCACGTTATTCAGATCTTGAAGCTGGCACTAAAAAACCTAACAAATATTATCCAGCTTCAGGACACCATTACAGCCCTCAGTGACACCAGCAGGACAAGGGAAAGCAAATACAAAGCAGGGATTGTATCTGGAGTGCAGTTTTAAACCAATTCTGTATTTATGTGTCCACCAGAAAAGCCTGGTAAGTATGTTGGCAAATGTGGGCAGATTAAAATGTCTGTCTTCAGGAAAAATCCTCCTCCCAATAAGCATGAAGGAGAATAAAAACATAATGAAATTTTTGAAATTTGGATGAGACTAAAATAAAATTACGTTGCTTTTTTAATCCTTGAAATCAAATCCAGACCACTCCAAGACAAAACTAAGGAAACACAGGTCAGAGCAGAAGCAATTTGGGCAAAAATGGGATGTTAGTGCTAATAATGTGTGGTATTTCTCATATGGAGGTCAATTTTACCTCAAGTAGGATTTTCTACTTTGATATATGCTGTGGTATTTGTGGATGGTTGCTCTTAAGTTACATATGTTGATTAAAAATCAGTGGGTTCAACACCAGCCTTGTTACGGATGGGATGCAGAAGGTACTTCTATTTATTTAAACTTTTATTCTGCATTTACAGATGTGTAATTAAGAATAGAGCTGGAACTTCCTGCTGTACAGGATTTTCCTCTACATAAGAAGCAAGCTGATATTTAAGCAGATTTTAGTGAATGAATGTACCTTTGACAAATAACTGAAAGGTTTTAACAGTTCTCCTACCAGGGAGGCTGAATGAAATCAAACTGGGAGAAGTCTGTACCAGGCATGGCTGAGGCACAGGGTGAAAAGTATATTTCACCTGCTGTTTAATTCTTTCCTGGGAAAGAAGAGGACTTTTCTATCCACAGTGATTAATTAGGCTTCTTTCTCACAGGCTTAAAACGAAAAGGAGTAAGAACTTTAGAGGCAATTGTGTCCATAAATTGTCAGCAGCAATTTGCATTGTTGATGCATTGTTGATGCACACAAAATGATGTGTGAGAGGCTGACCATGTGCTAGGAGAAACTTCAAGACACAATGATAATTTATTTGAAGGAAGGAGAATAACCACACTTAAAATACAGCCAAAAAAACCCCAAACTCCTACAACCTGAAAATAGAAGTAATAACAGCACAAGAGGTAGTAGGACATGCTGGAGTTCTAATGCAATAAATCCAGGACCCTTAGCCATGTCGTTAAATGTGTGCTGCTTTCAAGTTTCAATCCTCTTGATTGCTGGGAGAACCTTGAAGCATAGAATATGAATGAGGGGTGTCTTTTCAGTTTAGCTATTCCAAACTGAAAACAAAAGAAGAGCAATACAATTTCAAGTACTGATCAAGCTGCAATCTCAGTAAAAGGAAGAATTAGCCCCTTTTCTGAGCCTTAGGCTAGCTGCTATTTCATGTTTAGAGGGCCAAAGCCTGATTAATCCTGGCAGAGTTACTGTGGTTTATATCAGAGGGAAGGGATGTTCTGAATACCTCATTTGGCCTTTTCTGGCCTTCTGTACCAGTGTGTATTAAAAATGCATGAATTCCAACTCTTAATGTTTGATCATCTTTATTTGCGAGTGAAGTAAAAATGGCATCCAAGTGTAAATGAGGATCAGTCCTGTCAACATTTACAATTCAGATTTTTAAGCATAACAGTGATATAAATGTCTTCATTGTCTCACTCCCCTGGACTGTTGAGATAGTCAGGAGAATGCTTCCCATCAGCACAGAAAGATACCACCCTAAAAGGGAGTCAGACATACAGATCCTTCTTGAATGTCTCTTGTCATCAATTTCCTTCAAAACCCCAGCATTTTATTTGTTCACTTTGCAAATGGATGCTTCTCTCTCTCCCCAGATAGCAGGGGATAATTTAGAGTGAAATTCCGCTTGTATCTGATGGTGCCCCTTGAAGGTTTATGCAGATCCAGGTTCAAGAATGCAGTGACTTAGAGCTGAGGGCAAGATACAGCAGAGAACAATATAAAATGGTCCTCAAGAGTCTACCATAAATTTTAAACTCATGGATGGGCATTCTCAGTCTCTATGAGGCATTTTGTTTCAAGGTTTAACCAAAACCTTTTTTCTTATGTCCATCTGGAATTTCCCTTGCTCAAAAAGCAAGTGTTCAAAAATTGCTTCTTACTCTTTCTCTTTGTGCCACCAAGAGGAGTCCTGTCTTCTTGATAGCCCTCATTCAGCAGCATATTACTGCTAAACCTCTCTCCTTCTAAGGCAAAGTCCAAATTAGGTAATGATTTAGTTATATACTTAGTCTCTTAAACTCCACAAAAATTGCAGTTAGTTTATAAAGTAATTATGCACAATTCATGCACATTATTAAGCATGCTAGTATAAACTGTGTGCAAAGTACAGTTCTGACAGATTACTGGTTCCAAGTGATTTTTATAATTTCCATCTTTAAATTCACAAGCATCTCCAAGAAAGATGTATTACTGCATACAAAGTACCAGTATCTTTTGAGAATGTAGTCTTTGCACTCCATTGGGATGAAAGTGTGGAATAAGTATGAGTAAGTGATAAAAATCAGCAGTAAAATCACTCCATGCTCCATGACTCCAATTTTGGGTAGATCCTGACCTCCATATAATCTGAGACTGCGGTTTTCTTTAGTCCTCTAGACCTTAAGAGCTCCATCAAAATTGTAAGTCCCAAATTATGAAGAAATTACATCAAAATGAAAAAAATATCATCTTTCCTTTCACTCAAAATGAAATATTATATAAAGCTACACTTCAAGCCCATATTCCATTGGAGTTGTTTGGGCTTCTTGGGCAGCAGTGGCAAACAGAGGCAGGGGCTGCGTGTTGCCTGTGTTTTGTGGGGCCCTGTGATTTAGTGAGCAGAGTGCTGCAGCCAGTTGGCAGAAATCTGCTGGAGGATGCCCAACACCACAAGATTATGTGCTTATATTGAAATGCCTGGTCATTTGGGGCACATGAAACTGCTCTGCGTGGGCGGCCCGGCTGCTGGATCACAAGGGAGCCCTGGCAACAAAAAGGCTCCTCCCTGCTTTTGTCTGTACCCTGTTCTTTCTGGTGCCTTTGCCCAGGGGCAAACTCTGGAGGGTAGCTCTGGTGAGCAGAGGTTGGACCAGATGATTTACAGAGATCCCTGTATTATCCCACACTTCCATATATTCTGGGAAGAAGCACACGTTGTATATACACTACATATCAGGGCTTTTTAGTTAAAGAATGTCCAGCTTCATCATAGGGAGAGAGCTGCACAAAGCCCTTCATTGACTGAAACTGTGCTCCTGTGTGAGCAGGTGTGTAAGATTTATAATTTTAAACATTCTTACTCTATTGCTTATATGTGCAGAATCTTCTCATCTAAATTACAAGGCAATTTTGTTCCTCACAGAAGTAATGAACCACAAGAAGTGTCATTAATAATGCTCCTTTTCAGATGTCCTACATTAGAAACAGTATGCTAAAACAATATTTTTACCTATCGATCATCCTTGAGGCAAGAATTTATCATACTTTTACAAGTAGTCCCATTTGGCTTTGCAGCTCTGTCTAATACAAAGTCTAATATAAAGTTGTCACCTCTGTCAGCTTCTACCTTCTCCATGGTCAAATTTGCTTTTATTTGATGCCAGTTTGGGCTATGGGCTTCGTAGACAGAAGTTCAAAGTGGTTAGATACAGCTTGTGATAGTCTAGAAACCTGAAAACACTAGTGGGGAAATTTTTCCTTTGCCCAAACAAGTGCAAGAGTACTCGGTGGAGATTTAAATCAGTAACCAAAACTAGCACTCAGTCACCAAGGCAAGCAGCTCTGGACAAGAAAAAAATTAAAGAAAAAGTAATATAGTAAGAAACCTACAGAAGAAGGGTCTCTCAGCTGGTTACTGAGCACTGTTGAAAGTGTATGAAAACTGGGAAAAGAGTTCCTGAGAGACAGGTGGAAAGTGACCAGGTGAAAATCCAGCCTTTAGTACTGAGATTTCCTGAAATGGTGATAGTAACAGGAGGCCTCTATGTAAATGGAGAGGTAGGGTTTTGTTTGGCCACTTTTTCGGTTAAGGTGAGGTTTGCTTTGGTTGCTGTATTTCCCTCTCCGAAAGGTAAAAGCTGAAGGAGCCCACGCTATTATTTCATATTTAAGAAGGGTGGAAGGGCAGCAGTCAGGAGCCTGCCTACATGCCTGGCAGCACCTTTTAGTGACCACAGCTGTAGACCAGGACTTCCTGACGGGCTGGGAATGGCACAGGCAGAGGCAGGAGAAGGTGAGGGCAGGAGATGACACCTGCTTTGGAGTCTACCCATGGCATGAGCAGCCCCAGGCTGCTGAAGGCAGTTTCCACTGATGATCTGTGGCTGAGGGGAGAGTCAGAAGGCTCTCACCTCCTTCTTTTCTGCTCAGTCCAGAGAGCTGGCAGCTCTGTGGTTGTGTTAGGTGCTGCTTTCTGGGTGCAGGGGATGAGAAAAGACGAAGGTGGTGAAGATGACAGGTGGTGAAACTGCCCTGCACGGCTTTGATGGATGTGAGCTGTGAGGATGTTGTGTGCTACCAGGAGGGCTCACGCTCTTGGTTACTGACAAAGAAGTACTGGATAATCTGTTGAACTTCGATTACTGCTAATTAGGTATCCGTAGTCTGATTCATTTGGAACCATTTCTGTTCCTTAATTCCTACAAAAATAAGATGAGAAGCTCTAAATCAAATTATTTTGTTTGTAATGCAGTTACCACTAATGAACAGCTGCCAAAAAGACAATTTTGTCTAAATAGTGTAATAACAATTCACCAATGGGCAGCAGTGTAAACGAGCTGTCTGTCATGCACTTTCTTACATTGAAAACAAAAGGAGATCTCTTCCTTCTCCTGATTTTGATCTTGCATCAACTGAATTTGACAGGTTTTGAAAAAAAATCACTGCAAGCTTATACACAATATTGTGACTGATATATGACTTGGGAAAGGAGCCAGAGATCACAGAATGTAACTGCTCAAAATTGTCTACGTGTTTTATCCTACCAACTTGCTTACAACTCAGAGTAAAGGATGTGACAAGACAGCTCTCCACAGCAATGATTGCACAAAGTTTGAAGCTTGACTATCTTCTCAAAATGCTTGTAAGCCTGTGCCAGAGGAGAGACCCAAAGCCCTGCAAGCAGACACAGGGCTGTTGCTTAGTGCTGGGAACCAGTTCCAAGCTAGTCCTCTTGACCTAGCAACAAAATGCCTAAATTCTTATCCTTAAACCCAAGCATAAAGGCAGCTAATTGGCTGCAAAAATTGAGTGGTAACACACCGCATTTCAGATATTTGTCTCATAATTACTTCAGAATTGATTTAATCTGAAGAAAACATCTTCTCTGTGAATGGACCTGCTTGCAGGGCTGATTTTACATTTTCCACGTATTTCTTTTTCTGCTTCAAATGCATCAGCTGTGTTGTTAGAATGCCTGTCTGCATATTCTGCTGGTAGCATGTGTTTGAGAAAGTCTCAATAACAATCCATAAACAACCAGAGAACAAACTGGTTCTTGAGAAGATCCTTCTGTGCTGCTCTTCAGCTGTCATTTTGAAAAGGGGAGATGACAGAACTTCAAGGTGGTATAGAGTGGAGAGACACTGAGGTGCTAGATCAAAGTGCTTTAAAAAAGAAAAAAGAAAAATCAAGAGAACAAAAATCCCCACAAAAAACCCCGAAACCCTCTGAGTTATTTGAACTCAATTATCTTGACTCAGGATTTTCTGTGCATGGGTGTTTCTGATTTCAGTTGACATTTGGAGAGGTGGTGGTAGTTTCCTGCATGCTGGCAGCAGTTGTTCCCAGTCTCCCCAGTGCTGGGGTGCCCTTCCAGCTTGCTGCTGACCCACCTTGCACTGCAGAGCTTGCAGCCTTGTCAGGGAACATCTCGAGGGCAGCTCCCAGCTGCTGCCTGTCCTTCGTTATTTTAGGTGGGATGGGGCAGAAACAGTGAGTGTGCGTTAGTTCATCCCAGTGTCTGCTGCACCAGCACAGTGTCCAAACAAACATTGCTATCCCTGCAGGAGTTTGGCAGCTGGCTCGCTCTGTCCTTCTCTTGGAGACCAGGAAATTCAGGATGTCTTTCCCAGGCTGAGTAGAAGCAGATATACTGTAGCAGTGCAAGGAGCCTGATTTATATGACAGCAAAGAACAAAGTACAACGAATCAGTACCTTTAAAATAAAATGTAGGGTTATGTACGTAGGTTTCTCGTCACTGTGATTCTACCATGGTTAGAGCAAGCAGTGTGGCAGGAGGCAGGAACAGCAGAATGGCATTGAGGGGTGACTTCTGCTTGCAAAAACGTGCTGCTTGCTGGTACAGGACTAATGCCAGTTCACACAGCTGTTTAATTCAGCATACTAGCAGCAGGACTCTTCTTTGTATGTAAGTCCTTTTAGTAATGTCCACTATGTGACAATTTAAACTTTCTAATAGAGTCCAGACAGTGCTCTACATATACTTTCTGCTGCTATAATGTAATAACATTTCGCACTTATTGATTTACCATGCTATCTTTTAAAGAAGACAAAATGCTTACCTGTGTAAAAATGCTTAGTTCAAATAATCTACATAGCAAATGCTTTGGCTTGATAGCCCATATTACCACCAGATGCAAATTGTCATATGGTCACTGGGAATCATGCACGGAAGTCCACCTGGGTGTAACCAAGAGCAGAAAGGGGTGTGAAGTGGAACACAGGACAGGAGAGGATGTCTGTGCATTTAAAAAATTTCTGGGTGCCTTTCAACATGACATGATGTGGATGACCTAATTCATTTGATGTTGTGTTGTTTTTATTCTACCAATCGTGGGGTTTTTCTTTTTTCCTTTTCTTTTTTTTATCTTCCCCACTCTGGGAGGTAGGAGGCTTATCTACACCTGAACCATGCTGTGCAGGACTGATATGCTTCTCTCTGCATCCATTTCCTTCCTTGAAGCTTTTTTAGTCCATCAGTTACTTTCAATACAATTTAATAGTGAGGTTTCTCTAAGGCCCATGAAAACAGGTAGGCAGATAAAAATGCAGACTAACTGTGGTTCTCCTTCTGCTTAGTTGGAGCTTGTGCCTCATTAGGGAGTCCAGACAGGAGAGACCTCACAAAATCCCCCTGGTAGTGAAAGGTTCAGTCAGAACTCGTACCTGAGACAGCAAGCAGGAGACAGAAATCAATAGGAAAGCTGGCTTCATTAGCAGCCCTGCTCTGCAGCTCTTTGTTTTACCTTCACATGTTGCACATAGGCATATTTACACCACTGTTTCCTAGCAAGTCTTGACTTCTCATTGACCTCATTTTGTCTCCCTTTTTTTAACATTGCATAGAGGGTCCTTTCTCCACCATCATTCACTCCAAGTTATTTCCTATTCTCTTGGTGTATTTTCTACCTTGCCTCTCATTATAGAACCAATTCTGGTTATGATTTGATGCACGTAAACAACTTCTTTTCTGTGTAAATTAGTTAAACTGGCTTCTAGTACCTAAAGAAAAGTTCCTTCAAACAGGCTGAGGCAAAGAGGCAAAGAGCCTTGAAAAGCAGGCAGACATCAGAGACAAACAAGACAAATGGCCCTGATTTTGTTCACAAGCTGTGTGGGATTTGAGGGAAGGAAAATTAACTCTCTCCTCAATTAGTTAAGGGCTCTCAGTGATGGCAACAGGAGTGTTTTTCTCATCAAATGAGGAATGAGTGAAAACATAAGATGATTTGGAACTGAACATACTTGCAGTTGATTACGTTTTTGGCTAGCAAGATATTTCAGCATTCACTATCATTTGCCCTACAGGTTTATATTATGAATTATTTAAGGTGGAGAAAATATTTTTCTTTCCATTAGTGCAGTTCCTAGTACAGTGTGATGCCAATCATGGCTGTGGCTTGTACATTGCACAGATGCAAAATAAGGCAAGAAAGCAGAAATTTTGGGGTTTTGTTTTTCTTTTCTCTTCTTCACAGAACAAATTATATGGGAAGTGCATGGGCACACACAAGAGTCTGGGTGCTGAAAGACATTAGCTTGCAAAACCAGAAAGTCTCCCCAGTGGCTCTGTGAGTTAAGCACTGCTTTGCACTTTTGCTATTCCTTTAGAGATTGGAATTTCCAGCTTAACATGTGCTAAACTCTACAACATGCTAAATAGATTTTGTGTCAGCCAGGAAATAAGTCCCCAGATAGATGTCAATGTAGTAACCATGAAAAAGGTGAGTTTTTTAATCTTATATTTGGCCTGGGAAGGTTTTTCACATGTGAATTGCCCTAGCACTACTTTCTGCATGAGCACTTATCTCGTAGAAGACTTTAAGAGAGTTCAAGAAAATCATGTAAACACCTTCTTTGTGGGTTACTTGTAGATAAACCAATCCCAAAGCTAGTGTTGGATGAACTTTTTTAGAAGTAGCAACAACATAGGAGTATGGTATTCAAAAAGTTAGCGGTCCCTGTTGGAATCTAGTGATTACTCTGTTTTCACTGTATTTTTATTGTTCTAATCCTGTTTACAGCTGGTCCTGTTAGGAGGTAGGGTGAGAATGGTTTTGCATGAATGTTCTCCTCTTGATGCAACATTCAGCTCACTTTTTGTGAACTACTGCAGACCCACTGCAGACAAAACAAGAAAAGGTGTTCCAACATTCTTGTGGCACCACATGCTAGAATTTTGCTTATATGTTCATGGTTAAACTGATTTAGGGCTAAGATCAAATTGTCTCCCCAGACACCCCTAATGGCCCAGCAAAGATTGTGAAAAGGTTTTTGTTTGGTTTTTAATACCTTAGGTGTCATGGTGCCATCCATTTCCAAGGTCCTCCTGGAGCTGTACTTAGGAAATCTGAGCGGGTCTGAAGTGTGGCAGTGCCCTTGACATTTTGTGGCATGCTGTGGTTGTAGCATATGGTGACTTGCTGCAGTTAAAGCATTTGGTAAAACATGCTGGGAAGGTGCTGTATATGGTGAACGGCTCCAAGGCACAAATTGTGCTACTTTCAGTTCTGCTCCTTTTGAGGGGGTTGCAGCAGCTCTGTGTGACAGTATGGTCATGTGTATAAGTGTGTAATCTTGTTTAGATTGAGATCCAGGATATTTAAAACAGCATTTTGTTCCATTCTGTGAACAGACCCTAAGTTTAGCACTGTTTTAGTTGGGGCCTTTTTTTGTTTTGTTTGTTTTGGTTTTTTTAATTGATTTCTATTTTAACTGAAGTGGAAACAGTTTAGCAAACTCAGACCCTTGCAAACAGATTGTGCTGACTGTGAGGATAAGTTTGTGGGCTGAGTTTTGTATCTGCTGAAACTATAGAAAAATCTTAGCGTGAACTGCAAGCTAAGATGATGCTGTTGCTCAATTTGCTTTAACTAAAAGTGCCTGCAAAAGATCAGACTAATTAAGGCTGTCTCTGAGGTCCTAAAAAATGCACATTCTTAATAAAATACCCTTGAGCTTTTAATTATTTTCAGGTGGAAGTGCAATAGAGGATTGTGCCTGGATTTTCCTGTCTGAAACCAGGTAGGTGCCTTAGAAACCTTGCTGGCAAAAGTGCAGGTGGTTCTAGAGGACAGAAACAGGAGTTTAGGCAGAAGCTGGGGCACAGCATGAACCTCCAAACATACCCTGCTTTCTTGTTGGAGATGCTTCACTTTGTATAAATAAACCCCAAATCTTGCAGCCTCTTCTGGAGCCCCAGAGACCCCAGCCTGTCTTGGTGTCCCTTCCTGCTGCCCTCCATCCAGTGTCCTGGGGAACCCACAGCTAGACAAACACACAAGAGTAAATGTGCTGCTTTCTCTTTCCAAGGAATATTTAAATTCCTTCGGCACAGAATTTATTTCTACCTTCCCTCTGCATTTTTATCTCATTTGTGTCCTTATAATGTGGTTTGTAGTATTGGTTTTTCTCAGCCCTCAAGTACAGATTTATTAGGAACACAAGCAAAAATACTTGTCAACACTTATTTGGGTTCAATGCCTGAGAAAAGAAACAAAAATCTGCTCTTCTTTGGCCTGTGTGATTGCATATGATTTGGGCACAAACAATTCCTGTAAGGGAATGCTCTGCTGATTTTTCAAGAGTAATTTCCAGCTGAAAATAACAATAACCATGAATAACTGTCAATGCACAATGTGGGCTGTTTCTCTGTGGTTCAGTTCACAGCCTCTTACTAATCTGGAATTCATGCAGCTCTAATCACCTTATTTTATAAATTTGGGAGATTCAGAAGACATGCATGCCATCTTTCTGAGGTTATAAAACCTAGTTTGCATAAAGCCCCCATAATCTTTAAGAGTAATCTCGATTATTCTGACTCTTCGCAAATATCTTTTTTTTTTTGGCACTTCAAAGATATCAAAGTGATATAGAACTAATGAAAATTTATTGAACTTCTAATAAGGTATGAGGAAATGTACTTCTATTTTGATGGACTCTGATCTCTTCTAAAACATAAAAGCAAAACTCCAGACATTAAATGTTACTTTATGTACATTCTCACAGGAAAAAGTACAAATATGAAAAGGAAGATTAGCAGAACTCTAGTCAGTTGGGGGGATCTGATTTTAATGGTGTTTGGTTAGGCTGAAAAACAAATCCCAGGTGATCAATGATGGGAGATTTACCCAGCAGTGGACACTGTGAGCCTGGGGTGCCCCAGAGCTGGGCAGCCCAACCACGTGGCTGGAGAGCAGCTCTGCTTCTACAGTGCTTACAGAAGTCTGTCAAAAATCAACATTTCTCTTTAATGAAGCCTTATAGAAATAAAGGGCTTGATACTTCTGATCAGAGGTAGATACCTCTGTGGTATTACCTGATCTTGATGATGCAAGAGCTGAACACCTCTTCTGAGCAGACAGGCTGAGACTCTTGGGGTTGTTCAACCTGGAGAAGAGAAGGCTCTGGGGAGACCTTGCAGCATCTTCCAGTACCTAAAGGGGCTACATGAGAGCTGGAGAGGGACTTTCTATAAGGGCACGTAGTGACAGGACAAGGGGGAATGGCTTCAAACTGAAATAGAGGAGGTTTAGATATAAAGAAGGGTAGTGAGAGTGGTGAGGCACTGGAACAGGTTACCCAGAGAAATGGTGGATGCCCTGTTTCTGGTTCAAGGCCAGGTTGGATGGGGCTTTTAACAACCTGGTCTAGTGGAAGGTATCCATGGCAGAGGGGTTGGATCTAGATGATCTTTAAGGTCCCTCCCAACCCAAACAATTCTATGATTCTATAATTTGGGGGGGCTGAAGTTTAGACATTATTGGTGTTTTTAGGCTTGTAGAAATGGAGACTGCATTACTTTGCCTATCTTAGATGATCTCACCTGATGAAATACAAAGATACAGCAACCAATGAAAATAATTTGTTTGACATGGATTATCCTTGAAATTAACTTCCATGCTAGCTGGATTTGTGCCTTTTATAGCATCTGCTAAGAGTTGGCATTCAGCAACTAGCCTAAGTTATGACTAACCATGAGGATTTAATGGTGTTGCTTCTGTGCTTGTCTTGAGTGAGATGAAGCCTGGATCTTCATGGCAGATTTGCCAGCTCTTCAGCTCTAGAAAGTTTCTTAAATTTTCATGTAACTGCAGAAGAAAATCCTTTGTTCTCTCAAAGTATGAATCCAGGTTTGGTCATTCAGGAGTACTAGAAAAACATTCCAGGCCAGAGTGCTTGTTCCACATGCAGAATCCACTCAGGGCTTGTAGCATCAAATATGTGTCGCCTGAGCATGAGGTGCTCCAAAGTCCATCAGGCAAACTGCCCTGCTTTTGCTACCAGGTGAGCGGTACATGCAAACATTTTATCTCACTAATTACTACATTTATACATAAACATGACAGAGTTGGCCAAAAAAATCAGGAGCCTGTAGCTTCCACAGGCTTTCCGGAGTGCCTGCTGGTACTGCAGATAGACATCAGCATTAACATTCAGGACTCTGTGGTGCTTTCTGGGTGCAAGTTTCTGCCAGGATTAACAAGTTACTGTGATCTTTTGGACATTCCGGGAAATGGTTTTAGGAATGGCCAAGAATAAATGTGCATGGGGGTCTGAAGCACTGCAAACAAAGGCCTGCATGGAGGTGTGTGCTTGAACTGAGTGCAGATGGGTGTTTCCTGAGGGCTCTGCAGACATACATGGATTATTGTTATGGTACATCATTTTGTCTCCCAGAGGCTGCTGAAACTGAGAATTATTTGTAATAGGGTTGCTTAACTTCACGTGTAAGTGGGCTCTCAGCATAAATAAAACTATTGAGTTAGGACAGAATCAGGGAAAGGCCAGATTTAGGACTGCACTAAATTAGGTGTCCTGATTTTAGCTGGGACAATTTTGTCCTTAGAAGATAGTACACTGTTGTGTTTTGGATTTAGTATGAGAATAATGTTGATAACACGCTGATGTTTTGGTTCTCGCTGAGTAGTGCTTACTCTATGTCAAGGACTTTTAAGTTTCCCATGCTCTGCCAGTGCAGAGATGCACAAGAAGCTGGAAGGGCACACAGCCATGACAGCTGATCTGAACTGTCCAAAGAATATTCCATACCACAAAACATCATGCCCAGTACCTAAACTGGGGGGACTTGGCTGCACAACTGTGTTGTGCATCACTTGTTTGTTTCAGGGAGGAATTCTCTCTCTCTCTCTCTTTGTTTCCTCTCATTGCAATTATTTGTTTTATTGTTGTTGTTATTATTATGAGCAGTAGTTTATTTTACTTTATTTCCATAATTAAATTGTTCTTTCACCTTGTTTATTGTTTTTTTTCCAATTGTCCTCATCCTACCTGGGGGGTGGGGAGGTGGGCAAGCAGCTGTGTGGTACTTAGTTGCCATCTGTGCTTACACCACAACACAAAGTTACAGGAGAATCTCACACTTTTAGTCTGGAAGTTCAGATGGCTCATGCCTCTGATCTTCAGAGAACTGGAGTTATGATTATTATGGTTTTGGTCTTTGATTTATTGCATAATTTTTAGCATTTCAAGGTAGCATGTTGCCTTTTAATCTAGCAGAGAAATAAAAAAAATCATTCTGGCCTACCTGTTGATCTAGAGATTACAGTGATGAAATACATTAAGATGCTTTAGTACATGTTTCTGGCTTCTGAAGAAAATGCAAGTAGAATTTTAAAAAAGTGATAAAACTAGAAACCACCATTTTTTATTGCCTTTTTTTTTTTTTTTTTGTAACAAAACCATTTAAATAATAATATCAAGTAAATCAATAATCTGGGTTTTTTTCCCAAGTCAATAGGAAAAAACTGGGTGCTGTTAGGCCTTATTAGAGGACAAAATAGTGCTGATGGTAGACTTGTGTGGGTGAAATCAGAGTTGAGGCAGAGAAGTCAGATATAAAAACTTTGGAATTTGTCTGTTGTTTTATCTTCTACTGCTTTGTTATGCTGATAAAAGAAGCACCCTGTATTGGGGGGGAGGATGACATCAGTGTTTTCTCAGAAACATAGCCTTTAAGGTTAAATATCAGCAGAACACCAATCCAAGACATTATTATTCCTTGCAGACTTGAAATAATTTAGCAGCCCTGACGGTACTGAATGCCACAGTAACACAGAGCTAAAGCAGGAATTTGGCCTATAAAAATGCAGAACATAAAAAACATCAGCATTCTGAGTAAGCAATTCACAGGGTTATTATGAAGGCTTTAGTTCCCCTTTTGTAAGGGAAAATAGATAAGTTTTTAAGAGAAAATAGAGGCAAATGTAGTTTTGAATTAATCATTTAACTAAAAAAATTTTGCTGTAAGGGGTATGTCTTCCTACTTTTATAATTGTTTATATTTGATTGCTTTTAGTAGAGCATTTTTTGACTACAGTCTGTTCTTTTCAAATCTTCTGGCTAACTAGGTAATACTTACATTGTCAAACTAAAAAGAAAATATGTGCAGATAAAATCCATTACTAATGGGCTAAATGACATTTAGTGTCAGAGAGACTATTCTTCAGATTAGAGAAAGGAATGGTGCATTTTAGATTAAAAAAGAAATATTGTTTGCACCCTTGGGAGGGCTTCACTGAACAACCTGATAATTAAAATAGCCCAGAATATTTGATTTCTGTTTGATAGTCATTTTAACCTGTCTGCTCACTTCAAAGTAAATCTGCAAGCAGGTGTCAATAGGTGAACATGGACTGACAGCCAGCAATTGCTGAAATGCCACCAGCTACTCTGTAAAGTTATCAGAGTCTGTCACATCTTGACTGTGAAGTGAAAATGGCTGAACAGGGAAAATTTTTTTCGTCAGATTGAACATTTTCCAGTAACCTTCATGATTAGACCTCCAAAGAAATAAATACTAAAGCCCTGCATGAAGGACAGGAGCTCCTGTTTGTTTCATGATGTGAGCTCTGCTGCCTGGGAAATGGGAGGGGGCTGCTCCTCCCAGTGAAACAGGGTCTTTAAAGCTTTCTTTGACAGCTCTGCTGTGCAGCCAGGGAAGCGACGTGCCATGGATTGTAATAAAACCTGCCCGCCCCCCCCAGAACATGGTCAGCACAGCAGATTTTTTTTTAAAATTAAATCAATCTGGATAGTTCAGGCACTTGAACTATGTATTTGCTAGATAAACATTTGCGATAGATTCGAACACAAAGTATTTAATTTCTTGTTATTCCTTGCGGCGCTGTTTGTTGTTTTACTGCTCTCACCAAAAAGCGTGCTCCGTGGGAAGGCATGCCTTGCATTTATGCTGACTTCACCCAGGAACCCTCCCTGGCTCCAGTGTTTACCTCGCGCCCAAATAAAGCACATCCAGATTTGAACTCTTGTCACTTGGATTCTGCTGAGAAGGAAAAAAACAAGGCGCTTGGGCCTGCTCGTGCTCAGAGCTTTGGCTTATTTAGGCTCTCGAGCTGCCTGCAGTGTTTTCTGGAACGCGTTCTTGGGTTATCTCAGCCATGAAAAGTGGAGGAGGATACAAGTTATGCTGTTTGTCAACTTTGCAGCTTGAGAACTGTCACCTGTGCTTGCTGCTCCTTTCTTCCCTTTGATCTGCTTTGTCTTGAGTTTCCTTGTGGCTTTGCTTGAGATTTCGTTTCTGAGCAGCTGGTGCAAGAAGCAGAAAGCGTCCATGCAGTGGGCCCGCAATGAACGGATGCTCTTTTCCACACAATGGACAATGTCATAGTGGCACTGGTTACTGTGGGATGTTGTAGAGGTCTAACATCTAAATGGATTCAAAAGGTCACAGAGGGTATGTCCACTCGGGGTGATTATATGCAGAAACTTGATGTCACCTTGTCTCAGATGTTTCTATATCTATATGCTTTCAGAAGTGTATGCAAGAAAGAATCTTTTGAGATGGGCCCGTTTTGGAAATCTTTTATGAACATCTACTATTTGTCCCTGAAAGAGACAAAACAATGGGCTGGGATGACTCTCTGATCTGTTCCAGTATGCCTCTTACCACAGCATAAGCTGTAAGAACTATAGGAATACCTACCTGTTTTCTATGTCTCTTTTCCTAATGATTCCCTCTGGTCTGCATGGGGTAGTTTCTAATTGAACATGCTGCCTTCTGTAAATGCTCTCCATAAGTGCTCTCTTCCTGGGCCAAAGCTCAAGATTTAGATGCAAAGATACCCAATGTCAGCAAGAGCAGGGCTGCTCCAAGAGAGAGAACGATCTGGGAGCCAAGGGTGACACAAGAGGGCAGTCCCAAAATATCAGAGGACATGGCTGGATCACTCTTAGAGTCCCTTAACAGTCCCAGGCATGGTGAGGTAAGCAAAATAAATCCAGTGTCCACTGAGGGATGCGAATCAGGGGCACCAGGAGATGGGGCTGGACATGCAACACAGGGCTTGAGGTTAATCGAGGAAAACCAGTCAGCAAGTCAGGACAGCAAAGGACAAGGCTAACTGACAACACAGTTCTGGGGCCTGAGCTCAAATAAGCCATGAGAACTTGGCTGGGAGGAAGACCAAGGTGAAGGTGGTCGTAATAATCAAGGTCAGCTGGTGGCCTATTTGCAGTTTTAGTCCTTGGTGTCAGGTATTGTATTGGGTTTGGGTTTTTTTGGGGTGAGGGTTTATTGTTTTTTTCCTAATTGTCAGTAGGTTACTAATATAAGTGGGGGTGACACATGAATCTCTGGTAAGATTTAGTGAAAAAGATCATAAGCTGAGTAAAAATGACAGGGGGTCTGCAACACTTGGGAAATAAAAACCAGGAGAATGCAAGCTTCCTGTGCTATTTTAGCAGACCAAGTTATCAGTGTCTCACTAGTCAGTGAAGTTAACAGACATTGTTAGGATAACAGGCAGAAGGAAGTCTGTAGTAAACAAATAATTTTACTCTCTGCGACTTTGAAGTCAACATCTGCAGCAATAATAGGCAAACACCAACTTATAAAAAAATGGAAGAAATAAACCAATGAAAACTGTAATCAATGTGGAGGGAATGTCCTAAGCCAAGTTCTACACCTATTTGCAGTCAATGGATTTTCACGCATGTGCATTAGCTTAAATCAGAGTAAATTTGGCTCATGTTTCAAAGATAGAACTCTACTGCATATTTTGACATAAATTTTAACACCCCACTTACCACCTAATAGAATAAGATGAACTTCTTAGTAATGAACAGAATTGTTTATACATCTGCTGTAAGGCGAAAATAAGCTTCTGTCAGGTCGACTACATGATTATTGATTTTTAAAATTTATTTTAAAAGCCTCACTTGCAAATTTCTGCCAGTTTCAGAGTTATGGTAACTGTGTAACTGCTTAGATTTAAATCTTGATTGATTATGTCATCGTCACTGTATGCAGACCCTCTAAAAGTTTTGTTGTTTATTTACAAATATGAATTTGGCTCTGTAAGATGAGTGTAGGATTGTCCTGCAGAGGGAGATTGTGGTTTAGGGGATTTAAATACAATATTGGGACCGATCTCTGGACCAGGTTGCCCTAAAACCAGGCTGCTGCTTCACCAATACCTCAGCTAAAATGCACTGAATAAAGTAGTGATGTAGAAATACAGAACTGTGTTTCTGACATTTATCCAGAAATCTAAAACTCTTCTGATGGGGAAATGCTGCAAATCTTGAGTTAATATTTTTTCAAATTGACTGTTTATTTTTATAAGAATTGATATTATGCTTTTCAGTCACATAGGAATGTTGTGTTTACTATGCAAGGGTATGATAGCAACCCTTTAGACAAATTGAGTTCTGAGAATGGGCTAAGAATGAGGCATCCTTTGTGGCAGAGAAACTGGTCTTCTCATGAATAATACTAAGCAGCATCATTTTTTGAGTGCATTACAGTTAATTTACAATTTTTTCTGTAAGTTTTTCTTTATAATGTGCAATTTAATCCTGGCTTTTCATGATGCTGGGCAAAAACACGGGTACCAAAGCACCAGTGTAATGAAGGAAATAAGAAAAATAACAGTTTAATAATGATATGCATCTCTCACACAGTATTTATATAATTATAGGAAACCAACAATAAATTGATTTGAAGAGAAGGAATTAACTACCAATGTAAAATCCTCGCCCCAATGCAGACATGAGGGTTAGTTCCATTACTGCAGGCTGAGCAGAGAGGATGAAAAGGCAGATAGAAGCTGGGAATTACCTTCCTTTTCTTTGGAGGGGGTGATGGAGGAAATGGGAATAGAAATTGATTTTATCAGTACTAGCGTATCAGAATTTGTATCTCTGTCTTAAATATATGGCATATCCAATTGCATTGGAGAAGGCCAGTTAGCTTGTCTTGCTTGCTCCATCTTCTTTCTCAGAAGATATGAATAAAGGCCCAAATATATAGTTTATGAAGATGCCCTGATGCAATTTTCATGTTTCACATAAGCATCCTTCAATTTCCTGTGCCACTTTAGTTCTAAAACAATATATTTCAAAGCATTTTCATATATTTTTGATAATATCATGGTTGGCTTAACAGATGAGATGTATTGACTGGCAAAGACAAGTGTGGAAAAAAATCCCACAGCTGGTATCATACGCCATCTCTATTGCAGACTCTTCAACTTGCATGAATAATAGCAATTAATGATTATCTATGCCAAGAGAAAGCATACATTATCAGTTTATATAACAATCCAAATTCCCGATGATTTACATGACTCCAAATTTTTGCATCTATAGCTATTCTCTGTTCTCCTTTGTTATCCACATACAAGAGTTTCCCTTCTCCTCCATCACTCTAATATGCCCAAGTAAATGATACAAATGGAAAGTGATACCTTTTGTCTAATAGAAAAATAAGCATTCAAAGTTTCTTCTGAGAATTTATACACTGAAAATTGAATAGTGACACTTTACTGGAACAAGGAAGAAAAAACTATGTCATAAGGCATGCATTTTATGTTAAAATTGTTGTTAAGCAAATCATTCGCTCTTGAAAATTTTCAAGAGAATTTTTCTGGTGGGTGAAGAAAAGGAGAAAAAAGGTTCTTTTTTCAGAGCAAAGGTGTGGTTACCTCTGAATTTTCCCTACCCCGATATTGCTTTGCTGAGTTTCTTTAGCTTCATCCCAAAACCACAGCCCTGAGTGATGCTGGGGGTGGTATAGAATAACAATTTAGATGCACCCACACCACACTAAGCTCCTCCCCCACCTCTGCAACCAGGACACTGAGTGACTTAGATCTCAACATATAAAATTACATAATAGGCACCAACATTCTTGTTAGATTTCTTTAGGATTGTGTGCTGAAATATCTCTGGAGACCTGTCCTCCATTACCAATTCCTGCAGGGCTTTGAAATGAACTAAACCTGTGAACACCTGATTCCCTCACCCTCAGGTTGAAACAGCATCTTTGAGCTCAGTATTTGGGTCCCTGTGTTGTACATGAAGAAAACTAGGGAACAAAAACATTATTTTAAAAAAGTCAGGGTGCTCAGCAACCACCTAAACTAATCAAAAGAAACTGCTTAAGCAAAATGTATCTTCCATCACTTAAAATACCACTTGCCTATCTGGAAATGACCAGTCCTTCTGCTTTCAATTACTGACTTCTTCTCCTAGTATTACCTCCCTTTTTGCTTTATATATATGCAGATCCATTATTGACCCTTCTTTTCTGTCCCATTTGCTGTTTTTGTCACCACAACCTCCCTCCCCCAGAAAGGTATAAAACTAAGGGGTAACACCCAGTCACAGGTCTGACCTGCGTCATGGTTTGACATTTTATCAGTGATTTGGCTGAGTGTGGTGATCCTTACAAAGCTTAGTGGCTGCTGGCTTTATCTCTCCTTGGTTGGAAAGGCTGCAAGTGTGCTCACCAGCAGGAATGTTTTAGTTCTAAAAACAATTCCCTGATGTCACCAAATGGAGCATGCTTCTTGTGGGGACCACGGTTTTGGGAAATTTTATAGCTGTTTAAGAGAAGTATGTTCCTCACTTAATGGGGAAATTTTGGTTGCAACTAAACAACACCAGGCAGTGAGTGTTTTATTCAGAAATGTGCATTTTAACAATTTCTAGAACAAAATTTTTCTTTCAAACAAGCCAATACTTTGTTTCAAGCTGTGTGAATTATTTTAAACCCCAAACTGTCAGACCAGATCTTGTGCGTCTCCTACTTCATGGAAGAATAACCAAGCCTTGCCAAGAACTCACAAGCAGAACTGAGATCTGAGCAGAGAGCTGGAGGTTTGGATGGCTCAGACCCTGAGCACAAGGGCATCGAAAGAAGCAAACAAGAGGATAGTGGCAGAGCACTGATAATTTAATCTGGAGAAACATGTCTTTTATATTACATATGTCAGTCTTTACATCAAAAAGGGAAGAAAAAAGAATCAGAACTGAGGGAGTAATACTTTCTTTAACAAAGGTGTCCTCATGGTGGGAAAGATAACAGCAGAAGACTGTCATCTCCTTGTTTTCCTTGATGCCTGCTACAAAGAACTTGTCTACTGGCTCCTACACATATTTAGAAAGAAGAAACCCTTCTCAAGAATTTATTTTTATAGTCTAAAGTCTACAACTTTGATAAAAAACTTCTGAATCTGTGTACAGCTTTATCCCAAACTTTCCTTCTTCAACAATTCTTTTCCTAATACGTAACACTGAGACATCTGTGGCATTTTCTGCTGTCAATAATTACAACAAATTACACAAAAGCTTCTGCATGAAACCTTTATTTCTGAAGGCGGTCAAATGTTGGCAGCTCAGCCTCAGAGTTGTGTATTTAAATCACCCTTGAAAGAGTAATTTCATTACGAACATTAAGCCTTGGAACAGATTTGAAAAAGAATAGCACTTCAATGTGTGGAAGATGCCAGCAATTCAATTCTGTTCTATTATCCATAGGATAAAGTAAAAGACTTGTCCTTTGAGTAGGGTCTAATGCCTAATGAATAAACATGGCAGCTTGGAGGCTGGTTTTTTTCAAGAGGGGTTTCTGCTTTCTGTGCCTTTAGACATGCAGTGATCATCTGGTACTATAGGACTCTTAAAAATATTATTTTTCTTTGTGTGTCTGAAAGCAGAATTTTTAGGGGTTAAGGATATTTTAAGGCCAGATATCTTCAACAGCAGGATCAGAATGATTCTTGTTTAGATATCCAGGTGGACTGGAGACTCCAGGACAGTAACTCCAACTTTATCTAAAATCTGCCTCAGACCCTGTTTAGATACCTGCCTCTCCTTTTTAAATCTCTGATTATGATATTTTTGCTTACTTCCCACACCAGTAAAATAAGTATAATAGGAATTTTCTACATCTATTTCACAGTGTAAATTCTTTAATGTAAGTCTGTATTTGTATAAGCTTAAACTTTAGTATTAGGCTGTGGATGTAGCCTGGTATATTAATATGCTATAAAGCAACAGCACATAAAAAGAGAACAATTAACGTTTTCCACCAAGTATTAAATTGAATCTAAATTAAATACAGTTTTAACAATGAAATACTATTTCACCTTATCCATATTTTAATATAAGTATGAAATATTAGCATCCCTAAGGCAAAGCAGCTCCTGTAATTTAAGCCACTCTGGGAAAAAACCTGCTAAAATATTCTTCCAGGGTAATTTCCTAGATTAAAAATATACAGTTATAACTTATTTATAACACTGTGCATTAAGTGAAATATATTGTTAGTCAAAACAAACACCACTGCTTTTACAAGCACCACTCCTTCTCCTGTTAGAACTTGCTCCTGTGGCCCGTGGATGAGTATTTAAGGCCAGCACTCTGTCAAAGCACAGGGTCAGGATTAAGGCTGGGAGAGAGAGCAAACCTACAGCTCCAAGTGGTGCTGGATTACACAGGTGTGACAAAGGATGCTGCAGACTGCAAAAACAATGCTTCTCAGCAGCTTGTTGATGTAGACCATGATGCTGGTCTTTGGCTAAGGCTTGGTCAAAGCCTAGCCTTTGGTTTTGAGTAAATGATTGGGTAGCTACGAAGTCCAGAGCTTCAGGTGGTGTAGGATTAGAAGGAACCTGGCAAAGGAGAGCACAGACTCTTCTAAGAACTCTTCCCTGAGACTTGTTTCTGTTTGTCACTGCTGTGGGTCTTGGGCTAAGGCTATCCAGGAGACAGACTGAGACTAAAACTGCAGGTGGCAGCCAGGGGCTGCTGAAAGATGGTGAAAGATGCAAGGTTTTCTCACTGAGGACTTGTTTGTGCCCTAAGCATGGACTTGGCACAAGCCTCTGACAGGGCCTAGAGCTTGGGTTGGTGTTGTGGCTGGGGTGGAGAGATGGCCTAGGCCTGCTGTTGGAGCTGGGCTGCAAAGGGGCTGCCGAAGATTGTTTAGGTGACAGGAGGATTCCTCCCCCAGCAGCTGTTCATGTAGGCCAGGGCTGGGTGTTTTGTGATAAGCCAAGGCCAAGGCTGTTTATTAGGGTTTAGAGTTAGAACAAAGACAAAGCTGAGAGTTTCAGGTAGTGTGGGGCTGCAGAGAGGCATAATCTCCAATTATTCTCCCCATAATCCCGATGCACCACTGCTGTTGTTTACATTACAGTAAATGTCTGTAATATGTTTCAATCAAGAGAGTGCTTGAAATAATAATTATTTAAATTGGAGGGGAAATGTAGAGGTTTGGTATTATATAGGGTTGGTTAGTTGGTGTTTTGTTGGGTTTTTATCTTTTCTCTTTTGGTTAGGTTTAGTTTCTTGGGGGTAGGATTTTTTTGTTGTGGTTTCTTTGTGTGTTTGGGTTTTTTTGCTGTTGTTGTTTGGGTTTGGGTTTTTTGAAAATAACATAAAAAGTACCCCAGCAGTTGAAAACGTATTTTGCAATTCTTGTTTTATCGAGGTAAAAGGCTCTAGAGGGGAAAAAAAAGTTATGGATATTGCAAAACAGTATCTTTCTTTCTGGAACTGGAATACTAAATAATGAAACCCATAGTAAACTGTGATCAAAGGCCCTTCAGTTTTCATAACTTAAGTGCATGATATTCAGTGGTATTCAGCATCTATATCCTTGAAAAACTTCTAAAAATATTTTCAATAAAATATAAAGTCTTAAGTTGCACTGGTTTAGTTCTGCATGTGGAGTCAGGGGGAAGAAAAGTGATAGTAAATAAAAACTTCAAAAGTTATTGAAGGGCCTGTCACTTCTCATTCTGTATAAACTGGTCTACAGAGAAACACACACCACAGTAGTACTCCTTAATTCCATCCTTTTCCATCTTGTCTAAAGCCAAGTCAATTGCTGGAAATTACAGAAAAGAGCTTTGCAAAGTGAGTACTGATGACACAATCTGTAGGTCTGGAAGTGGATTTCTTTCGTTAAATCTCCTGTCCAAAAGCAAGTATTTTATTGTGAATTGGGTCCCCTGTAAGATGATCAAAACCATCAGTTCCTGCATTTCCTCCAAAACCACCTGTCTGCATTTCTTGTGACAATACTTGATGTCTAACATGTGAAAAAAGAGTTTAGCCTTCAACATGAGCTTGGCCACCAGAGGCACAGAAAGGGTGTGGAGTGGCTGCTGTAGCCAGTTTGCCCTGTGGGACAAGAGGCAGCATGGCCAGAGATAGAATTTTCTGAGTCTATATATTTTCCCTACTGTAAATCCCACATACAGGATAAATAGACAAAGATTCCAGTCCACCCTAAGTGAACAGTTCAGGGACAAGTCCTTAATCTGTGTTTGTGTGTCTAAACATAAAGTCTTGTATTGACATTCTGAAACTGCTGGATGAGACCTGAAGACCAAAATTAGCTTCAGTTCATGTGCCTTTCCTGAGTGTCCAGAAAAGCAGGTGGAGGAAAGCGGAGGCACAGGAAGGATTAATTACATTTTTCATTTGTTGTAATTCATTGCCTGGGAGAAACTTACCAAGAAAAGCATTTAATGCTTTTTTCAGAGACAATAAAGGCTTGCAAACAGCATGTCCTCTTGGCTACAATTCCTTCTCAGTTCCCCTTCTCCTTCCTGAAACCCAGAGGCAAGTAAAAGTAAAAATACTTGTACAAAACAAATTCACACAGGGTGAATCTACCCTCTGCAGTAAAGCCAGCAATCCTCCACTCTTTTCTAAGGATGTATCTTATCAAAATAGCTGGTATATGTTTAAATTCTGTCATTTTTACAGGCCAGCACACTGTGGAGAGAAAAGTGGGAGCACTTTTTTGCACATTGACAGTGTGTGCTGTCAGCTGACATTTGGGAAATTTAACCCATGACCAGGTATGGATGCAGATTTAAATTGCTTTATTCCCAAGCCAAGACAGACTTTGTCTTCAATGACTAAAAGGCATGTCTGTGTAGACATAGCAGGAAGGTTTAAAAGGAATATAGGCTAAAGCAGATGAGATTCCCAGGCTTGTGCTGCTATCTGGTGGAGTTGGCTACCCCAAGGTTGCAGACTGGGAGCAAGGGCTTCCTACCCTTCCCAGGGAAGTAGGTATGCTCTTTCTGGCTATCCTAAAGGCAGCACCCATCACAATAGGCATAAAATCATGTTATATGATGTCTGGCCCTTGGTTGTGTGTGTAGTGGTCAGCAGCCTCGAGGGTGAGATGTGAGCTTTGAATCAGAAGCACAGATTTCTCCTCTTGCTTCAGTGTGGTGTTAAGAGAACAAATTCATGAAGTGTTCAGATGATCTTTGGTAAGTGGAGGACTCCAAGGCCACATCAGAAATCTAATCCTTCCTGCCTTCTTCCACCCTCTCAGTCTAGCACATATCTCCCTGAGGAAGAGCTGTACAGCTGTGCACTGATCCCTGTCCCTCACTGGCCAGCACAGATGTTATTTTGTGCACATGGTGGCTCTTAGGTGTGCAGCTTCTGGCCTGGCTAGGTGTAAACCCCTGCTGTGCTCCCAGGTTTGGGGTTTCCCCTCCTCAGACCTTTTCATTTCAAAAGGAAAGAAATGTCTGTTTTAGCAGGTGTCCCTTCACTAGAGATGTGGGAAAGAAGGAAATAAAGAGTTTTGAAAGAGAATTTCTGTGTCCCTGTACCCAAAAGCACTAAGAATCAGTTGGAACTGGGAAGGGAAGGATTGAACAGTCAGGATCTAAAATAACATCAACCAGATATCCTGAGAAGCAAGGAGGACATGGGCTGTCACTCAGAAGATCAGGCAGCAAAAAGGCATCCTGCCTTGATGTTACAAAAGCCAGATGGCTTCTCATGAATGTCATACATATTACTTAAACTCAGCTTCTTCAGCTGATGAACTGCTTTAATACAGAGAAGCTAGAAGAAGTCTAACGATATTTCTGAGGATGAAAGTGTGATAAAAATTATGAGCTTGCAAACTCCTAGATTGGTTCAAATTATTTATAACTTTTCACAGTCTAAGCTTCTGTCAAGTTTAGTTTCATTGCTTCTAAAATTGATATTCTAGACTGGAGTGCTAAAATGGGGAAAACTGTCAGGAATAGAGAAATTTCTGCTATTCAGTTTCCTATTTTTTTCTAAACAAGTTTTATTTATTCTGCTGGAGCTCAGGTCATTTCATTTTGAGGGTCTGTGGCATGCATTTGTTATGATACTGAAAACACCTCATATATAATGAAAAACTCCCTCTAGATTCCCCAAATATCCTGAATAATGTTTTTTTTTTTTTTTAATGAATCTTCACTCACTGAAAAGCTCATGGTGAATTCTTAAAGAACTGTTCCTCTTTCCCGTTTTCCTAATGTCTGAATTTACTTAGATATAGATCTAATGAGAGCCACAATAAAAAAGAAACATTACTTTCATTTTATTAATTGTGACTTTTGGAGAGTATGTTCCCATGTTTTGTGTTATGAATTCACTGTTTACACTATGTTCCATGAGATCTTTTGGTGGAATGGCTACTTTAACAGGAAAAAGTTCAGAGAGAAATTTAAGACCCAGCAACGGGAGAGAAATTGTTAAAAATAGTCAATGATTGACAACCACTGACAGTCTCGTAGGCTCAAGCAGATGTTTCAGAATATCTTCTTGTAAAAATATTGCCTTGTTGGATGGACAGATGAATATATAAAAATAAGAGCTCTTTCTGAACATGCTAAAGTCACCAAAAGCAGTCCCATGCCTTCAGTACCTGCTGAAGCAGCCCATGGCTGAGGCATTTCATCAGAGACACAGCATTTCATTCTTCTACTGCAAACAGATATTCTTGCCTGTTCTTCCTCCTTCTTTTGCATTCTGCAGCTGCCTTATTGCAACAGTGGCTTCATCTTGCTGGAAAATAATTACTAAACACGTCAAAGTTAGATCAAATATTAATATATGCTCTTCATTATATTTCTAGGGATATCCTTACTTTGCTCAGAGTGAATAAATTTTTAAGCTTTACTCTGCATCCCCTTTCGAATGAAAATTTTTATAACATAACTTGTTGAGAAATCTGGCTCCAAAATATGTATGAACTCATGTATATTTGATAAGGAGACCTGAACCAGTTAACTCATTTAGTAGTTAGCAGTTTTGAATGTAAAAATAAAATCCCTGGTGTTTTTAACAACATCTATTATTTTTTATTAGAGCTTTTATTTATATACTTGTATAGAAATATTGCTTACGCTTTCATGCAATGGGTATCCCTCTAAGAAGTAATCCTTCATATGCATGTGTAATTGGAAAGGAAAATGTTTGCTAGCAAAAGAGAGTCATTACTTTGGCTCTTAATTTCCTGTTTATGTTTGAACTGATAGGTGTCTCCTCATTACCATCAAGAAAGAAGAAGTTGATCATCTATGAATAACTCATTTGCACTGTAATCACAAAGCTGCAGCAGATTGCAAGCCATGATTCAATAATCAAAAGGTACCCACAGGTCTCAGCAAATTGGATGGCCCAAATCTTGCCCATAAACTCAAGCCAGAACGAACCAAAGTGCAACCCAGCAATCTGTGTGGGATAATCAAGGCTTGGCTGCATATTTAATGCAGGGTAAGGTATTTATTACTGTAGGATTATTGTTTCATTTTGTAATCTCATTATTTCCTACCAGAATTCACTGACAGAAGTGTTTAAAAGATATGTTTAGCTTTATATGATGTTGTATCTAACTAGAACCTTGACCTTAATTTAAATACTCGTGTTTCAAGTGTCATTCTCTTTTGCTGTAATTTGCTTTAATTTTTATTTGCTTTTACACTTGTTTTCCCAAAGATAGTACTTTAAATGAAAGGTATTTGAGGACCTCATTCTCATTGATTTGTAAGGAAGAAAGTAGACAGGGATGTTGGAGGATTTGGCCTGAAGTCCTTTACATGTTTACAGAAGTCTTAGAAAAGGATTGACGAGAAATTCACAACTTCTTGTCATAACTGTGCTGTGGCAGCAAGTCTGTTTTGAATAGACCATGTCTTTAAAAAAAAAAAAAGGCAGTTTCATCTGCATGCTAATTCTGTATTTAGCTTTTAATTATTGTTTTGCATCGATGTCACAAGTAAGAACCAAGATTTCTTTGATGAGTCAAAAGACCATTCATTAGCAATCAGATTCAACCACATTCAGTAAATCCTGTACACCAGTCATCAAGACTGATATGGCTTTCAGGATAAAGCTGAAGCTTTTCATAATTTGTGAAAACCTCTCTTCTTTTTTACAGTAGGATAAACCTGATAGTTGAACAGATCAGCATTTCTCTGAGAATCTTCAACCCAAAAGGCAACTTTTGAAGAAACGTGACATCTAGTTAGTACAAAGTGTCACCTGAATCATTTATGTAACATTCCTCCCACCATACTGCTCATAATATCTTCCAAAAAGTGGGTGAAGAGCTACAACAAAAGTGATAATGGAAGAGAAAAGCCTGAGATGTGAAATGACAGCACAAGAGGTACAATTTATACTTCACCTTGTATAAAGGATAAAGCCAAGGCATTTTCAGGTCATAAGCAAGGCAGGAATTTTTATGTAAGACAAACAGCATCACTGTGGTTTTATAAGGTAGCAATTATGCATTTACACAGTCAAATAACCATCGTGTTTGCCCACAACAAGTATTGGACAAAACCAAAATTGGTTCATGTTCATGAGAAATTTTTCATCATCATGTTTAGTAGCAAAATTATGGCATTTGGAAAAGGTAAATTTGTTCTATTTGTCAACTTCACAGAACAGGAAATAGGCATTAGTGATTGGTTCTCTGTTAATGTTATGGTCACCACATTAATGGGAGCTGAAGTGTCACTGGATCTGATAAAAGATCAAGTGTTGTTCTCTGTTATTTATCAGTCTGCCAAAGAAGCTTTCACTGTGCTCTGTGTATTTAATTACATGTACTTGTGCACTACTGGGCTTTCTTACGTTGAAACAGGAAATCACCATAAGTAATCTCAAGACAACTGAAAATTAAGTTTAAGGACCTAAATCTTATCTGTCTTCATATTCATATAAATTGAGACTAATATCTCCAAAGCCAATATAATCAAGGAAAGAACATACCTTTAAGAGGCTGGCACAAGAGCAAACAGAGTTGATTTTGCACTTTGCAAATGCCTGTGCTGCAAAATCCATATTGCTGAAGGCACAGGTTTTGAACAAAAAAGGCATCAGACCTCTCTACACTGTTTTTCAACCAGTACTGTTGTTATCCCAGTGGAGATAGCTTTTTCCATTCCTAGAACAAGTCTCCAAGACCTCCACCACAGGACTGGTGCTGTCACTTCTGCTGTTCAGCACGCTGGCTCTTTTCAGAGACCCCATCTGCCATGCACAACAGGTCGGCCAATCTAGGATCTCCCACGTGAATTTGCCACATAGAGTTGGGAACACATTTAATCTAGAGCAATACTTTAACAAAAGCCATTTTGCTCAGCAAGAGTCTGAAGCTGCAGGCCCTCTCCATCATGCTGCTCATGATTGCATCTTTGGTTGATGCTCATTCTGATGCCTGAAGGCATTAATTGTTAGGGACTCCTCATTCCTGGAGCCCATGGGCTCCAGTACCTCCACCTGAGCCCAGCCCTGAGCTGTTGATCTACCTCTTCATTAAGGTGATTTTTATGCTTATTTTTAGCCCTGTCCCCTGCTGCCTCTGGCTGGCAGAGTCCCAGGGTCCTGGGGCTCCCTGAATGACCCCTGGACTTGATTCATCCCCGGACATATCTGGTGTCTGCCAGTGGACCTGTTTGCAGCACTTCGTTTGTCCAGCTGAGCTCCTGTGGGACTGTGCTGTGGTGGGTTAGGATGCTGTCAGGGTCACCTACAGCTCCTGCCTCATCCCCCATTGTGGATCAGCCCTGCTTCTGCTGCTCCTTGGAAGAAGAAATGTATCAGTTTCTCTCCTCTTTCCACAATAAGCTCTCTTCAGAAAGAGATGGTAGGAGCCAGACTGTTTTAAAGTTATTTCTTTGCTATACGGCTACATTAGAATGCCATCATGATATATGTTTTAAATAACATGAAGAGATGGAAAACAAAATAATAAAACATAGTGGCATGTTTTAGTGTGTACTACTGTGATCCATAGTTCGCTAACGAAATAAGACCTCAGGGTGAGGTGTTTATATTAATTTAGTTTTAATACCCGTTTGTGCTTTACTGTTTTGCTTTATTTTCCCCAGTTAAGCTTTGTGCTTTGTCACAATGTTCCTTGTCTTTCTCCTTGAGCTGTAGTCAGGAGTTTACAACCAGCAGGTTTTTCTACTGCAATTTTGCAGTTCTGCTCCAGCATTGTAAAACTAGGAACTAACTTAAATCAAAACAACACTTCTCTGTATGCCACATACTAAGTCAATCTGCATAATTAACAGAGGAATGGATTTCCATGGTCTTTCCCATAAATAAGAGCTATTCACCCCAGTAAGGATTTTCAAGACATTCTCTATTTATACACCTATAAAAATATTTTTCACAAACTTCCACCACTGATTAGAGGATCCAGAATGTCTGGACAAGACCAACCATGAAAGTAAATATACCTGACCTGCTGAACAACATGGCTGTAAGGTAATTACACCTTTTTAGCACTGAAGAGGAAACTGTTTGTCATCAAGAGGCATTGTGTAACTCATGGCATTGGCTGCCCCCCTGCACCAGCCACTATTTGCCTCACAGCTTGCATGACACTTGCAATGGTGAGTTTTCTAGCTATTGATATACCAGCTATTGAAAAGAATATATTTACTTCAAAGCAATCATTCAGTGCAAAGTATGCAGGCAGGGTAGTGTCTGTACTGACAATGATACCTGATCCTGTCACAGAGCAGGGTCTGGCTTGGATGATACTCTTGGAATCTGTTTTAGTCTTGTGATTTGTAATGCAGTATGATGTACTCAATAAAACTACTCATTGTTACATCCTTGCTTTCCTAACAGATGAATCATTAATATCTATCAATGCCTATCTACAAAACTAACATTTTACGTGGTAGACACCATTATTAGTGAACATCCAGTATAAGGAAGGACTGCATTATATATTAAAAAGGTCTGAACTTTAGACATTAAAGCTGCAGTGGATCCAAATATGTTTTTGTAGTTGAACAAAAATTTAAAAAAAAAAAGTTCCTTACTGTGGTTTTGTCTTGGTGATCAATGTGTTTATTACTCCTCAGTTATGATTTCAAATTTAGAAACTGAAACTAACACAAATTTTGGTTACTCAGTGTTTAATAAAATATTTCCTTAGATTGTGTAATAGAATATTCTTGACTGGGATATGGGCAGCTGGCTTTCTGGGGAAGGATCTTTTCTAATTAAGAGAAAATTTGATCTGGTGCCTTATGGCTTGGATTTACAGACACCAGTGCAGATGCCATGTAGAATTTTCACTCTTGTCAGCTCTTTTTTGACAACAGCTCTGAAGTGAGCAGCAGAGTAGATTACAAGGAATTCTCCTTATAGTCACTGGTCTACTTTCTTTTGGTTATTGGGGTTTTTCCAGTCTTTTACATACTCCCCATTTTAATGAAGCTGACTCAATAAAAGGCAATGCACAGTGCATTCAAATGTCTCTGTCATCTTGCCCTTTTCAAGCCTGTGTTGTAAAAGGGATTGAGGAAACCATATTGCCTGCTTATAAAATTATTTCACAGGTTTTTTCTTTTAAATACACCTGTACATATACCACAACTCAGAAATTTTATTACTATGAAGAATTGATATTATTTCAATATTTTTAATTATCAAAATCATGAATCCCTTTAGATAAGAGAATGGCTATTCTATGATCTTCTATACCATGCTGGGCTGCTTTCCTCTTTCTTTGAACATTTTTGTCCTTAACTTTCAGCTTAGTTTAAGCTGCAGCACTGACAGATATAATCTTGATTACTAGAGTTCTGTACTGTTTCAACACCAAGAGCTGTGAAGCTGTATTATATCTCAGGGTCTGCTCTGCGTGGGCTGTTTTTTTCTCCTATTTTAATTAACAATAAAAGTGTATTATAATACCACACTAAGGTCCTTGTGAAAGTTAGGAATATTGAAAAGTGAAGAAACTATTCTAAGTCTAGATTAGAAATAAATACGTATTTTTACTAAAAAAGACCCCAAACAATTAAGCATTAGTGTGGGTGCTTTTTTTCTCCTGAACTTACTTGGCTCTTTGCATTTTCAGGTGTCAGGGCTGGGCGAGAACAATCTGAGTATGGGTATCCCTGAAGTAACAGGATTCATCTTACAGATGTAAAATAATTTTGGCTATGGTGGATTTGACATTTGAGTCTGCACTTTCTAATTTATTGTAAGTTATGTACACTCTAGTTAGATGTGTGTGGATGTGTGATTAATGCTTTCAAAAGGGGTATGTTTTGTTTAAAGGGTTATTCAAATATGTGGGAAGGCAGTATCTGAATTACCTGTGTTTGATTAGAACAGATGGTGTTTCCTTTTCCTTCTTTCCAAGGAGACTACTAAGCAAAAGTTTATTGAAATTATTTCCATAAGCCAAGGATACAAATGTTTAAGAGACCTTAGGCTCCAGTTGCCTGGACCACAATATTGCTTTTGAAGTTATTGACCCAAAACCAATATATAACTGTTACATTATTAATGTGAGTAAGGAGGTATCACTGCCCTGATTTATTTCTTTGCCATGGGCAAATTTTATTAAATACTGTAAAGTTGAACAATCTAAGAAAGTTTCTGCAAGTTGCAAGTTCCTGCAACCAAAGGGTAATTATCTAACTTGCTACAAATACATGCATAACATTGAGAACAATAGTAGAGAAGCTAAACTTATTCTGGCTTTTTAGCAGCACTTCACTCTAACAAACAAGGGAACAGTAATTTGGTGTGTGAAAAACTGTAAACAGACCTTGTCAAACTCCAGGAACAGGTAAAAAGATTCTGGAAGATTTTTTGTTGAATCATTTAGGTTGGAAAAGACCTTCAAGATCATCAAGTCCAACCATTAACCTAACACTCAAGTCCACCACTAAACCATGTCCCTAAGTACAACATCTGCATACCTTTTAAATACCTCCAGGGATAGTGACTCAACCACTTCAGCTGGTTCTAATGCTTACCAACACCTTATCCCATGTAAACCTCCCCCAGCGCAACTTGAGGCCTTTCTCTCTTGTCCTATTGATTGTTTCTTGGGAGAAGAGACCAACCCTCATCTGGCTGCACCTTCCTTTCAGGCAGTTGCAGAGAGTGATAAGCTCCCCCCTGAGCCTCCTTTTCTCCAGGCTGAACACCGCCAGCTCACTTGGTCAACCCTCACAGGACTTGTGCTCCAGATTGTTCACCAGCTTCATTGCCCTTCTCTGGGCATGCTCCAGCCTCTCTTTGACAAAAAGATCTTGCATAACACTTCCATTTTCCATAGTGATTCTGCTCTCTGATGACCTGTTTTCCTACATAGGTTTCTTCCTGGTCTTTACCTATGTAGCATGGCTTGGACAGCCCAGAATTAAAGGCCAGGTATGCTCCAGCTGGGACTCTACTCTTTCTAGCCAATAATCAAATCAGGTTTTACAAATGAAGAAGTATCAGACCTCATCATGTGGCTAGAAGACTGCCCAGAAACACACAACATTACAGCAGTGGTTTTAGTGATTCTGTAGCTGGTACCACTCACTTCCATGTCAGTAACAACCTGCTGATGCGCTGGCAGCACAGCTATTGTAGACCATTTTGTTTCAAGAGGTCTATGTGTATTCTGTCTTTCTTAGCATCTTTTATAATGCCCATGACCAGTGGATATGACTTGAAAGAATTTATTCCTTCATAAAATTGTTCCCAAAGTCAATAAGGTTTTGTTTTCATAATTTTTTTCTCCAGAAGTTTGTGTGCTCATCTGAAAGAACAACCTCCCCCAAAGTATTACTGACTTTAAAATTAGCAACTTTTTTTCTTCTAGCTATGAAAAAAAAGAAGGATATTTTTGTTCAGGTGGATTTCCATGGAGGCTCCTAAAATTTAGCAAACACAGAAGTTTTCTACTGAATTTTATGTTACATAGAAGAGGTTTTAAATTAATCATTTTGGCCAAAAGGACTTGGAGTAGGTGTCTATATGGAGGAATAAAATCAATTGTGCTTCCAAAGAGAAACAGTCTAAATCAAAAATGCTTTTGCTTCAGGGCCTTTTCTTGAGGATGTTAATATAAATGCTGATGGACTGTGACCATCAAGGAAGTCCTGCCTCTAGATATTTGGTTAGTAAATCCAAATAGAACCTTGATGTGTAAGATCATTATAGGTTACCATTTCCTTCTCAGTGTTTCAGAATACGTGTCTCTGTTTCTCTTGAGGTTACCCCATTGCTAAATATATGTTCTCATAAAGCTTGATTATGGTTTTATTAATGTTTTTTGTATTATTGTTCCTCATCCTGCTTAGCATCAACATTATGGAGCATAGACAGTAATACTTCTAAAAGCAAAGAACAGTAGGAAAGAGCCATGCTTTTAACTCATTTAAAAACCCCAGAAGAGATCTGAAAACTCAATCAATTGTTGAACAAGTAAAGGAGTCTGTTACTCCAACGTTTTAAAACCCAGGGGGGTACTCTCACTGGTATGTGTTCAGCATCACTTTCAATAATGGTATTATTCAGGTGACTCAGAGGTAAAAAATTCAGATGTTTTATCTTAAATTGCATGAAATTCAAAGTTTGAAGTTCTGGTTTACTTGAAGGAAAGGTAGGGAATGGGGACCAACCCCTCTAAAACACAAGGTTATTTTTACACAGTTCTTTAAATATGATTGTCTATGATTCCATATAGAAATACTACTGCATATTTATCCACATTTTGCTGTCTATTTACATTGAGCTTGAAGAGGTGTCCTAACAGAAATCAAATACTGTGACCAACTCCTTGCCTGGTTTACAGTGGTGTTTTTTGGACCTTTGATAGGTAAACCACAGTCCATACTGGATAGATCATACTAGGGAAAGTTTTCCCTGTGAATAGATACCCTAATCTGATCCTGGAGAACATAATCCCACAAGTTAAGTTTGGGTTTTTTTTAAAGAAGCATCGTGTTTCATGTTTTTGCTTATAAAGAACACTTCTTAAAGAAAATGTATCTTTGAATATTCCAAATTTATTGATATTCTAAGACACTCAGCGGAATAGAATGCAGAGTTTTGTTCCTGTCTTTTAGGGAGAATACCTTAAACTGTTTTTTCCTCCTTCAGTTTGACACTGATGGCCCAAAGTACTGACCATTCCTAATATAAGAATACAATCTTTGGCAATATTTGGAAGTCAAAACCAATGATTTGTCTTCAGTGGAGAATTAACTGAAAGAGGAGATTTGTTTCTCTACTCCTCCTCACAGAGGGGCATTTCACTTCTTGTTGGCTGCCAGAAGAACTAAGAAAGGAGCCTTCTCTGAGACTGTCCTAACATTTTATAAAGAATCACAGCTGACTTTCACTACAAAAGAAAGAGAAGGAGGAAATACAATCTGAGTGATTTAGAATCATCTAGTTTCATGGTTTGCCCTAATCTCCAGGACAAGTACAGTTGAGTATCATTTATTTTAAAATGCTTATGCATTTACTATGGATTATGATCAGGAAAGGATCTCTCTTTCTGGTGAACTTGGAAGAAATGTTTGTAAATCAAACTGCCCTTGGTTAGCTGTAAATTGGCATCTCTTTGGATTTGCATTTGAAGGGCAAAGCAGGAAGAAGAAGAGAAGCAGCAAGAATGAAGAGAGAGAAACAAGTATGATCATCCCTTTAGGATTAGACACACCTTAAAAGAGCATTTAAGATTATAGGCCAACTAAACTCCTTAAATCTTACACTTAGTATTCTTATCAGTCTCTGGAGTTTAGTTGTGGGGTTTTTTTCCTATTTTAATACATAACTCTGCAGTATCTCTTGGTACTTGCAATATGTTTGCATGAATCACTACAGGCACCTGATGAAGTCTTAGATAAGGAGCAATGTTAGAAATCTGGCAATATTCATCTATACATAGACTAAAAGAAAGAGAAGCTATCTTTTTCTTCAGATACTCCTATAGAGAATATGTTTCCATGTTTTCAGGATATTAAAGTACCAATTCTTAAGCATCTTTAATTTTTTTTAAGGGAGAATGATGTGAAATGCCAAATAAATAGTAGAATAGCCCTTTTAAAACTTTGAAAACAGCTTTATGATTTGTTAGTTTTATTTTATGAGAGAATAATAGGGTCAATGCCTGCAAAGTAGGTAGAAAAGCCAATTTAGCTAGAATGTATGCAGTTCTTTTCAAAATACAAGCAATAATCTTTTTTAGTCTTACACAATGCCTTAATGAGGACATTTTCTCCTTTTTGAAAGAAGGAAAGGCTAGTATTTATATTTTATTATTTAGAGTGAAGTACATTAAAACTGATGCAGTTAATGCTATAGCCAAATACCCAAAGCCTCTGAGAATCACAGAATTTAAGTAAAGCTGTCATTCAGCTTTTGGCTACTCTCAATATAGCTAATGAGATTAAAGAAAAGTGCACTCAACTCCCCATATCCTCTTTTATCACCCTCTTGACTTAAACACTTTTGTTTTCCAGATTTCCAAAAAGTGCACTCAAAGTGTAGAGCTTTTACTTTCCATTAGATTTGATTTTTTTCCTAGGGACTAAAAAGAAAACCCACCTCAATGTCATATGGCTCTCAGCTGAATACTTAATCACTCTCTCCTCATCCATTTAGATGGATCATAAATGCTGCCTATTTTCATGTTATAGCTGGTCCATTAAAATGGGTTTATCTTTTGACTGGTTTAAGTTGATTATCATTTTTGCTTTTATGTATGTATCCTTTTTACTTTGAACAGAGTAGCTCTTAAATAGCAATATATTGGTCATGGTATAAAAGACTTCAGCTAAAAATTCATGAGATTCATTCAAGTAATGTCAGTACGCAGCATATGAATATTGTTGGGCATCTTTTACTTTTTTAACTGTATATTCAATAAAGAAAAATATTAGTATTTTTCCCTTTCCTTATATTATTAATTCTTTAAGGGTTTTAATCTACTGTGGTTTAAACAATTCCCTATGTTAAGTTTCTTGTGAGACTTTAGCACAATAAGAAATAGCTGTGAGTTTTCTGTAAGATGATTCATCATCACAAAATGTTGTTAACAAGATTTAAAAAATGTATTTTAAGTGGGCATCAATTTCAGATCTTTACTACAAAACAAACAATGTTTTAGACTTTATATTGCTTCTATCATGAAGAAAAATCGTTGTCCTGAATGCATTAGTGATAATCTTACCACACACAGGATGAAGAATTTTATGTCTTCCTTTAATAATTGGCATGCATTTTGTTGGGCTTGACTGAAAAAGGGGAAAAAACCTTCTGAAGCCACTAAATTATGTAACTCAAAGAAAGAGGAAGCTCCACAGGAATTGGACATAAAGAAAAAAAACCAAGCACACTTACTTTACATAGGATAAAGTATATTTGTGCTCCCAGGCATAAGGTATCCAGTCAGTGATAAGGTTTAGGAAGACACTTTTTCGTTGTTTAACTTTGGTCACTACAGCCTGGATACAAAGAAGGCCCTGACAATGACCATTGTCATCAGCAGGATGACAAGGAGATATTGTGGTCTCTAAGAAGGTCTGAACATTATTAAAGCATCTGCGCTCTGCTGTAACCAAACCTGCTATAACCATGGCATTAAGTCCAGATTAGATTAAACAGTATCCCTTTACTCCAGTTTGGGCTCTCAGTTCAATTCTGTGATCCTGAATAGGAAAGAAAGTATTTCATTGGTTGGAAACTGGATTCTTTCTCTGGAACACAACCTGGTGGCCAAGAGAAAGAGTAACTTGAGTGTTTGTGTGTGGCACATGCAAGTAAGAGTAGTTGCTGACTGCCTTCTGACAGGGGAGCCTGTGCTGGATGGGTACAAGGTAGAGAAAAAGAGGTGGTCTGATAAATAGGCTAGCAAGGGGTAAATGGAGAAACACAGAGGTGCAAGCCTGGAGAAATGCAAAAAACTTCTTTTGTTGTTGTTTAAAATAGAATGTTTCTGAGATTACAAATACGGTAATATATTAAGTGTTAATTAATCAATTTGAAGATTTACAAACCAGAAAGGTCATCCCCAGCTGTTTGAAAACAAAAGTATGTTTCATAATCCTATGAATTAAGAATGAAAAAAATAAGCACAAATGTAGATAATATTAGATGAAGCTATAGTTTATGTACTACTTATTTCTATATTATTACATTTCAGCATTTTAAATTTAATTCTTTTCTATATCAGGTGTGAATTTCATTTAAATGGGAATGGACTACTGAATGGCATCAAGGAACACAGTTCTATGAAGAAGTCTGGAGTGAAACCACACTGCTGCTATTTCATTCCCAGTGAGCTGCTACTGGCATTTTATCTGATGTGGTGCTGATTGTCTTCTCACATCTTGTGTTATTAAACTGACAATTTAACAAAAATCAGAAAAGCCCATGACTCATAGTTATGTATATTCTAGTATGTGAAGCATTTTTCTGGAAATGTAGGAAATCAGAGATATAAAGCTAAAGTATCAATTTAAAATGAGAAAGGAATAAGTAGAAACATTACTCATTAAACGCATTTTATTAAAGAAATGTCCCATTATCCTTTTGTGTGACTCATGAAGTCACCATCAACCAGCCTGTAGCCTGTAATTATATACCATTTCTCTGCCAACCGTGGGGGTGAAAAACCTATAGCTGGAATTTTATTAACTCTGACTCGAGGGACTGCTAAAGGATATTGGACTTTACGGTCATGATTTTGAAAATAACATAACAATTTTCATACATTAATATTAGGATTTTCAGATGGGGATATTCTCAAGACAACTTTAGAAAAAGCAAGGTTCCCACCTGTTGAAAGTGAGTCCCTTTTAAGCCAGTTCAATGATTTTCAATGTCCAAAAGTAAATCTGTTATAGAACAATTCAGAAACCCTGTATCAGAAATTTATTGAACAACAAAATTATGGGTTTCTTACCACCATGAGGTGACATTTTGCTGGTAATAAACATGAAGTGTAGCTATGGGTATTTTCATTATGCACATGTATGGCTAATTTTGTTTAAAAGCATGATATATTAACTAAAATACAAAATTCTTTGTTGTGTCCTTGTTATATCTCAGACACATTTTCTTCCATTTATTTGGTTCACAGACCGCAAATGACATCATTCATCTTTTCTTCTGTTTGCTAATTTATGTCTTTGTACTCTTATTGCTATCACCAAAGTTTGAAAGATCCCCTCAGTTAATTATTTTAATACTGACTTAAACCAAGGACCTTTCAATATTAACTGTTATACTTTCTCCTAAATGTGGCTTCCACTCTTCTCTCACAACTCATTCCCTCTAACATCTTCTCTAAATTACTTCCTCTCCCTCCCTAAACCATACCCCAAGGAAACCTTTCACATTTCTATTTCAATATCTGACGACAAGATGAAAAGCAGTATGCAAGGTAAGGATAGAACACTAATTGATATAAATGTGAAATGACAGTAATGGTCTCTGTCTGAGCCATGGCTGGAGACTTCTGTGTTATGAAAAACCTTGCATATTTAATATTTTTTGTCCCTCTAGTAATATTAGCTAAGACAATGTTTCAATAGATTTTTAAACAGAAGTCTTAGTTCTGCTGTGGAAGACTTTTTTTTATCTTTGCAGCATTTCTAGGGATTTTTTTCCAGAAACATGAAAGGAAAAAAATATTGGCAATCTTCATTGTAATGAGTCCATTTCAAGAAGTGCTGAATGGTTTCTTTATTATTCATCTTTAGCCTCTCAAGAGATTTCAGAAGTTTTATTCAAAATTAGAATTTTTTTTTCATGAATAAGACTGCATATGTGTATGTAATGGTAACACAGAAAACGAAAATTACCTTTCCTGAGTCAAGCACTGTGACTGTAATATGAAAAGAAAGATGATGTAACATTAATTGCTTCTGTGGTAAGAAACAATTGTTCTGGCAAGGTGTGAAAAAAATGCAGTTTTGCCCTTTATATATTGTTAGAAGTGGATTTCGCACTTTAAAATGTTCTTGTTGTTTGACATACTGCTAATGAACCATGCCAAAATAATACAGGTTTCTGCCATGCAACTGAGATATGAGAGACAAAGAAAATCACACAACATAAAACCTCCCACCATCAGAAATCATCGTCAATGAAGATGAGAATAGGGAGAATAAGTAAGGAAAAGGTAACATTTTCAAGAGTCTTCAGGTGACCTGCAAAAGTTTGGCTCTCCCCCTCACCTGACTCCAGGTCTTTCTGCTTCTTATGGACCACCCAGGCCAGTCTGGAAGAAGCAGCAGTGTTGCCCAGCAGCTGGCGATCAAGGCTCTGTTTCTCTGCATGTACAGGCCTAATCACTGCTTCCCAGTTCCTCCCTGGAAAACTCTTAATTATACTTTATTTCAGGAGGAAGAAAGAGATAGCTGCTTCATAAGTGGAAATTTGTTTAAAATACAATGAAATATCTATTGGTCCAATAATAGCGTGCTAAGGACATTTGTAAATTTGACGGTCTTTCCAAGTGAGATTTCTTAGACTATGCTTTAAAGTCTAGGTTGTTTTTGAACAGCTGGGATTTACGTTCTCAGATACTAATAGCTTGGTCAAATTTCAGTGGCTATTCATTAGGTTGCTGACAGAACCCGTATTCCCCCATATTTAAAGGAGATGATCTTGCCAAATTTGAAGTAATGTTTAAATATTTCAAATAAATCCAAAAATTGTTAGCCTCTCTAAAATGAGATCTTATCTCCCTATTTTAGATATCCAGAACAGTTTTCAGTTTCCAAACAGAGCCCATGAGAGAAACAACCTGGGAAATTTGCCTGAAGACCGGCAATATGATAAGCAACTGGAGAACAGCATTCAGCAAGGAACAGAATCTGGTAAGATCAAATTAGAGATACTGTACCTGCACTGGCTGCTACAGAAAAAGCCACATTCTCTAGTTAGTTGTATGGAAGGTTTTACTAGTTTCAACATGACTTAAACCTCACCATCTAAGATTAAAGATTTTAAAATGTATGTTAGGCAGCCAACATAATTAAAAAGCTCTCATGAAGAGATGTACAGGGAGTAAAAATTGTCCTCCTCCTCCAACAATTTTAGACACAACAGACAAGAGCAGTCTTCCACTCCAGAGACAAAAAAATCAGGCACTAACTTAGCTATTAAAAATTATTGTAAATAGAATATTTGCTAAAATGACCTTTTCTTACCCATCTAGACGCAAGCATCAAGTGTGTGTATATATATATACACATACACACACACACGTTTTGCTAAGTGTTGGTTGACAGTCACCCAGGCAAGGTGCTGACATTATAGGTGTTCCTGGCTAAAATATTAACAGTGATGAAAAATAGATTTGAACTCATGTTTAAATTTATATTTTGAATCTCCAGAAGCTTCACCCAGATGTTCACACAGATATGTGTGATTTCAAAAAATCAGTGAGTAAAAATAGATACGGCACAGTTTTGAACCCTTTGCAGTAAATAAGGCAAGGTGAATTCAGGGCACCTTGCTCACAAATGAGCTTTCTGGATATCTGGGTTTAAGTACTCATCAATTCGATGAGTACACAGAAGATCAAGCTGGAAGGACTTCTAGGAATTAGCAGGTATCTATTCCTTCAGGCAAAGCCAGCAATGAAAACCATTGAATAAGAAAATATTTTGAAAACTCGTGCCCCCTTGTGCTGTTGTATAGTATGAGACTTTGGTTTTTAAATAGCAGTTGACTAGATCAGCCCACAAATACCCAGCTGAATACTCACTTCAACATTTCTTCATTAGAAAGCAAACTGATGGCTGTAAAAAGAATGCAGACAAGAATGTATTGCAGACATGGAATGAATTTTACACAGAAAGGTAATTAAATGCTTACAGGTCACCTGCTGATGCTGTGGATTTGATTCCAGTGGCTGCCCATCAGCCTATCAAGAAAGACATCCAGATCTATTACAAACACAGGGTAAGAGTCCAACCGAGGAAGAAGGTGTTGCATAGGGTTATTTTGCTGGTAGGTTAGACCAAATGACAGCTGTTCTTTTAGCTCACAGAAGTCAAAAAGCTTTTTGGTGCTCCAGTATCAACTTCACATACAGAATATGAAGTGTCTGTCTCTAACTCTCCAGTTGTTGCAATTGAAAAGAGGAACCCCAAAGCAAGTGTTGAAATGCTTGAGCATAATCAACACTTTTGGACTGAAAAGTGACAGAAGGAGCATAAAGACAACAACGTAACTGAGTATATCAAAGTTTTTCACAGATATATCTGATATATTCAAAATTTGTGTTATCTTCTTTAGAAAGTCTTTCCTATGTTGTTTAATTCTCTCTGTGGCTCTTACAAACAAACCCAGACTGAAGAACAGGGATGCTTAATGCACAGCAGTCCAACATAAATGAAGCTCTGCTCCTTTACTGCAATCTAACCCTGTTTGAGTAGGATAGATTTCAGTCTCAGGGAAGATATTTGATACTAGCTACATCCAGTTCATAAACAGAATCTGACTTCATACAGAAATGTAGAGAACTTTAGCTGAATGACTTAAATGATGAAAACAAATGCGTCCACTGCACACGAACTTCAAGGGGTTTTCAAACCAAACTGGAGTCTGCAGCAGTGGTGTTTGCCACTGCCCTGAAAGCAAAAAAGTCTGGGCTTGCACAACTGACATGTACTAGCAAACAGCCCCACACTGTGGACACTGCACGTACTAGTAAAATCACTTGCAAATTTACTGTACTTGAGCCGTCTTGGCTCACCCAGCCCCACCAGGATATACCGCAAATTATTAGGTTGTGATTAATTTAACCCTTACTTGTATACTAAATTTGTGTAGACTACTATAAAGAAGAGGACTTTTCAAAAAGATGGTAGACTTGGATTTTTTTTTTTTTTTTTAGCAGGGGAACATATCAAATGCAGAAATTCTGACAGAAAAGCTGTTGAGTGGCATGTGGTCCTGGCAGTCAGTCAGCTGGGGAGCAGACCTCAGTAGTGCTCTGTAGCAGGAGTAGTGGACATCCCAAACTTGGTAACTGAGAACAAATGCTGTGCTGGACCATAAAAATAATTTCCCCTCGACTTGTTGAGCCAAAGATTTTGGGTCTTTTTTTTCTGAAAATGAAGGATTTAATAATTTTCCACGGAATTCAGCACACCCGGATACAGAGTTCCTTACAGAACATTGATGACTCTTTCTTCCCCTTCTGGGAAGCTGCTTCTGACCTGATTCTGGATCATCTCCTTCCTTTCATTCTATTTTAAGATGGGAAAAAGAGGCCTTTATAGACATTTCTGGTAACATCCTTTTTATTCAGCTGTGGGGTGGAGCTGCTCTGGGCAAAGGGAACCTCCTTGGGAGCCACCCACTGTGCAGCACCGCATCTGGACGCTGAAAAGAAAGGTTGTTTCCTAATTTGCAAGCAACAACCATATGTTCAGGAATGAAGAAATGCATACTCCACCTAATCCCATGAGCTTTCTCTCTCCCCTGTGGCTTATTTGAAGTTATTCTAGCACTCTTTACTGGATGCCAGCTACTAAGTGAATTACCTTCAAAGTTTAGGCCCTTCAAGCAAAGTGATTGTAAGCAAAGCTGAAAAACTGAGGAAAAACTGAGCACGCATGAACCATTGTTCCTAGTGACTCATGGCATCATTTTCCAGGGTGACTTTAGTAGGGAGGTTCCAAGGCTCCTCCCTTTAGAGCAGATGGTAGAAATGTTTTTATTTGGCATTGTTATTGTGTTACACCAGCAATCAAGACTGACAGTTTACAGGAAGCTATAGAGGCAAGATCCCCGTCACAAAGGTCTCATATTTTGTGAGAAAATCTCCCTCTCTATGGATCTACTTAGGAGACAGAGAAGGAATTTATTACCAAACTTCCCATGGCTCCTTCAGGACCCACATTGCTTCTCAGTTAATAATTAGCAAAACAGGTACCTGGCAAACTTGCCAAAGAGTAGCAATTCCTCTCTGGACTTTTATTATAAGTAGCTTAAGGGCAAGGGTACCATTGGGAGGCATCCCTTATTACAGTTTATACAGCAGAATTTGACTTCTTTTGAATGGAATAATTAGCTTCTTAGCCAGGATACAGGGTGTTCCACAAGAAAGCTGTACTAATACCCAAATGGAAAAAAGTGGGAAAGAAATCCTTCCTTGTAGTCTTAGCTTGAATATTGCAATTAAAGAAATTGAATTTTAGTGTGCGTCACCACAGAGCCAACAACCCATTGCACAGGCCTCCTTATTTCTTAAACAGTACAGTCATCACTTGGAAGGACATATGTTTTATTCAGATGTCTACTTTTTGCATATGGGTCCACATGTGACCCTTTATTGACTGGTAGTTGGGAGGGGGTTATAAATTAATAAAATGATCGTAGAAACTAGCAACATAAAGTTGCTTTGTATATTGTATAAATCTGATGAGATGTGTGCTTTGAAATGGGCTTGGGGGCTTTTTTTGTGATTGCAAATCATGTACTTTAGTTGCAACATCAAGAGAAAAGGTTAGACTAAACAGGAATTACATTTCGGAAGTTTAATAACAATAGAGGCATCTAGTGGAAGTGTTTGAGGACTGCAGCTGTCCGAGAATGCATCAATGCACAGCTGACTTTCTTGCTTTACTTCTTCCCAGATGGAATTTCATTAAGCGAATGACAAATGCCAGTGATGGTTAAGTTTTATTTAAGAAGAGGCAAAACTTAAATTTCATGGCATTTAGACACTGTGAGGCAAACATGGTTTAGGAGCCAAGCTGGGGGCTTGAAGTAGGGAGTGCCAGTCTTCCTTGCAACAACAAGAAAAGAAATATCCCGTCCCATTCTCTTATCCCATATTTTAATGGTTTGTGGACTTCACCAGAACATAACAGAAGTTCAGTCTCCTTCTGTGCCTGATAGCATTACCTGAACATTTATTACTTCTTATTACTATGATTTCCATGAAAGGAGAAGACAACTCAGCAGAAATCTGAAAGCATGTCTCTTCTTGAGCCCAAGAAGAAAGGCAAACTACAGCCAGACTCCAAAGCATACAGAAAGTATGAAGGCCTAGGGCTTGGTGACATGTTCAGCTGCTTTTCAATTTTCCTTTTCCCTCGGGCTGTAGGGCAAAACACACCATAGAAGCAGCTGTATTAACACATGCAGAACACATTACAGAAGTATTTGACTTTTACACACTATGCTGGTTCGACACTCAGCTCCTGACAGCTAGCACAGCTGTGACAGCAATAGGGTCTGGTGATAGAGAAGTCATTCCTCCAAAAAACTTCATGGTCTGGCAAGGGCGTCTTCATAGCTTTGGTCAATTCAACTCTACAATATGACTAGAGGAATAAACCTTTAATTTCCAAGGTATGCAAGTTGGGAAGCAGCCAGGGTAACTTCAAGCAGTTTACTCCTCGGCTCACAGTGTTTTCAAAATACAATATTTGAGCATGCCTGAAGTCTATCCATTCATTCCCACAGAAAAACATTTGATTTAAAGAGTGTGGATCCTTTCAATGGGTTTTCAATGTCTAGGCAAATTTCACTTAAAATTTACATTAAAATACCAGGCTCATGTTTGCTTATTCTTTGCCTTGTTTGAGTGTAGGAATTGATCATAAAGCCTACCCTCAAAAATACAAACCATGATTTTATGACTTCCTTTACTAACCGCACTATCATTTATTTCCACCTCAATTTTTCTTTATGGGGTGCTGTGATGGATTTTTTTCCTGAAACTGCATTGTGGGCTCAGATATGTCATGTCTAATATTTTTGTCCTTTAATTGGTGAATTTGATTAATGATCGCGGCCTGCAACCCAGGTTTTAAACTACACAGCACTGCCCACTGCCTTATCTTGTTTTCAAGCAATTTTCTGTTTCTATGCCTCTCTCACATGGAATTGGCATTTACTAGGGGGCCTGAACTTCTAAGCCTGGGGTGCCTGTGGGTGGGGGCATGCAAGGCCGAATGAGCCCTCACTCTAGTCATGGCTTTCACGACCTCTGAAGCCCAACTTACGACTAAACATCCCCCGTCATATAAAGCATGGCACCAAGTGCCACATCCAGTCTTTCCTCCACCACCTTCCTGAGCAGTCTATTCCAAAGTCTGATCACCCTTTCTGTGAAGGAATTCATCCTAAGGTCCAACCTAAACCTCCCCCGGTGCAGCCTGAGGCTGTGTCCTCTTTTCCTGACACTGGTTGCCTGGGAGAAGAGACTGACTACAGCATCTTTTCAGGGAGTTGTAGAGAGCGATAAGGTGACCCCTGAACCTCCTTTTCTCCAGGCTGAACACCCTCAGCCGCTCCTCGCAGGACTTGCACTTCCAGACCCTTCACTAGCTCCGTTGCCCTTCTCTTTATTTTAGGCGGGGGTCGCTGGGGCCTGATGGCGGCACGGGCGGCTCCCCGTTCCTTTAAAACCACACAAGACGAGAATCCCGGTGCCGCGGCTCCCCTCCCCGAGGCGTGACGCCGCTCCCGGGGCGGGTGTGCTCCCGCCGGCCCCTTCCGGGCGCGTCGCTGCCCGCGGGGCGCTGCGGGCTCCTCCCGCCGCAGCCGGGCCGGCCCCGCCTCCTGCAGGGGCCGCGTTCCGCCAGCGCTCTGCGGCCTTTTGGCCCGCGCCGGCCCCGCTCCTCCTGCCGGTGCTGCCGCGCTGCCATGGCGTGTACCGTCCCTGGCCGGGCCTGAGCGCCGGGAGCCCGCGGGGCCGCAGCCCGGCCGGGCGCCGACCCTGCCCCGGCCGCCGCTGGCCGACCCCCCGCCGCCTCCTTCCCCGCCGCCTTCGCCTGGCTCCGCCGCTGCTTCCCTCGACCGCGAGGTCCCGGCGGGAGGCGGCGGCGGGCGCCGGTTGGAGCAGGCGGCGGGGAAGATGGCGGGGAACGGCGGCGGCTTCGCTGGCGCCGGGAGCGGGGAGATCATCCAGCTCAACGTGGGCGGCACCAGGTGAGCGGGCGGGCCCGGGGCCGGCGGTGGCGGCCGGCGCATTCCGGCGGGCAGCGGAGCGAGGGGCAGCGCCCAGGGGGCCCTGCCGGGGCCCGCACGGCGGAGGCGCTGCCCGGCCCGGGAGGGCGGCGGTGCCGGCCCGGCTGGGACTGCCCGGCGGGGTTCCGTGGGCTCTGCGCTCTGGTGCTGCCGCCGGGACGGCCGGGATGAGCCTTCGCCCAGCACTTTGCAGGGGCCGGGGGTACCGGGGGATGGACACGGGGTGTGTTGGCAGCTCCGCGTGGTCTCTGCCCGCAGTGCCACGGCAGCCTAGATACGTACTGCTCTACATACACGTTAGAGACTCCGCGAATACTGCTTCTTCAGGGATAGAAGCTTTGCTTTGCCATCACATCCATAGGCTTCTGGTGAGCAGTCTGTCTAGCTGCCTCAGAGACTAAGATATTAAAATCGCTGATATGATACTGGTATCCATGAGATTAAAGAGTTGCATTGTTTTCCAATGTACGCTGGAAGTGTGGAAGCTGGCAGATGTAGACATTTTGGCAGGCTGAGGCAGAGAATTGTGGGACAGCTGTGGTCAGAATCTGCGTGATAAACAGTGCAAACATTCCTGTCAAAATGCTCAGGCGTGAAATCATTCGGATTACCGTAGCTAGTGGAAACTGAGGTAATGTGTTTTCCCAAGTAGTGTGTACAGCGTGGAGCCAGATATAAGTAGTAGGAACTACTACAGCTATTTTAAGAATTTTCTTGCATTACTCAGAACATGAACTTGATCTGATAACTAAACTGTGCTGCTGCCTTTCTTAGAGTGCCATAGAAATTGATGCAGAATCCCTGTGTTTTAATAAGACATTAAGAACCTGGTTCAACCCAGAGAAACTGCTTGTAACTTGCACAGGCAAAACTCCCCTATAATGTTGCTTTCAGGGTAACTTGGATGTAGGCTTGGACCATATTTTGTGTTAATGCAGAATAAGTTCTTCAGCAGACTCTGTCTTTGAAATTACAGGGCAATTAATCTTCTAAGGTTTTATTACCTGTGGAATCTAAAAGCTGCTTCAATTTCTTAGTTTCATCTTCCTTATTAAATGTCTCTGCAGAGAACTGAGAATTATGTACAGGACACACATCAGGAAAAAAATACACATCCTCAGAGGGCTTGCCTACACAGAGAAGTAGGAAGAATGAGGCAACCTAAGAAGTGCATGTAATTAATTTCTAGCTGATGGTCTAGATTCTAGTCAACATTTGGATGTAAGGAGTAGGAAACGTGTGCATGGATATTTCCCGTTTAGTAGAGAAACCCTCTACTGTGGTGCTTCTGAGTAAGAAGTTTTGGTCTTTTGCAAGCTCAGCTTCCCTTGTAGTGCCCATGTCTTTTGAAAACTATACCTGAGCCATGTTTTTCAGCTTGGAAAGGCAGGTGACTTTCAGCTGATAGTGGAGTGGATGATGTGCACAGCAAATGGGCAAGAGTGAGGTTCTGTACACATTTCCTCCTCTTCCTTAGTCTTCATTACACTCACTAGAAACCTGAAACTCTTAGTTTTGTTTGTAGAACTGTATGAGAAGAGGAAATGAGCACTCCCCTCTGTTTCTGACACCAGTTATACTTTGGAGCATGTACCACAGACACCCCAACTTTTCCATGTTCAGACACTAGGTTCCCACTGCTCCCTGGGATGATCAGGGCTTCTCTGTTGTGTGTGGCTGCTCCGTCACTTCCTGGTCACAACTTCTGAGGATTCCTTTACTGTGAACAGAAGTCTCTTGCAAGTTAATGTTCATAGAAATTACTGTAACAAATTGGGTGAATTCTTTTGGCTCTGTATCTCCCTCTGGTTACAAGGTAACTCCACAAGGACAACAGACTATTAAAATGTTTGTTTTATAACTGACACTTGACATGTCTGTTTCCAGTTGATTATATTTGCTTTAAAATAACTGAAAGCTGGCTTAGGAGTGTTTTGAGGATATTGCACTGGGTTTGCCTAGTTTTCCTTATACAATGCCTGTCTGACTGCTGTATGGAGCTGCAGATACACCTATGCATGTAAATACTGCCGGCTAAGCTGCTTTCTGCATCCTGGAAAGGAGGACTCTGGTTGTTTACATAGATTAATGTCTGTGTATTAAAAGTTCTAAAGTATATGTTAGTGTGAGCTATTGCTTACTAAACTGGTACCACAGTGCTAAATTATAGACAGGAAATCCTGGTGCTGTCTAAATAGGCTGATAAAATTGAAAGAAGATGGTGGTGATGCTGCATCAATCACCATAGTTACAAGCAGTGTCTGGATTAATTCTGGACAAAATTAATGTAATTCATTGTTTTCACATGTCATAATGTAGTCAAATGAATCATCCCTTACTCTTAATGTAGACAGAGGTAGTCACCTGTATTACTGATAAGAAAAGCTGAGCAAAACTACTTAGAAGTGCTAGAGAAGTGGTTTTTTGGGTTTTTTTTCCAGAAAAGGCTTTGTGCATGCTTGTGCTTAGAACACTGGTACTGTAGGTTTTCTGTTCAGAACAGATTTGCCATTGTGATGTTTGCAGTGAGCAGATGCACAATCCACATTTCATGCAGGGTGGTAGTTCCATAAAGCCTTTGTGTTTCTGCCTCCTAGGGGACATAAAGTAATGGGGTTTGTTTACGTTTTTCTCCCCTTCAAAACTGGACAATACTAATAGTGAAAATTAGGTAAATTATGACTAAGTAGTTTTATTTCAAAAATATTTTGTGATCCTGTACTAGATGGAGAGTGTAATGGAATTTTACTTTTGCATATTCTTTTTTTGTTTTCCACTAATGAAGAGGTCACCAGAGGTTTCTTAGTCATGGCACTAGTAAGAGGATATGTACAGAGAGTGATGCAGAGCATGAGCTCATTGTCCAAGCTGCTAGTTAAGTTGTCTTCCTTCATGTTAAATCAAAACCAGAAGTAGTATAAAATAATCCATAGTTATTTATTATGTAAAGTACTGTCTGGCATCATCAGTAATATTATAATTTGTATTATTTCACAATATGATTCGAGTCAATGATTTTTTTCTTTTAACTGTTATTGTTATTGCCCCTCTGCCTCCCCAAGAGGAGCCCAAATAGCAAAATGGCAAATAATTCAAGTTCCTATGAAATATTAACTTGAAGCTCACTGTAGTCTCTTGCAGTGCCTAATGTAGCACCCTTTCAGTCCTGAGTAAGAGCAGCAGAGTAGTGTGCAGTTACTGACAAATATTGCACACTGTTGATAAATTTATATTTTAGTGTTTGGATTTTGTGTGTGGAGCAGTGTTTGGTTTTTGTGGGCCTTTTTTATTTTTGCAAGCATGAATGTTGAAGTGGGAGAACCAGGAAATACAGGATGTTTGGGACAGTGTGTTACAAACAGATAAAAAAATGATACTTTTGTGGTCTCCAGACCGTCCTGCTTCATGCTGAAGGACGATCTATGCAAAGAGTCTGCAACTTCTGACTTTGTGCAGATGTTAAAAGATCTCAAACTCCCCAGACTTGTTTGATATTAGCTTTGCAGGACAAATCAAAGTATGTTAGATAAAGCAGGCTTCTTTCCAACTTTATAGCTGTTTCTGAACTTGTAACTTTGTTTTCATAGGTTCAGCACGTCAAGACAAACACTGATGTGGATTCCAGACTCATTTTTTTCCAGGTATTTGTAATATATCATCACATTTAACAAAGATAAATTAACAGTCATTAAAATAATATTTATGTTCTCAGTTCTTAATTTATGTTGTAAATAGTATCTTTATTAGTATCCTTAATTTTTTCCCCCCCTTCTCAAGCAATGGGACAGATTCATTTGAAATAAGCTGTTATTCAAGAGGCATCTTCTTGCTTGAATGTAGCCGTGGCAGCTTATACGTGCTGAGGAGTTGTCACTTTTTAGATGGAGTATTGTGGAAATAACTTCAAATTCTGCAGGAAAGGGACAAGCCAGTGGCTGTGACTCTATTACCACTCGTGATCTTGCTGGCCATATGCATTAGCACTGCCTGTAACATTTTTGGTTTTGTTTGGTTAGGGGTTTTTTTGAGTTATTGCTCTACTCTGAGTTAACTCAAAGTTTTGAGGGTTTTAACTTGTGATACAGGAAGTGCTGAATTATTGAACATCTTCCTTTTATGTCACTGCCTTTACTACTTCTGCAGGTTGTGCTGCTTAGGTTTGTATTTTGTTCTGCAGCTGCTGTACCTCTATCACCTCAGTTAATCCTAAACCCACAAAGGAAAACCTAAATGCTGGCAATTTTGCTTCCTTAAGTTTAATTTTTATATTCTAAACTTCTTTCCCAATAAAAGCCTGGCAGCTGACATATGCAGCATTTCCTGTTCCTATATTAATGAAATGTTCAGATAAATGAAATGCCAGGGAAATGTCACCTTTTTTGAGGCATGCAAGGAAAGGCATAAGAAGGAAGTCTCATGGTATTCCCCAGTCTCTCAACACGAAATGTGCTGTCTAAGGAGGTTGTCCTGAAAGTTATCCAATACTGGAAAATCTCATATAATTGTCATCCAGAATCAAATGAAAGCTGTTGATGTTGGTGTCCATCTTACTTGTAAAATGAGATTTTGGCATTGTGTTTTATATGGGTCTGGAGAAAAAGTATTTTGATCTGATGGAAGAAAACTTTGAAGTAAAATTGTGTCAAAATAATTAATCCCATTTTTGTCCAGTAAATCCTTGCAGATTGGGTTGTCTCCTCTTCCTTTTTGCTTCAGCAGCTTTTAGCAATTTAATCAGATTTTAACAAACTATACAGCCCTCTAAGTGCCTTGGAAAACTTCTTCATCCTTTCAGGCTAGGCCTTGTGTCTATTTTCTTTGTGAATCTGAAGGTCCTTATGATGCAGCTCTCAGCCTTTCCTTAGGTGTGCATACACTTGTCCTTTGTTCAGGAGAGATGTTTCACTCCTCCAGCATTCTGGCTGTTTTCTTTGCTCAGATACACTGTGTTACCAAAATGTCACCAACTAGAGCTAAGTAACCAGAGTGTTGCTATACTGTGCTTGTGTCAGTGCATTTCTGGGGGACATCTAACGAAGATTTCCTGTTTTTCAGTTTGCTGAGTGGAAGAATTTCAACACTAAAGGATGAAACTGGTGCTGTGAGTAATGAATGTGCTGTAACTCGTTAATTCAATGTTATGCTTTTGGTTAGGTTCTCTCCTAAAGCATTTTCACTGTGGGTGCTAATGGAATTACACTGCCTGAGTCAGGCTAAACTTCCATCAAAATTAGTGACATCTCTGGCTTTCTGGGTTCTCATCTGTGTTTCAAGCTAAGTGTAACTGGAATAATGTACGTATTTCTGTTCTTATTCTGCATTGTGCAGGTAATGCAGAAACAGCAACTCCGCTTTTCTTAAGCAGAGAAAATGCTAACTGCTGTATTGTAGGGAGTTGTAATTTTCATTAGATAGGCATTACGTATGTAGTTGAGTAATCCAACGTGGAAATGTAGCTTTTATTTTGTTTTTGGCAAAAACATGTAGCAAAATGGTCATTCCAGTCTGTGGGTATGATATTCTTAAATGGGAAACTACAGTTACAGTAATGTTGTTGAGTGATAGTGAGGCACACAAGCACTTTGCTAAAAGTGTAGAGGTAGTTTTGATGGTAATTGAATTTTAAAACGTCTAAACCTCTCCTGAGATCTTATTACAGTTACTGCATATTGAACATATGCTAGAAAGTGGAAGCATCCATTTTCCTTTGTGGAGATGAGAACCTAAAGAACAGACTTATTAAGTGCCATCTATTTGCAATTGTGTTTGTATATATGTCCTTTAGGAATGTTAAATTAGTGGATAGTAGAATAACGAGAACAAAGAAGAGGCTCAAAAACTTTGGGTTTCGTTTGTCTGCTTGCTACCTCATCTTCAACTCCTCCTTCCCACATTCAGCATAAAATAGCACTTTAGTTGATGGTTGCTCCATAATAGTACTCAAGTACAGAAATTTTTCTTTGTAGATATTTATTGATCGAGATCCAGCAGCATTTGCACCCATTTTAAATTTTCTTCGCACAAAGGAGTTAGACTTACGGTAAGAAGTTCTAATTATTTCAAATGAAAGTTAATTCAATCAGAAGCGTTAGAAATTTTTTCAAATGAGAAATATTACATTTTGCTTATCTGGTTGGGTGCCTGGTATATGGCTGAGCTCCCTCCTAGATGTGGGGCCATGTCTAGAATACATGTATGTCATGGTGGAGGCAGAAATGGCGACATTCTATTTTGCTAGTAGATTCTTATAATTTAGACCTCTTCTTGCAGTGTATTTCTTTATTATTTCTGTATCTTTATTTTAATGAAAGTTAAATTAAGATCACCTTGAAATCTCAAACATCAACATGTTAAATGCATTTTGTGGTAATTCTGTAAACTGTTAGGTAGCTTGGTATTTAGATTGTGTAATATCCAGTTATATGCAAGCCTTTATATTCAAGATATTGACTCACTTTGTTCTTGTTGCTTTTGGTTTGTTTTTTTCTATTTCTGTAGGGGAGTAAGTATTAATGTTCTCAGACATGAAGCTGAATTCTATGGAATCACTCCTTTAGGTAAATTTTTTTTTTCTTAATGTGAGCTCATATTTATTATTGTAGTAATGGTCTACTGACAAATCCTGAACAGTTATGACCCTGAAGGGCAAAGGGTTTTGTTTTTAAGTTTTCAAAAAAGGAAGGATATTTGAGATAATGTAATGTTTTCAAGGAAGTGAAAGCTGTGGTCATATCTGGGTTTCCTCCTTAGTGAGAAGATTGCTACTATGTGAAGAACTGGAGCGCTCATCTTGTGGCAGTGTCCTTTTTCATGGCTACCTACCTCCTCCAGGTATTCTTGTGTTCATGATCTGATGTTGCATGCAGTCACTTGCTGCTTTGGTTTGTGGGGATGATTGGCTGGGGTGGTTACCCTGGCTGTCAGACTGTCCTGAGAAAGCCTTCCTATGGAAAGCTAAGGACAAATGGTTGAACTGAACATTATTGTGGTTAAAACCCAAGACTTGCATCTCTGTGCCATAACAAACAGCATGTTTAGAGTACTGGGCAGGGGGTGTGGCATATTAGTACTAAGCAGGCTGTGTTTGGTTGTAGACTAGAGCAGAGGTTCTCCAGGAGCCTTTCAGTTTAATGTCATCAGCATGAGGTGCTTTCTTCTTTCTGAATGTAGTTACCTTGGGTGTCCTATTGCCTAGGTGACAAATCACCCCTAATGAGCTTTCCTTACCAATATGAGTACCTGTTTGACTTTTTTAGTTCTCTGTAGAGATGAACACAGTACATGTGTTGACGTGAAGTCTAAAGGATGTCTAGCCAATTATCAACAAGTTTTTTGAAGATAATTCCTTGAATTGTGAATGTCAACATACAGAGCAAAAGCACTTTTTGTTTCAGTTTTACAGTATTGCCTGTTTCTTACAGCAGATAAATTTAAACTTTTGATCAAAATGCACAGGTATTAATCCTATATTTTGAAAGTGAACTAAAATCTATTCTATTGCTAAAGTTTAAGGAGGGAGACAAAACTTTTTTTTTTTTTTTTTAAATAGGCATTCCCAGCCGTAAAATAAATAATACTACTGGGCCACCGACTGACATCAGAACGGGTCAGACTGAGAGTGAGATGCATGGTGGTGGTGTCCAGCCTACACTTGCTGGTACAGGGGAAGGTACAGTCAGACTAGGTGAGGAGTGTCAGTTTTAAAACCAAATCAAATTGCAAAGATGATTGTCTCTGGGAAATAAGAACTGTGTGCCTGTATCTGGTTTAAATCTGCTGTTCTGTGTTTGCATGGTTAAAATTGCTGAATACTTAAACACTACTCCCTATGCAGTATTGAAGGCTCACTGTTGCACAATCCAGATGTGAGGCTTGAGAGAAAGGCAAATCAAAGTTCTTCATGCAGTCTTAGCACAGCCCCTTAGACAAATGCTTTACACTGTACTAAAGCCATAATAAAACCAGAGAGCCACTGTCTCTTTGGTCTTTGTTCAGGGCCTGCTTCCTGTTCTTCCACCTCTTTCTTGCTCCTGATGCCTCACTTACCCTGCAAGAGTCAAGTTTTCAGAGTAAAGGTAGTCTTCACGGAAAAATTGTTAGTGAGATAGACCTTAATTCTGTTGTTTTCCAGCTTTTGACTTTGCAAGCAAAATGATGCTGTTAGAAATGTCATATTTCTGTTGCAATCCTGTAAATTGTAGCAGTGTTAGGAAAATCTTGACTATGTTAATGTATGTAACATAAAATAAGGATATGAGTTGCTGATTCTTCTTAGTGAGCTGCTGTAGGTTTGGAAGCAGGCAGTCCTGGGGGAAATGAGGTAGACGGTGCAGTCTTCAGGCATTAGTTCTTTAGCATATCAAGGCTGTGAGGAACAATACTGCTAACTAGAATATTGCTGAAAATATTTCTTGAAAAACTTAATTATGAAAGTTTCCGTTGTACATCCTAGCAGAGAGCTCTGTCCTGTTACAGATGTCTCTGCCTGTCTAATGCTTGTCACTTGCCTGACTTCAGCTTTGTTGTTTTTAGGATTTCCTGTGGACCCACGGAAAGTCTTAATAGTAGCTGGCCACCACAATTGGATAGTAGCTGCCTATGCCCATTTTGCTGTTTGCTACAGGTATGAGTAGTGTTCTTTGTCGGGTTACAGGAATCTAAAAAAAATATAATCTTTGGCTAAGAGCAAAGCAAAAAGTTTACTCTGAAATAGCAGTAGTTAAATGCCTTCAGTCTGATTCTTTAAACAGGAGTTTTTGCTTTTTTTGGTGAAAATAAACTGCTTGATAGAAATTGCAGATTTCTATCTATCTATCTATCTATCTGTCAGATTTTTCTGCCTTGATGTGAGTTCTTGGTTGAAAAAGTTGCAAATTGACTCCAGTAAAACTGTTTCAAAAGCCTGTTTTAAAGCAGGCTTTTAAATGAAAATTCCCTTCAAAGTTTTTCCTGCTGTGGGTTTGGAAACAGTCTGTGAAGTTACAGTATCAAGGAACTTGAAACAGTTAATGAATTTTTGCTGCATAATTTTGCTGCCTTGCCTTAAGTGTCACGGTTTTTAGCTGAACAAAACTGTTAAAACACTTGCTGCTTCACTTGGATGGCTGAAAAATATCTTGAATGTTTTGAAAACAGACTGGCTATTTTTTAAGATCAGGTGAACACAAGCAATACCTCCATATTACAGAAGCTGGTTTTAGGTCACATCTCGTAGTCTTGAATTAATTGGTGGCTGTCTTTTCGATGGAAAGTAATGGAAAGTTTTAGCAAGGCTGTTGCCCATACCAGTCTAACTGGGCTGTCATACTGTGGTTCAAAAACAGAAGGGAGAAGAGTGTAGTGTGAACTGTTTCTTTCTGCTTACTGCCAAGCTAAAGCTGTAGTTTGCTGCCTTATTCACTCTCTAGAATACTAACTCAGTTGCTTAAACTTTGTAACTTAAATCACATCTAACTAGCATTCACCACTGCAATTTTTTTGGCTTTAATTTTTATTAAATGTGGTTTTTGTTTTCGATTATGTTTCATATGGTCTGACAGAGAAAGAGGAAATGATTTGCAACTGGTTTTGTGCTAATTGTCCCCTTCTTAGGATTTTACCTCTGACTGTTTTCCTTGGCTGCTAGCTCACTTTAAGTGAAAAATTCTGCCTCTTTCCTGCTTGGCAAACTACTTAACAAGTCTTGTTGCCATTGAGATTATGCCATTATTGATGCTTTTGATGAACCATGTCAGACTTGAATGGTTGCTGAGAGAGGGTGCAGGTCAACATGCCAATTTAAAGTGCTGCTTTTCTTCACAGAAACTCAAGGTAGCAGTCTTGTATTTTTTTTTTTTTTTTTTTTTGCTTTCAAAACCTGAACGGGCTCTAGGAATACAATGGTGGAATTTTCTCTCCTCCATTCTTCTGCAGCAAAGCACAGTGCATCTTAAAGATTTTTTTTTTCTTTTAAAGTATGACAAAAGTTTTTAAAATTTGATCATAAAGTTTGTGAGAATGAATGCAACCAAGACAAAGTCTTGCTATTGCAGTTGTGCTCTTCAATCTCTTCACTACAACTTCTGCATGTTGAATGGTTAGAGCACAGTGATCTGGGGTGCTTCAGCTCCAAGCAGGATGCAATGCTGAAGTGAAATAATGGCAAAAATGCTGAAAAGTACACATATCTTTCTGCTTTTAATTTTAATATTTATATCATTTGACTGCGGAGATCTAGTCTGCTTTAGCTCCATTGCAAATTATCTAAATTATTGCCTGAAGTTGTCAGATAAATAGTGCTGACACCATGTAAGTCTTTAAAATGCACAGGGAAATGATCCTCTAAAAATAAAATTTACACTCAATTTAGTATTATCTGCTTACAGTATACCATAAACAGAAATTGTGGCTGGAGAGCAGAGCTTTGTGCTAAAGCATGATTGGGTTTCTTGCATGATATATAAGGAGATTAATGAGTTTTCTTCTAAAATCTTATGCTGAACCTCATTATCTAGCGTTTGTCTAACCCAGACTTTTGAGTTCATCATGTAACTTCTATATCAGATGTGCTTATGTGAAGAAAAAGCCCAGCACAGGATTCCAGTAGCTGCAGAGCACTGAAATAATATGCAATATCAGACTTCAAAATGGGAAAAAGTGCAGCTCTTGTAGACTGTAGTTCTTAACTAGAATTTGAAGCTTTGTGGCTTAGAGTGTAAGACTGAATCATCCACACTGGTTCAGGATTAGACTGGGCTGTCTGTTCCTGAACCTCTGACATCTGCTCCCCATTCTCCCCTTTGCCCTTCCAGAATCAAGGAGTCATCTGGGTGGCAGCAGGTGTTCACAAGTCCTTATCTGGACTGGACCATTGAGCGAGTGGCTCTCAATGCCAAGGTGGTTGGAGGACCTCATGGAGACAAGGACAAGATGGTTGCAGTTGCCTCAGAGAGTAGCATTATCTTGTGGAGCATTCAAGATGGTGGTAGTGGCAGTGAAATTGGTAACTATAATGACCTGTTTTGTTTCTTCTTCTGTGTGTGTAACTAGAAAGAAGTCTGACACCTTGTGTTCAGTATTTACTTCCACAGATTGACCAAACAAGCTATAGTACAGCAAACTGTTGGAGTATATTAACTTTCTTCAGTTCTGCACCAGGAATCCTGTCTCAAAATCAAAGAGATGGAGTATAAAAGAGAACTCTGTTTACTGAAGAGATAGTAACCAATACTTACTGTTCAGTTTGAGGTTTTTGTGTAAAAATTCAAATTAAGAGTTAAAATTTTCCTTAGACTTCCATTTGAATCTAGGCCATAATACAGAGGAATTAAACTTTGGAGGTGGAAATCTACAGATACAAAGAGATTCTGCTCTTTCCTTTTCTTTGTGTTACTAAAGTCACATTTTTACATGGAGATGATGAAAATACTTCAGTTCTCTGTCAAATGTGGTTCATAAACGGAATTTGGAAGATGAAAATTTCTTGGGTTTATAACTTGGGTGTCAGAGTAGGAAAAAAAGCCCACACTATTCCTTTTAGCATACAGGAATTACTGCTTACACACCTTGACACTGAAGGACACAAAATTGTAAGCTTTAGAAACAGCAAGAAGACATTTCCAGAAGTAAATATACCCTGGTACTGTTCTGATGGCTTGTCTGAGTCATTGCCGTTCAAATATAGGGCAAATTTGGGAGGCACTGACGAGAACGGTATTTGGAACTTCCTCTGTCCTAATCCCTGGTGTTTGAATAACCACTGCTATGCCAGTAATGTCTATTTCCTCTGGCAGTGGATACTGCTAACAAAGTGTGACAGCAGTCTGGTTATGTGAGCACTTTTCTCTGAAACTTAATGCTGAGCTAATTTGTTATTAGATGTATCTCCATAGTTGAAGCCTTGAGAATTATAGTGGCCATAAATTAAAGGCAAAGTGGCCAAATTCAAGTTTTGACTCATGCGCCTTTAAAGAAGAGCTTACTTGACAGATCCTCAGGCAATTTTTAGCCATGTTAATGGGTGTTGCTTTTTTTTTCCCTGCATGAATATGTGGAAACACTAAGTCATATTTGAAGATGGGGAAAGGCAAAGGTCTTGTATGAGCTTTTTTACTTGTGACTCCTAGAGTTCTTATATATAATCATGGTTAGCAAAATGGAAAAGGAGATTCCACTGTATTAAAGAAAAACAAAAGGTGTGTTTAACAGTTGAATATGAAATTCTCTGCATTAAACACAGTGAGTAATTATCGTACCTGAGTAGCCTTTTCTTCTCTTATGCTCCTGTTGACTGAATCTTAAGGACAGGGAAGAGTTGGTGTGACAGCTGTACTCCTGTTACAGGCATTGCTTTAAGCACTGTGCCATTACATTCCTCCTGCATTTTCTGCTTTCAGTTAGCTGCTTGTGTTACCTTGGGATTTGCAGTAAGATACAAGAAGCAGCATCTTGGATTTTTTTATAGCAAGTGCAAAGAAACACAAAAAACCATTGTAGACTTTATTTTCAAATCAAAACTCTAAAATATGCCAGTATCATAAAGTTCTGATAGCTTAGACTATGACTGAAAATGGCAACAAAACTGAAGCAAGGACTTTTGCTAAACAGGCTGTACTGCACCGAAGTGACAGTGTGAAACAGAGTAATTGCCACTCGGGGCAGGAGGAGGGGCGAAGCAGAGAGAATGTGCCTACAGGATGAAATTCCCAGTCAGAGTGACATTGACCAAAATGTACTGCTGTTCTTTGGATAGTAGGTCATGTTGATTGGTTTAAGAAAGTGCTTGCGTTTAGTAGTTATAACTTGAATGTAGCTGTTTTGTTTCCTTGTAGAGACAAATGCTTGCAGTGCTGCTTTGTGTTAGAGATACAGTACACTGCTGTCATCTTGTGAAAGAAACTACTTGTTCCAAACAGTTGCTGGAGCCTGGCGACACCATCCCCAGCAAATTGTGTGGGCTGGCATCTTTGTGATAGAGCTCTCCCAGAGCGCTTTCTTCCCTTTCAATATTACTTACACAAGACACTGCTGCTGGGTTGCTGCTGTAAGCAGTATTTTACTGAGAGGGACCCTTAGGACAAGAGCCTGTCATTACATATAGTGTTGTCTCCCCTGTGGACAAGTCTCAAGATTGTTGAGCCTAAGCAGGACTGACACTTCAAATTCCTCCAGACCATTCAAGCTGTCTTCCTTGATTTCCTTGAACCTCATCCTTCTCTGGAGTAATCAATTCTAGTAGTTTCTGTGGATTTTTTTATTACTGCCTTTTTCATGGGCCTGTACTGCTGAATCTTATCTGCATTGAATGATTGTGCTTTGCCCTGGAAAATGGTTTAGCACCATAATTAAAACAATTTCCTGAGATTCCTTCTTGGGTCTTACAGAGGGCTGATTCTTGTGTGGGAATGACACTATTCATTTGAATTTGTCCAAAACAATGTTGAGGAATTTTCCAGCTACTGGATACTCTTGTTTTGACAACATCTATCTGCTGCAGTTAAGGTATACTAGTGAGAAGTAATATAAATATGTAGAGTGAGCAAGATGGAATAAGAAACTTGTGAGCGAAGCTTGACACTTTGGTGTTGTAATGTATCCCCAGTACTTTTGTACTTACCAGGCAGAAAAACATAGCCTAGAATTATTTACAAACCAAGTTAATTGCAGGGCCAGTTTGCTGCCAAACTTGGAAATTACCTCAGACCTTTTGAGTTTGCTGTAACTTTTAAATACATGAAGAATAAGTAGTACAAAATGTAGTTTGCTATCCAAGTTTACAGTTCAGTTAAAGTTATTCATGTTGGATCTTTGGTGAGACTTGGAAGCTCTAAAGAAACGATCAATTTTGTGGAAGGCCCCAGATGTTAAGGTCAACTATAACCACAGCCACTGATGCCTGTCAGGCTCTGCACTGTTTTGATTTTTATTGAGTGAAATGTTGTTGATGACACATTTCCTTTACTTGGAAGGTCAGCATTTGCTGGTAAGTTTTATTTTCCAAATTTGAATAGTATGTGAAATGAATATGAATAGTTGAATATGAAACTGCTTCCCTCTATAGTTTCAAGTTTCAATAGCCTGTTAGCCTGTACTCTCTGCTTATGGACTGCAACCAAACTAAAAGATCTGGAGATAGAAAGAAAGAAGTAGGCTTTTGCAGGCTGCTTATTTTTCTGGGTCCAAGCATTTCTGCTAGAAGAGAAATTAGAATGTATTCAAGTAGGGTCACATCTAAATTGTTCAATATTTTCCCAAGAATAAGGCTGAAGCCTTGTAGCCATATTTAGTTCCTCAAATACATTTTCAAAATATTTTTGCTTGACTGGACTTAAAAAAAAGGGGATCAAGAACTTCTAATACTTTAACAGGTAGTTGCAAACTAGTATGGTACAAAGTTGTAAAACCCTTGGAATTACTGTTTCTTAAATGACACTTCATAGTCATAGGAAGGAAAAAACAACAAACTACAAAACAGCAACAAAAACTCCTGCTTGATGTAATATGATTTTTTTTTTTTTTTAATTTTAAAGCCATTTGAGAACTCAATGGCTGTAGAAAAAGGTTTGTATATTTCATAAGGGCTCTTCTAGCTTCTCTCGCCTCCTTTCTCCTTTCCAAATAATAATGGTATTAGCAGAGAAGACATCATGCTGCCATTTAATGGAACCCAGTTTGCCGCATGCATGGTGCCTCACCTAGCACACTGCAAACCCAGCTACTTTGCTTGCTACTCTAATAAATGTGTTGTGATAATAATGGAGAGATTCCATTGTTACTGTGTTTTTATCTTTACTTTAGATGAGGTTCACAACATCTTCATTTTTTGTAGGAGTGTTCAGTCTTGGAGTCCCTGTAGATGCTCTCTTCTTCATTGGCAACCAGCTGGTGGCTACAAGCCACACAGGGAAAGTGGGAGTATGGAACGCTGTGACTCAGCATTGGCAGGTCTGTTCAATTTTCCACATCACTTTTTACAAGCTGGTAAAAAAAGCTTTCTAGTAAAAAGAGAATAAAATAATCTAAAAGTATATGGAAAATGCTCATCATAGTGTTTTCAGCCCTGACTTGTGTTATGGAGTTTATCACCTGGGTGTTGTGCCTGTGAACAGAATGTTGACTTGTTTGGTGCTACTACCAACCAAGCTTTTTAGGCTTTTAAATCAAAGGATATGGTGTGATTTGGGGTAATAAATGTCAAGTGCCAATATATTTAAACTTCGTTATGGATTACTAACTCTGTAAAACTTCACTAGGATCATAGGAAATAAAATTGTGGGGAATGTATGACAGCAATTTCTGGACCATCTGAAAGAAGAAGAAAACAAGAAGGGAATCTGGTATCTGGAGGTCTCCAAAGCTGCTTTAAAATGGGAGACTCTTCTTCAGCAGAAGAGCACATGATTATATTTTAAAGATGCCTGTCTTGTGTGTCAATGCTTCTGGCTGCACTGATTTGATTCCTGTTGTCAGAATGCACATTAAATAGAGAGATCCCTGGAGTCTGTATGAGTCTGAGAAACAGTCAAGCATTCAAATAACACAGCCAGATGTACACCTTTGTGGCACAAAACCTGGATGCAATAGCAATCCCAAAAATGCCTTGCAAATCTCAAGAGGCAGAACTGACCTGAGGTTGCTGCACTGTTTGCTGACTAAGTTCTGATTTGACTCTTATGTGACAGTACTAGTAACAAATAACACAGGTAATAGGTGTGGGATAGCACTGCTTCTGCAGCAGACACAGACATGTTAGCATGGCCTTGAATTAAACAAAACGTTATTTAAAGTTTTACTGATGCCTTGCAAAATCTTCTGTTAAGAGACAACTTAATGCTATGTGGCAAACTGGTGTTTAATAATATTTTCTAAAGGAGCAAGTCATAAGAAATAAAAACTGATGTCCCATTCATCATCTTTGTTTCTGGGGGAGCCACAGAAATTTTTCTGATCAGCTAAATAATTCCTCAGTTTGACTGACTATTCATTTGGTGAAAGTATTTCTTATTGAAGAGTAGAAAATCTTTGAGAGGCTTATATGCCAATATGTCTATAAAACATTTTGGCTGTTTTTTTTTTCAAGAGGATGAGAATAGCTCCTTTTATAAACAAACAAACAAAATCAACCAAACAAAAAATTAACAAAAAAACACCCACATAAAACCAAACCAACAAAAAAACCCAAAACAAAGTTTCAGGGTGCTTTCTGAATCTTGGGCTCTTTTGTTAGTAAAAAACCCAAAACAACCCACAACTGTCTTCCTGTAGATCTTCATCTCCCTTTAGAACACATTCTTTTCTTGAAGAACCCCATAAAGATGTAAAGTGGCAGGGCTGATCTTAAAATTCCTAATGAGAATATCTGATATTTAACTGACTGCTTTCCATGAGCTGCCCACAGCTCTGGACTTGAAATGCTGTCATACTCTCGGTGAGAGAAATTTTGATAGAACAGTGTGCTGATTCCCCATTTCAGAGCAAGAACTTGATCTTCTTTCAGGCTGATGTCTTTCTAAGTTCTGCTTTAAGGAGGCTTAGTTTGTGCAAATCTGTTCTTCCTTATGTGGTGTTCTCTGATGTATTACACCCTGAAGATGTGATTCTGATCTCAGCATCTGATTGGTTCTTTTATCTTCTTCTCTTCTTGGAGATTTGAGCAGACTGCTGAGGTTGTTTCCCTAGTACTTATTCCTCTGGCAGTGTTTCAGTTGCATGCTACAAGGAGGAGGAGGAGGAGGGTGTGGGTGCTAGTTACATCAGTAATGAAATTCTTAGCAGAGGAGAGCTTAAAGAAGCAGCATATTAAGTGCTTAAGAGGCAACATAAAGCAGTAAAGTGTAACAGAAAATCCTACTCTGCAAAGTGAGGTTTCTCACTGGCCATGCTTTTTTACCAGTGACTATTGTACAGGGTTGCTCTGTTTCCTAATGAAAGTTCACATCTTGGCAGATGGCAGCTGCTGGATCACCTCTGGTGTTCCTGTCTGCTGCAGAAGGAAAGAAGATAACGTTTACAATATGTTTTAGGGGCTTACAGCCATACTTAATTGGGAAGGGCTACTGGTTTAGAGTCTGAGCTCTTTGCAATGTGGGGAGGTTTCTGTGGTTGGTTTGTTTTGCTTTTATCCTACTGATTCATTGTAAGTATTTTGCAAATGATTTTTCAAGTCTCTGTAGCAATTGGAGGGATGCTGCTGGTCAGAGAGAAATGAGAACTTAGGCTGAAATGTCCATGAATTAGTATTTAATGTACATTAAGTTAACTGACTGAATGAAACATACAGGTACAGGACAAATACCATGATACTGTGCATGTTTGAGTGCTCTGGACAAAATGGCTTTTGGCTTTTTCTTCTCCAGGGCTGAAGAAAAAAGAATTACTGAAATAAGTGATCTTACCTAAGATAAACTAAACTTTTTCTTTGCTTGAGATCTCTGTCCCTCTTAAAGGAATAAGCACTCCTTTTAATCCTAGAGGGCAAAGAAAAGGCATGTGTAATCCTTCACCTTGAGTCGTAGACCAGTAAGTAAAATATGACAGGGCTGTCTTCCAGTTTACATGGTGTGGTTGTGTGTTGGAAGTGAGAAACTGTAACAGAACAAGAATTTTTAGCCCTCATTATATATCTGCTAGAGGCAGAGATTTCCACAGTTTGGCAGAGGGATACAAAACTTGGGATAAAAGAAGGTGTAGAGAGGTAACATCTAGTTCCTTGGTCCAGAAATCTCCTAAGGACTTGTCAGAAATGGAAGAAGGGAGAGGACAGAAAGGGTGAAATACACTCCCTGGCATATAGGGAAAAAAAATCCACTTTTGAAGATGTGGTTTAGCTGCAACTCTCTAAGCTCTGTTCCTTCACATGGAGAAGGATCTTCCAGAGCAGTTGTACTGATTTGTCTGCATGTGTCCGCTGAGCTCCAGGACTTCAGATCCAGTTTGGTAGAGGAATATGCAGTGCTTCAGGAATGCCGTTGTACATTCAAGTGTGTGCACAACGGCTTCAGTCCAGTACCAAACTCAAGTGATGTTAAACAAAATATACCAAAAATGTCTGAAAACTGAGGAAGTAGCAACCTAAATTCTTGATTTGATTATTTTTTCTTTTCTATATGCACTAGGTTCAGGATGTTGTTCCTATCACAAGCTATGATACTGCTGGGTCTTTCCTGCTGCTGGGCTGTAACAATGGGTCTATCTACTACATAGGTAAGAAATGGGAGCAGGGTGGAATAAAAAGGAGGTGGTACTGAGCAGCATTTTTGTTATTCTCTTTAGTTGATTTAAGTAGCATCAGAACAACTCTGTCTAATGAGAGTAATAAATGTCTCCTCCCCACAGACATGCAGAAGTTCCCACTTCGAATGAAAGACAATGATCTTCTTGTGACAGAATTGTACCATGATCCTTCCAATGATGCTATAACAGCTCTCAGTGTCTACCTCACACCTAAAACAAGTTAGTATTCTATCACTGTCTCTTCATGGAGGGTATGTTAGAAATGTGGGGGTTTTTTTTCATAGCAGGATTACACAAGGTAGTCCTTAACATAAACAAAGAATTTTTCTTCATTTAATCACCTTCAAATGAATGATGAACACTAGGCATAGCTGTTTTCCCTTACACCTGTACATCTGTATAAATAGGTACATATACTTACAGGTATTCCTATATTAATGCTTGTGACTAATGTATCTTGGTTGGTTTTAAGCCTTTTGCACAAGAGAAGCACTTAGATTGTGAATTGTATTTGCTGAAATAGTTTGTGCCAAACTGGGTAAGGGGGAGACACAACCTTGTTGTTGTGTCTAACTTTATAACCAATAGAGTAAGAAACATTTCCTTATGCAGCTGGATGATGCTTTGGTATTCTGTCTGTGCACCCTTTTGTCATCATTGTGCAGTTATCTTTTAAATTAAAAGAGAAACAACAGCAACAACAAAAACCCAAAGCAAAGTAAAACTCAAAAAAGCCCAGACTGGAAGAAAGTGGTTACTCGCATAATGATATCGATACCACAGTGACTGTTTTAACTGTAGTTCTTCCTGTTTTGCTTTGCTTTCCCATTTGCCTCCAACTATGGCAGAAAAATAAATATTATGTGGAACTTATAGATCATATCACTGTGAGGGGTGCCAAAATATCTGATCATCTGACTTCAGCCATTTCTTTTTTCACTTTTTTCACAGGAGGGAGGAGAGAATGGGAAAGAAGGCTTTTGTTAAGACAATGTTGAAGCATGTAGTATGGAATTGCTACAGACCTTGGGGTTATTTTAGTTGCAAAATGCCCTTCCTGTTTATGGGAAAACAATGAGTAAACAGCGTTTAAAAACCATAGCTTTCTTACTGTGGAAGCTTGGAAATACTGTTTTCTACTGTCTCCTTCCCTGGCCCCCAGTAAGCCAAGCTTTCATTCCTGGGGGAACAACTGTGTTCTTGCTTGTTTTAGGTGTAAGTGGCAATTGGATTGAGATTGCTTATGGCACGAGCTCTGGAGCAGTGAGGGTGATTGTACAGCACCCTGAGACAGTTGGGTCTGGCCCTCAGCTCTTTCAGACCTTCACGGTTCATCGAAGCCCTGTCACGAAGATCATGCTCTCAGAGAAACACCTTGTGTCAGGTAAGGTGTGCACAGATGTGGATTGGTGGTTCTCCCCTCCTCCTGAGCAATGCAGTATTTGTATGCTATGCTCTGTAACTTGCATCATTCCCACATGTAATAGAAATGAGTTGGACAGATTTGAGGGCAGGGGAAAGGCTAGATTTGCTTGGATCCTCTTTCTTAAAGTAAGCATTCTTCAAAGCCTTTAGCAGTTGAAAGGCACAAGTTTTATTTGACCAGATACTAGAACAACTCACTCTTTCATTTGTGTCTTATTCCAAGGTTGCCATTTGTGGAAATAAAAGGGTTTGTAAACAAATGTATCTCTGTCAAGTTTTATTGTTGTGCATAGGTCCTTTAGGACTAGTCTTCTTTTAAAAGCCTTTCAGGAGGTTTCTGGGCTGCAGCAAAATGTGCACTATCTCCTCCTGGGCCCTAGAAAAAGCCTTCCTGTGACTTCAAAGGGCTGTCTCTGTTTCTTTTCTCAGCAGTCTCCCAGTGTTTGTTGTGCTATTCTGCTTGTCCTGTCTTATGCTCAGGAAGGTGTCTTACTTGCAGAGAAGATGCAGTGGCTCCTTCCTCTGTAAAAATCTATTTAACCCAGAATCCAGCAGCCAGGGCATGGCAGAGAACTGATTTACATCTTGTTGCTATCCCATTATTTGAAAAAAAGGAACAGGAAAATGGTATCCAATTATACTGCAAATAAACAGCCCATAGGTCATCTGTTCCCCTGCAAGTTGCTGCTAAACCCTCAGTACCAGGAGAAGGCACATGTGTATGTACAAAACTGAGATAATTGATGATTTAAATTCAATAGGGTTATTGTGTGAGGAGGGTTCTGCTGCCAGGCTGCTCTCATGACACCTTGTCCTAGCATCTGCACACAGGGGATTGAAGCGGGCTGTAGGCTATTGGTGCTAAACCAGACCTTAGTTTTGTATTGCACCTGTCTCAGTTTCTTGAATTTCTGAGGGAAGATACAAAACTAGTCAAAAACAGGACATCAGCAAGAATTTGTAGGCTGTTAGAAAATTGTCTGGAGATGCTATGTGACCTCACATTGACTAAATTTTTGATCACTCAGTCTGGAAAAACTATAATGTAGATAATCATTAGAGAAGTTTATCTAAATGTTTTGTCATCCTTTGTAAGTGCCCATCTTTTCCTTCCTAGTTTGTGCTGATAACAACCATGTACGGACATGGACTGTGACTCGGTTCCGGGGCATGATTTCGACTCAGCCAGGCTCAACACCTCTTGCATCATTCAAAATCTTATCCCTGGAGGAAGCGGAGAGTCATGGCAGCTATTGTTCTGGAAATGACATTGGTAGGATGTCTCTTGGTTGTGCTGTGCCTATAACTTCACTAGTCTCATAATGGTTTAGCAGACCTTCAGCCCTATAACATGTAAGCCGATGGGTGTAAGCTCTTATACACTGCTTTCCCCTTGAAACTACGGCAAGGATCTGTAATAGTCACTTGGAATTATTATTTAGGCTGTAGAGAGTGAGTACACTTAAAGGACTTACTCCAGATGACAGAAGGGACAAAAAACCTTTGGAACACCGATACTTATACCTCTTCCTTGAGCAAACTGATGTAGCATTTCAATTCTGATTTAACTAGAGAATGAGAGAAAGCACAAGAGACTGTATTAAGCAGATGAGCATAGCAAACATTTGGTCTGCAAATTCCAGTTCACTGTTCAGCTGGGGTTAAACAAAGCATGGAAAAAATTCGTAAATGACTTTGAAGTTGTGACAAAGTTCACCAAAGCCTTGCAACTGCAGAGGCAAATGGTGCTAGCACATTGCTGTAGCAAGGTACTGAAGGAATGTGTGTTGGTAAATAGGGGTAGACAGGTAGATTCCTTGGTGGTCTGAGCCTTGCAAATGAACCTTTGATGAATAGGATGCCCTGTGAACACAGGCTGGGGTCAGTACTATGGCAAGAAATCTGATTAAGCCTTTAGACATCTAGGAGCTGCAAAATAACAAAGTACTTACTGTTATTATAAAGACCTAGTGTAGGGTTTGTGCTGACATAGTAATTCCTCTAGGAACACACACAAGAATTTAAGAATGTAAGAATGTGTGTCCCTTAGAACAACAAAGACTGATTTGGCTTTTGCTAGCTACTGATGGTTTTTGGCTCTCTGCTCCTGATGCTTTAAAACTACAGTGGTCATACTCATGTAAGTCTGGGTCTTCACAACTGATTGGGGAAAAAGGTGAGGGAATTGAAACAAATATGTGATCTTTCCTTTTTTCCTCTAGGACCCTTTGGTGAACGTGATGATCAACAGGTGTTTATCCAAAAAGTTGTTCCCATTACGAATAAGCTGTTTGTAAGGCTGTCTTCAACTGGGAAAAGGTACATCCATGCTGAGGTTTTTAAGTGTGAAAGGAGCAGGACTACGCCTGTTCAGGTGGTGATGTCTCCCTCCTCCATGCTGAGTGCATGCAGTTGCACATAATAGTCTTCTACTGTGCTTGACAGCTCTGGCTGAACTCTTGTCTGTGTGCTAGTAACAGAACTGTTACTTAACGATTGTTATAACCTTAAAGCCAAAAAAAGGCTTTTTGAGTAGTGTGATATCAGAGACTCACTTCATGATGGCTAACACTGGTGAGCTCACAAAGGAAACATTTCTGTGCCTCTACAGAATATGTGACTTCCAACCATGGAACCATGCTACCATTAAATTTCAAAACTAATGCTGAAATTGATGGTGGCAGTGATTATGCTGCTCACAAAAGTAGACAGGGTATCTCTCTTCCTTTGCACTTGGCTTTGAAGGTATTAGAACCTTTAAAACAGAGATACTGTTTTCTAGGTCATCTATTCAATTATTTCTTAAGCTTGACTTCATAATATTCTACTGCATGGCTGTCAAATAACCACAGCTGCTTTTCTTCCTCTTAGCCTAGGAAGATGACAAGAGATCAGAAAAAACAGTGCATCTCAGTTCTATGCTTCATTTTTGCATCTCTTGTCTAATAACTTTGAATCTGGATGAAAACATTAATGCCTCAACACTATGACTTATTTGGGCACTGCTTGGGTGAAAAGTTCACTGCAAAGCACCAGTAAAGCAAACCCAGAGCACGAGCAGCTTAGTTTTGGGAGTCCTTCTCTTCTCCTCACTCCCCATAAACTTCTGAAATAAAGGGGAAAAAAGAAATGGAGATCTGCCATGACAAGTGAAATAGCACTTGTGATATGACAAAAGTTATCTTTATAGAAAACATTAGATATATCATCTTTGGATCTTTATGCATATATTCTGTGTGGTTATATTTGCTGTTTCTGCAGGTTCGTTTCCTAGAGTGTTTAGCATATGAGGGGGCTGGTTTCTGTCATTCTTGTGAGAGCCTTAGCTTTCTAATCATTGCAAATAGAAAATGGACATAAAACACGTTGGTGTTGCCCAATAAACAAGCAGTAAGAGTGCAGATGGACTGGGGGTGGGAAGGGATTGTCTGCAGCTGAGCAGTGTGCCAGGCATGCAGGGGAAGGAATTTCATCTGGCGGAAAAGTCTTTTTCTCATGGCAAGTTTGGTGCCTTCTCAGAAAATTGAACCAGTTCTGACTTCACTGGCAAAACTCTGCCAGGTGCAATCACTTTGGTAATTTGGGGTTTCTCTTCCTGTAGGATCTGTGAGATCCAGGCAGTTGACTGCACTACCATCTCGTCATTTACTGTGCGAGAATGTGAAGGATCCAGCAGGATGGGCTCCCGGCCACGCCGCTACCTCTTCACTGGACATTCTAATGGCAGCATCCAGATGTGGGACCTGACCACAGCTATGGACATGGTTAATAAAAGTGAAGACAAAGGTAAGTTGTGTTATGCTAGGACTGTGGTGTGGTTCTTTTTTGTGTCCTCAGATGTGTCTGACTGCAGTAAATAGACTTGGCCTCTAAGAGCTCTCTCTCTTGCAGATGTTGGTGGCCCCACAGAAGAAGAGCTGCTCAAGCTGCTTGACCAGTGTGACTTGAGTACCTCTCGCTGTGCCACACCCAACATCAGTCCTGCCACCTCAGTTGTTCAGCCAAACCGGCTTCGAGAATCTAATTCCAGGTAAGTCACCAAGGGTGGCACTGGCTGCAGACACCAAAGGTTTTACTTTTCAGGTAAGCAAAGGGGTTTGGTGACTTCAATGCTGTAGCTAAGCCCCTGAATTTATGCCCTTAGTGGCTTGAACTACACACACATACTCCTTGGTTTCTTCTGGTTTGTATTTGTGCAGACTAAAGTATCCTCTGAGAGTCTGAAGTGATCTGGAAGCCTTTGTGTGGTGGCTGTGATGAGTGTATTGCTATTGTAGTGGGAATTGCAGTGGTAGGTGGGAGCAGTGGTGTGCAGAAGACCTGGCTGCTATTCTCAGCCTAACATCTACTCTTCTTGTATTTTCTGAAGCCTCCAATTGCAGCACCATGAAACAATCCACGAAACTGCCACGTATGGTTCTGTGCGGCCATACAGAGAAAGCCCCCTCTTGGCAAGAGCAAGGCGGACAGAGAGCTTTCACAGTTACCGGGACTTCCAGGCTTTTAACTTATCCAGCAAAAGCCCAACAGAAAAGGCAGCTGCCACAAATGGGATTTCAAGCCAGACAGAGGCCAGGAAGGCAACGGCTGAGAGCAGTGCAGCTGAGAGGAAGGCAGTCCAATCAACAGCACTTGAAGCGCGAGGCACAGGTGTGACAGATGCAGGTGGGTGTTGCAGTACAGAGGTTCACCGCCTGCCAGAGAATTCTCTGGATCTCAAAAGAAGAGGACCAGAAGAAGAAAATGAAACCAAAGCAGAAAGCAAAAAGAAAATGGGGTTTGAAGGAGCTGGTTTCCTGGGAAGGAAGAAAGTGCCTCTCCTGGCCTCTGCACCAGTCCTTGCTGAAGGTGGGCCTGAAGTACCTGGTGCAGCTTCTCCATCACCTACAAAGACAGCTGCTTCACCACGACACCGGAAGAATGACTCATCCTGCCAAGACTACGGCTTGTGAAAATTGATCTGGTGGCAAAAACAAGGTGCAGGTGCCCTCTGGCTGGTAGCAGGCATAATGTTACGTGTTGTAGGTTGTTTCTTGAATGGGATTTTGTTCTGATACCAGAATAAAATTTGTAAGGTTATGAAAAAGTACCTAGCTGCTAAGCTTTGAAGGGTTGTCCACATCCATGTGTGGCTCTATGTAATGCTCCAAAATGTAGTACGGTACTTGGTCCAAAATATTGTTGTGCGTTCTTGCGTAATGTGGTCAGGCATGTGATATGTTGTGATTATTTTTGTTTTGGGGAAAGGGACGGTGCTAAAGGAAAACTTGGTTGCTGAGCAGAGGATACCCTTCAGATGCAGCCACATGTTGCTCTACAGAGCTGCTGCTGTCTTGGGTGGTGGATTTTGCCTAATACACAGAGCTGCCTCTGCAGTTTTGTTTTATGAATGGGCTCCTTGCTCTGTATGCTGCTGTCTGATATCCGAAATGTTTTGTGCAGGTTAAGGAGGAAGCTATTCAAAATAGCATATTATTTTGCCTCTTAGTCCAAATAAATTGCCAGAGGAGTGTTGCTTGTACTTTCTGAAAATGTGTGGTATCAGATGATGGATTTTGCTGATTGTGACTGAGAGAATGCATAAAAATATGCTTGGCAGAATACACAGAACTGGCAGTCTCTTGAGGGCCTCCTTGTCACTTTATCTGGAAAAAGGACAGAGATGAATATGGGAGTAGGTTTACTGTCATGGTGTAATAATTCTCAATTACAAGTGCCTTGACATGGTATTTCATACCTGTGTCACACTGGCTGCTTGCTGTTTGCACCTAGTTTACTGTGGATGGTGAACAGCTTTTATTGCCTGTGGATTTGTAATACATAAGCAGAAGGGAAGGATGTGACAGCAAGTGAAAAAGCATGCTTGGAGTTCAGCATTTATTAATGACCTCTTTTGCTGGGTTTTTTAACTTGAGCCGAGAGGGTGGGGAAGAGGGAGTGAGAGAACACAAAGGCTAGAACAACTTCATAAGAATTCCTTCAGTGCTGTTTATTCACCTGTGCATGAACACAATTTTGTGGTGGAGCTCTCTCAGGCCAGGAGAAAACATGGAGATCCTGCCGCGCAGGCCCCTTTTAGCCACATTCTGGTTTTTGGACATGTAAAAGACTTTTCCTTACCAAACATGCTGCCCCCCTCCCTCCCTCCCTCCTGCGCCCCTACAACCCTCCTCAGTTGGGAAAGCTGGATGAGTGGCAAAGATGAGAGTCTCTACCTTCACAGTCTTTTACTACAGTATGACTTACGGATCTTCAGACTGTTCTCTTACCTTTCTGAGGTGTCAGTGCTAGCACACAGTTTTTACTATACAGTGAAAGAGATGTTGAAAAAAAGGTCAACTTACCCTCCCACATCCCCTCCCAAAAAAAAGTTCTATCTTTTAACTCCAAGGCATGGGGTGGGGAAACAGCAGACCTATCCCTGCCTGCAAAGGCCATGCAGGCTGCTTTTGGCAAGTTACCCACTTCCATTTTCTAGAAAAGGTGGTTTTGTTCTTCAGAGGTGGGTGTCAGTGAATGTGGTGTGCTCTTTGGTGACGGTGCTGAAGCCTTTGATGACATTGACAAGATCCTCTTCATCTACATACTGTAAGGAAGGGAAAAAAGAAGCACGTCAACCAAAGCTGTACCAGACTAAAGAGGTATTTCTCTTTCCTCCTACCCACTAAAAATAGTTCTTAAGTAGATAAATAAGTGCATTTCTAATGTCTTCCCTTTCCTCCCAGGATAAGATAAGAATCTAAAGCATTCAAGCACCTGAATCCAAGCCAGTTAGATTTTCACAGTAAAAAAATACCATCAATTACTTCAATTGCTCTATATATCTGACAAATGGTCAATAATATAGTGTTTGTTACAGTGTACTGAGAACTTGGAGCTATGAAAAGAAAAAAAATACATGTTTACACTTTTGTTTTCTTAACAACCCCATCACACACATGGTTTAGGTAAGATTTTGTTCTTCAAGCTTCCAAGGGAGTGTCTGAGCTTCCACCTGCACTCCTGCATTAGGCCAGAGACAGTTGAAAGCAGGAGAGAAATAAATTGTTTCTATAGCATAAAGAGGGCACGAGCAGTGTTACTGCAGATTTGTGTCCTGGGCCTCTACAGCCATTCACTATTGATTTGCAAGCTGGACAAGGGGGTGAACCAAACTTTGAAACCACCATTCCTAAGCTACTGAGTGTAATAAAGAGAAGAACTGAGTCAAAAGCATTGCAGGATGTTTGTTTGCAAGAGAGTAGCTGAGCAACACGGGAGCAAAGACTCTGGTTCAGGGCAATGTAAATCAATGTACAGAGGATGGACAGAAGAGCAGATAAAAAACTGAGCTCATGCTGTCAGGGTTGTCTGCCGCCAAAAGGAAATGAAAGGTTTTGTTTTCCTGCTTCTGCCACTCCTGAAGCTCATTGGAGTATTTTAAAAATCATTCTAGCATGCGTATGGCAGGGTTTGCTGCCTAAGTCATGGTGTCAGCCCAAGATACATGGGTAGAGCAAGAGCTTCCTCTCAGCAGCAGGAAGCTGTTCTTTTGGCTAATGAGATCATAGAGAGGTACACCCTGGGTGAGTTGTTAGTCCCCAAGGAATTAAATCACAAGGATGTGATAGCTCTGAGAGGCAAGGCTGACTCATGATACCTCTGAATTGGGAAGTCCATGAGCTGCAGAGTGCAGGCTGAAGGTTAACCTGTACCTATAGGGGTTTTGCCTAGAGTTAAGTTAAAGCTTCTTAATTAAGCCTTATCAACTTCCTTGGTCCTGCTGTTGACATCTAAGTGGGTTTGGCAGTGCTGGAACCAACACCCCTGTACTTCGATAAGCCTGTATGTTTCAGCCCTTCCAGCTGTTCAGTATACTGAAGGTGAAAGTCTGAGGAAGCTCCTTAGATTTATGGCCAGACTATCCTCCAGTTAATTTGCATTTTGGACAAGATCCACTCACTAACTTGCACACTCCATCTAATTTTGTTACTACTACACAGACCCTTCACCCCCATTCTGAGTCCTTTTTAGGAACCTTAATTTTCGTCTTTTTCAGGAAGCAAACTTGTGTCTCACTGACCTCTGAACCCTTTCTCACACATTTGGTATGGGAAGGGTGGAAGTTAAAAAGCCCGTTTCCTCGTGACAAAGGAAGGGAAGTCATCACTGTCCTTGGCTTGAAAATCATGTCTTGTATTTGTATGTTCAGATCCCTGTTGATGACACTGTCTAGTCCTGTCCTATATTAAAAGAGAAATACTTTTCCTGCCTCCCAGCATCATTCCAGTCCCATGTGGGCAGAGTTTGAATTAATTTGTCACACGCCAGGAGATCTGAGCATTCACATAGTTTCTGCATTGTGACTGAGCAGAGGACAGAGAGCAGGTCTCATCAGCAGTTGAGTCCCTGTTAACAGAACAGGCGTCACTAGAATACAAGCTCCTGCCTCTGGCATTAAGTGTGTGAAGGATGCCAAGACAATCCCACCTCAGACATGGACATTTACTGAAATGCATGGAAAAAAAAGCCCACCAAATAGAAGGGAATTCTTCAAGGTGCATTTCCTCGGCTGACCATGGAGTTAATAGTTCAATGGAAACCATAAAGAGATGCACATGGATCCCTTGCATCCTCTAAGAGCAGTGTGTGAGCACCTGCAACTCTAGAAGAGAGCAGTAGACTTGAAGAATTTTGAGGATCTAACCTCTGCCCATGTCCTTCTAGGCCTTTTGGCTGTATCTCCAGGAACTTTTGATACTTAGGCCTTTATATGATTCCAACAGAACAGACAAATCTCTAGCAGGTGACGCACAGCAGCATCCCAGAGAAGCAGGAGCCCTTACCAAGCCACGGCCAGTAGTGCGATGGTTGCGAAGGATGGCATCCCAAGGTGATTCTTCAAAAGTCTTCTTGTTGTAGAGGTCGAGCAGCTGGCTGACACTGCGATGGAGAGAGGTGGGGGAATACGTGCGACTCAGCTGGCCCTGACTGGGCCTCCTTCCCCCAGGTGCGATACGGACACTGCGGTTGCTTGTGGGAGAACCAGCCCCTGGAATTTTCGTATCTGCTAGTCCCTGTGAGGAAGACACAAAGTAATAAATAAAAAAATAAAGGGCATGGTTTTAAATACTTCATCTGAACAAAAACAAAGCAGGAATGGGGGAGAACAGAGAAAACCATGCCTCAAAAATCATGCACAATTATAAACAGAAAAAAACCCCAGACTATTCCCCACTATAGAACAATCATATCATTCAAAACAAACAAAAAACCTACCAACGCTAAACCAGGATTTTCCCCAATTTTTTTCTTCTTCCTCCTATTTTTTTTTTTTTTTGAAGGACCAACAAACAGAAGTCCAAAGATTTTTGATTACCAGAAGGATAGCCCAGAGTTGCACAGCAAGGGGATGTTTGCAGACCTTTTCATTATCAGGGGAAAAAAATCATGCACCCACCAGGAGAAACATGCAGTGTCAGATGCCTTTGTGCATGCTTGGGTCATCTGACACATCACACATCTGGCCTCTCTGCAAGCTGAGGACTCTACCTCAAAGTGCATCGTGTATCTTTTGAGAGTGACACTGCTTGATGAATCGGACGTGTCAGCAATAGTCTCAAACTGAGTTTAAAGAGAGGGAGGAAAAGCATTAGGGCAGGGCAAGGTTCAGTGTAGGTGTACCTGACAGAGGGTGTGAATTAGCTGCAGCTCTGTGAGGGAGAGCAGTGTAGCAGAATGTGGGGCAGTAGGGGAACTGGCAAAGACCAGGCACTATGTAAGTGGTCAAGTACCGTGTGGGCAGCCAGCATTGCTTGCCACGACCTCACTAACAATTTTAAAACAAGCCATTTTGCCACTCCATAGTAGCTCTGTCCTAACTTCTCAGATCAGTCCTTCAACTGCTGTGCTAAAGAACCTTCCTTTCTGATAAGTTCATGAGCTTCTGGAAAAAGAAAAAACAAAACAAAAAAAGAAAAGAAAGGGCAGGAACATGAAAGGGAATTGTGCAGGCATGCCAACAGCAAAGACATTTCAAAGTCAAGAGGAATAACACAAGATGACAGACTGTAGAGGAGAAGGAATCAAAACCATGAGACCAAAAAAAAAAGTTTCTTATGCTCATAGCCTTTGCCAGGAGAAGGGGCACACTGGAAATCCCATTGTTTCCAAGAGCTTCTTGGTTGAGGCACAGATGCAGTGTCTTGGCACCGAGACAAGAAGGAACAGAATGCATGAAGGATGCAGGAGTCACTATGCTGCTTGATGGCGCTCACAGGAAAAAGAAGCTGAGAAGTGAGAAGAAGAATCATCTCATGGCCTGTGCCTGGGAAGAAGCATGGAAATGGAAGGCATGGCTGCTCCCATTCTCAATCCCGTAACAATTGCCATTTTGCTTTTGTTTTGCTTTTTCAAGGGGTAGAATAGCACTACTACTCTGCTACATGATGGAACATGTTTTTTATGTGGCTTTTTTCAGAATTACAACTTTTCATGAAAAAAATTATACAAAATCTTCCTCTTTGTCACTCCCCAGTAGTCCCCCTCCCACCTCTCTGATGGTCCCACTGTAGGTCTATGTGCACAAATGCACACATGCATTTTGTGAAATTCCCCAGCTTTTTCCCTAATTACTCTCTCTACTCCAAACCTTCCTGGTATGCAGCTTGTCCTAGAGCAGTCCAGCTGGGTGGTAGATGGATACTGGCAAGAAATAATGCCTCTCCCTAAGTCTTGTTCTTTGCAGGCATATCTCCTGGATACCTGACAAAGACTGTCAGATTGATCCTGGTTAGCCATTCACAGCAGGCAGCTGGGAACACATGAAAGGTTCCTCTGAAAAGCACATTTTTCACCTACCTTCTCACAGCATGCCAAAGACTTCTCAGCTCTATTGCAGATGTCAACTAACGTGAGGTGACAGCAGTGGCTTTGCATTTTCTGAGACTCCAGATCCAAAGTTTGTCTTAGGCATCAGAAGCATTTCAGGGCCTGCAGACCAGGTGTCCCAGGGCTCTGTTTGGACTAAGCACCTGTAACCTTGCTCTCTGTGCCCATGTAGATATGGCCCATATGGGACCAGGCAGTCCTTTCCCTACACTGAACAGCCTTCATTTGGTAACCAAGTGTGCAAAAAAATGTTGGAAGGAGGAAGAAAAAGTCCATGTGCATGTTTGACGGGGCAGATAGAAGTATAACATCATGGATACACAACATTGCATTTTTCCAAACATACCGGATGGGTTTCACCTGATGAATACACACTCATTGGTGATGTTCTTTTCTGGAGTGGAACTAAAGGAGGCCTGTCTCGTGCATAGGGTTGCTTGTGGACCTTCCTCTGAAGAATTAAGGAGAGAAGAATAGCCAAGAGGATCAATCCTAGAACTACCATCAGCACTGCAAACCACAACTCGTTGTAGAATTTTGCATGTTTGGACTCTGCTTTGTCCTTCTCTCCAGGTGTTGTCAAGATCAGACCTGTAAAAAAGAGAGATTAGGGGAGAAAGGGACAGTTATTTCAAGAAGCATTTAACAATATGCTATCCCTTTCCTCGCTAATAAATTAGGCAGAAATTTAAGTAATTTTGTCGTCATGTGCTTATTTGCACTTATGTTCAAGGTGGCATAATGGTTCAATATGCTAGCGGGCTGTAATAAAAAACTTACTACCCTCAAGAGACCCTGCTTAAAGCTCTGGCATTGCTGCTTAGGCTGGAAATCACCACTGCATCAGCAGCTCTTCCAAAAGGAGGTGGTGGTGGTGGAATGTGAGGAAAAATGGGTTCTCCAAGTAACCTTGAAGAGTGGAAATTACTACGGTAATTTCAGAGCGGTACAGACAGAGGACATTCTCTGCAGAACAACTGTGCAGTTACAGGCCTGTGCAGTTAACAAAAGAGAGGGAGGAAGGCTTTAATACATTAATACAAAAGCAAGCAACATGAAACATTTTACTGCTCCTACCCCCCACCTGCTAGAAAACAAAACAGTCACTTGGTTGGCTTTACTCATTCACAACCCAAGTGTAAGGAATTTCAGTGACAGGATTTCTGGTTATTTGCAATCCTACATGTATAACCAAACTCTTGGCCAAGGAATTTCCAACACCTTTGCTTGCAAGCCTTCTCTGCAAGTTGCCTACAGTGCCATTCAAGTTTTCAATAAACTCTGGGTAAAAGCAACAACCAAAAGAACAAAGGGGCAGAGGATGGAAGGTGGTGGATGTAGAGTAACTGAAAACATTTTATAATGCCTTTAAGGCAGCCTTGCCTGAAATTCTGCAGGATAATGGAGTGAAAGCATGAAAAGGGATATAAGGGAAATGTAGAGTAAAGAGTAATTGCAAATATAAGGCAGATCTATTTTAAAAAGCTGGACAAGATACTACACGAAAAAGAACTTAGTTAAACCAGTTAATTAATTCAGCTAGAAACAGTTCGAACTTGGCTTTGGTTAACAGAAAACTAAGGACTTAAAAAACCTGGAACATTTCACTGTTAGACATCTAGCACTCAATGGACAAGAGGATGTCATCACACCAAACTCTCTCGCTTCCACAAAACAGGCCAAAGCCTCGTGGACAGAAGGGAAGTGGCAGGTGTTATAAACTGGGTCCTGACAATGTCTAGTTTGACATTCTCATAAACTGGCTAGGGGAACACATCCCAGGAATCTGCTCGTTGGTCAAAGGAAAGGAGCAGGCGGATGTCCCTTACTGGGTTGGGTGGGATACTGGAAGGAGAGAGGATATGTATTTTCACTGTCAAACTGAGGAGGAACTTTGGAGGACAGGACTGAAATTCAGGATGATCCAAATTTGGAAATTAAATCTGGAAGAGAGCAGATTCTATTTAGCGGGAAAAAGCACAACATTTTGGAGCAATATACTTAGGTAAAAATAAAAGAAAAAATATTACATATCTGAGGAGAGGATCTGAAGCTAATTTTGAGAATTGTCCCACCCCTGTAAGCATTCAAGGCCAGGCAGGATGGGGCTTTGAGCAACCTGGTCTAATGGAAGTTGTCCTCCATGGCAGGGGGTTGGAAGTAGATGATCTTTGAAGTCCCTTCCAACCCAGTCATTTTATGATTCTATGATGGTTGGACTCAATGATCTTAAAGGTCCTTTCCAACCTAAAGTACTCAGGATTCTATGGTGTACAGAAATCCATACATGGCAAAAAAACCACATTACACACATACCTCATACACAAGGCCCTAAGAAAGCCCCTGATACTGCAGTGAGATGCCATCCTGCCTGGCATGCACTACATGTCAAATTTCAAGCACAAACACATCAAATGAACAGGTGCTAGGTAATTTCTTCACTTACCAACTCCCTCTCCAGCATTGTACTTGATGACCGGTGTCACAGCACTCCCTTCATCGGTCATGCAGGTCACTTGAAACAAAAAGGCTGAGCAAGAAAAATTAGAAAATACGGTCAGCAGCAGAAATAAAAATTCTGTAGATGCTGCCTTTTCACCGTGATTCACCAGTAAACAGCCAGCTCTAAAAAACCAAGGCAGGAATAGCACATAACCCATCATAACCCACCTGAGTACCAGACCAGAGCTTCACAATTCTTTACACATGGCCATTGAATTTCTAAGCTATGAACTATGGCAGATCATAAGCAATCATCACTATGATGTTGCTACAAAATAAGTTCGTCTTTCACCACTCAATTCTCCCTCTTCCAATGTAACTGGCAACTTTCAATTTTTTCATCACTTTGCCCTAAATCCCTCATACTTCATTCATAGCTGAAACAAACATCTTAAGAACATTTGAATTAAAAAAAAAAAAAAAGGGTATTAGCACCATTGTAGTAATCAGGAAGATAAAAAATAAATTACAAAATTCTTTGACATACAAAATCCCAATGTCATAAAAACAGAAAACTTTTTTCTTGCTGATTATTCTTTTCCTTTTTCCCCCTGTTGATAGTTTCCTTGTATTTTAAAGACTGCAAATTGTTCCAAGAGCTACTGACTTAATTTGATTCAAATGAAAATTCAAGCTTCAGTCTTTCCTGAAACTGAAGATTTCTGTACATTTCCCAGACCATAGCCCTGAAGAATGGAATTGCAACAACAGCTCTAGGATTTGGGAAAGCTTGATGCTCACAGTGAATCAAAACAGTCTCACCCAGTCAGGCATGATGTTTAAGAGAAAGCTCAGCTCCATGGATGTTATTTCAAGGACTTGCTTAGATACATTTTGGTGTGCCTGTATGCTCCTTTGGTCTTAGCTTGGGATTGCAATGGAGACTTTTTTTTTTAATTTTAGCACACACTAATATTAACTTAGCTCAACAGACTTTCCCCGAGAGGAAGCGGTAGGAAACCGACTTTTGTCCGATGTCCTTGGCAAGTAGAGCTCGGTGTCGAAGCCGCTGTAGATGCGCTGCCCGCTCTCCGTCAGCGCGTACTCCTTCAAACGCCCGTTCAGCATGAAGGTGCGGCTCCAGTCGATGTGGATGGTGGATAAATTGCTGACCACGGAGAACGGAGCTATGTACCGAGGTGCTGCAAAACAAGGAAAAAGAGCTCATTTCTAGCCAGTAGGCTGGAAGTGATTCAGTGACTGAGTTATACAATGAATAGAAAGAGATTCTGAATGATACTAGCTCTCTGCCACGTGCACTCCCTCTCTCGCATATCCATGTGTATGATTAGGGAAGATACAAGGAGAAAAGAAAAAGCTGCTCTAGCATGCCAGCCTCTGCACTGAGAAAGCAGAAATATATCCTGAAAACAAATATTGAACTCCCTCCCTTTGCCTTTGTGAATGTGGTACAGACACTAAAACTGTGTAAATTAAGGTAGAAGACAGAGAGACACAGGAGGTTGTGCAAGCCTGACTGCAGCAGGCTGGGCTGTGGGAACTGCTATGAAGAGGGTTCTTTTGCAAGCCCCAAGAAATTGCCAAGATCATCTATAACAACATGCGCATACATGAAAACGTGGGGTTTCAGAAAAGCAAGAACAGATGGCAGGCAGAGAGAAAAGAAACCCAGAACTCACTTCAGGGAAGAAGAGTTCATCAGCTTGCTGACAAAAAACTTCATTTAAGTTTGAGGTCCTTTCTTGTGGTGTTGCCATTAAGCCATCTGCCCCGTATTTGCTGGTTTGTTCGTAAGAAAGCTGCTTGTCCAGCTGCACTTTGCTGCTAATTGCCCACTGTCACTAAAGCAAGCCTTGGAGGTAAGAGGAAGCAGTCAGAGGGACTCAAGGAAGGAGACAGCCAGAGGGACTCTGGAAACCTGGTGTGAAGAGGTCAGCAAGGCAAGAAAAGCAAGACTGACAGAAGAGGACTTTGGACCTAGTGGGTGGGGGTTTAAAAATTGCTTTCAAATCCTTTTGTTCTATGTGTCTCACCAGCTCCTTATGAATTTTCTCCATGTAGAAGTTCATAATCGTGCTCCAGCCTTTTAACTTTCAATTTAATAAAACACAGCTTTGGAGATAAGGGATCTTTTTTTTATTTGCTTGGTTTTTTGTTTGGTTGGTTGTTTTATTGTGGGGGGTTTTTTGGTGGTTTTTTTTTTTGGTTTTTTTTGTTTGTTTGTTTGTTTGGGTTTTTTCTGTTCTTTGCTTTGGTTTTGGTGTGGTACTTTTTTCAGTGGTGACATTAAAGAAAATCTGGACCTGTTCCACCTGAAATTTTCAGCTAAGGATGTATCAGATTACAGGTTTTTAGTAATTACTTGGCAGAACTACCAAATGATGCAAAAGAGATTTTTAGGAAGGTGATTCTGAAATCCTGACATGAGATAAAAAGTGAACATCATCTTTGCCCTGACCTGACAGACTGAGATGAAATGCCCATCTCATCTGTTATGGAATGACTCTGGCTACAGCACTATAGATCTTTTTAATAAAAGCTGATGTTAGACTACTACAAATTCAGTTTTGATGGCAAAATCTATTCTGCCTGTAGGCACAGGTCCTGCATGTTTAATTTCCATGCATACCCCCACATGGCCTAAAGCACTGCCTGCGGTGGTTGGACAGCAACAAATTCTTACTTCAGTGCTTACAAGCATCCGGTCATTCAGATGACATCCAAGGAAAGCTTTTATGACACCTAGCAGAAGTGTGGCATGAATTAGGACAGTAAGATTGTTCCTGAAAACAATCACCATGTCTCTTTCAAGATCTCCACTTTTCCAAGGGATTATTTATGGCAGTATATTTATTACTACACATCACCCTTCTGGTAATACTTGAACATTTTATGTTCTACAGCTTTGCTGCCCATTTTCAGTAAAATAAAAGGTTTCCAGGCTCCCAAGATAGAGGATGTGACATCAGATGATGAGCAAAGAAATATTTTTGAAGGAATGAGCAGTTAAGCCCCAGAGCAGAATTTCAATGAACGTGCAGCAGAGAGACAGTCATCAGGGACATGGAAGAAGAGGTTTCTGGGGACCTCCTCCTTCCCAAAGGTGGGGAAGTCATTTGGCTCTGTGCAGCCCCAGGCCTCAGAAGCAGGCATCATTGGTTTGTGAACCACTTCTCATACTCACGCTCCTTTTCTGTAGTGAATCCGATCCATTCAGAAGCGCTGCTGCCAACAGAGTTGTAGGACACAACTCGCAGGTTGTAAGTTGTGTAAGGTTCTAGGTTGGACACGTTGGCACTCTGTCCTTTCCCTGTGTACTTCACCTCAGTCGGGCCCGGACTGCAAGCCTTCACTGCTGGCTGTAGGTTCAGAGGACACGCCATGTACACGTGGAGCTCATAGCTGAGAACAAAGTTGAGATTTTGATGAATGAAGGGCCTTAAATAACATAAAAACCAATTCTACATTTCATCCTAATTGCTGTCTGGCTACCAGAGAAGAATAGACCTGATACCAGTTTTTCTCTTGGAGATTATGGTCCTAACTGTCAGATAACTGAGCAGTTGTGGTGGTCCATAAGTCACTCACAATGAAAGTGTTGATGCCTGTTACCTTGCTGCTCACTTGTGCAAGTCAGGATTTTTGCCTAAGTAACTCCAGATTGCAGCTATCTCTTCACTGCCAGTTGAACTCAGAACTATTTGACTACACAACCATAGCTGAAAACAAATCACCTCCACTCACAAGAGCTCATCCTTTCCACCTTCATCCTCCACAATATCCTGCTCAGGAGAAATGCAATCACATACAGTGTATGTAAACACTTCCCAGATGGTGTTCAGGCCACAGGGAATGTCACCACCAACATGCCAAGGAAGGAAGATGGATGCCACAACTGTTCAGTGCTCTCAGCCATGCAATTCCAGCTGAAATTGTTCTGGCATCACCTCCAGCCAAGGTGTTCAGGTTCAGCCGGGTAGCAGCTCCTACCTGGTGACAATGCCATTGGGTGACTGAGGCGCATTCCACTGGAAAGAGGCGTTCCTGGAGGTCACAGTGCGGATCTGCGGCGGAGGCTGCTCTGAGGGTGGAGCTGGCTGCGTGGTGAATTCAGCCATGGGTCCTTTGCTGCAACAGTTGAAACAGGTGCAGGCCTCCACGCCAATGGAGTATGTGGTGAAAGGTTTTAGCCCATGTATTGTCTGTTGGGTGGCAGTCCCTTCCGACAGCTGTAAAAATTAAGAGGGAACTTGTCACAGCTTCAAGCACCACAAGTACTAAATACTAAATAAGAGTTATGGAGGTGAATTAACCCCAGAAGAAGATGGGCAGAAGATTCTGCATGTCCTTTAAGTCTGACACTAATGCAGCTGTTGTGTAATGGGAACTCGGCATTTTTCTCCCACTATGAAGTTAAAGGACACTCTTCAAAGGAAAAGACCATGCCATCAATGGCCTCAAGACATCTTTAGTTGAGCTGTGACCACTGTATGTCAACTGGAAATGTCATTCTCAGCAACGAAGAAACTGAAAACCATTAAAGAAAGACTCTGGGATAAGTGGTACTGAAGCAGAAAATAAATTAATGTGGAAAATAGCCCCATGATAAATGTGCTAGCAAATAATCATGCATATCTCACAGGCTTCCTCAATGTGGAGGCAGGAAGCAGTGCTGGGCAGCTTGACACCAGTGTGTCTGGTGGGTCAGGTCACTCCCAGACAGGAGAATGTGCTCTCTGGTAGGTACATCTAAGTCAAGGGCCAACATGATCCTGCTCTGCATTCAAACAGACATTGTGCTGGGTGAGCCTGTTAGGAAACTTTGCAAAGCTCAGCAAGGGAGACCTGGCATTTCTGGCAAAGGAATCAGTGCTCTGTTCCGAAACTGCTCACAGGAACTGCCACTTCACCTTTACACCGTAGTCGTTTGTTGGTATAGCTTATTTTAAGCCAAAGAAACAAAAATGTGTAGGAAACACCAACAAGAAGCAACATCTGCTCTCATTTGGCAGCATGTGATTTAGCAGAGTTCAGCAAAAAATAGGAAGGACAGAGTCAAGCAAGCAAAGGGAAGCACTTGGTACTTCTTGATGCCAGAGCCAAGCCAGCAGCATGGCAGGTGTGAGGGAATGGAAATGGAAGGCCATGCACGCACCAATGGGATGAACTGGCTGAATCAGACACAGCCACAGCCAAGTGCACTGGAAGGAATAAATGGGTAATGTGGAATCAGACAACTTAAGCTCATGGACAGGACAGTGAATTGCAAAGCAGCTAACAATGGGAGGCCAGGAGAGGAAGGCAGTCTGTGACCAACAGTAGCAGCTTGTAAGAACAAAATTGTTAAAGCTAGAAAATACAAGTGGAAATGGAAGTACAGAAAAAGTGCTGACAATACTCACCACCACATCAGTCCCTGTGGTATCATTAGAAAACAGCCTGTAGATACTGACCACCCCGTTAGGCTTAAGAGGGGGGCTGATGCTCACCACAGCCACAGTGGATGTCACTGTGTTGAAGAGGGGAGCTCCCAGGCCCTCGGGAGGGGCAGGGCCTGTTCGGCAGCGGGACCAGCTGCTTGGTGTCCGGCCCACAGAGTTTACTGACCACACCTTCGACAGGAAAACAAAGAAACTGTCACCAAAAGATTCAAGCCTACAAAACACCTGCTTTTAGCCAGAGGGGCTACTACAGCTCTACTGACACGAGGTAAAACATGGTGCAATGGCACCCATGGGAAATGTCCCTTGATGGCCACCCAGCACCTGTGTTGACCCAGTGATTTTTTAACAGAAGAGTGGAATATTTCCCACTGCCACACTTAGGGAAAAGAAGCAAAAGTCATGCCTCAGTCAGTGTGTGCTCCCGTGTCTTCTTCACACCTCATCCCCACACTCCAAATTCCTACCACTGCCTGTGTCATACCATGCCAGGAGGACTCCTGGAGGAGCTGTGACCAACACGGACAATGTTTTCAAAGACATATTGATATCTAGTCCTGGCAATTTCTCCCTTCTGCACAATTTCTTCATGTATGCAGGCAGCCCCGATGAATTCAGCCTAGCCTTGGGTGGCACTTAAAAGTTGTGTTCACCTTGACTGAATCACACAAGCCAAACTCTAGTTATTCTTTAGAACCAGTGAGTTTTACAGGAACATCATTCTCTTAAAAATATTAATGTATCAGTTATTTGGCAACATTTTCAGTAACTCATAATATAAATAAAGCCCACTGAAGTGTATAGTTAATTCAGCACCTCTCATTTATTTTCACAACAACATTTGCTTTATTGCATGAACACAAAGGGAATGACTTCAGTTCCAAGATTTCAAAAATTAGCAGCTTGAATTAGGCCTGATTAAAACCCACATGTCTCTATGAACTATGCCTACTGATTTTGTCAGCTACCCAAAACCAGAGTGATCTGCAGACTACATAAAACTCAGCACTTATTAAACACACTCTCCAACAAATCTGCATGAAAATTAAATTTTGCTTTCATCAAGGACTGAATAAACATATGGAAGGATGTATAATCTTATTTATCAAAAAGCATTTGTATAATTAAACACGAACATCATAAAAGGTTGCCTTAGGTCATCATTTGCATGAGTAAGTAATTTGTAGAATGTCAGGTACAATAGACAGAATAGATGGATGTGTGAGCATATAGGGTTAAATTAGACTCAATATTAGCCAACCACATAGTGATCAATCAGAATGATAGATCTAAATGGCAATACAAGAGGACTGTCTGAGCGATTTTTAGTGTAAGTATTCCTTAGTAAGCTTTCATGTCGAGCAGTTCTAACTACAGTAAAACACATTCTTATGCAATCTACTTTGGGCACTGGTCCTGGGAAAGGGAATGTTGGGACTATGTCTTGAAAAAAGCCACGAGGTTTAGAAGTACCAGGTCTTCAAAATTGACCCTGAGTCTTTCCAGCTTGCAATATTAATTTCCAAGAACACAGGATACTGCACAAGGAGCCATGGGATGGAAAACAGATAAAAACAACTACAGTGGCTTTGAAGGCTGTGGTTCTGCCAATTAGAAACCCAAAGATCTTTCCTGATTCCATCAGTAACACACAGAACTATACTAAGTACAGATGATGCCCTGCAATAAAAAGCTCAGCCAAAGCACTTTCATTTCAGTGGAATCAGTAATACATCTTTGTTGTGAACTATTAATACAGTCAAACTCTGTTCACTTTACTGCAGTAGGTCAAACCCTGTATCTCAGTTCAGTTCCAGCTGCTACAAAGATTTACCCACAGTCATTCATTTCAAGGGGCATATTTCTTTGTGGAAAGAATAAACCACATATGGAAAAAGCAGCTCTGAGTGTGGCACTGGCACCAGCTCAGCACTTACGTGGGCTCAAATGCTCCAGTTATATCCAGGCTCTGGCCTTAATGAGCAGGGAGTGTAACAGTGACGGGCCAGACCTGCTGAGCAAGCTGCCCACAGCTAAAGTGAAGGTGATGAGTTAGGAGCAGAGCCTTCCTGTGTAGCACAGGAATTCAGCTTCAGAATGGGATTCCCAAGGAATTTTGGAGGAGAGAGAGATGCAACTCACTTGGCAAACAAACGCTTCACCAAGGGTTGGATGGAGAGAACTCCCTTCATCAATCCCTCACCTATCATAGGTGCATACACCTTGTCTTTTAGGAAGAAGTCTTAAGTCACAGAATCACAGAATACACTGAGCTGGAAGGGACCCACAAGGATCATCGAGTCCAACTCCCGGCCCCGCACAGGACCATTCCCAAGAGTCACACCATGTACCCAATAGTGTTGTCCAAATGCTTCTTGAACTCTGTCAGGCTTGGTGCTGTGACCTCTTCCCCAGGCAGCCCGCTCCTGTCACTAGGAAAGGGCCAGGAGCCAGAAAAGGCCACTGTCACAGAAGATCCCCATCCCAAGCAGCACGTGGTCCTCTCGTGCCACAGAACTGAGAGATTTACAGCAGAGATGAGTCCTTCTGACCCTGGGATATTCTGTTCCCCACTATCTCATTTGCTCTTGTATTTTGCGCAGGACTAATGTGCATTTCGGAGGAAGTAAAAGAGCAAAACAGAAGGCTTGGAACTCCTGAGTGTTTCTACTGTCACAGCAGCCCAGTCACCCCTGGGAAAAACAGAGAGAAAGAAGGATAAAGAATGAAAGAAAGAATGACAGTGGGGAGGCCATCATTTGTCCCAGTGCCAATTTCTGCTTCCACAGCTGCATCCAGAACTTCATCACTGGGTGCCAGTAGTTTTGAATTGCTTAAATAGAAATGAAGACATATCCTGTCCTGAAAACTGTGGACAAAATAATGGGAACATGATGTGCATATGAGTGTGTGGTTGCTTTGAGCCTGGGAATGGGCTGAAACCAGAAGAAAAGCAACAGCAATGTTTTTGGAGAAGCACTGCCGCCTTCCCTCTCCTCTGTTGCAGTGCCCTGTATCAGATACCACAGTTGTGGGTTGGGAGCCCGACTGATGCTTGTGTGAGCAGGGAGGTGACAATGACATGCATACACTCCTTAACTGGCTCCTGATGCACTTTCATCTCCTTCTTTAGGTGAGAACAATGTAGCAAGGCCTCTTGTACTTGAGCAACCTTCAAAGCATCTTCCTGAGCTGATGGTGTTGTCCTCACACACTGCAGTTTATTGTCACCTCATCACCAGGTCTGGGGTCATTAGTGTGGCCTGGGGTTCTAATAATAATCTTGTAAAAACAATTCCAATCCAGTGCAGCCTGGAGGAGACTGAGGGGACACCTCACCATGGCCTGCAGCTTCCTCATAAGGGGCAGTGAAGGGACAGGCACCAATCTCTGCTCTCTGGTGACCAGTGACAGGACCCGAGGGAACAAAGCGGTGTCAGGGGAGCTTTAGGTTGGATACCAGGAAAAGGTTCTTCACTCAGAGGGTGGTTGGGCACTGGAACAGGCTCCCCAAGAAAATGGTCACAGCACCAAGCCTGGCAGAGCTCAAGGAGGATTTGGACAACGCTCAGGTGCATGGTGTGACTCTTGGGGTGTCCTGTGCAGGTCCAGGAGTTGGACTTTGATGATCCTTGTGATTCCCTTCCAACTCAGGAGATTCTGTGGTTCTGACTCTACGCTCATCCCCTTCCATACTACAGCTAAGTGGTTAAAGGACTCCTTCAGGAGTCAGGTAACTGAGGTTCAATCACATGCTCCAACAGAGGTAGTTGGGCCTGCTGCCCTCTGGAGTGGGAATGCCCGAGTGGATGACCCATCTCTGTTCTTGGGATGCTCCCAGTGATCCCTTTGAAGCTGTTTCATTTTGCATGAACACAGTTAAACCAAAGTTGACTGGGCAGAGGAGGAGCAAGCAGGAGCAGACATGATTCCCCAGCCCAGCACTTCCCTACAGAGGTTGGAGGGGAAGTTGATGTCCACACCATGCTGCCACATGCCTGTCTCCCTGGAAAAAAAGGCTGAGGTCACGGCCACATTTGTGTGGGCCTGACAGACAGACATGCTCTGAGCCTGCCTTCTAGACAGACACCAGCTACTCAGCCCTGCCAAGACATGCATCCAGCAGAAACCCCCTCGGTGTCTGTGAGTCTGTAACGCCAGTTTCTGAGACAGCTGTGACAGCTAAACAGGACTTCTGAGGATCTAAATTCCAGATTTACACTGACCTTAGCTGGATTCCCTTAACTCCCTTTGCTTCTGCTCAACCATCTGTAAAAGGATGGATGGTTATACAAATATTTCCCTGTGAGAATTGCTGTCCAAGTAAATCCTGGTCAGTGTTTGGAAACCCGGGGCAGTAAATCCCCAGAACTGATGGAAATACTGGTGTTTAGCCACTTCTTTGCAGGAAAAAATGGGGCAGCATGGCAACAATATCCACAATGAGCAGTGTCTTTAAAATCAGAGCTCATGGCTTCTCAAAAAGTCACCACTAAAAAGTCATGGATAGAAGCTGTTGCCTGGCTAGCCTGGTTAAACTGAAATTTCATGATTTAGACTTTTGTAAAAAGCTGTTTGAGGTAAAAAAAACCCCTTTATAAATTGTGATATAATCAACGCCGAAAATATTCAACCTCAATAGAGAAATAAAAAGAGCTTAATAGGCAGCAGTATTATCTTCTTAGAATTATGAAAGACAATACAGGAACACGGGGCAAACAAGAAGCAATCATATCTTAGGGATGTATTGAATGACAAAACATAGACAGCAGAAAGCCAAGAAAAGTTTCTTCTATCTTGACTTTCTGAATATTCTGCCTCGACAAGCATTAAGTCTGACATCATGGTGCATGGCTCAGCACCCTGCCAAAAGATGTGTTGTTGTTAATTGCTGCACTGTCCCAAAAAAAACAGGAGAGGGCTCTGAAATCAGCTACGAAGGGTTACTAATTAATGTTTTATCAATCTGCTGGCCCCTGGCTCAGACTGCACTTTGAAGTGGAGCCAGAGAGAGAAGAGAGGGGGGAAAACTCTCTGGAGACCGTATATTCAGAGGACTGAAGAATTCCAGTTACAGGTAACTAAGCTTGGTTTTTTCCATCATAAATTGAGCCTTCACAGATCTCTGCTCCTGGAGGAAACCTGTGATCAGTCACTCAAAATGATCACAGGACAACCTCAAGGTTCACTGGCACAGCAAGAAGGGGCAAAACCTATGAGGAATAGGATGAGAAGTTCTGAGAAGAGAGTCACCTTAACACGGTGAACCTGTTCAGGCTTAATAGAGCTAACAACCCATAAGGGCAGAAACAAGGGGGCCAAAATCACCTGGGGTACAGATACACAAAAATCATGTTACTGTAGATGCTGACAGTGGAAGAAGCCCGTGAGATGACTTCCATGCCTGAACCACACATACTCATCTGCTGCAACACTCTTGAAACCCCGAATCTGTAGCAAGGAATCTTTGAACTCAAAGTCCTGCAAAGGGGACCCTCAAGCAGCCAACAGCCCATGGAGAATTTGAAACTCTCCCTTATTGGAGAGACCTCGCTGGGCAGAAGGGTGCTGGGGGCAGCTCGCCTCAATGAAGGCAGCAGTCCTGAGCTGCTCCTGACTTCCCAGCTCAGGAAGAGCTGGGATACTCTGCATAGCATGGAGGCCAGATGCTTCTCACCCCTCCTATTTGCAAGCCAAAGAGCTGATTACCAACCAGCAGTGGCTTCTGGCTCCCTCCAAGAGGCACTGTGCCTTGTGCTGCTTCACACTGTGCTTAGTCTGTGGTCCATCACAGGTGCTTCTCTGAGAGACAAGATCTCAGCTGTGAATGTGTCAGCAGCTGGCACCAAGTTCCTGCAGGCACTCAGAAAACAACCTTTTTTGCCTTAGAAAAAGCCTCATTTGTAAGTCACTACCTCTCCTGGGCTTTGAGCAGTGCTCAGAGCTGTAGGGCAGTTATGTAGGGCTGTAGGTTCTGGGAAACCACAAGGTCAGATCAAGCCAGCCCTTTTACACGTGCATGTAACTCTACTTCTGTGTGTAAGAGTCAGGTACAACTTGGATTTCTGCTCTTATGGCAAGCAAAGACTTCACACACCTGTGGCTTCTGGTCTTTCCAAAAAGGACTAAATGCTGGCACTGCTTGGCACATGCCAGGAGAGACAAACTGTAGCAGAGTGGTTTGTACCGCTCCTCTCTTTCTGAAGCTGTTTCATGGAGACCTCAAAGACCCAGCACTACTTTGAAACTTTGCTTTGGATCTCTTGATTCAGATTTGTTCCATTTCTAACCCTGCACTTACATAAATGCAGAGTTTTCACAGAATAATTCTTTTCCAAGATAGCAAGACATTTTAGGGTCATATAAGATCTGACATCAGTAAATTCAGAAACACAGCCCCCAGTTTTTGGTTACATTCAAACAGCAATCTTCAAGAAAATTGGAGACTACAATCTTGGTTGAAATTAGAGAAAACCAAAGGACCTCCCTCTCACCATCAATTGCAGCATCCTTCACAAGTGTTTGTGAACTGACTGCTGTACTGGCTGGCTAATTTGGAGTTACTTATGTGATGTCAGCAGAGCTCAGAGCACAGAGCACGTCTACCAAAATCTTGCATTCAGCATTGGGGTAATGTATTCACATCTGGGCACTTCAGTGTCAGGCAGGTATTAGAAAAGCAGGAAGTTTAAAAAGTAGGCGCAGTTTATGGTGGACAGAGCAAAGGCAAGGGAAAGAAAGTATCACGTCCATTCATGAGCAGGGGTAAGAGAAGGTAGTAATCAAATGTGTGCTTTCTGATTGCTCCTTCTCAGATCCAAACTTTTCCCTTTTCAACATTGTTAGTCTCCTTATGGAGGTCATAAACATATAATGGGATAGATTTCAGGTCCAGGCTTCCAGCACTGTGATAATTAGAGCCTCTTAACATTGCTATTCATCTCCACTGTTCAAATGCTAATAATAAAAGTACTAAACCCATTCTGGAGAAGGCAAAGACAATAGGCAAAAACTTTGGGACTTAAACAAAATTACTAAATTTTAAAGGAAGCTCATTCCATATGACATAGTATAATGTCCGTAATTAATGAGAGATGTAAAAAGGCTTAACTCTAAAAGATAGAAAATTAAATCATTTGTTTCCTATGGGTATATAATGAGATAGTTACCAAGTTCCCATGAGAGAGATAAGCAGATATTAAAAGGTCTTTCCAATACCTGTAATGGCTAAGGGCAACAGCTAATTCAATAGATTCGATCAAAATCACCACTTCTTTCTTTGCTTCTGATTTATTACTTTGGCTGTAGTCATCACTCATTTTAGTTTGCTTTTCAGCAGTCATAAATTATGCCTCATAAATAAAAAGATACAATCAAGGAAATCATATCAAGCCATCTAGAGCCCTGGAGTATACTTTCCCCTGGTACTCACACTAATGTCTTTTTAAAGGATAGCTTGCCATGGTTTTGAATATGTCAGAATCACAATTTACTGAGGTCTTGCAAGAGTGGTGCTCCAAGAGTCTCACTGGTAAATCTGGATGCCAACAAATACAGTCTAATATCTGTATGTAATTTAATGAAAAAAAAAATCAAGCTTTTGTAAAAAAACAAGCTTTTGTTGCATCAACACACCTGAATTTAAGACTGTGTTGACAAGAGAAACATACTGCCTGAGGTGGGGCTTACTGAGTAAAATTACATGGTTTCAAATGGCCCTTTTCCCTATTGTGTGCCTTCTACTAGGGGAAAGGAAGTATCTCATTCTGCAAAAGGATATTTCAGGTACGTATCATCATTGCATCAGTGAAACAACATAGTTATGTCTGCTTTACTTTTCAGAAGCTGAGGTCAAGCTTGGTAGTCTAATGCAGATGTAGTTTGAGAAAATCTCTTTAACTGGAAGCAGAAACCTTGTAAGAACAAACAATCTTACAAACAAAATAACAAGCAGGGAATGGAAGAAAGAACTCTTTTTTTTTTTAATGTCTCTGCTTTGCAGTGCATCTTTCTGTCAGAGAGATGGGAAGAAATGGGGAATTAAAACAATGAAGAGGAGCCAGATATGAGGGATACTACACATGGGTGACAATCCATCACTCGTCAGTCGGAAAACCAGTTTTACCCCATTTTAAACTGCAGAAGTCACTGACCTGTTTGTCAGTAACTAAGCAGCACAAACTGGAGCTCAGCCAACAATTTGACAGATAGGCTGGTAAACCAAGTGTCCTTCCTGGCACTGGAAAGTGACCAATAGGGCTAACATATTCTACACCCCATGTAGTTGGTCCTTCCTTACTCTTCATGACTTTGCACCCATTTTTTTTCTCTTTACCTCTACAAAGTCAAAATATGATTTGTTTTCTCTTTGAGAGGACCCAATACATATTTACCCTGGTGTGTCTCAGGGTATTTCCTAGACCCTTCACTTGGCTGCAGCAACAGGAGGGTGAGAAGGACTCCACACACAGGAGGGATGCTGTGCCTCCAACAGTGGTCAGAGGCAGGCAGCTCCAGCACTGCAGACCCTATTTGGTGCATTGAACAGTCCTCTTGGAGAATAAACCTCTGCAGGGAGCCATAAACCATTCTGAAAAGGGACAATTGTAATCTTCGGTCTTTTACATGTTCTGTGCCTGCCAAATAGAAATAAGGATGTGTCCTAAACCAGGAAGACATTAAGCCATTAATCTAAAGAAGCAGTTTTAAGAACACAATTAAGTGCAATCGTGGAGGAGTGATACTGCATTTGCATGGAAATCACACCATACTGTGACAGCTCTGCTTTGCTCTAAATGCCACAAACTCTCTGCTCGGAAGGGCCTTTCCTTAGCTGAGAAAAGCAAGTTTGGCTCTATAGGCTGCTAGATGGTAGCACTGCACACGTCTTTCAGTGATTCCTGAGGAGGGCTTACACATTCTGCTTCAGAAATATTCAAGGAATCAAAGGATTGCACTTCCAAACTCATTAGGCATCATGAGTTGTAATGTTTGTTTAAGTCGGGGGGGTTTCAGGAAATGATGCAATAGCACATATTTAATGGAGTTGGGGATATCAGGCAGAATTCCAACAAATACCTAGAAGTTGCTCTAGAAAATGCAAATATCTAAATGTACAACTAGACCAACAGAGGGAATTTTGAAGATCTAAGTGTTTTGGAATATGGAACAGTAGGCACTGTATGACATGTAAAAACCCACTGAAACCTAGTAGGTGATGATATGCTCATGTAGATGCTGGCCCTTAAAGTATAAATAGGCTTCCTTGAAGAATAGTGATCAAGCATTTCAGGGCCATAGTCCCTTTTGTCATCACGAGCTTCTAAACTCACTTCATCATTTCTGGAAGTGCAAATTTTGCACCTAATTTTATAAAACCTAGTATTCAGCTGAAGTTTCCAGGAAAACAAACAAAAACCAACAAAACAAACCAACAAACCCAATGAAAAAAACTCTCAAAAACCCCCCATATTCAAAAGTCCTGGTTTCAGGTCCAAAGAAGCTATTAGAGCATTGAACTAAATCTCAGTATCTCCAAAAATGCCGGAGAGAGTCCCATCACAGCACTTTGATTTTATCTGCATTCTGCTGGAGGAAATTCAGATGCATTTAAAGTTTTATGTCCAGCAAACAAGCCTCAAATGCAGAGACAGGAGAATCAATATCCAGCTTAAGTGAAATATAAATCTGGGTTTCATCAGCATAATAGCAAAAGCCAAGCCCTACACTTATGAATAACTTGTCTCACAGGCAAGATATAAATTGTCAACAATGGAGAGGCTCAGAGTAGATCCCAGAGGACTGCTGCAAGTGACTTCAGCAGAAGACAAACAGATGCATTGAAAAACCACTCATGGTGAAATAAATGGCCACTGGTGAAAAAAACCAAAAATGATTTAGAGTTCCAATCAAAAGCTCAGCCTGGTTATGGAGCAGAACCAAGATAAAAAGCTAAGTCTTGAATACAGCACAGTAAAGCACAGGAATCTGATCAAGAGGCTTTTTTTTTTTATTTTTCACTGATAAGTCATTAAAAATGTTGGCTGAAGAAAGTCTCTGTGGTACCAACTTCCCAAAAAACAGCTTCTGACTGAGATAATTAAAAGTTAGTCCAGCTGAGAACATCACATAGCCAATACCTATGACATACAGCTTGGAGAGCTTTACTTCATCTAAGAAAGATTCCTAAAAAGTATGGTTTGAGTCTGCTACCAATGCTTGCTGTCTACTCAGCCCCATCTGCACTTGAATTCTCATTCCTCACAGATCCTGACTAAAGCAGAAAGGAAATCTGGTCTAACAATAGTTCGGCCGACACAGGCTGTACAGTCTCCATCCTTGCATCTGCAAGGAGGGAGGACTTGATCCAAAACTCAGCTGGACATAGCCCTGAGAGCCTGCTCTATCTGGACCTGCTTCAAGCAGGGAGTTAGGCTAGATGCCTTCTGGATGTCCCTTCCAAACTGCACGACTTGATGAGTCTATGACACAGATACATACAGCAGCTGGACAGAATAATGTGATAAAGCAAGATTTTAGGTTTAATTCTTCATGGTTTCTGGCTACTAAAAACGAGAAAGCAACAGCAGTGGAGCAGAGCTGTCAAAGAACCTGATCTACACAGTGTGCTCTCATCAAACTTGCAGGTGACACCAAACTGGAGGGACCAGGTGATATGCTGAAGGGCAGATCTGCCAGTCAGAAGGGCTTGGAGAATGGGAATTTCAGCAAGACAGATGCAAAGTCCTGCTCCTGGGGAGAAATAACTTCTTGCACCCTCACAGGGTCAGCATTACTGACCAACTAGTGAGCACCTCTGCTTGAAAGGACCTAAAGGTCTTAGTAGATAGAAAGTTTAATACAAGCCAGCAGGGTAATTTGGCAGGAAAGATGGCCAACAGCCTGAGCCATTTAGCAAAAGCACACTGCCTTTATTTAGTGTCTGTTTTGCTTTGGCCCCCAAATACAAGAAAGATATTGATAAATTGGAGCAAGTTCAGTGGAAGGCCACCAAGGTAATCAGGGGGTTGGAAAAATTTGCCTATAAGGAGAAGCTGTGGGACTTGGGTTTGTTCAGCCTGAGGGAGAGATGGCTTCGGTGGGACCTGATTGTGGCCCCCCAGCACCTACCCACAGGCTAATGAGAGGGTGAAGCCTGTTTCTTTACTATAGTATGTGGTGGGAGGGGACAAGAGAAAACAGGTATAAGTTCAAGCAAAAAAGGTTCAGGCTGAACAAAACAAAACCCCTTTTTTGCAATGAGGACAGCCAGGCAATGGAGCAGACTGTCTGTAAGGTTACAGACTCCTCCCCAAAGGTTTTCAAGATGCAACTGGATAGAGCCCTGCAAAACCTCATCTGACCTCTTTACTGACCCAGGCAGAAAGTTGGGCTGGCTGGCCTCCTGAGAGCCCTTCCAACCTGAATGATCTTGTGATCCTATAAAGCAAATGAGCCTGTAAAAGAAAGATTGCACCACCTTGCTCAAGACATGGAATGCACTGCTTCAGGTATATATGAAACAAAATGAGAAATAACACCAACCATCAACAGCAAATTCACTTTTGAACCTCTCAAAAAATGTGCTTGCCATTCTAATGACTGATTTAAAGAGAAAACAACCCCAGTCCCTCTTGATGTAAACTGGTCTAAGATCATAAATTAAAAATTAATTCACAGTAGACTGGGGGAGGATGGAAAAAGAAAAAAAGAGTAATGAAAAAAGGCTGCCTTCTGAGAACTAGAATTTCCCTTAACAGGGACTTGCTGAGGCTCTGGAGGGTACAAAACCACTTAAGATACACAGGCACCTACCACTAAGCTAAAGAAAAACAAATGCTGAATGAATGTATTTCTTGTATGAAATTATTTTCAGCTTCTCAACTCCTTAAAATACATTCACAATAATCATTCAGGTTTCACAATGCTATTAACATTAGAACTGAGATGTGTATGTTCATTGTAAGTGTAAAGTAAGGCTCTCAAAGTGTACTGAAATCATAATCAGAGCTGCTAAATAGCTTCAATTCCCACCTGATATTCGTACTCTGTGTAAGGCAGCAACTTCTCGTCTTTGAAGGAGGTTGACGAACCATTGTAAACAAGTGAGAGGTCTAAATTTATGTGAGCTTGAGTTGTTCGCCTCCTGTAAAGTTCATAGTACAAAATCTTCCCGTTTGGCTGCTTGGGGCCGGTCCACAGGATGGAAGCAGTCGACTGGAAGCCGCCGGCTGTTTGTATTTCAATGAGAGGGGCCGGCTGCACTGCCGGCGGCGCCTCCAGCGTCTGTGCCGATGCCCACTCACTGGAGGCACAGCCCAGCTCCGTGCAGGCTTGGAGCTGGACTTCGTACCTTCGGGAACGCAAAGCAGGAGAAAGGTGATTAAAACGCTGCAGATACAAATAGAAACTGTGCGTGAGATCTGGCAGATTTCTCAATTTCCCCCGGTCTTTGGAAATTTTATATAGGAGCACTGTATGAACACACAGATTATGTGCTGTGCTTTATATAGCAAAGAGGAAGAACACTGTCTTCTGGGGTATTCTTTGGGTGTGGTTTGGGTTTTTTCAGAGCACAGTTAACATCTGCAGGAGTCAAGTGATCAAAATCATTTTGATTTTGATGATATAAATCAAAATGATGATTCATTGTAAGAGATGATTTGGATGTCATTTGAGAGCTGTAGAACTCCACTCTATTACTCTCTTTGGATTTAGATTAGTTATATGTAAATAGTAGACAAATTTATCAACCATGTAACACACACAAATTATGCCTACACAAATACATAAGGAAAGGTCAGGTAAATAATCAAGAATTAGTGAGGAAGATACTACTTCAGTATCAAGTGTGCTTCTGCAGGAGAGTCTGGTGCCCTCTCAAGTTTTAGCTTTCACTTAATCACAAGTCACTCGTTTCCAGCTCAAGGGTTCAACCATGTTCCTGGTGTGACCCCATTAATATCAACTCAACTGCACTGTGAATGGGCCAGCTACTACAATTTTGGTCTCCCCACCCCGAATGTTGTCAACTAAAGCCCTATTTATTCTCAACAGCAGACACCGTGTGAAAGATAAACCAGTACAAGATCGCAGGTTTTGGAGTCTATAGCAGAGTGCTGAATTACCCCTTCTATTAATTACAACCTAAGTCAACACTATGCACTTTGCTAAGATGATATAAAGCTGGTGTTACTATAAATTTAAAGGAAAATAAATCCTTGTTTTATTATTTGCTTTTTAGCAAACAACCCCATGGGTCTGACTATCTGTTTAAGCAAGATGGTTGAGTTGTCTGCCAGCCCACTGCCCCACCCCACAGCATTTATTCAACAAATGAGTTCTTCCATACTTACCTGCAGTAGGGCTGTAGCTGTGCCACTATGTATGACCGTCTCAGAAAGGAAACATGAGAAGCATCAAAGTCAAAAGTCTTCTTTCCTGTTTCGCCAGGCTTGTGGACTGAGACTGTGTAGTTTCTAATGTCACCGTTTACTTTGATAGGAGGATCCCAGGCCACCAAAATCTCACTGGAAGACCATGCCTGCAGCCTAGGAGGCAACATCCCAGATGGAGCAGAGGGGTTGGTTTTTATCCGAGCTGAGGGACTGGTCACGCTGCCCTGGCTGTTATTTGCTGTGACAGTGTAGCTGTACTCCATGCCTGGCGTTAGGGTGAAATCAAGATACCGAGTTTCCAGACCAGAGTACACAAGTACACCATCCCTCCTTAGGTCATAGCTTGTGATTTTGCCATTGGGCTTATCTGGGAGTTTCCATGTGATTTCAATTGACTCTGAGCCCATGACCAGCAGCCTGGGAGCTTCCATATTTAATGGTGGAGCCTCCATGGTCATCACAGACTGAGACGTGCTAGAGGTGCAGCCCCCAGCAGTACAGGCGACCAGTGCAAAATCGTACTGCATGTAAGGCTGCAGGTTAGAAACCAACATTTGCAAACTTTTGCCAGGATAATACTCTTCATTGCCTAATTTCAATATGTACTTGGTGATATCTCCATTTTGTATTTGGGGAGGTGCCCAGGATGCACTGATTTGAGTGGCACTGACAGCCCGCAGAGATGGGGGCTCCACCAAGGCAGGAGCTGCTTCCAGTGTCCGTATTGCAGCTGGCTCACTGGTAGAGCAGCCCCCCATGGTACAGGCAACCACTGCATAGCTGTACACCGTGTAGGGCAGCAAGTCCTCATCCACATAGCTGAGAGTAGCAGCGTCAAAGCTGAAAGGATAGAGAACATCATTCTTCAGCAGCCTGTATGACTGCAGAATGCCATTGGGCTGTGCCGGGGGCCTCCAGGATATGAGCACATTATGGGGGTTGGCCGACACCACGGATAACCTGGGGACAGCAAGATTTTTTGGGGCAGTTTGACTAGTCTTTGCCACTGTCCAGGAGCTGTCAGCATAGCCTGCTGCATTCCAGGTGCGTATTTTATATTCATATCTTGTCCATGGCTGCAAACCTTTATCATTATATGTGAATGTATTACTTTCAGTGTTATATTCTGTGAAAACAATTTTCTCATCTTCTGTTGTTGCTCCGTGCCCCACAACATTCTCTTCTGTGCGTCTGTGAATAACTTCATAGCGAATTATTTTTCCATTCGGATTAACTGGCTGCAACCAGCTCAGTTCAATGTTGGTGGCATTCACTGCCTGGATTACAGGTGCCATTTGGGACACTGGGGGAGCTTCATCTGTCCAGACTGGCTGGGGTGGAGAGCGAGTGCAGCCTGCTGCATTGCACGCCTCCAGCATGAGGGTGTACAGGGTGTACGGCTCGAGGCGCCGGAACAGGAACTGGCGAGATAAACCACTGTACTCCAGGTGGTCATCGCTGAAAACATTGTACGTCTGGTGAATTAAGAAAGAAAAAGAAAGAAAGGCAGGCAGGGAAGGAAGGACAGAAGCCAGGATAAAAGGAAAACAAAACAAAACAATTTTTGTCAATAACCAGTAGATGAGATCCTTAATCTTTGCAATAGGGTAAGGACTATTAGCCAGTGATTCAGAAACTTACTTCCTTGCTAGTAACAATCAGATCACTGATACAAAAGGAATGTTTTGATCCAATTTTCATGATTTCTTCATTTTGAATGCAGTAATAAATCACTTAGTGACAGTTTTCATTATATTTGATTGTTATCAAGTTTCATTGCGAGGCTCTCACAGGCCAGCAGAAAGCTTCTCACGGACTAGCTCTAAAGAAAATCACTTAAGGAAAAAAAAACCTCCAAGTAAACCTCTGTAGTTGCAAACATTGCAGGTAAAGGTTTACACTCAGTTGAAACCACTGAGCTAAAAGAAGTCTCAAATTTCAGAACAACATTCTATCAAACCCAGGTTTTCTAGAAACACATTTTGGTGATGTTCAGTGTACAACAAGTAAGATTATGAGGTTTCATGTGCAGCTTTCTATGCATTAAATGAACAATTTGGTTCAGTGTAAATGAAAATTTACAGTCACAGAGTAGCACAAGGATGTTAATATTCATTTTAATAAAATGACAAGCATAGAGAACTCACAGAGTGTCTTGTGCTTACATAGGACTTACATCTTATTTTAAACTATAATGCATACAGTTGAGTCTTTTTCAGCAAAAAAAATGTTTTAATTTGATATTCAGCATTTCCCTTCTCTTTTTTAATCAAGTGAACTGTCAAGATGAGTATTACCTTAATCACACCGTTGGGTTGGGAGGGCTCTGACCATTTCAGCAGCAGAGCCCTGCCATTTTCTTTCTTTTCCACAGTGAAGTCGCTCAGGCCACTGGGTGAAGCTTCCAAAGTGCGCACAGATGTCCAGGGGCTTGAAACCTGCCCGGCGTTGTTTACAGCTACGACATGAATATGATATGTTGTGAAAGGTTTCAATCCAAATAAATGAGCCTGATGCTTTGTTCCCTGAAGCAAGAATACAGATGTTTGAATTAGTTAAAAAAGTAATCAGCATCTGTGGTTTATGTCACTTGGAAAATGAGGCCTCAGCTCTGGGTCACTTCTGACTGTTTTGCAGAATACCCCATCTGGTTACCAGGATTTTTTTGGGGGGTTTTTTATGATTGAACCTCAAAAAGAAATTAGGGTTTAAAAATACTATCTATCATTCTGGTGGAGCCTTTGGAGCTAATTCCTTGGGATTCCTCCACAGACTGAATCTCAGCTAGGACTCAACTTACAGTTCATTCAGCGTGTGTCTGAGCTTGCTCAGTGAGAATGAGGCCTCCTGGAATTGGACTCAAGCATGTAAAAATCTGTGGTACATGAGTGATTCCTGGCTCTACAGAAATCTTATCCATCTTGTGTGTACATGTGACATTTCAGAGGCATGCTGTCCTGTTCAAGCTACTTAGGGCATTGTAATCTGGATAAACAGTTTGTGAATCCCACCAGGCTCAGCCAGGGCTGCAAGGACCGGGGCTGACCTGCTCCCACACCAGAGCACAGCCCAGCAGAGGGGTATGGTGGGGATGCAGGCTGATGGACATCAGCCATGGCCAGGAGCAGCCACTGGAGTCCCAGCGCACCCCAAACAGCATCTGACACAGACCTGACACTGCTCAGGCAAAGAGAGCCTCAGCACAAAGTCTGATCTAGGCAGGAAGGTGGAATTATTTTGAACAGTCACAAAAGGCACAGTGACCAACAAAAGAACAGGAGTAACATGTTCTAGTAGGAGACTGTGCAGATGTGTCTGATCAGAGGAGCAAAGAAAAAAGGAGTTCAGCTGATCACTGATATATTTAATCTCATTTTTAGCTGTACTTTGGCATGAATTATATAGACCACAAGAAAGGGAGTGCAGGAATTCAGTTGCGTTCATGTGATAGAACAAGCTGAAGTCAATTTCCCTGTGTCAGTAAGTCGTATTAAGTTGTTAAATGCTAACATTTTCAATTGTTTAATATTTAAACATTTGTTAAGCTATCAGACTCAGAAACAAATTTTAAAGAAATATTAATTTCTTTTTTAAAATATTAAAAGTTAGATCATAAATATTTAAATAGTTATTTCCTCAAAACAATGAGTTAGTCTTTTAGATAAATATAGCACAGCATTTGAATGACCATTATGAATATTAAATCTGAAGATGCCACAAGTACAGATTATAAACATACTTTTCTGATAAATGATTCCTTTTTTCTGTTAAACAGGGCAAACACTAGCAAGATTAATAATGCAAAAAAGTATAATTCTTTGTTAGGAATTCCCAGTCATCACTGCCAAAAAAGCATAAGCTGAAATGCAAATAGCAATCACTTCGAACAGATTATATATAAAAAAGCTCTGGCTGCCATGGGATATTTAGAGAAATCTTTTGTCATAAGAAACATGGAAAGCATGTGGGCTATAAAGCAAAAACATATGTATATTATCAATAGCAGCACCTGTTCAATTACAGTTTATTTCGGTATGGAGAATTTCGTTCAGCCCCTAGATGGCAATACTATCAAACACTTTTTGTAACATGAGTACTTAATGATTAACAACGTGCGTTCAGTCATCCAACATACTCAAGGCAGCCATTAAAAAAATAACAAACCTGATTTCATTATAGATTCTTTTAATAAACATTTATGGCTTAGATCCTTGAAAGTGGAAGCGTTTAAACTGCCATAGCCAAAAAACCTATACCGCCGACCGCGAAATTATGAACTGCAGGTTAAAGAACCACGTTTAAATCGAGGCTCATGCTTAGCATAAAAATCTGGCATCAGAAATTATGTTGGCACAAAACATGATTAAAATTAGCTTTACAATTGGATGTAGTCTGTATTAATAGTTTTTATGAGGACAGTTATCTATTAGGTTTTCAAAACAGAACTTTTAAAAGCCTAAAATTTACATTCCGTGGTTCGGGGGTGGGGATGGGAGGAAGGGAGAACACAGCATTAAATTATTGCCCCTGAACTGCAACACAGAGGCTCTCTGAAGGTACAAACACATTATTAAAAACATCAGACAAAAAGCAATGGCTCTGCTTTTTAATGAGCTGCATCATCGGGTGGCTTCTTGTGACAGCAGTGCTACAAAACACTAAATTTCTGTTTTTTCTAAACAGAAAACCAGCATATTTTTCATCACCCTCTACCATTTTCCCACTAAACCCCAAGATTTAATTATTTACAACCCTCACTACACTTTGAAATGAAACAAGGATGGAGGGATTTCCTTGCCTGCAGTTCATCATGTTCTCTGGAGACTGCTAAACCATTCCTTCCAGGGATGACTTTTATCCCTGGCTCCTACAGATACTTCTTGAAGAGCAAACGGTTTACATGTATTTTTGTTTTGTTTGGTTTTGAAGTAAGCTCAGGGGATGTACTCCCAGAATACAGAGCCACGCTTTCTCCCCCTGCACTGCTGCCATTGCCAGTTGTGAATTTGCTCAGCTCAAAGGCTGATGCTGAAAAGAGGATGGATGGCAGACTCGGTGATTCATTTTAAGAATCACTTTATGTCCTCTCATGACATTTTCAGCCTAGAAATACTGTCCTGCTGGAATGGTCAAATATAAATTACAAAATACACCTTGCACTGATAGCACTGTAACTTTGGCTTCAGAGGACAACGACACAGCCTTAAACAGTGCGGGAACAAAATCATTGTCTGGAATATTCTCCCAGTCTTCTTCTGCAAAGCCATAAACTCATATATCCCATGTTTACACATGTTAACAGTCCAGATTTCATTCACCATTAAAAGAAAACCAACAAAATAAAATTTTAATGTGAACATTAAGATGTTCATAGACTGACTGACCATGAAATCCAATGGACTACAAGCCCATGCCCTCCTGCCTCCAACTGTGAAGCATTCTCACTCCATCAGTCATTAAATTAAGAATAATCCAGCAAACATTTAAGTGTGTGCAGTCTCACATTCCTCCTCTATGGCCCTTTCATTCTTTCCATGTAAACACTTACAGAAATGGACACCTGAGGGAGGAGGGAGGTTGTGACAAGCCACTGTGACCTGATCACACTCCGTAGCCCAGAGCCCAGCCTTTGACACAGTCCTTGCTTCTGGCAGCCTGGTCTCCTCTCCTGGTGCAGCTCTGGCGGCACTACCACTGCTTCCAGCAGGATCTTTGGTTTTGCTGTGTAAAATGCTTCACATGCTGCCAGTGGCAGCACAAGCTCTTAACAGCAACAAATACACTCCTCCACTAATTCCACTCTTCTAACTGTAAATTAGGATAAAAGTTATTTAAAATAAAACCTTGTTTTAACGCATTTTTCAAAACATAAAATGAGAGAACATGAATCATGAATAATGTATCTGTCAAGATTTGCTTCAGATTGCCTTTTTTGTTTGTTTATTTTTTAATTCATGAACACAGAAGTCACTTAAAAGTCTGGAAACAAATTAGCATAGTCTTTCATGCCATTCAAAGACAGTGGCATCCATAATGCAAGGTGCCTGCCTTCTTTGCTACCTCTTGGTCCTCCTCCCAGGCATGAGCAAGGCTGTGCAGCCTTGAAGGGTCTGATGATTTTACACCGCCTACTGTGATTGCTTTTGACTACTTGAAGTGCCCCTAAGGTGGCAACAGGGTCAAGAGGTCTTTGTAGGTTGAAAATGATCAAAAATTAGCATTGATCTGTAGCTGTCAATAATACTCGGCACGGGTGGACTCTCTGCACAAATGTTTAAACTGCATACAACTACACAACCTAGTCATCTTTGAATCTATCGATCTGATGAAGCAGCACTTTCCAGGGGTGTCACTCTGGGCTTTTCCTCATCTTTCAAGGCAGGCCAGCTTACCCAGTTGCCTAGGTCTCAGGGCATGAGTTCAAACCATGACAGACACATCAGAAGATCTCTGAACCACTGAAGAGCTGCTCAACAGGCAGCTTGAGTATCTGTCCCTTCTTCAGGGGTAATCATCAAAGCTCAGCAAGTCATCACCAGTCATGTTAAGGTTAGGCTCTGGTTTCTTCTCTCTCCCTATTTTCTCTTTCTACCATAATCTCTCCTTGGCAGGTATCTTTTATAGCTGAATAAAAAGCTAGCTCATTCTTTCTACAAGCCTCTAACTAAAGTGGCATCAGACACTACCACGCTGTTAATTGGAGTAGTGGCACAGGGATCCAAGCCAGCTCCTTCATAACCCATGGACATAAACGATGGGAAGGCAGTTCAGTGGAACATCCCCTTGTCTAGAGGCAGAGATGGGGAACTCTCCCTGGAAAAGGGAGGAGAAAGCTATGGTCTCCTGACAGCCAGAAGATCAATCCCACCATCCTATGATGAAAACTTTCAAATTCCCCATCAAGGAAGTCAAACAGACTCCTCCACATGTGACAGAAGCAAGGGGGAGTGCTTGGGGGTTTATAAAGATACTCAGTTTATCCTCATTTTTGTCATTATCGTCTTATCCAGTTCCCTGTCTAATCCAGACTCTTTGCCATTTTCTGCAAAGCACTGGGAGCACTTCTACCTTGACTCTGATGTTCACTCTTATTTCCCAGACTATTCTTAGCCCCTGCCTTCACTCTGAACATTGCACTGAGCTCCTATTCACATGCAAACAGTAACTTGTCCTTTGGGCTGCCTTCGCTCGCGGGCTTATATCATGCATGCGGTGTCTTTTCCATTTAAAAAATCTACTCTCTTCCTAAAGCCTTATGCTCAGATTCACAAGGATCTAACTTATGGATACACAAGTAATCTATGAGTCTATTCCTGTAGCAATGTGGACTGGAATATAAATTATTCCCATGTTAGTACTGAAAAACCTCAAAGGTTAGTCAAACAGAAACCAACATGTTATTCATTTAACCAGAAATTATCTTGCCTACAGGTAATCAAAATTTCCATTTTTTACAAGAAATTGATGTTGTACTATTTATCTTCCTCCCAATTTGTATGAAAAAATTTAGATTTTTCATTAAACTTTTTTTTGTAAATTTCACTCTTCAAATTTTTCATTTTAAGAACTTTGCATTTCGTGTTAGAATTTTAAAATTGCCTTTCAACACCTATTTTTAATTTCAAATAATAATTTGATTATGTGATATGACCCAACAGGCTTTCAATAGCAGCAAAATGTACTACACAGGTAATAATTTTTATGGCAAATAAAAACCCAAAGAAATTAAAAAAGAAAACTAGACAAATATTTAAATAAAACTTTTAAGTTTGCAAATCCAGATTGTCCCTTATTAAGCCTGAAATATTTTTTAAACATTTTTGTCCAGGGAATGTTCATCCAAATTGTCTTTTGTTGAGATGGAAGGACACTCTTTCTCTCCCAGCCCAGAGATGGATCGATACACTTTCTTCTACAGTGGCAAGGAAATTACATTCAAAAAATTCATTATATTTGAGCCTGCTTTTCTATTAATAAATTTAGGAAATTTTAGTTTAGAAATGTATTAGAATAAATTCAGCCCACAAAGTAAAGCACATAAAGTAGTTTCTTATTAAAACATAAATGTTGATTGTGTGATCATAAAGTATTCTTTTTTCAGATTCCTGGCAAAATGAATGCTTTCTTTTTTTTTAAGAATGTTCTTGTAATTTATTTTTAAGACAAATGGTAGTTTTGCCATCAACACCAGAGAACACAACTTTTCTCTCCTCTGTGACCCCATGTTCTCATCCTTTCCTAACAGCACCATGCTAGCAGCATTTTTAATAAAAACCCAAATCGGCAAAGCCTGTTTCACTTGCCACATAACTGAATCACTTCCTATGCCAACTGTCCTACATGGGCTTGTGGACTGTACTAGGAAGAAACCTTTAAAAACAGCAGTAATCTAAACGCAAAATATTCTGCAAATAACAACAATTGATACCTGATATAAAAATAGTACATTGCAATTCATTTTCCTCCTTCCTGGCAGGGCATGTAAGGAATTGTGAATTGCATGTAGCTGAATCTGTCTCATGGAGTTGCTGCCTATTTTCACAGGAGACAGTTTTCTTTCCTGGCATGGCTGGGACCTGCTGCAGTCTCACCGGGCATCTGAATCCCCAGCTTTGACTTGAAAGCAAAGCAACACAAAGAAAACTAGGATGCATTGCACATTAAAATGAAATCAAATAAAATCAAGTTGGCCTTTGGGTAGCAGTACACTTTTAAAACACCAATGATGTTGCACTTTTGATGGTAAAACCTTAAAGAAACCTCTTTGGGCAAAGTCAACATTGCTATTTCAGTGAGATTCTCCTCTTTCTCCTTCTCTTTCCCTTTCCCTTTATCTTCTCTTTGCTTTTCTCTTCTTTTTTCTTTCATAATTATTTCTTTAAAATTCATCAAACATCACTGACTGGCACCTTTTCAAAAATGTATTTCCATCTGTATTTGTCTAATTTCTACTAAGAAATACTGAAACCCAAAAAAAGATTTCTTTTTCTGCATGACTAAATAAATCAAATAAACCAAAATACCAATGACATGACATTCCACTATAGGCACCATCTAGAGGACGATGTCAACATGTTTTTCTAACATTAATATTTTATCTCTAACAACACTCACAAGACCTACTGTATAATAAACCACAGTTTTTCGCCTTATTTCCCCCCCCCATATTTTTCCACTTTAAACCATGTTTATTATTCCTCATGGTGAAAAAGTGAGGTAGAAGGAAAGAAGCAGCTCTTTTTATAAACTAGATAGATGATGGGACAGTTTCCCATAAACTTTGGGTTTACTCAGTTCAAAGCTGATATCACTACTTATCCCAAATGGTACTTTTTGCTTTCAATAATCATGTTGAATATGAACAGCTAGACTAAGTGTCTCTTCAAAATAGGACAGGCTACATCTGAAGGAAAAATAATTAGCACTATTCGAGACACAATAGAGCATAACAGAAAATACTTAAATCCCAACAAAACAACAATTATGTGTCACCCTTGGAAAAATGCACATATCTTGTATGTCCTGGTCTTCAGCTGAGTGGGGCATGCTTCGTGGAAAGCTGGTGGGAGTGCAAGAGGAGAGAGCAGCTATATCAGCAAAGACTTCATGGTAAATAAAATGCAGCATGATATTAAAGCAATGTCAAACCCTACAGAATCGAGCTGGGAGATTTGTGTGATATTCCAAATTCACACACCATGCAATGTGGAATCTGCATAAATTCATCAAGGTAGTGCAGAGCTTGCAATTTGTTGGGCCTGCCTCGGTCACAAGGGGAATAGGAATGGAGCATCTTTGAGGTGAAGCTTTATAATCTGGGATAGAAACACATCTTCAGGGAAGGTAAAAAAAGCTAAGAAAGTCAAGCACACAAAGTCTGCTTGGAGTTTGTGCCTCTTCATTACAACTGGTGCACTCATCCAGCTGAACTCCAACATTATGCTTAACGTAAGTACCACATGTAGTGCTCCTGATGAGCAATGATTTTCCATCCATTATTTGCTAACATTTAGGAGTGGGGTTTCTCTCATGGATTTATTCCATAGTGTCTGTAGACATGGCAAGGGAAAGAAAAACCACTACTGCTGTCAAACAGCAGCTAGAGCCTAAGGGCTCAAACCTGCAAATGGTAGGGGGCACATCCTTAATATGGAGCATTAGGAGGTTAATGTTATATTTCTTCCTAATGCCATAAACCGTATTTTCCATTTGATATTTTGGCTGATGGCCAGAATCAGAGCAAACAAAATCTGGACTGCCACATCAGTCTTCTTAGTCTCAATTTTTTTTTTTTTTAAATTTTTCCCTAAATATGTCCAGAGTGGCAGAAGCTTTATAAACCAACGGAATGAAACCATGAATGTTTTTTTATCCATAAAAATGGGTAATTTATGTCCATGAACTTCTCAACTCAAGGTATCTTATGGCACTCAGTTTTACTTTGTTGAAGAAAGAATGTGCTTTTGTTGTGATCAAATGTTTTGGCTTTTGGTTTCATTTGAAGTTTTGTTTTCCAAGAATTCACACTGCACCTGTTACTTTTGTGACTTCAAATAGCTGTGCTATGAGATGCCTTCTTCATCTCCTTTCAAATAACATCATGTATGATAATGTGAGGAAAAGTATCTCTGAACACTGTAAAACCATTCCCATCTGATCTTAAAATGACCTGTGTGCAGTATCTTAAAATTTCTATTTTCCATAAAATTTGAAAAAGAGACTTTAGCTGTAGTTTTGGTGAATGGAAAGCAGAGAGGAAAGACTCCTTGGTTTCCCCCTTATTATAAAAGCAATTATTTTCCATTTTTGCCTTAGCACAGCTCAACAGCCATAACAGGGAAAGAGAAAGAGAAAAAGAGTTTGAAGAAAATCTTCAAGGGGATTTGTACAAGGACAATCTGAATCTTAACACAGATTGCAGGTGAACTCCCACATCGGTTTCCTTGAAAATGCCACTGAATGCTCCATAAAATTAAGACTTTGCAGTTATATGACTTTTCATCATAGGATCTCACATCATGTTACAAACAATTAATTAAGTCTCAGGATATCCCCCTGAGTTCTTGTGTGCAGCTTCAGGAAACTAGTTATTGGTTTAGATCCCATTTTGCACAGGTACAATAGAGGTGTCATATTATTGTTAAATGCAAGCTTAGTTTATTCCCTTTTCTCAACCATTCAGAGTCCTTGTCTCTCTCACCCAATGCATGCAAAAACCCAGCAGTTCTTACTGCTGCTAAGTAGAGGAAGATAGCACAGCCTAAAGGCAATTCTCAGCTTCAAATCCCTGCTTTCTGCCAACACAATGGAAAATAAAAGCAGCATTTTAAAGGAGACTAAAAGGTTTTTACTTCTGCATTTTTTATTCCTTTTTCTCTGTCCTGTACTGAACAGCCCTAGCTTTTCATTCAAACTTTGCCTGCTCCGTATGTAATCACTTCTGAGAGACATCTAAAGGTAAGCATAAACAATTTACCTGGACGTACATTATAGAGGCCAAAGTTTAGTCTGAGTATGTGGCTGAACTTAAAATGTCACCTTTAAACTGAACTGGTGTACCGGTTTGGCCAAATTTAGAAATACATCCTCTGAGAGAAGGCAGGTTACCACCCCTCCCCCACCAGATTCAGGAAAAAATAAATTTTCCTCGAAGGAAAGTGAAGGAGATAAAACTATTTATTTAACAAACACATGGGAAAAGGAAAATAATGCTAAATAATAAAATCTTTCACTGTGGAGAAAAAACCTGGGGAAGTGTCAGAGTCCTCCCTTTGGTCTCCTCGGAGCTGGGGCTTGGCCCAGGGCCAGGCCCTCTGTTCCCCTGGAAAGTCCTCCCGATGTGCTCTGATATTGAAGCAGTCCAGTGGAAAAGGGAGAAAATCCGAAATTCCAGGGAAGGGAATAAAAAATTCAACTCTCAGTCTCTCTCTGGAGAAAAAGAAGCTGAACAACTGGCCGAAAAACTGACTGGAAAGCAGCAAGCCGGGTGCTTCCTCCCTCCCCTGCCGCAGCTGGGGAAAAAAAAAGTCGCTATCTCTGTGTGACCTTGAACAAGCTGCAAACTGCTTTGAAAAAGTTTTGCTCAGTTTTTCCTTCCCCCTCTCAGGCTCAGTTTAGAGGCATAGAAAGGCACAAGAATTAATTTCTGGGCATAGGCAACGACATGGGAAACACATCATAAGGTCACCCCAAGACAAGTGAGTATTTTAAAAAATGATGGGCTTTTCTTCACCAGGTTTTCCATTCCTTTCCTCAGCGCTTTATACTTCCTACACTTCTCCAAGCCGAGACCAGCTGAGAGTAAAGGAAAGAATGCAAGCAGCCATTTGGGAAAGGGGCAGTCCCAACAGCCTTGTGTAATAAGAACACTGAGCTGGTGCTTTGTGTTTGTCTTTGTTCCCAGACAGAACATTGCTGTGTTAGTGCGGGATTTTGCATCAGAGAAATCCATCCAAAGAAGCCCTCCCGGTGCCCCGCTTTCAAGCAGAAGGGGTCCAGGTTAGGGTTAGGGTTAGATTAAGGTAAAGGTTAGGGTTCTGGTTAGGGATGGATTAGGGTTACGATTAAGATTAGTATTAGGTAAGGATTAGGATTAGTTTTAGGATTACTATTGATATTGGGATTAGGATTTTAATTGGGATTGGCATCATGATTAGGATTGGTATACGGATTGGGATTAAGATTAGGGTTGGGATTAGTATTAGGATTAGATTTTGATTATGATTAGGATTGGGATTAGGATTGGGGTTAGGGTTATGATTAAAATGGGATTGGTATTAGGATTAGGAATGGGATTGGGATTAAGATTGGGATTTTGATTGGGATTGATTCTGAGATTAGACTTGGATTATGATTAGGATTGATTTTGAGATTAGGCTTGGATTATGATTAGGGTTAGGGTTTTAAAGTGTCCCATATATATGCCTCAACATATATCACCAATGAGGAGAAGAAAATTAGTATTAAAAAAACCTTACGTGTCCCTGCCCCAGAAATTCTTCACCAGCAGAGAAATCTTCCATGATCAGATTGCAAGCAGCTATCCTATCCCCCCAAGCACACTTGCTGCTGAAGGCAAGTACCCGGATGCCTCCCAAAACCGGGCTTGTGAAGCTGAGTTGGGGGAGGAGTTTGGGGGCACACAGATGCATCCAGCCGCAATACCACGAGGTCTGCCTTGTCTTTTTCATTTGGGTAGCTTGGAGATTCATCTTGGCCTCTGCTGCTCTTGCCTTTGCTCCCTCTTCCCTTTTGTCCTGTTTCCCTGCCTGTGCCTGCTTTGCCCTGCTGTGCCAATTCTGGGAACCAGTTTGCCGATGTGAGGATCCTGTGCTCACAGCATCCACCCACACCCAGCTTCCAGCCGCCGCCCGCACCCAAACTGCAGCCACCGCCGCTCGCAGCCACCTCGCCCTGACTTTGAGAGACCGCAGCCGCTCCAGGAGCGCGCCTTTAACTGCAGCGGCCTGGCTGCGCTGACAGAAGGGACGTGCAGCCTGCTGCTCTTTAAAAATCACGCCCAGCCCGCCACTGCAGCTACGCAAACGCACCCCACTCTGCAATGCGTGCGCTCCGTCTGCCAAACCGATGCTGACAGACAGCTGGGGTTCTGTGGGAACGCTGTTCCCTGTCTTCCGTTTCTTTCCCCCTCTCTCTCTGCTCCTTTTTCCTGTTCCCCCAGCCTTTTTTAATAGGAACACTTAGTTGGTGCTTTGTGCTGTTTGCATGTCTTTTTTTTTAAATTGCATTTCAATGAACGGTTCCCACATATAACACTGCTGTGTTAGTGCGGGATTTTGCGTCAGAGAAATCCATCCAAGGAATCCTTCCCGGCTCCGCCTTTTCTAGCAGAAGGGGATGGGGCTTGGATTACAGTTAGGGTTAGGGTTATGGTTAAATTGGGGTTAGAGTTAGGGTAAGGATTAGGGTTAGGATGAGGGTTAGGATTAGTTTTAGGGTTAGGGCTAGGATTAGGGTTAGGATTTTGGTTAGATTAGAGTTAGTGTTAGGGGTAGGACTAGTTTTAGATTAGGTGTAGGGTTACGGTTTAGGGCTAGGGTTTGGTTTACGTTAGGGTTAGGTTTCGATTAGGGTAATGTTAGGGTCTGAGTTAGATTTAGGGATAGGGTTAGGGTTAGAGTAGGGTTGGTGTTATGGTTAGGGCTAGGTTTAGTTTTTTGGCTAGATTAGGATTATGGTTAGGTTAACCATTTTGGTTAGTATTAGATTAGTGTTAGGGTTATTTTTAGGATTAGGGTTAAGATTATATTTAGGATTAGGCTTTGATAAAGGTATAGGGTTAGGCCTAGGGTTAGTTTTAGTTTTAGAGTTAGGGATAAGATTTTTTTCTTAGCGTTGGTTTACAGTTTGGGGTAGTCCTACGATTATGCTTTTTCTTAGTCTTAAATGTAGGCTTTGCCTTTCTTTGTACAGGTTTAAGGTTAGCTTTATTTTTTGGGGTTACGTTTAGGTTTCAATTTAGGTTTAGGGTATATCATGATTATTATTAGATTCGGATTAGGGTTAGGGTACGGTTAGGAGTAAGAATTTAGGGATTAGGGGTTTGGGTTAAGATTAGTGTTAGGGTTTATGTTAGATTAGAGTTAGGATTAGGTTTAGGATTAATTTTAGATTAGGTTTAGGGTTATGGTGTAGGGCCAGGTTTAGATTTATGTTTAGGTTAGGTTTAGGGTTTGATTCGGGTAATGTTAGGGTCAGAGTTAGGGTTAGGAGAAGGGTTAGGATTTTGTGTAGATTACAGTTAGCATTAGGGATAGGATTACTTTTAGATTAGCTTTAGGGTTGTGGTGTAGCGTGAGGTTTTGGTTTAGGTTAGGGTTAGATTAGGGTAATGTTAGGGTCAGAGTTAGGGTTAGGGTTAGGGCTAGAATTAGGATTAGGGATAGGTTTAGTTTTAGGGTTAGGGTTAAGATTTTGTTCAGATTAGAGTTAGCGTAGGGGTAGGATTAGCTTTAGACTAGGTGTAGGGTTGGGGTAGGATTAGTTTTAGATTAGGTCTAGGTTTGGTGTTAGGATTAGGGTTAGGGGTTAGAGGTTATGGGTTAGGGTTTGGGTTAGGATTAGGATTAGGGTTAGCATTAGTTTTAGGGTTAGGGTTAGGTTTAGGGCTAGGATTAGGAATAGGGTTAGGATTAATTTTAGGGTTAGCATTAGTATTAGGTTTGGGATTTTGTTCAGATTAGAGTTAGCGTTAGGGTAGGATTAGTTTTAGATTAGGTATAGGGTTGGTGTTAGGTTTAGGGTTAGGGGTTAGATGTTATGAGTTATGGCTGGGATTAGGTTTAGGATTAGGTTTACAGTTAGAGTTAGGATTAGGTTTAGGATTTTTTTTAGATTATAGTTAGCGTTACGGGTGGGATTAGTTTTAGATTAGGTTTAGGGTTATGGTTTAGGGCCAGGGTTTGGTTTAGCTTAGGGGTTAGTGTTAGATTAGGGTAAGGTTAATATCTGAGTATTACAGGGTTAGGATTATGGTTAGGGGTACGTTTATGTTTACGATTAGGCTTTGATTAAAATAAAGGTGTATGCCTTGGGTTAGTGTTAGTTTTAGCGTTAGGGATATGATTTTATGTTAGGGTTGGTTTAGGTTAAGTTTAGGATTATGCTTTTTCGTAGTTTTAAATTTAGGCTTTGCCTTTCTTTGTAAAGGTTTATGGTTAGCGTTATTTTTTGGGGTTACGTTTAGGTTTCGATTTAGGTTTAGGGTATATTATGATTATGATTAGATTCAGATTAGGATTAGGGATTAGGGGTTAGGGGTTATGGGTTAGGATTAGGGCTTTGGGTAGGATTTGGGTTAGAATTAAATTTAGGGTTAGAGTTATGATTAGGGTTAGTATTTTGGTTAGATTAGTCTTAGATTAGGTTTAGGGTTATGGTTTAGGGCCAGGGTTTGGTTTAGGTTAGGGTTCGTGTTATGGTAATGTTAGGGTCTGAGTTAGATTTAGGGATAGGGTTAGGGGTAGGCCTAGGGTTAGTGTCAATTTTAGGGTTAGGGATAATATTTTTTATTATGATTGGTTTAGGGTTTGGGGTAAGGTTAGGATTATGCTTTTTCTTAGTTTTAAATTTAGGCTTTGCCTTTGTTTGTAAAGGTTTAATGTTAGCGTTATTTTTTGGGTTTACGTTTAGGTTTCGATTTAGGTTTAGGTTATATCATGATTATGATTAGATTCGGATTAGGTTTAGGACTTGGGTAGGGTTACGGGTTAGAGTTTAGGGGTTACGGGTTTGAGTAGGATTAGGGTTAGGAGTAATTTTAGGGTTAGGGTTAAGAGTGGGATTAGGATTTTGGTTAGATTAGAATTAGAGTTAGGTGTAGGATCAGTTTTAGTTTAGGTTTAGGGTTATGGTGTAGGGTCAGGGTTTGGTTTATGTTAGGGTTAGATGAGGGTAATGTTAGGGTCAGAGTTAGGGTTAGGCTTAAGTTTAGGGATAGTTTTAGTTTTATGGTTAGTGTCAGGGTTGGGGTTAGTATTTTCTTCATATTAGAGTTAGCGTTGGGGTAGGATTAGCTTTAGACTAGGTGTAGGGTTGGGGTAGGATTCGTTTTAGATTAGGCGTAGTGTTGGGGTTTGGGTTACGTTTTAGGTTTAGTGTTAGGTGTTAGAGGTTACGGCTAGGATTAGGGTTGGGATTAGTTTTAGTGTTAGGGTTAGGGTTATATTTAGGGCCAGGATTAGGAACACGGTTAGGATTAGTTTTAGGGTTAGGATTAGGGTTAGGAATTTGTTTAGATTAGAGTTAGCAGTAGGGTAGGATTAGCTTTAGATTAGGTGTAGAGTTGGGTTTAGTGTTTGGTTTAGATTTAGGGTTAGGATTAGGGGTTAGGTTTAGGAATAGTTTTAGTGTTAGAGTTAGGATTAGGGTTAGGATTTTTATAGATTGTAGTTAGCGTTACGGGTGGGATTAGTTTTAGATTAGGTTTAGGGTTATGGTTTAGGGCTAAGGTTTGGTTTAGGTTAGGGGTTAGGGTTAGATTAGGGTAATGTTAATATCAGAATATTACAGGGTTAGGATTATGGTTAGGGGTACGTTTATGTTTACGATTAGGCTTTGATTAAAATAAAGGTGTAGGCCTTGGGTTAGTGTTAGTTTTAGCGTTAGCAATATGATTTTATGTTAGGTTTGGTTTAGGGTAGGTTTAGGATTATGCTTTTTCGTAGTCTTAAATTTAGGCTTTGCCTTTCTTTGTAAAGGTTTAAGGTTAGCGTTACTTTTTGGGGTTACGTTTAGGTTTCGATTTAGGTATAGGGTATATCATGATTATTATTAGATTTGGAGTAGGCTTAGGGTTGGGGTCTGGTTAGGGGTTAGAATTTAGGAGTTTGAGGTTCGGGTAGAATTAGGTTTAGGATTAGTTTTAGGGTTAGGATTAGTAGTAGGGTTATGATTTTGATCTTAGGTTTAGGGTTAGATGCGGGTAATGTTAGTGTCAGAGTTAGGGTTAGGTTTAAGATTAGGGTTAGAATTAGTTTTAGGGTTCGGTGTAGTATTAGGATTTTGGTTCGGTTAGAGTTAGCACTAGGGGTAGGTTTAGTTTTAGATTAGGTGTAGGGTTATGGTTTAGTGCCAGATTTTGGTTTAGTTTACGGTTAGGGTTAGGGTTAGATTAGGGTAATGTTAGGGTCTGAGTTAGATTTAGGGATAGGGTTAGATTTTGGGTTAGAGCAGGGTTAATGTTATGGTTAGGGCTAGGGTTAGTGATTTGGCTAGTTTAGGATTATGGTCTCATTTACCATTTTGGTTACGGTTAGATTAGGGTTAGGGTTAGTTTTAGAGTTAGGGATAAGATTTTGTGTTAGGGTCGGTTTAGGGTTTGGGGTATGGTTAGGGTTATGCTTTTTCTTAGTCTTAAATTTAGTCTTTACCTTTTGTACTAGTTTTAACACAAACCAGTGGGAGGCACCAAGTCAGAATAACAATTTAATGGAGAAATTAAAGAAAAGGGAAAACTAAAAGAAAACACTGGTTAAACTGACAGAGTCAAGATACAACCTGAGTCCCTGTTTGGCAGGGTGGTGGTAGCAGTCTGGTAGAATGGTGGCTGCAGTCCTCAGAAGCAGTGATCCTGTAGAAAAAGGGTCTGCTCTTCCTCAGAAGGTCCAGTTCTGGCTCTGTAGCTCCTGTCCTCTGGAAATCCAGTGGAAGGGTTGTCTCTTGTGTTCAGAGTCCCAGATTATATCCACAATGGGATGCTTGGTTCCTCCCTCTGGGTGGAGCATCTCACAATGGGATGATGAGTCATAAGGCCAAGTGTTGATTAGGCTCAATAACAGAAGATAGGGAGTTATCTCTGAGTCATGAGGCAGGACAATGATGAGCCATTAACAGAAAGATAGTCTGGGGGGAGGAGGCAAGGAAACACTGCCCCACCTGATCTCAACGGCTCATGAGGATGGTAATAGAATACACTGCAACCCAGGACATTATCCACCCCTTTTTCTATTACCATCTACATTATTCCAAATCAATACCTTCCTTAAACTCTACACACACACACACACACACACACGTACATATATATACTATGAAACCCTACACACAGTTCTCACCTAAGATTAGGTCTCCTTGTGGTACACAACGGGTTTCCCCATCTTTCTGCATTACCCACCAAGTGTAACCAGGTCCTTGAGCAAAGACAATCCCACGGATGGGTTTGCCTTTGCCTGAGGTGGGATTGATCCAAACAGTCTTTCCTAAAATACCCCTCAGGTGTACCGCAGGGACTCTATCTCCATCCACTGTGTGCAAGGGTTCAGACTCGGTGGGACCAGCTCGATTGATGGACCCTCGGGTATTGACCATCCAGGTGGCCTTTGCTAAGTTCACTTTCCAATTTTTGAAGGTCCCCCCACCAAGTGCCTTCAGGGTGGATTTAAGTAGTCCATTGCAGCATTCAACTTTTCCGGCAGCTGGTGCATGATAAGGAATATGATATATCCATTCAATACCGTGTTCTCTGGCCCAGGTGTTGATGAGGCTGTTCTTAAAATGAGTCCCGTTGTCTGACTCGATCCTGTCAGGGGTGCCATGTCTCCACAGGACTTGCTTTTCCAGGCCCAGGATGGTGTTCTGGGCTGTAGCATGAGGCACAGGGTAGGTCTCCAGCCATCCAGTGGTTGCTTCAACCATGCAACACGTAGCGCTTGCCTTGGCAGGTTTGGGGAAGGGTGATGTAATCAACCTGCCAGGCTTCCCCATACCTGTACTTTGACCATCGTCCACCATACCACAGAGGCTTCACCCGCTTGGCCTGTTTGATTGCAGCACAGGTCTCACAACTGTGGATGACCTGTGAGATGCTGTCCATGGTAAGGTCCACCCCTCGGTCACGGGCCCATCGGTATGTTGCATCTCTCCCCTGATGACCAGAGGCATCATGGGCCCAACGAGCGAGGAATAATTCTCCCTTGTGCTGCCAGTCCAGATCCACCTGAGATACTTTCACCTTAGCAGCTCGGTCCACCTGCTCGTTGTTGCGATGCTCTTCATTAGCCCGACTCTTGGGTACGTGCGCATCCACGTGTCGAACCTTCACGGTCAGCTTCTCTACTTGGGCGGCGATGTCCTGCCAAATCTCAGCAGCCCAGATGGGTTTCCCTCTGCGCTGCCAGTTGGCCTTTCTCCAGCGATCCAGCCATCCCCACAGAGCATTATCTACCATCCACGAGTCAGTGTAGAGATAAAGCCTCAGCCACTTCTCTCGTTCAGCAATATCCAAAGCCAGCTGGATGGCTTTAAGCTCTGCAACATGACTTGATCCACCTTGTCCCTCGGTAGCTTGTGCAACTCGTCGTGTGGGGCTCCATACTGCAGCTTTCCACTTCCGGTTAGCGCCTACAATTCAGCAGGAACCATCAGTGAAGAGGGCATAACGTCTTTCAGTCTCCGGTAGCTCTGTGTATGGTGGGGCTTCCTCAGCACGAGCCACTTGCTCTTCCTCTTCTTCAGAAAATAATCTAAAAGTCTCACCTTCGGGCCAGTTCTTTATAATTTCCAGAATCCCAGGGTGATTCGGGTTTCCAATATGGGCACACTGTGTGATGAGAGCAATCCATTTGCTCCATGTAGTGTTGGTGGTGTGATGTGTGGAAGGAACCGTTCCCTTGAACATCCACCCCAGCACCAGTAGTCGGGGTGCCAGGAGGAGTTGTGCCTCTGTGCCGATTACCTCTGAGGCAGCCTGGACTCCTTCATAAGCTGCCAGGATTTCCTTCTCTGTGGGAGTGTAGTTGGCTTCAGACCCTCTGTAGCTTCGGCTCCAGAATCCCAGTGGTCGGCCACGAGTCTCACCAGGCACCTTCTGCCAGAGGCTCCAGGACAGACCATTGTTCCCGGCTGCAGAGTAGAGCACGTTCTTCACCTCTGGTCCTGTCCTGACTGGGCCAAGGGCTACCGCATGAGCAACTTCCTGCTTGTTCTGGGTGAAGGCTTGCTGCTGTTCAGGGCCCCAGTGGAAATCGTTCTTCTTGTGGGTAACCAGGTAGAGAGGGCTCACGATCTGGCTGTACTCGGGAATGTGCATCCTCCAGAAACCTATGGCACCTAGGAAAGCTTGTGTTTCCTTCTTGCTGGTTGGTGGAGACATTGCTGTGATCTTATTGATGACCTCAGTGGGAATCTGACGTCATCCATCTTGCCACTTTACTCCCAGGAACTGGATCTCTCGGGCAGGTCCCCTGACTTTGCTCCTTTTGATGGCAAAGCCAGCTTCCAGGAGAATCTGGATTTTTTTCTCTCCTTTCTCAAATACTTCCTTTGCTGTGTTTCCCCACACGATGATACCATCGATGTACTGCAGATGTTCTGGAGCCTCACCCTTTTCCAGTGCAATCTGGATCAGTCCATGGCAGATGGTGGGACTGTGCTTCCACCCCTGGGGCAGTCGGTTCCAGGAGTATTGCACACCACTCCAGGTGAAGGCAAACTGGGGTCTGCATTCTGCTGCCAAAGGAATGGAGAAGGCGGCATTGGCAATATCGATGGTGGTGTACCGCTTTGCTGCCTTGGACTCCAGCTCGTACTGAAGTTCCAACATGTCCAGCACAGCAGCACTCAGTGGTGGCGTGACCTCATTCAGGCCACAGTAATCCACCATCAGTCTCCATTCTCCACTGGACTTACGCACTGGCCATATAGGGCTGTTGAAAGTAAATGGGCCTTGCTGACCACCCCTTGGCTCTCCGGTTTGCGAATCATCTCATGGATGGGAACCACAGAGTCTCGGTCGGTGCGGTATTGCCGACGGTGCACTGTTGCTGTGGCGATTGGCACCTGTTGTTCTGCAACTCTTAGCAGTCCCATGGCAGAGGGGTCATATGAGAGGCCAGGCAATGTACTCAGTTGTCTGATATCGTCTGTCTCCACAGCAGCTATCCTGAAAGCCCAACGATGTCCTTTTGGGTCCTTGAAATATCCTTTTCTGAGATAGTCTATGCCGAGGATGCATGGGGCCTCTGGGCCAGTCACGATGGTGTGTTTCTGCTACTTGTTCCCAGTTAAACTCACTTCGGCTTCCAGTACAGTCAGCTGCTGGGATCCTCCTGTCACCCCAGAAATAGAAATGGGTTCTGCTCCCACATACCTTGATGGCATCAGAGTACATTGAGTGCCGGTGTCATCCAAAGCCGTGTATTTTTGTGGGTCAGATGTGCCAGGCCATCAGATCCACACAGTCCGAAAGACCCTTTCCTCTACCTGGCTAGAGGCAGGGCCCCTCTATTCCTGGTCATGGTGCATGTTGTTTCCCTCTGGTGAATACATTCCTGAGGTCCCTTCAAGAGGATCGGTCATATTATCATTCCTATACTGTCTGGAGTTCTGTGCGCGAGAGACCGGAGCAGCGTTGACTCTAGATGAGCTTCTTGTGGTAGTTGTCCCTCTTTTTAGTTCACATACCCTGGCTGCTAAAGAGGAAGTGGGTTTTCCATGCCACTTACTCATGTCTTCTCCATGTTCCTGAAGGAAAAAACAGAGATTACCTCGTGGGATGTATCCTCTATCCCTGGTTGGGGGACGCCGGCTCCTAATGGCAGAGACTCTTGTTGGTTCTGGTGAGATGTGGTAAATCTCTTCCTTAAGTTCTTTTTTCAGTTTCTGATGGCCTTCTTCAATCAAGCTCCAGACTTGCTCAGCCAGCCTTGTTTCCACGGACGAGACATGGGTGTGAAACGGGGCTGTGACGGTGTCTTCATAAATCCTCAGTTTGTTGACCAAGACACCCACCCTGTCCTCGCCTTCCCTCCATTGCAGCGTTGCCAGGTAACGGGAGTACTCTCTGGTCCAAGGAGTGCGAACCTCAACCACATCTGTGACGTGCACTGGACACCATCTGGGCTCTTAGGAAATCTCTCGTCTTCTGAGAAAATGATCTCCAGCACAGCCAATTCCCTCAGGCATCAGATACCTTGTTCCATTGTGCTCCATTTTCCTTGGTGCACCTGGAGTCTTCTTTACAAAGGTACCTGTCCCTTACACTTGTAAGCAGTCGCCGCCAGAGGCTGAGAGTTTCTTAGGTTCTCCCGATCCTGGTCAATGACCACATCCTGGGACAGAGATCCCAGCTGCCTGGCCTCACTTCTGTCCAGAATGGTGTCATTGGCTGCAGCGTCCCAGATGCGGAGCAGCCAGGTCAGGATAGACTCATTCGTCTGGCGGGTGAATTCCCTTCGCAGGTCACGCAGCTCACCCAGGGATAGTGACCGAGTGATGATCTCTGGCTCTGCCTCTTCTGCTGGGTGCAAAGGTCCTGCTGCATCCTCGTCAGTCACAATGTGGGCTGATTTGCTTTTTGATTTCTTCTTCTGAACGGGGGCAACTGCAGTCGGTTTGGGCTGTTCTGGTTCAGTGACAGTTTGTGTGGATGCTGACAGCGCCTTTGGTTCCTTTCTCCTCTGCATCAGTCTGCGTAGACATGGACGCTGTTTTCTTGCGTCTGGGTTCTTTCTCCTCTGTGACAGTCTGCGTAGACATGGACACTGTTGCTTTGCGTTTGGTTCCTTTTTCCTCTGTGTCAGTCTGTGTAGACATGGATGCTGTTGTTTTGCATTTGGTTTCTTTCTCCTCTGTGTCAGTCTGTGTAGACATGGTGTTTGTTGCTCTGCTCTTTTCCCCTCCCTCATCCTGAGGATGCTGTGCCATAGCTCTGATTCTAAGCATGGTGTACACGGTGCAGGCTGTACAGAGAAGACAAAGCAAACTGACAGCAAGTTTATGCCGTCTTTGACATCCAGAGGGAATTCAATATTTTCAAAAACTGCTGTGCCTGGCCTGAAAGGCTGGAAGAAACCACTCTCTACTCCTCCCACCAGGGGCTGGGTGCGATTGTTGAGGAGATCCCAGACATAGGAGCCCAGACTAGGACAGCCAAACAAAATTGAGTATATATTCCAAATGGTATTCATTGCCTCGCAGGTTATTATGCTATAGGCATAATAAACCAATAAAGCAATTCTCATACCATTCCCTGGTTTTAACAGGAGCAATACAACAGGCAGGTAGTTCCCCATGTGAGGAAAAATATAGAGAGCAAGATACAGTACCCATGTAGACAAGCTGAGCACCATGGTGAATAGGTTTCTGTTTATACAAAATTGTAATTGTGACTTTCTCTCAGAGCTGCCCCACATTGGGCGCCAAATTATGTACTAGTTTGAAAACAAACCAGTGGGAGGCACCAAGTCAGAATAACAATTTAATGGGGAAATTAAAGAAAAGGAAAAACTAAAAGAAAACACTGGTTAAACTGACAGAGTCAAGATACAACCTGAGTCCCTGTTAGGCAGGGTGGTGGTAGCAGTCTGGTAGAATGCTGGCTGCAGTCCTCGGAAGTGGTGATCCTGTAGAAAAAATGTCTGCTCCTCCTCAGAATGTCCAGTGGTGGCTGTGTAGCTCCTGTCCTCTGGAAATCCAGTGGAAGGGTTGTCTCTGGTGTTCAGAATCTCAGATTATATCCACAATGCTTGGTTCCTCCCTCTGGGTGGAGCATCTCACAATGGGGTAATGAGTCATGAGGCCAAGTGTTGATTAGGCTCATTAACAGAGGATATTCCGGAGGGAGTTATCTCTGAGTCATGCGGCAGGACAATGATGGGCCATTAACAGAAAGATAGTCTGGGGGAAGGAGGCAAGGAAACCCTGCCCCACCTGATTTCAACAACTCCTGAGGATGGTAATAGAAGACACTGCAACCCAGGACACCTTTCTTTGTAAAGGTTTAAGGTTAGCGTTAGTTTTTGGTGTAACGTTTAGGTTTCAATTTAGGGTTAGGATAAATCATGATTACGATTATATTCGGATTAGGGTTACGGTTAGGGGTTAGGGTTAGGATTAGTTTTAGGGTTAGGGCTAGGATTAGGATTATGGTTAGGATTTTGGTTAGATTAGAGTTAGAGTTAGGGGTAGGACTAGTTTTAGATTAGGTTTAGGGTTATGGTTTAGGGCCAGTGTTCGGTTTAGGTTAGGGTTAGGGTTAGATTAGGGTAATGATAGGTTCAGTGTTAGGGTTAGGATTAATTTTAGGGTTAGGTTTAGGATTAGGGTTAGGATTTTTGTTAGATTACAGTTAGAGTTAGTGTTAGGGGTTAGGGCTAGGATTAGGATTTTGGTTAGGATTAGGATTAGGATTAGTTTTAGGTTTAGGGTTAGGAGCAGGGTTAGGATTTTGGTTAGATTAGAGTTAGCGTTAGGGTTAGGATTAGTTTTAGATTAGGCATAGGGTTATCGGTTAGTGCCAGGGTTTGGGTTAGGTTAGGGTTAGGGTTAGATTAGGGTAATGTTAGGGTCTGAGTTAGATTTAGGGTTTGTTTTACGGTTAGGGTTAGAGCAGGGTTAGTGTTATGGTGAGGGCTAGGCTTAGTTTCTTGGCTAGATTAGGATTCTGGTTAGGTTTACCCTTTTGGTTAGGGTTAGATTAGGGTTGCGGTTAGTTTTAGGATTAAGGTTAAGTTTACGTTTAGGATTAGGATTTGATTAAAGTATAGGTTTACGCCGTGGGTTAGTGTTAGTTTTAAGGTTAGGGAGAATATTTTTTGTTGGTGTTGGTTTAGGTTTTGGGGTAGGATTAGGATTATGGTTTTTCTTAGTCTTAAATTTAGGCTTTGCCTTTCTTGGTAAAGGTTTAAGGTTAGCGTTATTTTTTGGGGTTACATTTATATTTCGGTTTAGGTTTAGGGTAGATCATGATTATGATTAGATTTGGATTAGTATTAGGGTTAGTGTTAGGGGTTAGAGGTTAGGGTTAGGGATAAGATTATTTTTAGGGTTAGGGTTAGGATTAGGGATTACGGGTTAGGTTTAGTGTTACGGCTAGGATGAGCATTAGGGTTAGGATTAGTTTTAGTGTTAGCTTTAGGATTAGGGTTACGATTTTGGTTAGATTAGAATTAGAGTTAGGTGTAGGATTAGTTTTAGATTAGGTTTAGGGTTATGGTGTAGGGTCAGGGTTTGGTTTAGGACTGGGTTACGGTTAGATTAGAGTAATGTTAGGGTTAGGGTTAGGGTTAAGGTTAGGGTTAGGTTTAGGGCTAGGATTAGGATTCAGGTTAGGATTTTTTTTCGTTAAGTGTTAGAATTAGGGATAGGATTTTTGTTAGATTAGAGTTTACGTTTGGGATAGGATTAGTGTTAGATTAGGTTTAGGGTTATGGTTTAGGGCCAGGGTTCGGTTTAGGTAGGGTTAAATTTAGATTAGGGTAATGTTAGAGTCTGAGTTAGATTTACGGTTTGTTTTATGGTTAGGGTTAGAGCAGGGTTAGTATTATGGTTCGGGCTCGGCTCAGTTTTTTGGCTAGATTAGGATTACGGTTAAATTTACCCTTTTGGTTAGGGTTAGATTAGGGTTAGGGCTTGTTTTAGGATTAGAGTTAAATTCATATTTAGGATTAGGCTTTGATTAAGGTATAGGGTTATGCCTATGTTTAGTGTTAGTTTTAGGGTTAGGGAGAAGATTTTGTGTTAGGGTTGGTTTAGGGTTTGGGGTATGGTTAGGGTTATGCTTTTTCTTAGTCTTAAATTTAGGCTTTGCCTTTCTTTGTAAAGGTTTAAGGTTAGCGTTATTTTTTGGGGTTATGTTTAGGTTTTGATTTAGGTTTAGGGTAGATCCTGATTACGATTAGATTCAGATTACTCTTAAGGTAAGCTTTAGGGTTCAGATTTGAGGTTAGGGTTCTTGTTAGGATTAGGGTTATGGTTTTTATTTGGGGTTAGGATTAGCATTAGGATTAGGTTTCGGGCTAGGGTTAGTGGTAGAGTTTCTCTCCAAAGTGAATGTCTCTTTTGAACGGCCTGTCAGAGCAGCCTCACTCTCTCTCATGACACATTAGTCATGAGACTCGCCTAGATTTGCCATCCAAGGTAAATTCATAGAATTCACAGGTGTTTTCTTAAATTCATGTAAGACCCGAAGAGAAATAAAGCCATTGACAATATTTTCATACAGCACACAAGAAGAGACCCTCCAGGTGTTCTCTTCATTTTTTCTTAAAATGAAACAGAAAACCATTCACAGCTTCAGAAACTAAACTGCAGTGGTTTAAAGGACTTTGAAATCAATGTAAGCTTCCATTTGCCTTTCCAGGGATTCTGGATGGGGTCTTCATAAGCAGAAAAACAAAACTACAGGGTGAATATAGGGGGCATCCAACCAGAACAGGGATTTGTTTTCATTAATCTGAAGCAAATATCTATGTAGTTAATACTAAAGCAAACAGCCTCCTGCTTTCCATGCACAGGCCAGCATGCTGGAGATGATCTTCAGTCTGAGATGACGTAACTCAAGTGTGGTTTAAAATTTCCATTAAAACCCTCAGACCAAATATCAATATGGGGCTTTGTTACCAAAGCAACTCAAGGTGTTGCAATGCTATGTGGGACCAGAAGGAGAAAAACTGCAGCATTAAAGAGAGGTTGTGAATTTCTGTCTCAGAAATGTCCTATTTCAAAAGCCACGTGTTCTCAACTCTGGTCTCAAAGGCAGTACTGTATTTGACATCAGGGCTATTAGAGCTCAAACTATGGTGTTACCTGCTGGAAAAAGGTGATGTTTTCTTTCCCATTTGCTCCCAGGGTCTCTATTCAGTCTTTTTAGGCCTGGACTTTACAGTAACATTAAACACAGCACTTAAATATGTCACTGTCTTAAGCTACAACTATAGTATAAATCTCATGATCTATCAGTACATCACGTGTGTAGCATTTCTAGCATAGACTAGTATTAGAGAAAATCTAAATTATCATCTGTCTCAAACCCCTGAAGAGAAAACAATAAAAAATAATTTTATTATACCGTAATGACAAGAATAATACTTCATCTGGGAGAAGATGTCTTCTGACTTCTCATTAATTCTTTTTTAAAGCCTGTTGAAATGTAAGAGCTCTGCAAAGTTTCATTCATTTTGTTTGTGCGGCGTAAAGTTTTCTTTATAGCAAAAATACAGAAGATTTATCACTGCAAGGAGTCCACTTCCCTCACTCTCTTGCAATATTAAAAGTGCATTTGCAATTCTGATCTTGTGGGACAATAGTAAACTCGATGCCCTTTTTTTTTGCAGCCACTAGAGTAGCATCTCCATGCTGAATGGAATATTTGTCTCACACTAGGAACTCTGCTCTGGATGGGAAAAAAAAATAATTGATGCATTCAAATCTGCTGGAAGTGGACTTAGAAAAACACTTGGAGCAAAATCCAGAACCAAAACAAGTAATGATTTGTAATATGCCCCAATAGGTTAACTAGATCCTGGGACCTCTGTCCATCTTCCCATTGTAAATATACTACTCCTCAGTGTCCTTTTGGCACACAGACAACCCATTCCAGGGGTCTCACTGAGACAGACCAAACCCCAGCAGTCACATCATCTCCACCGTAGGGTGGTCTGGGCACAGAACTGTTGAGAAGACAAACATGCTACCATAAAAGAGGAAGGTGGAACAGCCATAGATTAGTTCAAAGAAGATAGCCACAGCTGCAAAGTTGAAGAGCTTAAGGACATTGTGCTGCAGGTTCTGCTGCTGCTCTTGCACCAGCCACAGGTTGCCTTAAGTGAGCATCTAAATGGTTGTCTCCCAGAGCTTTGCCTGTGTAGCTACATAGCCTCTGATGATACAAGGCCTTTACAGGACATTACCTGACTGAAGCAGAGTCCTGCCTGTTGGAAGGACTGCAGGACCCTCAGAGTATCTGGGAACAGAAACAAGTTCCTATGATGCCTTAGGGTTTAATTTTAGTATTTTTCAGTTCCTGTACTGCCTAGTGTGTAACTCTGAAGTTTCGTGCAGCCTGTTAGCTGCTGTTATCTCATGCTAGAGATATAGTTAGACATAACAAACCTCCCTGGGTCTGCTCTTCAAGGACATCTCGATTGTCCCAGGCCCCAAACTGTGTAAACTAAAAGCCTTTGAGAGGAGGGGCAAACCTGGGGTAATTACATATTTAACTGAAATTATAATTGGAGAATTTACCCTGATATGCAAATGGACCAAACTTAAAAAAGTGTGAAGAACCCATGACCTGGGGTCCATCTTGGGTGTAGCCTTTTGACTGCCCAGGATGTACCTTTGAAGGCCCTTCAAATAAATACCTACTTTTACTCTCTTAACTCTTGCCTAGCCTCTGTTTTTAGGTAGCCACTCCCAGGCATCACCTAACAAAACTCTGAAAAACACTGAAGTTATTTTCTACTAGACCCTCAGGATGGAAACTCCTGCTTCTTATATCATCATAGTCTCTAACTGTGCTCTTAGGAAGGAAGGCTGGCAAAGGGAAAAGAAGGGAGGAAGGAACAGCTTCCACAGTTTCGGTTGCAGCAGCAAAGAAGCCTGAAGGTGCCAGAGGTGTAACAGATGATATTTTATTCCACAAAAGCTCTGACATGGCACCTACTAATAAGGTGAGAAACATTACTCTGAATCTACCAGCAGCTTTGGTTGGGGTTCTTGCAGCAAGCCCTCCATTTCACAGGTAGAAACCGTCTTTCCACGCTTATAGTTTTTCTTCGCACTCATAAAGCAGTTCAACAAGCATGTCCTTTCCAAATCATCTGGCCTGTCAGATGCTGATGGAGGGACATCTGTACCAATCTCTCTCTTTCTTTAAAGATCAAAGAGATTTTCTTTAAAAATGCTAAAGAAACAGACTTGAGAACAATAGTTTTTGCAGTTAAACAATAAAATCTATCCATCATGGGTCCTTGTGAGTAGAGTATAAATACACTTGGATGCTGCAGATCCCATTTGTCATGCAGTTTTGTAACTTTGGTCACACAAAAAGTTCAAGGTACTGAGAGAAATATTTGTAGTTTATGAGGGGATAAAGTCATAAATTGGACTTTGTTTCCTCCTAATAGAGATTATATATATGTAAAGTACTCCCACACATTGCAGATCAGTTTTCAGACTACCATCCTCACAGCAGTCTACTATTTTTTGCCTTCCGTTTCTTTGAAAACAAACCAACCAACCAACTACGAATTACTTATGTTTGGATGTTTTCATTCATGATCATACTGCTACTGAGAAGCAAGCAGGACAAATATAAACACTGTTGTGAACTTCATTGAATCTGATTAACTGTCTGGTTTGGGCTCAATTTAAATTAGTCAAGACTAAAAGTCCCCTGTCATCTTTTCCCTGCTCCACGCACAAACGAGATCTTCACACAATTCAGAAACTGTGCTAGGTCTGAAGACAAATACCAGAGCTGCCTGTCAGCTCCTTCACCAGCCAGTCAGCCCAGACAGTTAACTCACAATCTCCCTTCCCTCTTCTCTCTGACATTGCTCAGTTGTGCTTTCAACATTGTCAAAACACATTTCAACCAGCGTGAAGATCCAGCAGGAACTGGGTGCCCTTGCAAGGGTGTGGAAGTTCCTGCCTTCAAAGCGGCACAGGCGAGGGGAGCAGAAGCTCTGCCAGCACAGCAGACCCCGAGTGATGAGGGCAAAGGGAGGCAGGGGTGGCAGCAGTGGGGCTTGGGACCCCTTGGTTTTCAGCACCCACAGGGTACAGACCGCTCCAAGGGCACATGCCCTGAACTGTTGACATGCACCCAGGCAGCCTCATCCCAAGCTGGGAGCATGGCTGTGCAAGGCTGTTTTACCAAAAGGTCTGGCATATATAAACTATTAGAATCTGCACACGGCTGAAAGCAGGAGGGGTCAAACTCAATACTCCAAACAGCATTTATTATAAACTTCTGTGATTTTTCCTCTTTGTATGGCCATCTCAGAATTTTCTCTTTACAAACTTAGTAGCTGTATGACTGTTTCCAAATGAAATTATATTAGCTAATTATTCAATTTATTTAATTACAATTTAATTCCCACCTTATAAGATGAATCACTAGAATCAGTCAGTAATGCACCTGCTGACTGGATAACCACTTCCATTTTGTTTTTTTGTTTTTCAACTATTTTTAATAAACTAATTTTTAAGACTGTCAACTCTGTCGGTAAAATCTCACAGAGCTTTTCAGCTTTGAAATAATTTTAATATACTGCAATTCTCCCAACAATCTGAAAAACAACAGAAAATCCCATTATGATCCAAAAGAATCAAAAGAATGCTGCACTTTGATATGAGAGTCACATTTTGGATTTCTTTTTCATACCCAGTTAACTTTATATACAGCTACAGTATAATGTGATAGTAAATTTATACCCCTCCATTGTCACCTGTTCAAAATGCATTGGAATATTCAGTGGGTTTTTTTTTTCAGTTTTTAAAGTCTCCATCAGAGCCTGGGTGAGAACTGGAATAAATAAGCAGCCACATTTTCCCATACTGGAAAAGTTCCAGAAAGGAAAGGGCTCTTGACTAAGCTAAAGGAGTTTTCAAGACGCTTTCTATTTCCATACTCATTCTTTTGTATGCTAGGTTGCCTGCCATTATGTTTATGTAATTCTGACAGTGTTCTTAATGACACACTAACAGATTGTAAAACACGCTGCTGGCATTTACTTGTTTTTTTATATTTTTAAAACAATGTCCTTCATGTAACAGTAGTTAAGCGCGGCAGAAGGACATCATTAGAGCCATGGTTAAACTGTAATTTACACCATTAGGAAGGCAGGAGCAATTTTTATTGCCTGGCAATTTTCTTGCTGAAATATTTGGACCATATGGCTCAATTTGTGTAATAACCTTAATTTCAGCACCCTTCAGGTCTGCCTCCATCTCCTACGGAATGGTAAAATGCGGTTTAGCAGAAAAGGCAACTGTCTATACTTAGAGAGTTGAGATTAATAACATGTCACGTCCTGTTTTTGGTGAAGGAATTCGAACAGCAGCCAGATGGTATCTCTACAAATAACTGTCAGGGGTCTTGATCTAATCAATACAATGTATTAATACATCTCCCTTCGCTGCTTCTCGAGGGGCTAGCGTGCAACATCTGGAAAGATTGGGGGGACCGCCAAGTAGAAAGCTGATCCTTTTCAGAATCAAACTGAGCCCAATTAATTTTTCATGTATACTTGATAACTGTTTCATAATGAGCTATGCGTCTTGACGGAGTTAGGGTTGGCGGCATGAGCGGCTTGTGCTTCCTATCCCCATTCAGTCCACTTACAGAAACCAACCCATTAATCAAACTATCTGGCATAAAACTGAAATCTCAGCTCAGCAAGAGATCAATAACCATCCTTAAAAATCAAAACAAAACAACACAACCAGAGCAATAACAAAGACCCCACCACAGAAAAAGGCTTTAGTGGGCAGAAGTATCCAGGCATGACATTAGTAATTACTTTAAGAAAAACCAAAACTCAGAGCCATACTCACCTGACAGGCACCTAAACCACAGAATTTAATATTAGCTGCCTGTCAAAAAGTAACATTTAAGTCCATTAAAAATACACTGCCATTCTGCTTTCTAGATACAGAGGCCATCTGGTCCCTATTCACCATAACTGCTGTTACAGTCTCAAAAATAATATTTATATAATGCTGTAAATTAACAGACGGACACCCATTCCCACTCCCAAAGAGCTTTCTGATGGTAAACTCATCTTTTAGCACCATGCAGATATTAGGGTCTTGCTCCCTAAAGAAAGAAGGGGCAAGATCATAGCAAGATTATACATGCATTCCAGGGCTTTTTGTAAAGTCTGAAAAGAGGAGAGAGAGAGGTCACTCGGCAGGCAGAAAACGGGAAACTGCAACAAGCATAGGGGGGATGAGCCTGAATGAGGCTGTGAAGCTGAGTGATGGGAATGGATTCAAAAGGGAGCAGTAAAGAGAAAGGACAGGAGGTCAGCTGAGAATACTAAACTTATCTTGCATAGGACACCCCATGGCTGTTTGATGAGAATGACTTTGGTGACTGTAGACCTGGATAAGATTCAAATGGAGTCCCCAGTGGTATGAGGCTCTGTGTTACATTAGCAATTCCCATGAGTCCTATGGCTTGCTTTTGCTGCCTTTTTTTTTTTTTTTACTAAAAAAAGAAGGTAGGATTCTCTGTTTATTAAAATTACCCTTTGCTTGCTAAAATTCCCCATGAAATATAAGCATGTGACATAACACTTCTCAGCCAATTTGAATTAAAGACCTTATCTGTGGAGGGAAGTGGGGCTGGAGAGTAGGATGGAGGCTGGAGAGTGGCCTTTCTAATTATCAGCTGAAGAATTCCTGTATCTGTAACTGCTGGTCATGACCCTGGGGATTTTAGGAAGCTGCCCTATGACTTCACCAACAAAGAGCGTTATCTTGGAGTTGCCTGATACATCCACTTAAGAATGTTGGCTAAATGTGAATTAAAATCTAGTCAAATCCAATTAAGCATTTTTAAACAGATATCTAATTTGAAAAACAGCTGTACGTATTACAAAACAAATTTCTGCCTCCTCCTTCTTCATTTTTATTTTCTACTTATATATGAAAAAGCATCTGTAGCTTGCTAAAACATTGCTTTTCAAAGCTGATTTAGTGCAGTCATGTAACAGGGCACAAAGGGAAGAATGTCCCCATATTAAATCTTCCTAACAAATTATACTTAATAAGATGAAGGTTTGTGGGGATTTCTGTTTTGCTTATTTTGTTTTTACAAATTAGAAAACATTCTGTTAGTGGTGTTTTTCTACACTGCCTGGTTAGCTTGATCTTAGTCTCACAACTGGAATGCAAACACAGAAAAAATCACAGCGAAAAGCATAAATATAAAGCATATATAAAAACATACGTAGAGAAAGAGCATATGGAACATTTATGCAATCTCATTTCAGCCATCAGCCTTTAGGCTTTGTCAGGTGGTCACCTATTCTCTCATGGCTGCAGGTGCACACACACAAACGATTACCACTTTCAGAGTGCTGCCCACCACCATCCTTCTGTCAAAGGGTACCATCTTTTAAACCTGTCAAACTGCATAATTCCATTGTGGGGGTTAAGAAAGCTGATTAATCAGTGTAAAATCAACCCCCTTCTTTGACTGACACCTATCACTAGTGGCACACAAGTGCACCACAGGAAAGCAGTCTCGTGTGAACAGCTGCAGCCCAAGGATGGTACATGTCCATGCCTTAGATGTTCTTGATGTTTCATGGTCCATAGACGACATTCATGCTCTTAACTGGGTTAGATGTCTGAAGTCAGACATTATGAATATCTCTCAAAAGACTTAATTCTACATGTATTTCACTCATCAAAAAAAGACTACACAATGGGTGAAAAATGGACCTTGCACAAGGAGAAGCCCAAGAATAAAATACACCAGATTTTTCCAAACAGATGACTAATTTACTTGTAGAAGAAACTACCTATTGATCCAGGCACTCTGACCTAGTCAATCTAGAGTGTGGTTAGGCATGGTGAGATATAACTCTATCAGTGTTTTTACTTCTGTCTGGTCCAAAAATTTATTGAAAGACAAAATTACGTCAGCTTCGTGTTGCACACAGAATTAGGGAGAAAACATTAAAGAAAAAAAGTGGAATAAACGTCTTTGCTGTAACCTTCACTAATTCAAATCACCAGTCGTCTGATAACATACTAAGACCTCACAGACACCAGATAAACCTTTCCTTCTGAACTCACAAGGATTCTTTCCTTTCTGGCAGAGTTCCAGCAGGGTCTAAAGCTATGTTTCTGGGGCTGCCGGAAACATCCAGGAGACAGTGAAGTGGCCTTGTTTATGGCAAGGATGGTATAAATAGAAGAGCTGAAGCCTCTCTCTTTCTCTCTCACCATTCCCCTCTGGTTCCATTACCACAGTACTTCAAAATCATCAAAGTTGTGCAACAATCCATTTCATCCTTTCTACTCTAATTAGGCAATTCTACATGTCTGTCTTGATAGGTGGGGCTTACTGAAGCACTTAATCAGTTTCTGGAGGGGCATCATAGTGCCAATGCAAATGCTTATTTAAGCAGAGCTGTAGTGCCAAATCCAGCATATTCTGCAGCAGTGTGGAAACAACAGAATCTGTGAGACACAGATTGCCTCACACACTTTTTTTGAGCAGCCTTAAATGTGAAGCAGCACTTGTCCTGTATTCATCCTGTGTAAGCTTAACAGGTCTAGAGATTAAAACATGGAAAGAATTTTATATTACTGGACTTTCCTCGCAAATAGAACAATTACAGCATTCCAGTACGAGCCCGTCGTGAAACTGTGCTAATAAGGCTTTGAATCTTAAAAACTGCATGTAAATCAAACGATTCATTTGCAAACCCATCACATACAGAACACACGTGGTAGGTGGGGATCATTTCATTGAAATTAGAAAGCAAATGTCTCTATACATGAGAGGTCACCAGTTGTTGTACGTTAAAATCTTTTCACTGTTAGGCATAATTAAAATACTCTAACAGTGGTTTCAGTAATTTAAACATTGCAGTATTGTTGTAATATTTTTCTAGGCTTCAAGAGTTCACAATTGTTTGGTCCAATCAAATCTGGGAACACCGGAGAAGTTATCACCCATCAAGGTAATTACTTTCAAGTTGAAATAATTACTCCATCAATGTTAATGGTCTTTCAACTTCAATAAAGCACTCACCTGCCGATAATCACAGCTAACCTCTTGCTCTCATGCAATTCCCTCTCTATTTAGCAGGTTATATTACAGCCGTTAGAGTGGTCACTTGTCCTGAACAGCTGCTGAATTTCACTTTGATCGTCTGTGAACCATAAAAAAATTAGTCATCTGTGTATGATTTTCCCTAACCCATAAGCCCTTGCAGAGCTAAGGAGACGATCTTTTGGCTGCATTAGGGCACTGCTGAGCAGCCATCTTGTTTCTGGTGGTGGCTACTTTCCACTGTCTAACAGCAGCACAGTAGCCTAATTAACTTTTGCCCTCCACTGCCGTTTACAGCTTTCACTCATTGCTAAGTAGCACATCTTCTGAATTTATGGCATGTGCAGGGATTCCTTCCCTTACACTCAACCTCTTTTCATAGGGTGCACTCCATTTCCCAGGCATCTGCAATAAGCATGTATCAAAAAGTTTCATTGGTCCCTCTCCTTGGCATATTTTTTTCTTATTCTTTGGCTACAATCTTCATTACTTCTTCTATAAGAAAGTTGCCATGTACAGCACTGAATACTGCATTTCTGAATAGTCTGTACAAGGAAGTTAATAACTATGTGGTATCTCATCCTTAATGCTGCCAAATGTTCACAGGTCTCTATGAGGAAATAGAAGTGAAGGGTCACACATGAATGCAGTAAGTATTTTTAAATGCACTGAATAGAAAGAGACTAACTCTGGATGCATGATTCCAGATATCTGTAAAATCCTGCATAGGAGGCATGCATGTATGACAGTACTGGCCACTCAAGATTACTTCTGATATATTACTTTTGATGTGGAGTTTTTCAACAACTCAACTATACTTAATATTCTGACTCAGTTTATTTGATGCTTAAATTACTGTCTGCTTATAACAACACAATCACATTAGCCAAAGCCTCATCCTCCTACCAAAGTCTTTATTACTGCTATTCTGCAATGTCTACAGATTTCCCTGTCACAGCACCTGCCAAGAGAAGCTTGGCCAGTGCAGTTATATACCACCTCCCCAAATAATGTAAGGGAAGCCAACATGTGTTCTCAGCTGTTAGCACAGCTGCATCCAAACCAGAGGCTTTGCTGAGGCAGTGATAGCAGCTAAGAGATGCGTTAATTTTTTCACCCCAAGCTGGCATGGTTAATCCAAAAAAAGTCTTTAAGGACAAGTTTGGTCTGAGAGCCTCACATTGCAAAACACATTGTGAGAAGACCTGTGCACAAGTGCAGGATTTCCCAGGAAAAAGGCCTAGAATGCTTACGCCTATCTCTTGCATCCTCTAACAAGCACATTGCACTTTTATCTACACTTGGCTGAGGTGAATTTAACACACTGAGACCTTGATTCTACATAATAATAACTGGGGAGCACTGCCCATAGCAGGCAGAGTTTTTCTTTTTAACCCTCATCTCTGGATGCTTTTCTTTCTCTGGGCTAATTCTAACAGCTACATATTTTCTATTTTTTTACTCATTTTCCTGGCTTTGAATTCTCCTGTTCACAATAAACAACCAAACACTTGATATAATTGTCATGGGAAAACCAGCTTTATACACCCACAAAACATCTACCAAGAAATGTCCAAACCTAGCCACAGCTCTACCTGACAGCCACATTAGGAATACAGCAGTTAAAGAGCTGTGGTGCTTTGATGACATTTGGCAGGCACTCATTGGCTTTATAATTAAATCAGCTCTGGGGTTTGTGTTCACAAGCTTAAGTTCTAAGTTCACAGGAATGAGAAGCTTGCTTTGACAATCCAGTCACTTTATGCAGATTTCTGTGAATGAAAACCTACTACCAATCCCTTCCCCTATAAACATGTCTGTCTCATGTTAATGCAGTCAAGACACTAAATATGATTCCTGCTTTAGAGGGTTAAAATGAAGTGCAAAGACATTGTGGGAGACACTTCTGCTGCTCTAACCAGTCTTGACTTGACTTTGCTCTGCAAATAAACCAGAGTGTCAGTTTAACTCACTGTCACCTAACATCTGTCACTGCACTCCTGGCCAAACAAGCTGAGGAAATGGGTGACACTGCTTTTTAACTATGAAGCATCAAAATGGCTCCTGTGTATGTCACTTGCTTCTAACGGCGCAGGACACCCTCCTTTCATTTCAGGGGTAGCAGCTTTTGCTCTGAGAATTGAGTTCTTGTTTTTATCTCCACAGGCAGTGTAAAATTTCAAGGCGTCAGTGACAACCTTAAGGTACTAGACAGCCATACCTTTGACATATTAACTCAAATACATATTAACGGAGATTAAATAGCTGGATTTGGGGAAGGTATAGTGGATAAGTCTGTCAAATTGTTTGAAAACCCAGAAGATGCTTTGCATTTGGCTCTGAAATGGATGGAAACGAAGCTGTCATATTAGAACAGTCTGCAGGGACATTAGGAAAAACTTAATTTGTAACCTACAGTGTCACAAGGATTGTATTTCTCCTCTAAGTTTTGGTCAAGCTTTATGTCCCAGGGCCAGGGTGGGATCAGCCACCATGATTCTAGCACTGCTTTTTTTTCTGGAATAATCTAACGGGATAAGAATGGAGTGTAACAGATTAAATAAAGGACCAAACTCATTGCTTTCTTAATACTTTAAGTCTTACTTGTAACATGGAAGCCTGTGAGAGAGAATGACTAATGGCATATCCCACGAGGGAGCTCCAATAGAGATGCTTTAGGAGATTAAATGATTTAGCCTAGTACCCATGAAGGCTATATTTTAAAGGGGCAGAAGTTTAATCATTGGAATTCTAGTTCCTTCAATAGAATTACATTTTAATTAAAGTATCTCATTCACAAAGCTAAAGTTAAGGGTATATCAGCAATTCCATGATAAAATTTTATTTTTAAGCATTTATAACTTTGGAAGTTGCTGTCCAGGTTTTTGCCTGCTGGGATAATTGACCTAACCTCCTGCAGGTATCTTTGATAACAGGCCTCCATGCACTGTATGTCAATAACTTTGATTCAAAGCTTTAGCTGTTCTGCTATATTCAGAAGACATGGGATTCAGATCTCAGGTCCTTGGTATAAATCAGCAGCAATTCTACTCAGTTAATACAGCTGCAACAGCTTAAAGTGAGTGCAGCTGATGGAGGAGATGGAAGAGATGTGCAGAAAGAGTTGTCCCCAAAGGGTAGTATAGTATTTTAAATAAAAATGGGTAGCAAAAATAATAATTGATCCATGTTCAAGACAAAGGACAGTAGAAAACCCATGCAAGCTAGCTTTGCTGCAGTGCTAGTAGAACAGCTATACATATGCTGCCAGAATGTCATTTTGATTCAGGATAATGTTTGGGGAAAATAAAGGATTTTGGAGCCAGGAAAATATGAATTCAGTAAATAATAGCTTGTTAATCTAAAAGGCTTTTAACTGATGCTGTTAAAGAAACATGCCATAGCAACATTATTTAAAAGACCATTTTTGTAGGTTTTATTGCCCACAGTACAACCATCTTGGACATTTTCTGTTGTTGTTGGCATGCTTAGAAGACATTGCAATGCATGACCAACCAGGTCAATTCTGATGCTCAGCAACACATTGCACGCTGCTGAAGCAGAGTAGTAGAAGGAGCCCTGGCTTCTCACTGGTTTTAAAATCTTAGGTGCGTCCTCACAATTATGATGGTGGTTATTTTTCTTAAAACAAGTTAAGAGAGCTAAGTACCAAAATGCCACTGAACTTTAGAATCCCAATCTACTTTTTAAAGCCCGGCGTGCTGTGCAATGCTTCCACAGGCAAAAGTATACATTATTCCTATAATTCACTTCAGGACCTGTTTTCCTTTTCAGAAAAAGATGTACTACAAACTTAATCCATTTAGGAAGCTAGACACGAAACTGCTTTGTAACCCTATGATCAAGGGTGTGTAAGATTACGAAGCTGGAAACTTCTTCCACTGTGTCATGTTGAGATTTGTCAGAGGAAGTTACTTAAAGGTTACTACTGGGTATTCCAGGGAAAGCTTTTTAGAATCCTACTTGAATCGTCAAGCAGATACTTTATAATTGGGATGATTAAGAATTTAGGGGATTTCCAGTGTTATTTGATACAAACATGGACTGTGAAGATAATTTACGGAAAATTCTAGGTTCATGAACTTGAGGTGGCACTGCTGAGGAAGCCAAACTTTATTACAACCTCCTTAAACTTTTAAAACTTATTTCAGAAGACAACCAAGTACAGCAGCTGTCCTAATATACAACAGTTCAGTCCAACTATCTATAAGCTGTCTTACTGTACAAAGACTAGAATGTAATATACAGGGGGAAGGAGCAGTGGTAAATGCACAAAACACAACCACTTCTGTCACTGGTTTACACAATGTTGTTAGCCAGGTCACAAAAAAATGCCCTTTCCCAAATCTATGCCTTCACATACTGAATAGAAACAGGGAAGAAAGAGAAGGGAAAGACAGATCAGCAGTGCAAAGGAAAATTCTAATATAAGCATGTGAAATGGAAATAAAAGTAGAACTGCTTTTATTACTGATGAATTATGAGGGGAACATGCAAATGGGTTGCATATATGAACTACGTAATTACTAATTAATTCATTCACTTTATGATTCCAACTGAAATAAAAACCAGAGCTCTATACAAGGAGGAGTGATATTGCTGTTCTTTGTACAGGTCCTGTGAAACTAATTTTGTCAGCAGACAGAAGGCTTGGAACAGTATTTTCAGAGCAAGGCTGACAAACGCGTGTGCTTAATTCCTCCAGACATGACACATCCATGCTTTCGAGTAATCTACTTGCCCCTACCAGAAACCCAATATTAACGTGAAATGTTTTAGTCTACGTTGGGCCAAACACAAAATTTAAACCAACAGAACAACTGGCAACTGTAAACCCCACTCTTCACATCAGGGTTAAAGGAGATTTTAAAATACAACCAAGATCAAAGCAGAGTAAACACATTTTAAAACTGGATTTGTGGCCCAGTTCTTACCATTACGGTGAGTGCTGTGACAGCTGGGGTGCTAAATGTCGGGTCGCTGCGTTTTTCTTGATAGACCACTCTGTACAGAGATATGACACCGTTGGGCGAGACTGGCTGCGTCCAGTTCAACCGCACCGAGTACGCACTCGTGGCTTGTGCCCAAGGGGCTGCCATGCCCCATGGGGAAGCCTCCAGAGTCTGGGTTGAAGCCCACAGGCTGTCCACGGACCCCACAGAATTCTGAGCTCTGGCACGATACTCATAGAGAGTAAAAGGCTGGAGAGCATCGGATGCATCAATGAATTCCAAAGCTCCTTCAGTCCAGATGAACAAAAGCAGCTCTTCTTGACTGCCCACAGGACGTCTGGAATTAAATCAAAAGCAGTGTGCTTAAATTTGGAAATAGATTTAGCAGACCCATAATAGTAGATCCTGAAGTTCCAAGTTCAGCTTGTATCTCAGAAAAATACTGAACTTATTTCTGTATGTTACACACACACACAAGGAACTGCCTACCTATCTTTGCACCTTGAAAGCATTTTCCTGAACTTGTGTTAGGTGCTGAGTAGTGAAGAGAGATTTTTTAGGCAATCAGTTATTCTCCTTTATCTAGAATTATACTATAAAACATGGCAAACAAGCCCAGGGTAACAGAATAGCAACACAGCAGCATGTTGTCCTTCTAGGATAGAACACACCACAAATGAGACTTTCAGAACTTAGAATGTGAAATTTTAAATTTATCTGTAGTTGCTAAGCAATGACTTGAATTGCAAAATGGGTGCAAGTTTTCAGCACTTCTGAAAATCAATCTATTTATGGAGGTATGCACCTCAGGATGCCTCATTTATGGAAAACTTATGACCAATTTACTGGAGAAAAATGTTACCTAGTGAACAAGGGATAAATATACTATCGTGCCCTCAAAACTAAAGCTGTGCACTTTCAAATTCTGGTTTGCTCACACTAAATATCCCATTTTTTCTTGCAAATGGAATAAGTAATCCCTTGTGCATAAACTTAGCTGAATTTGCAGCTCCACCACCAAACCTCATTAAAATATCACACATAGTGTTTTCTGTAATAAACTACGTATTTTTTCCAACACTGTTTTTGTTTAAAAATGCAAACCTAGAGATATGAAGAAAATTCCTGCATACATTTTTGGCACAATGGGTTTTCCTTTTAGTACATATACATATATATATACACACACACACAATATGTATACACAGACACACACATTTGTACACATATATATGTATATATAGCATTACTACTCCAGATATGCTTGTGTTGGACCTGCTGATACTCTGATTACCAGAGACTACAGCCCCTCTGTAATATGGCCCCTTTTTCTATATAATTTACAACAGTTTTAATAAGCTGAGTGCTCATCTTCAAAACAGAGTTATCAAATCAATTCTTTCACTTGGCATAAAAATGTTTGTGTGAAATTAAGTTGGTTACATTTAAACACTGTGATAAATCCCAGTGATGGTTGGGCTGTACTGCACATGAATTTAAGTATTTCCCCTACTCTTCACAAGAACCTTGGTCTCTGCAGAACATAAAAGCACTTTCACCCTCGATGCCAACAACAAAAATCCAAATCACATTATCTGCCAGTTTTATTGCAAGTAGGGCAAATTTGCAGAAGTAAAATTGGTTTTTCTGGCTACTGGGTGTCATCATCACTACACGCACACATAGAAGCTGTAGAACATTTCTTTGGCAGGAGAAAATCTGTGTTTCAAAGAATGTTGTTGGTTTTCATTTTGTTAGATCAAACCAGGAATTAATTTAAAAATAAAAAAGCATTGATTTTTTAAAACTGATAATCTTAGCTGCTTGTAATAATATATTCCCAGGTATTAACATGCAAATATGAAGACCATAATGAATGCAAGTGTGTACACAGCTGTTTACTCATCCTTTGTGTATATGCATATATAAGGCAGGAACGAAGACATTATTTTCTTATATGAAGCTGAATAATTTTTGCTAAATTCTGAGATAAGCAGATTATATGGACACTGTTCAGTCTACAAGGGTTAAAGTGTGACTCTTTTATAAATAGAAGAGTTTTGAGGTGCAATATCTCTCTCATAGTGAAATAGGTAAATTGTAAGATGTGTTGATACTGAGGGTTGCTTGGCAGAACTGGGCAAAGAGACTGGCAGGCAGAAGAAGTAGGAAAAATTCCCTAGAAATCCTCAGTCTCTCTGTAAGAGTCAGGGTCCAAAATTTCCCATTGTCTCCAAAATTCCAGCAGCAATTTTTAATACAATTCCCCATGCTCTATTATAAAGGCAAGTTAAGCTTCCTGCAGAACTCTCCCTTGGATGCTGCTCACTGACGTAATGCAAGCCATATAATTTTGAAAGGTGAATCACTACTATGCCTTTCTCCTGAGCCTAAAAATACAGCCTTTCCTCTGTGTACTCAAAAACACGTCCAAAAAAATTGCTGTAAATAAGGGAAAAGAGAGTACATTTTAATGCAATGAAGTCACATTTAATGTGTCTTGCTGACCAAACAGTGTGGGACTTACACAAATACATAAATTTATGTTTTATAAATATTCTAAACTGTGATAAACAGTTTTTTTCACACTGAATGATCAAATATGCCACCAACTGTAAGCTGATTCACAGGCAAAGCTGTACACTGTAGCCTGGTTAAGTATTTAGATCTTATTACTGCTGAATATTTAATGAATGAAACTTATGGTTAGGTAAATGGTTCCATCTGTAGTGCTAAAAACCAGAATATCTTCATGTATGAATAAACTTTGAACAGAAGTGGTTCAACAATCTGTAATCATTTCAATCGTCTTAAGATTTAAGATTCAGCTGCTCATTTAACTGGAAGTATTTCTTATGTACAACGAGCTGCAAGGGAGAATAACATTTCCAAGAGCTGGAAGCTGTCTCTTAATCTGCATAGTCTGATTTGCTGCTTACATTCATTTTGAAGATGTTCAGATAGTTATTTTTATAAGGGCAAATTCTCCCTGCCCCAGTGCCAATCTGAGGTGGATGACATAAGGAGGAGAATATAATCTTCTTTGTGACAGATAACTCCAGAGCTGCGCCGCAGCAGCGCAGACTGCCAGCGTTCGCCCCTCGCCTTCCCCGCGTGTGCAGAGACGGCGAATCCCCGAGGTCTCGTGGGTCAAACCAGAATTACTCCTCACGTTTACCTTTCACCATACAACTAAATTACATGTTCTAGCAGCGCCTGCTGCTTTCCTTACCACAGTGGTAGTGAGTTATTTTTAGGAACACTGAGAAGTCTTGGGGTAAAATTCAAATGATTGGGGAATCATGCTGTTAAATGTGGGGGAACAATGCAACATTAGCAATGCTCCCCCTCTGCAGTTTCACATCTAATTAAACAAAGAAACCTCACTTACATTTGTACTCAACAAATCTACACTAATGTAGCTTTTATGACTTGGAGTATTTTTTCTAAACATGAGTTCTGATGTGAAAAAAAAAAAATAGCAAAAGGAATTTGAGGTTATTGCATGTAATACACTAGTTTAGGTTGGCTATTACATCAACTACAGGTATAAATAAAAGCCTTCAGGAGGTCTTGTATTCAATGACATAACCATCCATAGGGATTCCTACATTAAACCATCCAGTAACATATGTTCCTTGGAAACTGTCTTGGGTACAACTCATGGTTAAGAGTGTACAGTTAAGCAATGAATTAATCATAAAGAGTCAGTCTAGAAGCCTCTACACTGCAAGTCATGACAGCCACTGAGACATGTCTTCTGTCTCAAATTTCCTCTTGATTTTTCTGCTACATTTTCACCAACAGGACAGGTCAGCTCATGAGAGTTACATTTCAATTTCACAAATATATACTAAATAACAGAATCTTATTGGGCATAGACAGTTTGACAGAAATTCAGACACTCCTTTAAGGAAGTTAAGAACCAAAATACTTCTGATTTTACAGGCAATATGTCTTTAAGGGCCAGCTCATGTGCCTCCTATACTGAGCCTGCTGGTAATCAATAGAGAGCAGCTCCATTAGCTCATGTGACCTCTAACTTACTAAAATATAGGAAAAAAAAATACTCTATTTTCATAATTTTTTTTTTTCAGAGTAGCAACTTCTGTGGTTGGCACAGCAATGTTATGTCATGATGAATGGGAACAGAACTAGATTAGGTGACTATCTCATGAACCAGATCTTTTCTCATTCACAAACTCTTCTAAGTTGTGGTCCTTCCTAGAAAATTTTAAAAGCCTCAGGTCTGTGTTTAAGTCTGCTTTAGTAATCAAAAATAAAATATCACCATCTCTTCTATCATAAAATAACATTTTAATTTTTTGGTTTCTAGCAAAATGGCTGCAAACTTGGGAGTACTTTTATGATGCTAGAGGAAAGCATGTGTCCTGCCACTTTAATGCAGAGATCTGCACACACACTAGGTCCCCAAGCATTCCAGGTTTTGAATTAAATGAATTTATTTTGGTGGTGATGCAGTAAGGAAGAGGCACATACTGAAAAAGAAATTTCATTCCATAACCTCTCATAGAAATACTGCAGTCTTGCTGCTATAACAATGTAAGGCCATGTGTGGCTAGAAAATGAAAAAGAACTATGTGCTTACATCCCATTTCTGATTTTTTTGCAGCTATCTGAGAAAGATTTGATATTGTTGTTGTCTAAGCACATTTAAACTTCAGCTGAAATAACTGCCAAGTGATTCATGCCTATGTAGGTGAATATACCGATTGTATCTGGAGCCCCAGTGCGCCATTTTCATTTCACTTTAAATAAAAAACAAAATGTATCTATGTCAGTCAGTGCCCTTCTGCTGTACTCAGAGGTATCAAACAGGCTACAATTATGATTGTGAAGTGATTGTGTCACATTGGAGGAAGGTTTATTGCTTTTGAGTCTGCTAGGCAGTAACACATTCTGTTTCATATTACTCTTTATATCATTGTTTGGCTGTGACTAGAATAATCAAATGCCATCAAATGCTGTCAAATTCAATTTACAGTATTTTTCACTGAAGCAGGCTTTCTGCATTATATTTCCTGTTTTCCCTTTCTATGGTTGCCATGGAATAGCAGCGGTAATCATCAGCTTTATTTACAAAACCAACAGAGTGAAGACATGTCTTGGGCTATAACATACACTTTATTCCTCTTTATGCAGGGGAGGGACTTGGGTTTTTGATCAGACAATTAAAAAAAGGCAAACAAAAGGGTATTGCAAGACAGCAGGAATTTTTAGAGATTACTAACATGTTTAAGGCAAAAGTGAATTTATATTAATTATCACTGAGGATTCCAAAAGGTAATTTGATTACCCATCTTCTCAGTCACACCTTTAATATAATAAAAAGTCCCAAACTCTTTGTGGGAGGCTAGGATCAGGCCAGCATGTGTTTGCCACACAGAGCTGGAAAACCCAGGAGCTTCAGAGTTTAAATCCCTCTCCAGTATATGGCTTGAGTCTTAACATTCTCTGACTTCTGAAGCTATTTAAGAAGGTCGTTTCAGCAAGCTTTTAACAAAGGGTCAACAGGCACAGCAGACATCAGTGCTCTGCTAGTTTAATACTGCCCTAAACACAGCTATCTGTACAGAAAACTCCTCACTCAGGGCTTAGGAAACTCCTCACTCAGGGCTTAGGAAACTCCTTATGGGAAGTGAGAATGCATCAGTCAACAACCTACACAGGGCAGATGAATACAAACACCAAGGAACATAAACAGATGCACTGTAATCACTGTCCAGATTATTTAGGAACATAAATTATCTTGGAAAATTGATCTGGTTTAGGAACCTAGATGCCTTTTCCTGCTTTTAAAAGTCTCAGAATTTGTGAGTTACTCCTGTTTCAATTACAAAATTCTCAACTGTCTATCATAGAAGAGTGAAGTTTGTACCTAATGGTCTGGGTAAACACAGTAAAAGTATCTATCCTACGAACTTTTTATAAAATCTTTTGTTCCCTTGAATTTTTAAAACATCTATTTTCACGTGCTTTTATTTGTCATTTGTAGTTCAGGAAGATGGTTCTTGTTTGAGCTCCCAACATGGCCATCCACAGATCAGCTCCTTACCTTAGCATTTGAAAGGTAATGTATATTTTTTTCATGTAGTTCTATACCTTTTTTCACCTCCCAAAATATCAAGGAATAATGAAAGGAACCGTTCAGTAAGACTTAGATTCTGAGGCAATAAGGGCATTTACCTGTAAATAAAGTAGTTAGTAATGATGCCATTTGGTTTCTTGGGTGGTGCCCATTTCACTTCTATGAGTGCAGGTCCAATTGCTTTAACAATAGGTGGGCTCAGTTCTCTGGGAGGTGCTTCAGCAGTTCTTGAATATGTTTGACCACCCACTCCACACCCACCTACAAAAACAGAAGTTTGTGTAGGGATAAGAGCTTTGTCCTCAACAAAAAAAATACATTAAAAGCAAATGAATGTCAAGTAAAGAAGCTGCTGGTGGAAATGGTGCCTCATTTCACCTCATTTCATTGTTAAATACTCATTTAAATTACTACAACTCTACCGATGAATTATTCCTGATTTTCACCAGTGAGAGTGAGGAGCAAATTATTCAAAATGGTCATTTTAGAAACACTTGTTTCAATAGAATTTTGAAAATTTCAATCAAAGTCAGGGCATTTTGTCATTTTTGGGCTCTTCTCTCCTGTCTTTATGATTATCACTTCTTTTGTTGAGTAGTTAACAGAACTGATTCAGTTCTGTACAACCGTTTTCAAAGATCTTTAAGCTGCTTGTGAAGAGCTTTTAATAAAGTGGCATGTGTAACCTGAAATACATATTTTACATCTCCATTTTATATATTCATGATATATGGAGAAATACATACATGATACCTGGAGAAATATTTAATGCTTCGTTCAGTGCTAGGCTTTCTTTTTACTAGGTAAACATTTGACTCCAATGTAAAAACAGAATTTCAACTGTTTTGCAGAGTTGAATCTACCTGGAAAATCCCTTCCAGTCACACAGATGAGTGTTTTAAATTGCCTTACCACTCTGGCATGCTTGTATTCTTATCTCATACAGGGTGTAGGGATCCAAGCCATCGACAAAGGCAAAATGTGCGCGTCCTACTGGCTTCACCAGCAGAGTGGGACTGCTCGCATTTAGTAGGATGTTGTATTCCAAAGGCACATTGACAATGAATATCCCTGTTGTGAAACAGAGAGGAACCAGTGATTATCTGAACCACTAACAACAGTGCAGGACAACTTCAAAGAGCCATTCATCACATGCAATTTTAAATGTAAGCCCCCTCTGGAGGTTTTCCCTACTGCCTCTTTTGAAAACTACAATCATTTAAATAGAAACTGAAACAGATCTGTCTGCAGATTATAACTGGAAGATAGACATTATGGTTCTTAGGTAAGAATCAAAATTCAATTCAGTCAATGCCTGTTTTGCAATTGCCACTTCTGGGAAGACCGACCTTATGACTTGGAACCAGGCAGCTTGTATATATTTTGGAGGAGTAACAGGTACTAAGCTGTTATGTAGTGTTTGAATAGTCATATGATCAAACAAGTGAATTACAATCATTCAGCAAATTATGCCTTTTTAGCCTAAAAGCAGTAACTGAGTGTACGTTCTTAGCCTGCTTCACCAGTAGAGTACAATACAGTAGCGTGAGCCAAAAAACATATAATTTTAAATGGTGTAAAGATAAACTGTTCTGGTTTTGTTAGAAAAAACCTCTCAATTTTTACTATTTGAATTCAAACATTTTCGCCATCTATTCCTATCCCCATGCTGTCAGTTCTAAATTTTCCAGTTTTCTTGAGAAGCTGAAAAATTCTGTTCCTTCAGAAGAACAAGCTAAGCCATACACCATCCCTTTAGAACAACAGGCAGATGTTCCTGGATGTTGTCTTTTCTTCTTCCACATGGCTTCTCTAAGGGTTTTGGTTGATTGGTTGGTGGTTTTGTTTGATTTTTGGTTTCCTTGGGCGGTATTTTTTGCAATTAGGAAATGGGTTGTAGGCTTTTTATTTTTTGTCCACTATAGACTGGTCTGTGCAGACAGCAGCAATTTCATAAAACCAAGAGAACGACCAAAGAAGAGCATGTGTTGTTTCCTTCATTCTGCAGTCACGGAAGGAACAGCCCTAAGAAAGGACAAAGCACAAACTAGACAAGGTTCCTTTCTGAGATGAGTCAAGATGTATCTGATTAGTAAAAGCACATTTCTCTTTCAACACAACACCTACTTTAGAAGTCACAGAGATGTCTTTGTGACTGCAACAAGGACCAGATGCCTGTGAGCAGTTCTGAGACTTGTCCAGACCTTGAGAATCTTTCCATTTATAACTTTGGAAAACAACTCAGCTTTTTCTCCTAATTGCAATTTTTGGTCCTTTTCTGATAAAGCATCTACATTGATACTATTACCCTGAAGCTAAAAAGAGCATTTTTCCACTGTTGTGCATCTGCTAGACAGATATTTTTAGCTAAGTGTGTATGTGAACATGCACGTTAACTAAAAAAAAAGTTTGCAAGAAATCAGAGATTTGAAGTTTAGTTGTGGTACTATAAACAACTGATGTACTTTGGAAGATCAGAAAAATCTTTGAAATACCATGTTTTTACAATTCTCATAAGAAAAAAAGATAATATAAAAATCCCAAAGAAATAACATTCTGCTGCCTGACTAGATGCTAGACAAAGAAAATGCCATTACACTAAAAAGCTGAAAAATAGCCCTGAAGTAGAGGCATGACTTCAATCTTATTCAACTGCTCAGCTTACAGGAAGAACAAAGATGTTGTTAGTAGTCACTGGAAGAGGTGAAGGGAGAAGGAAACGAAAAATGCAAAAATTCCTCCGTAAAATTTTCCTTCTTCAGTGTAAAAGGTACAAGAAAAACAAGATCTAATCATTAAGAATGGACTAACAGAAATACAACTTTTTAAATCAAGCAGGATGTTACAGAGTAAACCTCTGAGAGGTGATCTTGAAGTAGATTGTTTGTGCAACAAAGAAAATAATTTTTTGCCTGATATAAGGAAGATGAAATGCTCCAGAAGAGTGCACTTGAGTTTGCATTGTAAAATTTTGCCATTAATTAAATCTATATTGTTAAAGATAAATAATAAGTATTATTAATATCATTAGTAGCATTTTCACCCTGTATTGGAGGGCTTGCAAAGGATATAACAGAATATCTGAAAGAATTTGAAATGGTACACAACCCACCAACAGAAACATTTTTTAACCTCCTAGAGTCCCCATCTTCTCCAGTTCCTGAAACCAGATATTTCAGCCAGAAAAACCCTTTCCCTTATGCAAGTGATATAATTGAGTTTTGTGCATCTGATCAGTGCATTTATTCTAGGCAAAATCACCAAAACCTTTCAAATTGAAACTATTCAGAATGCTTGATTTCCCAAGGAAGATTAAATACAAACAAGGACAGCTGAATCCAGCCATCAGTATGCAGCAAAGGACACCTATTTCAAAATAAGTGACCTATCCAAAAACGTTGGACAGTGCTCAGTCCATATCAGAAATTGTTAAAAAAACACCACCTCACAACTGAAACACAAAATCTTAAAATTCTGCTAAAAGTTGCACTATATTAGGATTGATACCAATAATAAATACGCTCAGGAAAAAAAATACTCTCAAGAAGTGAAAATGAAATTGTAAATAAAATCACATAAGCATCCTGAAAAATTCCAATGTCCCATGGAATCCTTCTACACTCTGATCAAATTCATTGACTACTAAGATCAAAGGATCACTTTCTAATGTGAAAAATTACAACATGTACTCTTACAACACAGAAATTTGTAAAAAATCCCCTTTCTTTCAGAACACCCTTTAGCATCTGCAGCCAGTCTGAAACCACTACCTTGTGTGCTCTGATGACTGAAGGAAACGAAATGGGCATATTTGTTAAAGTCAGCTGGGAAACCACACGACTTGGTTAGTTTCAGAGTTCATAAATTTATGTCAGAATAAAAGGAACCATAAAAGCACAAGTGAACCAATTTACCCTAAGTGCAAATGGCAGTTTTGTTATTCGGTGTCAAAGTTACCACGAGCACAATGACAACCTGCCATAACACATTTTCATGTTCACTAAAGAACAAGGATTTAGTTGGTTAATATTCCCAGCAATACTCTTTTTCATAATTTACAACAACTAGATGCTGATAGGTTATTTAACATTTATGAAGTTAAGATGTAATCAGAAAAACCCTGATTATCTTTACAAATAAAAAAGTTAAATTATTCCACTTTTTTTTCTCTGCGACTTCATTTCACAGCAGGTGCACATTTTGCAGTGGGACAAATCAATCAAATGAAACCCTGGGTTTTTGTGGGTGTATTTGGATAACATCTAATGGACAATTCTGTGCAAAACTCTGCAAATTAGGTTTGACGGCTCTGTGTACTTCAAAACTAGGCTAGGTCAAAAATAGAATTTGCAGCACAAGATGCTTAGAACTGGGGGGGAAAAGCCGCAGACGTACAGACTGGTCACCTAAAATCTGTTTGAAATCAAATGTTGAAAAATCGTTTACTATGATGTGTAATCCAATCACAATTAGAGCAAAATACTTAAACTTTTTCACTTACAGGAAACAAATACTGAAATAGGAACGTCATGTCTTTTAAAATTATATTTTAATATTTAAATTCACAAAACAAAACAATCTATCTATTTGGCTTTCTGAGATTAACTATTTACATTATGCTTCAAATATCCAGATGTCTCAATCTGGTTGCATCAAGCATTCCCACCTAGACTCTGAAAACAGTAACAACTGGAGATGCTGACTGTTTGCAAGATGCAGAACTTTGGATATTGAGCTTGAAAAGCTTGTCCTACACTGAGGTGGAGCAAACAATAATTTACTCAAAAAAACCAAAAATGAGAGAATGTGATATTGGCTCATCAAAAGTCCCGTTTTTAGGCCACAAGAAACCAGGTTAGTTGGGGAAGCTGTGACAAATACATGGTGTTTAAATACCATGTTTGATCCCAAGAAGAATACAGTAAAATCCACATTTTATACAACTTTCATTCCAACTGATGAGCAAACCTAGAGGCGGATGGAGTATTACAACATGATGAAGAAGAAAATATTTTAATCCAGATGATCATTAACATATGAAGCAGGTATCTTAGGAGCAGATGACAGGATCCTATCTTGAGTATGTTCAGCTTTCAAGTTACCACCAGCAGCAACTGAAGACACCCAGAAGGGTCAGGTCTCCACTGAGGACCAGTGGGGTTGTCAGTGGGATGGAATGCAGGATGGCTACCTATCAATAACATTTATGGATATACCTTGGGGAAATTATGTGGCGGGGTTTTTTTTCCATTCATCTCTTCTGCCTCTATCCATGGTGCTGACAGTTGTTCCATAAGAATTGTAACATACCCTTCTGTAGCATATCAGTGAAATGTACCGCGCCCCTGAGGTCTGTGCCACACAAGATAATGCAATACCTATTGCAGAAAATAAAGTCTATTTTCCATAGTGAGTGAGGTGAGTCAAATATTTTTTTCTGAATCCATCACTTTAACCGCTACTGGGCCACCTTGCTCTTTAGCTAAGTCAGGAGTTTTGAAATGCTACCTATCTATAAAGTCACAGGATTTAGATATACTACAGATGATGAAACATTATAATTAAACCATCCAAAAGGAAGGTCTGTGTAATAGGATATGTCCATAATTAATCCTGAGGGTGATTATTTGACCCAAATTTATTACAGTAGATAACACAGAATGCCAAAGCAGCCCTGATCTGCACAGACAGGAAGACACTATGAACAAGTACCTGCTCGCCAAAACTTTGTCAGTTAAATGCACCTTTTCTGACATCGAGTCTATACCAGTGAAAATAACAGTTTTGTCCAAGAGTGACTGCCAAGCCTGACAATCCTTATAAGTAAAGGTGCATTCTGAGTTTATAAGTTTATATTGTTACTTCAATATGGCCAATTGTGAGACAAGGATTCATGTGCAGAAAGGAAATAGATCAGAAAAAAAATACAGTTACTCTGTGTACACAGACATAAGTAAGGATAAGAAGCAGTAGACACTTCAGGCTAATCCTACCAAGATGGGGATGTATGTGACCCCAGACAACTGTATGCACAGGACATGTTAACAGGATCTATGCTACTCCAGAAGATCAGAACTTTCAGAATAAACCTCCACCTGCATCCTCTGCAGTCTTATTCTTAAGGAAAAAAGCCTCTAGAAGGGACCTCAGACTGAGCATAAAGCAGGATTATGAAGGGTCAAGAATTAGTCTGCTAGCTCCTGCCTAGAACTATGCTTCTGCACACAGGTTTTAGTAGCATTAGTAGCATTTAGTAGCTTTCAGTAACATTCAGTAACATTTCTCTGCTGTTAGTACTCCCCATTCCTATAGTATCAGCTGGTAGCCCTGAAGTGCTATAATAAAAGGAACAGCAAGATTAGCTTTCCTGTCTTTTTCTTAACTAGGAATAAAATGAACTCCATCCCAGCTGAAACCAGGACAATACCCAACAGAAGCACAGTATGAAAATCCCTTCTTCATATTTAAAAACCTAAATAATTGGCCCCACAACAAGAAGGCAGAGAGGAAGGGTCCAAGTTATCAAATATCCGTGGAAGTGAGATAAGTGTTCAAGGTGTGACCCAATATCTGGAAAGAAGGCCATGTTCCTTCCCCATCTGAGGAGAATGATTTCTACAGATCTGTGAATACATGAACCCTGCATCTTCTGCAGATCCATAATTTCCAGCCTCCTCCTCATCCCTCTGATTGTGTGGTTTCAGGAACATATGGACCTTTGTATGCATAATCTAAATTGCAGCATAACCAAATGTACTCCACAGAGCCTGGCTCTCCTCGCAGGCTTGTAACCCACTGTGAGTAACAGGAATCTAAGCAGCTGGAAAAGGTCTAGAACAAGGACAAGCTTTTCTGGGAAACACCCCACTCTTCACAGCCTATGCTATTCCAATATATTCTTATGTTTTAAATCTATTTGTAATGTTGCTGAATATTTTGTGCCTTAAATTATATTTATTATCAAAACTATAATGCAGCATGAGTCACTTTCCAATAAAGCCAACTGTAGATTATATGCCATTTGAATTCACCTGCCTTCTGCTAGGTTCTAAATCCTTTCAGGCAGTAGGGGGAAAAGTTTAATTTAAGATTTTAATCTTTTTCATATATTATAGCATTTCTATAATGGATTTTGTGCTCCTGAAAACTTAAAGATTGACAGCTCAGGGTATTATAGATTTATTAATCATTGCTTAAATGGGTAGGGTGAGCACTGCTAAGCACTGCCACAATACTTGCAATCCCAGTCTTGAAGGCAAAATACTTTTACTAGGTGACTTTAATGCCAATTGACCTTTGCTAAGCAAGGATAGAACATCTTAAATAATTAGGAAGAGAAGATATTAAAAACTTCCATGAATTCATTGATAAAACACATATGGACGTTACTGCAATATGCAAACATCTGAAGTTTCTAAAAAAACTGACATACTTTTAACTGAAAAAACCCAGTATCTACAAACTAGAAAACACCTTGTTGGAGATGAACCACACTAGACAAAAGATTGTTCATTACAAGGCTCTCATGGTCCTACAACAACTACAGCATATAATTTTTATAACATCGGTAAAGTGCACCAATCACTTAAGTTATGTTAAGAAACACTGCATAGCTTCTCTTATAAAAAGATACTATAATTCAATTATTCCTTCTCAGCCCAGCTCTATAGCAGGTGAAGGCCACCTGATCATGTTCAGGAGAAGAGTAACTAGAGAAAAAATATTTTTGGGCCTTTGCTGACCCACCATACAGCAAGGTAACATATCCACGTAACACTAAGGTGCTTGAGCAAGTAAAATTTCATCAGGCCAAAGCTAGCACAGGATCTCTGTCACACAACCTAAAAGATTGTCAGGTTTCCCTGGTGACAACTCAGGTTAGCAGGAAGAGAAGAGAAAACTTGTAATTTGTAGGGTTTTTTCCTTAATACTTGCACTCAGCAATAGTTTACACCACCAAAACATACAGAGTTTTGATCAGCTAAACCTCACAATACCCATGTCAAGTATCTAGGTCAATATTATTAAAATAATACATCTCTAGGACACAGCAGCTTTACATACTGGTTATTTAAATCACACAAACACTAGTAGCAAATATGAAGAATAAAAATATCAGAATGATTCAGCTGCCTACCTGGATATACTAATTTTTCAATCCTTCCATTTTACTACAAAGTACTACATAGAAATGCATTTTTACCTGGCACATCCCAAGCTAGAAATATAGAATATGCATCAATTACTGTGACATTATATGGGACACGAATTTTCTCTGGTGTTCCTACTGGTGTTTGTATAACATATTTATCACTAGTGTTGCTGCCGCCCCAAGTGCTGGCTTCCAGCTGGTAAACATATCTGCACAAACACAAAAAGATCAGTAGACACTGCAGTTAGAAGCTTTAGGCATATCAGTAACAGAACATTTCCATTTTCACCAATTTAAAGGGAATACAATGAGTATTACAAAAACTGCATTAGTGAAGATTTTCACATTTAAGTTTTCTTAATGCGAGAGAAGTAACTTAGAATAATAATTATCATAGAACCTTAGATACTAATACTAAGATACTAATACTAAATACTTTACTAAATACCAATACTAAAATTCAAATTAGCTTACATAAGAGAATATCAGCAGTCATTTTGAGCCTGTATGTTCAATATACACTGAAACATTCTATACCATGTGCAGTGCTGTTTGTCATACAAAACCTGGAATTTTTCAGAGTATATTCCATGATGGAAAAATACCTACCAATGAGCTACCAAGAACCAGACAAGAAAAAAAAATAATAAAAAAGCTTTATTTCTCTGAATCAGAATGACCTATCCTCAAAACTAGCAACAACAACAAAAAAATAGAAGCCTTTTTATTAAGGCCTTTCTAAAATTTGAAAGACTCCTAAAAGTGCTCTACCAATTTTCAGTAATAAAGTAATATTGTAAGAGAGTTTTCTCATGCTCACAGTGAGTTATATTTTGTACATTTCACTAACACAAGTACCTGTGTTTTTCAAGGCCTTTCACCTGTTACCAGAGCTCTTTAACATGCCTTACCTACTGTTAGGCTGCAGGTTAGCATCTGTGAAATTCAGGTCTGTACTGCCACCCAGGAAAATCTGCTCTCCATCACGGAATAATCGATAATGAGTAATGAGTCCATTGGGTTCCTTTGGTTCACTCCAGTACACTTCCACTTCTGTTGAGCTGACTGTGATATGATGAGGTTTTGGCCATACCCCTATTGATATCATAATGATACTACTTTAATTTTATGGCAGAAACTTAAAGGTGTTTTTTTTCCTTTCCCATACTTCGTGCAGCTGTTTGCAGCAATGTAATGAAAACATAAAATATTGCCAGAGAGAATGACAGAATTTAACATACTTTCTGTATTTATCCTATAACAAATGCAACCAATTAGACAAAGTAAAGATTAATGGAGAACAAGGCCAAAGGCTGCAGCCTTCATAGGCCCAGTAGTCTCTGCATATTTATTTGTCCTTTAAAAAATATTCATCTTCTAACTCTAACTTCATTAACTTACAGATGAATTTGGGGAAATTTCTACAAAAAGAAAGTAGAAATGCAGTGCTGGGCAGTAAAGAGAATGTGGCAAGATACAAAAACTCCAAGAGAGTCAGATTCTCTTCTGTAAATTTCTACATGATAGCTTGATGGATGACAGTGGAATTGGGCACCTTGTTAAACCAGCAGAAAATACAAGCCTGTATGACCATCTCTTTGCAGCTCTACAAGAATGACTTTCTCCCTTACCATGAGGAGCAGCTTGTAAAGTTTGACCTGAAAGTGCTTGGCTGGAAGCACACCCAGCAGATGTGCATGCAATAAGCACAAAGCTGTAATTAGTGTATGGCTGCAGACCTAGAAAGAGCAAACAGAGGTTAGCCTGAGGTATTGACATCATTCATCCCAAGAATTATATCTCTATACGGAAAGTTACTGGACTTAAATGTTAATTTTTCACTTTTTTGGCAAAATGAACCATTCTTATATTACATCTGAACAATACTGAAATGGTGAATTCTCACTAATTTAGACATAAATCCTCTACTGATTTAAAAGACCCAACAAAAAAAATTCAGATTGAATGTCTGCCTATGCTGCAATAGATCTGTGGATGTCCCTCATAGATCTGAATCAGCTTTAAATCAAAAAATTTAGATGACACTTGCAATGCAGAAAAACACCTGAAAGTGCAATTGCTTAAAGTTTTGGACTTGCAAACATGTAGTCTGTAATGTTTTGAAAATTTATTACAAATACATTTGCAATAATAAGATAATAAAATACTCACTTGTACATGAAACCTTCTACTACATTGCAAACAAATCCAAGGATACTCCTGTCACCTTCTCAATTTCTGTTTGCTCATTTCCCCCTTATTTTTTCCCTATTTGTTACAAGACTTAATATAAATGCTACAAAGCAGTTAGAAGCTGAACTGACAACCAAGCTCTCATTACAAGATACTAATTTTACATACTTCTAATTTTTCAAAAAATTTTTTTCAGCTCAAACCTTCCATGCTGAACATCCTTGAATGAGATGAAAATTGCTTTGTCTTTTTCATGGAAATTTACAAAGATCCTTGTGCTGTGTGTCAATGGCTTCAGATTTGACATCAAATTGTCTGTGGCTTAAGAATTTGACTTTAGGGCTCCTCATAAAATCGCACTCATAATTTGGCTAAGATACTAAGCTTTTAGAATAGCCAAATCTGTGCACCCATTAAAGGCTTCTTGTCGTTAAATTGTTAAAGATGCAGACCACTGTGAGATCACCTTAGAGCTCAGCTTGAACTGCTGATCATCCTTCCTCACAAAGCACCCTCCAGCACACAACACAGCACCTCTGCATAGTGACTCTTTTGGATATTTCTCAAAACTGATCTTTAAGATATTACCAGGCACAAACACTGAAACCCCCTTTCGCAAGTTTTCAAGGACCCACTTGTCAACACCTCATAATACATTAAAGGTTCCTGTTCCTAAATGCAAAGGATACAAATACTACAACGAGAAGCAAATGAGACACAAAAACTCTTTGAAAGTATTAAAATTGCAAAACTAAACACTCAAAAAGTAGGAAATCCCAGTGCCAGGACATTGTACAATACAAACTGATCCCCTTTTGTTCACAGGCTTTGTGGCACAGTCCTTTTTAAAACTGCCTCCAACATGTGGTCTCTGGCCTAATTTATTGTGTGCAATTTGAGACTTTTCTTTGTAGTGTCCACCCCCAGAGCGGTGCTTTACTAACCCCAACCAGCTGAGCATTCCAAGTGTCTTAAAACAGTACCAAAACAAAAAATCTCACCCAACCAACTCCACAAAAACCCACATAAACTCAAAAAAAAAAACCAAAAAACAAACCAAAACCACAAGAAGAAGATTTCTCTCTCAGAATCAGGATACTAACTCAAAGAGACTGAGAGAACCAAAAATCTCTTTGGAGCTGCCAGGAGGCTGTTTGGGATGCCTGGGACCTGACTGTCAGACTACCTAGTGTTATGCAAAACTTCATCTATCCAAGCACAACTGGTGCCTTCAGCTGCAGCTCTGAGAGCTCAGGAAATTCAGGTCTCAGGCAGGGTAAGGAAAATGAGGAAGACGTGGTTGTGACAAACTGTGAAAGAATGAGGCATGCCTTCCTGAGTACCACAGCTTGAACAAATATGAAAGCCCTGGATGTGAGACCATTCCCTTTGGCAGTCCATGCCACCAGCCCCTCAGCGATCCACGTTTGGTCCCTCTGGGCTGGCACTGTCCCAGTGTAGCTCTGGGCAGAAGCAGAATTAGGCCCATCTACACTGAGACTCCCAGAAGGAATAAATCCACTGAACACAGCCAAAGCTGAGGCAGCCATCCCCATATAGGAGCTTCATTTTATTCCTCCCTGGAAGAGGCACAGATTGTGGACTGAACGAGGCAGTAACCCTGTGCACAAATGACTGTACTGCTGTGTAATGCAGATTGCTTGTGTGAAAGAGGCTGAGTTAGGATTATACAGGTCAATTCATACGTATTATACAGGTCAATGTTTACGCATGTGGTTTTGTGGTCTTAACAGTGTACTCTTGATGCAGCTCCTGTGTCTAAACTGAATTATTTCAAGAACAATGCAATTCTTTGACAACAAAAAAAGCCCATGCCAGATCTTTGTTTATAAAAAAATCCTTGCTTACACCCAACACCAAGATATTTTAATTAAAATATATTACAAATGAATAGAGTGAAAGAAGAAGCAGCAATTACATAGGAAGGTAAAATACTGAATTGAAGACACGCAGGCTGCTTAACAAATTGAACAAGATGTGAAGGAGAGAAAATAAAGAGATGACTCAGAGGGACAGCCCTTGCTGTAACCTAATCATGAACTGGAAGAGAAGAAAAACCATCTGAACACTGTGTGTGAAAGTAAGGAGGGAGAAAATGACAGTTGCAGACTAGAGAAAGGCAAAGGCATGGAGGAAAGCCAAGTATTTAACATTTCAGGATAGAAAAGATTACTGTGGCAACAAATTACTTGAATTCCCCTAAAGGGAGTCATGTTCACTTTTAAAGGAAACATGCATAATAAAGCAATACTCATTTACAACTACACTTTAATGAGAAAAATGAGCATTAAAAAAAAAGCACATGGTTTCACTAAATTTATTGGTGAAATTCTGATACCTGAAATTCTAGCCATACATGGAGCAGTCACAGCAGATTTTTATCTAGACTATTAAAGCTTTGCATTAGACACCTTGTCTTATGCATGCTTTGGGAAGCTCTGTGCAAATCTATGTATGTGATTGATAATAAAAATAACAAGTAAGATAATCTTGAAATATAAACAGCATTTTGCTTTTCCAATGTCTCTACTTGATCGTTCACTGGAGGATATTTCTACCCTCCTTTTCTTTTTTTGGTTTATTATTGTGGGGAATTTTTAATCTTTTTTTTTTTTTTTTTTGGTCAACTTAAGCAGTCTATTATATTGTCGCAGCATTTGCCATTTGCCAAAAGGCTGTGAAACAGTGGGGGTTTTTTAAGAATGCCTCATTCTATTAGCTAAATCAATTCCTTCTGATACTGTTTGTCTCCATTTGTGGGTATGGCTCCAGCAAGGTCAGTAATTAGCTCCCAGGATAACGCTCCTGGGCCCCGCTGTGGGAATTTTACTTGGGAGGATGTCAGATTGCTGACCACAGCCTCACACAACCCCTCCACCCCCAAGAGTTTCCTTTAGATAAATAATATTAATGATTCAGTGCTGCATATGGAGATAGATTGACCAGTGACAACATTTTGGTATCTCTTCAGTTTTCATTGCCCTGAAATGGAGAATATGTTCAGATAAAAGAATTTCAAACTATTTGGTCATAAAGTATTCTTACTATCGTTTTTTTTACTAAAATAAATATCAATTATCTTCCTTGGCTTTGACCTAAAAATGATTGATCCTATGAATTGTTGATAAAGCCTCTTACTTGGGATATTAACTTTAGTGTATTAAAAGGGGGGAGTTGAGAAGAATCCTTTCTATAAACCCACCTGCTGCTGCTGAAGAGGGCACTCTTGGCTTTCTTTTATAATCCCCCTAATTATTCTCCTCAGTCTTACCCCTCTGCCTGGCCCCACTGCAAAGCATTAGCAGGCCCATTTGTAAAGTAGTAGTAACACAAAGTGAAACAATGCCATAACTGTCATCCAAATTGTTCTGTACAGGGTACTGGAAGTGTTCAGTAATAAATGATATAAAAAGGTCTTTTATTGACAAGCTGCCATGTGCTGTTTGCATTAGAGAATATGAGAAGATGATGGCTGCTGCCCCTCGGTCCCAGTGGCATTCAACTCAGTGAGATAGCAGAAAATGCTTCAGTTTGCTTAAAGCATTGATAACACCTCTAAATAATTAACTGAGGACTTCCTGTCTTCAATTACTTAATGCTTTTTTTAACATCTTGAGAGGATTATAAGCAATTTATGGATTTCACATGATGAGCACATTCACCGCTATTCCCACAAAGCATTTGTGGGATCATGTTTCCAAAGCTTTGATGTAATTAAAAATAAGCAGCAAGACAATAGTGCCGTGGCAAGGTGCTAGCCTTCACGTCTGCTATTTGTGAGACCCGAGATTCAAAGTCTCCACAAATACTAATGCTACAGCTTCATTAATGTTCAACTGTTGCTCAGGGGAAAGCAGGCAGTTTTGGAGAGGGGGAAAAAAAAAAGAAAAAGAAAAACCAAGGATAATAGGAAAATCAAAACATACATCCACAGGGAATAAGACAAACAGTTCAAACATTTGAGATTATGTATGAAGTAAATTTGGTTCTTTTATCGTATTCTTTTAATTTAGAGAGCAATAATTACCCACATTGCTAAATCACTGTCATGAATTCCACATTATTACCCAAGGAAGCTCCTGCAGAAAACAGCACAAGGTTTGATTATGCCTGTCAGGAGGAATGATCACTTATTTCACTCCTGGCTTAACATGGCTGCACTGGACAGTGGCTCAACACAACAGGCAGACAAAAGAAAAAAAGATCCTTGCTTCTCAGGAATTAATTTCATTTCCTCTCACTTCCAACTGGTAAGTATTGTTGGCATTAAAATGGAGCTACAACTGCCTTGGAGGAGCATGAGAAATATTTCAATGGGTTCGATAAATCACTCCTTGTTGGAATGTTCCTTCTTTACAGTGTAAACTTACAACAGCAATTCCAAAACATGTACCACCAACTCTGGCTAATATCTCATGTCCAGAAGCACTGAATATGGAGATAGGAGTAATACAATGATGATGAATTTCACACTTGAGCATGATATTGTCAAAGAGGAACAGTAATCTTGCTCCTCTGTGAGTGACTACAGCAGAGACAAACTCTTTTAAAGCACTACAGGATCCACCCTGACTTGGGGCTCATGCTTTGAGGGGTGTTTGAGAGTGCCATCTATGCTCTGGGGGATTTATGTGCCCTTAAGTCAACTTCTGCTCTTTGGCCTGCTATCATATGGTGTGTACAACATATGAATCTTGAAATTTCCTACTCATGGGGAAAAAAACAGGGAAAAATTAATGCATTTGTGAGATATAAAAATTTGATGAGCAACCGGAGGTCAAAGAGTGAAAAAAAAGAGATCCCATAATGCTTATGTTCCTGCTCTGTGTTCAATAGAAACATTTCTAAGAAGAATTTTGCTTTAGTGTAACATTCAGAAATAACTAAAAATTGGATATGTGAAAATAATACATTTGAGGTCTGAGCCAAACTTTCCCCCAAAATCCCTGGAATAAAGCTTCTTTCACCAAGTATTTAGAAAATGGCTATAAGCAACATATAATATCATAAACAGAATTTGGGATATTTCCTGTTCTGTCTTCCTTCTTTTTTATGATCTCAGACATAAACTACTGGATCCCTCTTCATCATACACTGCTACACATCCAATACTGCACTACTGCACATCAGTGATGTTAAAAGAGAGAGTTGAATCTGTATGAAGGGATGGCAAGCCTACACAGAATATCTGAGTCCTTGAGCACACCGCAAAGCATGCATCTTCAATCAAGATGGATAGATTTATTTTAAAATTTTGAAATTAAATCTATTAATATTTTAACAAACAGCAGCTAGAAATGAAAGAGATTGAAATCCCCAGTACTGTGCACAGTTTGGAATGCTTTATCATGACTTTACATATCTTAGATTTTTTTTTTTCAAAGTTTCTGACAAGTGGCATTTTTAATATATTAATACTGTCTTATATCTTAAGGACAGGGCATTAGCCTGTCAAAGAGCTCTGCCTCCTTACCTGACACAGTGTGCTGCATTCTGCCTGCAGCGTCAATGTATATAAGTCCTCTCCCCACTTGAGTGATCTGGTACTCTCTGATGATCCCATTTGGTTTCTTGGGTGCAATCCAGCTTAAATGTAATGCTGTGGAGTTCAGAGCACTGACTTCTGGTGGCTGAACACTCTCGGGGACTCCTTGGACAGTGACTGCAACTACCTGAAGACATATGAATTAAACAGCAATTTAATGTAATAGTACACTAGATACCATGATCAATGAGAATGTCACTTTTGTTTTAAAATGTTGTTTGGGCTGGCATATCATTACCAAGGGTCTGGAGAACTAGTTACTTTTTTCCTCCTGTTTCACAATGAAATCTGACCTTGAATACATTACATAAGTCTGTGTCTACAATTTATCACAACAGGTTCACCACGTTTTAGCTGCAGTGTGTGGCACAGGGTGAAACAACAAAAACTGTATTGCTGGAGAACTCTTGATAACTCTCTTCCATATGGTTTGTCAGTGTCTCTGCATTTTAACTGCCTGATTTCATATATTTTAAGCACCAGTAAACATGGGGCTAAGCCTCCATATATCCCATGCAATCTGAACTCTATTGTAGTTATCTGCAACTCCATACTTTTGCAAGGAATCTAAAGATTTTGAAAGATAGAATAAGTTTGCACTTTTTAAGCTCTTTCTACCAAAAAATAAAGGAAAAAAGATAATTTTCTACTGACACATCTCCACTATCAACTACAGAAGAGGCATTTCCAAATTATACTGGTTTAATAAGTGAGTCAGGCCGTTTTCTCTTTGAGAATCACTTTTCTTTTTCTGTTATTACCACCATAAAGTATTTATATTATGCTGTAAATATAAAATGTGCCCTCTATAATATATTGTCTTAGTGCACTTGGTGGAATCAGTCCCTACTTGCAGACTTCAGTGTTTGCAACAGTAAACTCCTTAATTACAGGCAAGTGAAATAAGCAGGATTTATTATGAGGTCAGCGGTTGCAGCAACTGTGCCTACATAGCTCCCAGACCACAGCTCTGTGTGCAGGCAGAGAATGATCCACCTATCTTCATCCCTCTGCAGCAGTGGTTTTTATTTTAGACTTCTGGCTGAGATTTGCATGAATAAGAAAAACATTTAAACACCTGCAAATAAAAAAAATTCCATCCCACAGATATTATAATTACAAAACATAGTCATTACTCCCCACCTCTGCCCCACAGACCTTACCCTTGTAGTCCTAGAAATTCATTTTCATAGAGGAAAGAATAATATAATGAAAAAGACCTCACTTAAGAAATAGTTTTTGCAAATGATGAATATGGCAGGTACTTTGCAGAATAAAACCTAGAGCTGGTTAAATAGTAATGTTGGTAAAAGGCATCCATGATTCAAAGTGATACAAAAGGAAATGAAACTCTGAGAAAGGGAGGTAAGAGATCCTGTTTGCTTAAAACTAAAGCTGAGGCAGGTTGTACACAAAGGGACAGTAAAGCCTGATGCAGGCGCACACATGGAAAGCCAGCAAAGAGTAATATAGAGAAAGGAGGCTTTTCCACTGGAGTGGAAGAGTCAGAAGTTTGTTGAACAAATTGATAGACTATAACTAAAGCAGATGATCTAAGAAATAGCAAGAGAAGAAAAGACTGTAGAACTCCTAGTGAGAAGCAAAAATTTAATTTCCAGGTTTAGAGAAAGCGCATTTTAATATTCCTTACTCTATTCTGCCATGTACAGCTTTCTCTTTAACAAACATCAGTTCCTACAGTGCAATTTCAGCTTTGCCAAGACTGAGATGCTTCTTTCTTCCTCCATTTGCTTGTATCAGCCTTGGGTTCCAAATATTCACCTGTCAGTAGCTGAATCCAAATCACATTATTGATATTTTTTTCACTTACTCAATAATCAGCATGTCTTCAAATTACACCTTTCCAAAAGCATTCCTATGCTGCCACACTGGCTGATAAAACCCTGGCACCAGTTTCCATGAAGCCCACTTCACCAACCTTGCTGCTGTCTGTGCAACCAGCCACAGTGCAGGCTCGCAGCTGGTAGGAATACTCTTGGTATGGCTGGACACCACTGGTGTCTGTGAAGCTCATTTCCGTTCCTCTAAAAAGCTCGATTCCATTTCGGAGGATGATGTAGTGAATAATAAGACCTATTGCAGAAAGAAAGTTTTCCCTTTTGTTAGCTGAGGGATCCTGTGTGATGGGATAATACCCAACTCTGCATACAGAAAACATCCAATGAAATATCTACATGACCACAGTAGCAGATAGTCATTCTGATTAAATGCTCAATGTCAATTACAAACTACTTTCCTCAGGATCTGCATCAGCATCTGAGTAGATCCCAGTTTTTATAGAGAGCTCTCCCAAGTTTTCTCACAGTTTGAAAATAATAGGCAAGATTTACTGAAATAAACATAAGCACCACCACCCCTAACCCTGAATCCCGAAATACTTTTTAGGATGATTGTAATTTTCTGATTGTATTTACACACTTATTATTACAACTGTTCTCAAAAGAGGCTTTTTGGCACTTTGTAAAGACATACTAAATAGTCTTCTGTGAAGAAGACTCTCCTTTTATTTGCAATGAAAATTATAGCAACCTAGAGCAAAATCTTCCTGCAGAGCTTAGGAATATGAATACCTCAGTGACAGGGACTAATTAAGATACATTTTGTGATTTTGGAACACTGTCAGTGGAATGATAGAACAAACACTTTAAAAAAAATATATCAGTACCATTTGGTTGAAGTGGTTCCTCCCAGTTCAGAAGTATCATGTCTTCCCGATTATCTACTTTGGCCCATTTTGGTGGACTTACACCCTGTGGCACATCTTGCTTAGTGACAGCTCTGCTAATTTCACTGAAACCTCTTCCATAGCTATTCCAAGCAGCCACCCTGTACTCATATGTGACAAAAGGTTCAAGGTTCACATCTAGAAAAAGAAAGTTACATATGAATGATCTCAGTCTTATTTAAAAAAAAAAAACACCGTTTTTTTTCTGTGTTTAAAGACAGATATAAATGGATGTCATTTCTTTAGTCATGGTCATTTTCAGATACAGCAGTACTTTTATCAACTCTTCTGAAAGCAGGTTTAGACATTACGTACTCACTAAATTTTGCTCCTTCCATTTTCCCGAAGTCTCTGTCCTGATTCACAGATTACTTCTTAAAAGAATTCTACTTCACTACAGTTCATACAATCATAGAATGGCCTAGGTTGGAAGCAACTTTAAAGACCATCCAGTTCCACCCCCTCTGCCATGGGCAGAGACATCTTCCACTAGAGCAGGTTGCTCAAAACCTCATCCAACTTGGTCTTGGACACTTCCAGAGATGGGGCACCCACAACCTCTTTGAACAACCTGTGCCAGTGCCTCACCATCCTCATCATAAAGAATTTCTTCCTAATATCTCATCTAAACCTGCCCTCTTTTAGTTCAAAGTCACTCCCCCATGTCCTATCACTACCTGCCCTTGTAAAAAGTCCCTCTCCAACTCTCTTGCAGGCCCCCTTAGGTGCTGGAAGGTGCTACAAGGTCCCCCTGGAGCCTTCTCTTCTCCAGGCTGAACAACCCCAGCTCTCTCAGCCTGTCTATATAGGAGAGGTGCTCCAGCCCTCTGAGCATCTTTGCAGCCTCCTCTGGACTCACTCTAGAAGATCCATGCCCTTCTTTACATTGCCTCACATTTAATTAGGATATCTGATAGCATTCAGGCCATCTTTTTCCCCAGAGCAAATTAACTGTACTAGCAAATGACCAGCCTGGTCTGCCACTTTTCCTTACCTGTAAATGAATACTGCGTTGAACCTCCTGTGTAGACGGTCTCCTCTTCTGCTGGACACACACCTGCTTCTACCTCCATTTCTGGAGCACTCTGTGAACCTTTTATCCACGCACAGATATTCTCCCTAGGATCAAAGTCACACTTCCCACACTGTGCTGTTTCCTCCATAGATAAAGGACAGAGGACATTAGCCTTGCATTCTTCTTTTACCTAAGGAATACACGGGCAAATTTAAACATATTTCCCGCATCGTCCTTTCTATATAAATGCTTCCATTAGTATTTCTCTATCTTTATACAACACAAAACCAGGATACCATCTTGAGGACATTGATATTTCTAGCATAGGGAAGACCCTTTCAGCCTTTGGCCTGTCTATTGTCTTTGATAATTAATGCTTCATAATCCTTTCTAAAAGAAACAGGTTTTCCTTTTTTTAGGGTCCTTAGATGAGAGCATCACAAAATTTAAGTACTGGAAGCACAAATGACTGGATCTGTTGAAAACAGAAGAGTCTAGAATCAATGAGAACAGGATTTTATCCAAGGATTTGAACATTCTGTTCCTGCAAAGGCCAATACCCTGTGGCAAATCAGTAGCAAATTCCCAGCCCCTCACACAGCTTGCCAAGTACACAAGAGGGCTCTGTGCAAGTCCTTGGCAGCTTTTAAGGCTGAGAACTTTATTCATGGGCTATAAATCATGTCTTCTGCCACATCACTCCTAAACAGAAGCTTTGCTGCAATAAGAGGACCTCTGCAAACATAAAGATGTAAGATTTAACCCATAAAGAACAATTCACTGAAATATACACTGAACACCCACAACTTTCCATTAAAATTCATGAAATAATATTTTTGCCAAACCATAAGCTAGAGAGCAATAATTCTCATAAAATATAGGTTGCGGCAGAAAGAAATGTACTGCCATATTTGCAACAGATATTTCTGCCCATTAGGTCATAAAATTCAGATGGAAAACCAAACAGATTATATCTAACACTTCCTTAATTCACCTATTGAAATTAGCTTCTTAGCTGATTAGGAACTTCAGCTAATTTAATTTCCCAAATTTGGCACTTTCCTGAAAATTACATTGTGCTAGATATCCATATAGGATGCAGGATGTAGATGGATTGGATTCCCATGTAAAGTAGCTCCAGAACCTGTCAGACTATCAGCCCTTTCACTGTTAGTAAATCTATACGTATCAGAGAGCCAGCATCGCTATCTCTTTTCTACTGTGGGTAAGTGAAATACAAAGCACTTCCTTTGTTTATACTTTATACCTAAGGCAGGGATCTGGTGTGTTATCTACCAGAATTCATTAACCTCTTCTCAGCCATTTTTTTGCCTTGCATAAACTACTAATACAATGCATTGAGGAGCTGTAGCTGACTCATCACAATGCCTGGATTTTCTCTAGGAGAAAATTATTCAGTCTGAAAATGAAATTACATGAAAACCTTGACATGAAAAGGAGAAGATGTAAGAAATATTTCTGTATTAACTTATCAGATGAATGACAAAGATATAGGAACACCTGCATATGGCAGGATGGGGTCTGCTTTACTTTACTGGTAAATTCCATGATATCTCTCTGATTTCCATATTGTAGAATTCACAATAAGCAACTCTTTTTTCTCCCTCACCCATTTTCTCTCTCTCTCTCTCTCTTATCATTAATAAGTACAATTTTATAAAAAGAATATATATATACATGTACTAGGTTTCCATCCTTTGAAATGTTCATTTTCTTAAACAAAAATTGTAATAACAATCGACAACATTTTTACAGCTCATGTATACCACCAAGATGCTAATTCTTGAAGATTTCTGTTGAATTCAACTTGGAATTGTCTCATGCTGATGCCTACAGTCACAGGTCACTCTTGGAAAAGACCAAATTAGCCATCCTGGCGTTTAGTTTACTCTGACATTAAAACAGAGTAAGAATAAACTATGTAATTCATTAGGTATGAAAGGACCTATCCTAGTGCTGCTGAAATTTCTGCCAAAATGGCCACTGGTTTTCTGTAGGATCAGGATTAAGTCCATCATGAAATTGTCAGTTGCTTTTTTTTTTTTTTTTTTTTTTTTTTTGGGGGGGGGGGGGGGGTTGGGGAATCATGTCCTACTGCCTGCCCAAATTGAAATGTTATAGCATTTTTATACTTCAGAACTGGCCAGTCCAATTTTAATTTCCACTTAATGAACATCATCAGAAACAGTGGTCACAGAATGGAAACTGGCTATACATGTCAGTCTTGTTAGTATGCCAGCTTTTAGCCACTGTACTAATCTGAAGTGCTGGGCAACACTTCACAGAGGCAGCTAATCATTATTAATTCCTTTAGAATTCATTGCAATAACATCAATCATGGCAAACTCATTCGGTATTAATATGGATGTAATGTGAAAATGAATAATGCACACAAGAGTTTTTATATTCCTATTTTAGAAAAATAGTTATGAACAGTGTATTTCTCTTTCCATCATCAAATCAGAGCTACCGAGAGATTTTCTATCAATTACCTTCATCATCATTCCAGCTGAAATCTTGTCAGAGCAAACATATTTCAAAGGATTATATCCAACTCCATTACAGCATTCTTCATTCCTTGGAATAAGTTCAGTCTCACAGCATTTCACTGGCACTTGGTCATTCTTTCTAACATGTGCTAGGGACTCACCACTGGAACCTGAGCAGCATATGGTATCTGACTTATTCACGTACTCTTGCCCACAACAGAACATCCCTGAAACGAACAAACAAACAAAAGTACATCTGAATATGAAATGAAAGTCAATAAATAAATAGGTAAGGAAGGAGAAAGCTCACAATGCAATATATCTTGGCATAAACCCACGAGCAATTGGAATTATGCAGATTTAGCTGAAGTGAGATTAAATGCAAACGTGAGGTGACTGAAGTAAGTATCCTAACTCCCAGACCTACTGGAAACAATCAAGAATTAGAGGAACAAACAGGGTCCCCTACAATTCATTCACCACTCCTGAACGTTTTTAAGAACTTGCTGTGAAATACCACACCAATGCACGAGGTGCAGCAGGCTGGAGATGGACTGTTGATGAAAATTTCTTGTAGAACATAAAAACTGAGAAAGCTCTCCATGTACTTTCCATTCAGGTCTCCTTCATAGCCCCCTCACATGGGCAGTCTTTCAACAGTGCATCTTAGCATTCCAGAATTTATCACATATTTTATACTTTAAAGTAGGGGTTCATATTAGGTACCTAGAACTGAATGGTCACTTGCAAAATACCCACAGCGACGCTTCTGTCATCTAATACAAAGAATTACTCTTCAAGAAGTTGGTATCTAGATATAATTTGCATTTCTATAGTGGAATTGATAAGCTGCCAAAATTAATTCCACTGTCTTTTTTCTGGTTTTAATAATTTCATTTTTAAATTAAAAGCTCATCATAACCACAGCAATTTTCCACATATTCACACGAAATACCAGTGTTGAACCCAACACTACCTAAAGAAAAGGGTAAGTTTTAACGCAGAACCACACACTACAAACTCCTCTATAATTGGCAATGAAATGAATGTTATTCCTAATTGAACTGGAAAGGTATCACACAAAAAACAGGGCTGTGATATACTGTTACATCTACAAAGTAGTTTGTGTTTTGACGTAATTTCTGTCATATGTTGGCATTTAAAACACGTGCAAGAGTGGCCACTTTTTTCACTGCCATTTGTTGCAGCAAATCTCTCTTAGAAGTCATACATAATGAAAATTAATCTTTGAAGGTATGATCCTGCTAAAGCATTCAGAACATTTCATTCCAATCACTGGAATGACTAAAAATGGTGATGTTACTTGCATACTTTACCTTTTTTCAGGGCTGGTTCTGTTCACAGCAATCCAACTGTGATCACCAGCTCTTCAAGAGGTAAAATATTTCCTCTTGTTCACACCCTTTTTCCAAATTGTCCTAGGATTCTACCAATTTTAAACAGAGAATTAATGCAGAAAATGACTCAATTCAATACTAATAAGCAACTCAGACAGCCCTAAGGGACTTCTGACAGACAAACGAAAATTTTGATAATGAACTGCTTTTCTATTGAAACAAACAAAGCTGTATTCTTTCGCTGTGAACCTCATCTTTGTTTAACTGAATTAAATTTTTCAGCCAAGATTTCACTCACATAACAAGAAGTGACTCCCTTTCTAGTTTCTTTGGTAAACCATTACTTCTTTAATTATTATCAACCTTGTTCCAGTGTGATAAATTGCTAATTACTTAATACCCTAATCAGCGTTCATTCTTTGCACAGATAAACTGTGACAGCGCCATTAATTTAAATAGTAATTTCACTTAATGGCCAGAACGGCACACCAGATTTTTATGCAGCATTTTCTGAAGACTGCATCCATCACTGCAATATTCTGACATAAAGATGTCTGACGTGCACTAACTCACTTAGGGAGAGCAGATGTTGCAGAGCAGAGTTTGGTAGTAATTCCCAGAGTGCATCACTTCAGCATGAATGAGCTGCAAAGGCAGAGGTAGACAATCTTCTGAAACTGCATTGCATAGCCTCTGACCTTTCCTTAATTTATCACATGTAGCACTTGACTCCTGATCCTTGACACCTCAAATGTACAGTTTTAAATATGCTCCAAGAAAAACAAAATAGGACCATGTAATATTGATGGATTGATTTGCTTTCTAAAAATCGCTTTATTCAATTGCTTAAGGATCCAGAAATTCCTATAAACCCTTGCTGAATTCAGCAAAATATCAAAATGTATGCTATTTGTTTGTAACTCAGTTGGAATGTGTGTGTCATATTTTATATATTTATGTTTCATAGGCATGCAATGCATTACAGCAAAAAGAAAATCCATGGGCTGGAAAAGATACTTCCTGCTAACACTGATTTCTGTCAACAATTATTTCATGTTCATCCCCAGCAACTGAAAAAATTTATAAACCTAGCTGAGTGATGAATTACTAATTTAGTAAATCTGCAAAACCAATGCTTTCAAAAGAGAAAAATGAGTATTAAAAGGCTTAGCCTTTGGAGCCAGAATAGAGGATCAACAAAATACAGAGCCAGTGTACATTGCAAACTACTCCAAAAATCCTTGGCTCACATGTGGGTATTGCAACTATTACAGATCAGGAACCACAACAGTACAAAGCATCATCTTTCATGAGTCTGAGATGTCAGTATAGAGGCATTAAAAGCAAAAAAAAAAATAAAAACTACAGAGAGAGAAAATCCAAGAGTGGTTTCAGCTGACATTATCCTTTATAGCCAGAAATAGAGAACTTTGGATAATCACACTGCAGCAGTGGGGCTCAGGATGTGCAAGTACACCACTGCCAGCCTTTGCCGGTAGGTGTCTCTATGGTCACCCCACTAAATAAGGCCAAACAAGGGGCGAAAAAGGAAACCTAAGAAAAGAGAAATTAATAAATAAAGGGAAAAAACTAATTTGGGATGGACAAAACATCTCTTTTTGCAGGTCAGACTCTCTGGAAAAGGTATGCAATGGTAAATGAAAAAGTTCTATGATTCAAGCCCTTAAACCCACATTCAGAGCAAACCTGGGTCTAGACTGAGCAAAAAGACAGATTTTGAAGTGGTCATGCAACAAAATGAGACTGCGTACAAGGCTTGCACTTTTAGTGATCAAGTTCTTCTTGTATGTCTTTTTTTGGAAGGACTTAAAGCTCTTAAACAAAAGCTTTAAATTGTCACTAGATTTTTAGCTATGGCATTCATTGCCAAGTGCAAAACAGTGCTTCAGAAGCAATTCAGCTTTTGCATAAAGCCACCCTGTTACCTCTTCTCCTTTCAGACAATGAGATCAGCTTTCCAATTACCATATTCTTGCAAAATTCTACTTATCCATTTGCCAATGATAAGTAAATTATGTTTTTATGTAAGAGTATTTTTTCCATTAGAATCATTATAATAATTAGGATAGGGAGCAGGTAGATTTTTTGTGCCTGGCTTGTGCATTTTCATGATGTATTTAGCAAGGCTGAATTACTCCGAGAAATTAAGCAAAAACCAATTGAGCATGATCTATATGATATGATAAGAAACCACAACCTATGCTATACTTAATGCAAAAGAATACGATCTCTTTTCAACTGTGGTGCTAATTCATCTTTCAGACCTGTATTTGTGATCAGCTGTGTGCTAGCTCACAGCATAAAGTCTTCACAGAAAACCCCTGAGCGATGAAAAAAGCCACTGTTTTCTTTTTTAATAGCCAAAAAAATGTCATCCCAACCCATTCTTGAGAAAAAATAGTGTAAATGATTGAACGCTACAGGCTAAACATATTTTTAAAAGAGGGATATAAAGGTTTTTTAAATATATATATTTAAGGGGAAAAAAACTGTTAAGAATACATATATACTGAAATGAAGAACATAACTTTCATCCCAAGATACCTGTATTACACTCCTACACAACTCATCTGCCCAGAGAGAGCAGTAAAAACATAAACGCTACCCCAGCAGTTCTGTTCCAACAGCATCTGTTAATTCACTCCATTTATAAAATACATATTGACAAAGACAACTGAACTGGGACCAGGGAGATTTGATTTGGTGTGAGAAAGTCAATTCAATGTGATTTTGTTAAAGGGCTCCTGCAGGCAAATAAAAGAGTTTAAGTAATAAAGTACATAAAGAGATGTTTTATGAGCCAGCCCTGTCTTGTGGCAGCCGCACAATGCGCGGCTGTGCAAGAGGGCCTTGCTCAAAGCTGGTATTGTGAGCATGGATGCTGTAGATCAAGCACAATTAGGGATCACAGGGAGAGGGAGCTAAAATCATGCAAGCAGTGCTGCTCACAGCATACACACCATGAGTCACCACCGGAAGGGAAGGATAGCATGGAAACCACAGAAACCATGTCAGTGCTCATCTGATTAACTTGTACTGACAGCCAGCACCCAACGAGGATGCTCCTAATACCACAGCCACTGAAGAATCCAGGGAATACAAAAAATGAGCTGAAGACAGAGTTTATTTCTTGGGGAAAGGAAGAGTTCAGCCTTCAGATCTTGATTATTAGTTATATATTAAGATTCTTAGTTGTACAACTAGAGGCTCAAACTGGCACACACCATCTGTATGCCAAGCATAGCTGGTAGTAAACCTTCACTATTTCTGTGTTTTGTAACCTGGCTCCCCTTTGAGACCACAATAGTTTCTGAAGTCTTTCTGTCAGGCTGAGAAAGCCTAAGGCTGATGGGGTATAATTGGTCTATAATAACCGTGGAAAGAAAAGACACATGAAAATATCTGAATAGGTTTTGTAATAATACCTCCAATCTCTGCCATCATATAGTCACTGAGTGTTTTACGATGAAGTAAGGTTCAGATTGTACCTCTGAATGACGGAGTAATTTCCTGTTGTTTGCAAGAAATTAATGGGATACACCAGATGAGCCAGGGAGTAGTGCTTGGGATTAGTTTTCCTTAGCCTATAGAAGGTTTACCCCCATGAAAGGGATGAACACAAGGGAGGGACATAGACCACCAAGCAGATAGCATTGCAATCTTCAGTTTCCAGGTGACTAACCCCACATTTCCAGAGCAAATGGAAAATCCCTGCACTGGGATGCAGGGTGGGATAAGGTGGTCAAGCTAACTTCATTGAGAGGGGACTTTTTCCTGACTTGCATAAGGAAAGATCATTCATTCCTTTTGGATTGTCTGGTTTCTCCAGCCCCTGCAGCTTTTGCACAAAGGCAAAGAAGGGTACTGAGTGCTCAGCATTTTGTAGTACAGCAAAATAGGTGACTAAAGTGCAACAACATTTGAACAAATTGACACACACACTTTAAACCTGAGTGTGTCACTTCTGAACAGCTGGTGTCATAAGAGATTTAGAAAGATTAAGACCTTTTTTTCTTGAGGACTTCTCACTTACCTGTGAGAGGTCTGTATGCAGTCCCTTTCTTTTCATCACCACAACAGACTGAGTCCATGCTTACGACCCTTCCACCACAGCACTGCTGATTGAAACTGTCATGCAGGGATCCACCACAGCAGATTTGATTGCCTGATGTGGAGTAAGGCATTCCCTGGCAGCAGGAGTCCCCAATTCCAACTGAAACTCTGTTTTCCTCTTCATTAGGGCAGCATACTTCTCCTGTCAATATAAGAATTCAGTTATAGATTTTATCCATTTATAGCTCTTGAAATTCCTGAGAGGCTTTCATCAGATAGCAACAAGTCTGGGTTCACACAGCTTCATGTACAGAACTTACCATGTGAAAGCACGGAACTACTTGGTACTTTAGAATGCTATAAAAGTATTATATTCATTTGTCATAATGATTAAAGAAATGTGAATTCATTAATTCAGGCCCAAGACCCCGTAAGATATCAAAACACAAGCATGACAGAGACAAAGCTGAGAAGAGCAATGAAAATAATGTCTGTACATATGACAATTCTACGTTTTGCAGTCGCAGCTACACAGTAAAGAGAACACATTCTTGCTGTGTTTAACAGAACCATCAGCCTACTTATCTTGACAAAAAATTTTCTTGTCTCCTTCAAAATCATCCCAAACTTGTTTTGATGAATTAATTCACAATGCTTAAAGCATTTTTCATGTTTGAGTGTCGCTCATGGCTTCATCTCACAGAGAATTTAAGGATTAAACTCACTTTAAAAATTAAATACCACCATCACAATTGATGAACTTGGCTGCTACTTAAGCAAAATCTCAGCTTTTGCAGGAAAAGACCTTAGGATAAGACTGCCAATGAGACTGACACTGTAATGGTGGGGTGGGGTGGACTGGAATAAGCTATGGGCTATGAACAAAGTACATACTGCTATAAAGGATACAAAATTTTTGATAAATGGTAATAGTTTTCATTAACTAGTGTCTGCACTTGATCTGATTGAATGTTCTAATATTTTTATATTATTTTTCTGTGTTCCAATGTTTTCTGTGGCTCAAATGTCATTTGGAAGGAGGGAGTGATTTTATTTTGCTATTGAAGGTGGGTAGTAGAGTCGATTGAAGCATTCTGATTCCTGAATGTTAATCAAAGAAATGTGTTTTGATTTTTAAAACTCATCTTTCTCATTTCAAGCAGTATCTCAAGTTCTTTTCTTATGGAAGGTTGGGAATTAGAAACAGAGAGCTCTAAACTCAGTGCAGCTTTTGTCAGAAATAAAAATGTGCTGAGACTGTAACAGATGAGGGAGAACAGTGTTTTTCTTTCTCCCCACATTCCTTGCCAAAGTGGTGCCTGGGTGGTAGCAGCATTGTTTGTTCTGCCTCCCATCTTAGTTCTGGGAGGGATGTTTGCACTTCTTTGTGCACTACTGTTTCAGAAACTGAGATTCTGCCTTCCTAATTTGTAATCTTCATGCCTCCAAGCCCAGTGTGCTTCAGCACATCCTGAGCTATCGAGCTGGCCAAACAACATCTGGGAAATATGTATGCTTAGAGAGTTTCCTGTATAAATAACTTTATCAAATAATGTCAATAATAAACAAAAAAAAAGATGAGAACAAATTTTTAGAGTATAATATATATAATCCATCTAGGTACTTCATCATATTTTCCTGCATTCCTCAGAAGCTAATTTATTTGCTACACAGAGAAAGTATTAAAACACAGAATGTAGCTTACATCTATTGGAACTAAAACTATTTTTTTAAAAGAACTATTAGACATAGGACACAAAGGATCAGTAACCTTCTCATTAACCTCTCAAAATGGGATCCATTCCAAGCTAGGCTTGAAAATGTTCTGCCTCTGAAAACTACTATGCAGTCTTACCAGTTAATTGTTATCCTTATCAAAGAATGACCCACATTAACACTTAGCTTGAGGTTATTAGCATATTTATAAAAATAAAAAAGAAAAAAGTGACCAACAGTGTTCATGTTGCTGCCCTTTAGAGTATAGAAAAATAATACAGCAAGTATACTTAGAAAAAATTCGTTTAAAATCATATTCAAATATTCACTGTTTCATGCTTGTGGACTGCTGTCTGAGCAAGAACTACATTCAGACATAAGACATTTTGTTCCACTGTGCTTTTCTTTCTTGATGTAAACAACATTAAGCTAGTTAACACAGACCACTGGATGGGGACAGAGGTCACAGTATAATCTCTCCATTTCAGTACATTGAGATTAATGAGGTCAGCAAAATACTCTTCTAGGGTTCTTCCATGTGATAGCATTTTTCTGATGACATCATGGAAGGCATTCTAATACTGGGATAGATGAATTACTTTTCAAAAGATCAGAACTTGGGATGTGCTGAACGTGTTGGCAAAATGTCAAGCATTTCTGAGCCTACGGAATGTGTGCCAGCTTGTGAGTAATGGAAGCACTTTAGCTCCTGACCTGACAATTGTCTACAAAGAGTTATATGCTCTGAACACTGCCCCCACAAAAGGGATCTCTCCTCCCCCTTTTTCTCCCTTTCCTCGTCAACAACGACGCACCAACAAACTGGAAAACCGAACTCTGGACAGTAACACAGAAGCACCGTTTTGGCAAACTTCCCAAACCACCCCGAGAATAAGAAAAGGATAAATTACCATCAAAGTTAATGCACGTGGGAGGTATACTTTGATGTGTAACATTAGTAGAAACAAAGGGTAGACAATGTAGAAACAAGTAGAAGCGACAAAATCCAGAATATCAACACCAAATGCTAACAATTGTTCCACAACAGAAATGGCTATGGAAAATCATGTGGGGTCAAGTCAAGCAGGGAACTAAACTTCACCACTAAATTGCCTGACGGTGTTCCTATTAAGCAGAACTGCCCTCCCCATTATGCAGCACTTACTGCAATTAAGTACAGTTTGGCATAAATTAGTTCTCTGGGAAATGACCCAATCATCAGGTTTCATCAATTAAGCCTTTCTTGTATAAACAGAGTGTACTGTGTTTAGAAGGCAAAGTGAGTGCAATTTTCACTGAACACAACTCTCAAAGGCATCTAGAAATCTTGATAAACCTCACATTTATTGTTTTCATTCTCCTTGGTTTAACAAATATATCAACTTTGCTGTTTTGTTTCATTCAAGCAGTGGAAAGGAGCTGTGTCTTACCTACTAAAACTCTGGTGTAATAACCACCACAGCACTGATGTTTCGGTTGCACAGCATGTATCTGCCCACCACAGCAAACCCCTGGTGAATTAAGAATAAATGGAATGTACTTGTCTTCACAGCACTGGAAGCCAGGTTTATTGTCGTGCAGAATCCCATTACAACATACCTAGAAGTAGTGAAAAAAAAAAAAAGAGAAAATCAGTAAGGCAATATCTGTAAAACAGAACATAATGTGTTGTCTGGCAAAACAATGTATATGAAAACATGTATCCTAGTGCAGACACTAATATGACTGCAGTCAAATAAAATGTAACTTGGCTAAAATTCTGTGCCCTCCAGCATTATCAGACTTCAATAAACTACTGTGTATCTGACAGAATGCTGCTATTCTGTGGCCTTCAACCATACTGCACCTTAATAAAATAGTCCATTAATACGAATCATCTTCATGATTGCAGGCTGTTTGAGTCTCTCAATGTGGAGTAGATTGCAATATGTGGATTTAGTCTACCATCACCTGACCCTTTTTTTTTCTTCCCAATTCTTGTTTATTTTTTTTTTCTTCATTTATGATGAAACCCTTACAACTAAAAAACAGTATTTCCCAATATGAGCTCTTGGGTTTTCTTTCACATAAAAATAAGTGGAATTTTTTTCTTATTGCTTACTTATGACCACAGTTCTCCAGACGAGGTTATCTCAAGAGAATAGTAGTTATATAAGAATTTTTTTTAAAATAAAATTTATATGGAAATGGATTTTGAAAAGGCCTTTTAACTGTGGACTTCTTTCTAGGTGCTGTCAAGAAAATTATATGCTTGAACAATCAAATAATTATTTATACACTTACTCCTGTGTCAATGGAGTAGCAAACTGAATACCCAGCAAATCACACAGCACAGCCAGTAGGATAACCATAAAAATGGTAAACTTGGAATCTTTAGTCATTGCAACTTATACCAGCTTCTTGCAGCTAGACATGAAATGGAGTTGGCAGGAGAGCACAGATATTAGAGCAGAGTTCCTCCTTTGTTTTCTTTTGAAATGGACCTCTTCCACTACTGACTTTTACCATGTCCTAAATCAGGTTAGCTTGGCAACAAAGAAAGGAAGTGTTCCTCTGAAGGATCTTTTGTTTACTTAGGTACTTTAACTACTACCTTAAAAAAAACTTTTAAAAATGTGTATTAATAGGCTCAGGGCATCTATTTGGTATTATAATTATAATGTTAATAAAAATATATCCACACAAAATATTGTTTTTCTGATGTCATAAACTCTCTTTGACTTCAGATGGATGATGCTTTGTTTTGTTCACTTTTGAATGGCCATTATTCCATCACCCTTGGGAGTATTAGGTTAGGTTCTGAAGCTGCAATTTACAATACATAAACAACAGGTAACCCACAATTAACATGAGGTAGGACAGCAAAGGTTCCTGTTTCCTCATTATATTTTTAAGTTTTATAACCTTATATGCTTTGAATTGTGACACTTTTCAGCTTTTCCAGCACACTTTCTCCTTCAGCACCTGTTTTACACTACCAACGTATCTGAAATTTGTCCTTTCTGTTCAGGAATTTTGTATCTCTGTAGGCCTTACTATATTATTTTGCTGTCCACTTTGTCACTGGTAATATAATCCGATCTATGAATTTAATTAACCTACTGTTCTTTCTTCCAGATCATTAGCTAAGATGTCAAATAAAACTCTGCTTTACACCTCTTCCCTGGTTCCTAGCTTTTGGATATTTTGTAATGACAGGCATGCACTCCAGACTGAGTTTTTCTTCATTTACAATTGGCTCCAAAGAAACCTAAAAGTTTACCTGGTCTCTCTGTATTTCCAAGTCACTTAAAGCATTCTGAAAAACACAAACCCAAGTTCTCTTGTGCCACTTTGCTCAGAATAGATCACCTTTAGCAACAGTTCTTGACATTTGTAAAAATGCCCTGTCTTATCCGTTTTACTGCAACCTGAGCTTGAGACACCAGTCGGAAATTCTGTACCTGCCTGAATGAAAAAAGGCCAAATACATGTTCCTCAGGCATTCTTGGTCCCAATTTGTGCCACTCAGGATTGTCTGGTGTCTCCCTCTGTGATCTGTCTGGCCCAATACCACCTCTTCTTTTCATGTATTTCATTTGTCATCCCATTTTTCATTTTTCATTCTTTTTAGTGATGGCCACCACTCAAATTTCACCTGAACGCAGTCTTTCCACCTTTCAGAGAAAGAAAGTTGCACATCTTTGGCTTTATCCAGGCTCAAATGCTCGAGCAGTCATTTTGCTTTCCATGAGATGCTTCTGGTTTTAAGAAATGTCACTTCTCTCGTGAATCCTCCGTAGAAAGGGCTGCTCTGTGTATTCCACACCAACACTGGGAGAGCCATTTTAGTACTAACTCTACAGCATTCAGTTTGAAACACTGCTTGTAAGATTGCATTATTACTGGTGTCTCTCCTTTTCCTCCTCAATTCCCACACAAAATCCTCCAGATTTTCCCCACAAAATCTGTACATCCAGATGTGTTACAGTAGTTTCAGCAGCTACTTTCCCTTGTTAAAACTTACATAAGAACCTCAGTATTTCTCCACAACCTATAGAGAGTTTCCAAAGAGGGGTCCAGTCAGTTCTAAAACACACTCAGACCCTCATCTGGCATTGCCAAGTGATACAGTTGGTGCCATTATTATGTAGTTTCACAACATCCTCTGCAGTCAGCTGTAAATTGCTAAAGAACACTTTTTTGGCAGTCCTCTAGAGACACTATTTGCATCGATATTCAGCCCAAGGATTCTGCATTATCAATCCATAAAAAAACCCAAACCCATTCAAGTAATGCTAAACTTGCGTCATAGAAAAAGAAGAAAATCAGATGGATTGAAAGTTACAGTGGCAAAAGGTTATTATTAGCTCATCCTCTTACATCTAAATGTGACAGTCCCAACTGGGTGGTGCTATCCTGCACATGGAAGCAGAAGCCTTGGAGTGAACAAATACGGTGCCACCAACATTTCAGGCAGGTAGGAGATCTCACCCTTGTAAAGAGGGTCAAATGCTCAACATACACTTGGTAACCAGAAGATCTTTACTCTCTATGAAGATGATACAAGATTTTCATCCTTAGCTGTCACAGAAGCCCTTAAAAATATCAGGAACCTCACAAAGGAGCTCACAAATCAACCCTGTCATTCTCTTCCCACCCAAGCACATAGGGGGACTGTGATCCAGGAGCACAGGGACTGGGAAGGGCTGGGCACAAAGAAAGGCTTATTATGATGCCTGAGAAAGGCCCAGTCAGCCATGACACTAGCACTGAGTAATGAGATATCAAATCTGGCAGGCAGGCTTACACAATATTGTAACAATTTTTAAAAATACTCCAAACTTATCTATGCAACTCTCTTTTAATTACAAGTGTGTCATCCCTGATCCCTCTGCTTGCTGAAGACTTTGCTGAAGGATATTATCTGGCCTTATGGACACATGCCAGTTGAGCTAAGACTGATTTACTCAAATAAACAGATGTGCTAGGCAGCCATGTTTATCCTTCTTGTCAAACGCTTGCTGCCAGAGCCACTTTGTGAAATAGCAATTCACAAAACACTCTCAGGAATTCCTATTAGCTACAGGAGTTCATTAAAAATTTCTGCCTGTGGAGCAAACACCAGAGTAATGATTGACCCATCATGTTCTCATGTGAGAGGGAATATTTTAAATTAGCAAGGCTCATTCTTATTTTACTTAAATTATCTCTGAATCTATACAGACACCCTTTTTAGCTAAGCATACTTATAAATTTCTTTTCTCAAACTGTTGTTCTCTTTTGGTAATTGATACAGACTTAATCTAAAATCCATGAGCAGAAATTATTGTTACTTTGTTACAAATCACTACATATGATCTTCCTAAAATGAGTTTAATTTCCTGTGTTTCAGGTGTGTTACAACCAGAAGTGTGATATTTTTAAAGGTTCTCTAAGCCTTAAAGAACTTGAAAAGAATTTGCACAACATTGCTAACATTAATAGTAAATTTTGTATAAATATTGATGGGATACCTTTCACCAGTGTCAAGATGTGTTACATTTTATTGCTGGCAGCTTTTGAAGCTGGCCGTGAAGCGACCGTTTTGCTCCTCCTGTCCTTAAAAAAGAGTCCTGCTGGTGTTTTTAATAAATGGCACATTAATTACAATGAGTAAAGGGGTAAGCCTGTACTTCCTACTAATGTCAGTTATATTTGATTAGTTCATTAACTGCAGATTGATACAGCTTGTTGCACCTGAAAATAAAAAGTGCTGAAGCTGTGTTAACACCTTCAGTCAGGACCCTTTTAACCACTGATGTTCATACTCACAATGCAAAGAGAGCAGAAATTATTAGCCTTTATGCCACTCCTTTAATTACATTTTCACTGTACCTGTCTCATTATTTTCAGAGTTCACCTCAGGGTGTCAGTAACAACAGACAAACAGTTCGGTAGCTCCATGGATAATGCAGGAATGCCTTCCCTATTGATACTGAGATGATGCTACCTGATGGGTGAAGCTCAGGCACACTCCCTTAATTGAAGTACCTCTGCAATCCTCATGATATGTGCTCTGTAAGCGGATGTCTCTTTTGAGACTTCACATATGGGAAGAGTTATGGATCACATCTTACTGAAAACAGCTACAGAAAGACTGACAATTTTGGCAACTTGAAAATACCCAAGCAGCACAGTTTGTTACTGTAAAAGGTACACGGGACACAGGGATCTTCCTGGCAGCAGACAAAATTCAACATCACAGTGTATTTTCAGCTCCTCTGCAAAAATACACACACAAAAATATTTCCAAATTCTTTCTGTGCTCAAGAAATAAATCCATCCAAGTCTGATTAAACACCAGGGTAAGGATACTAGGCTCAACAACACGTTAGCTTTAGTTAAAATAACAACAAATCCTCACACTGAAGCAGAAAACTGGATAAAAACTAGAAAGAAGAAGTAAGGATCTGATGCAAACATTATTTAGGATGGGAAGAATGTTTGGTCTTCACTGGGCTTAATATCAGGCCTGCATGAGCCCATGAATGTGCATGTACACATGTCCCTCCTAGTGAAAAGGTCACTTGCCCTTTTAGAGAATCCCCAGAAGGCTCAGAGCAAGTTGGTTCATTTGCAGAGCACCGGATCCCAAATGCAGCACACACAGCAGTGCAGCCGGGCTGTTTTTCCACTGCCTTCCACACAGAGCTGCACCACTTGTCTGCACCCAGCTCAGCCAGTGTTGGAGGAAGAGTCCCTGCATCGCACTCTGCTGCACACTGACAATACACCCTGGTACTTCTTTTACTGGAGTGGATTATATTTTGGCAATCTCTTCTGTAGCTGAATCATAACAAATCCCTCTTTTTCTGCAGTGCCTTACAATAGCAAGCCGATGATGCCAAATGTAATCCATAAATCCTTAAGGAAAGATTAGTAAATAACCAAAGACATATCTTGAAATAATTTTTGTACAAGAGGTCTGGTTTTCCTCTCACTTCATACTCATGAGTTCAAGAAAATTTCAAGAGGGAAATTAGATCCAGTTTTTGTCTTGTAAACAAGGTGCAATAAGTGACCTGAGCAAAAGTGAGAACTCCACAACCTATTTGTCTATTGGATCTATTTATATACAACTGCCTGCTTCTGCTGACCAGCCTATCATCAAATGAACCAAAAACTTCATTCTAGATCTGAACATTATTTAAGTTGCTCAGCATTTGATTCTCAGTGGTGTCTCTTCACATTTGGCTGTACAATGAATGGTGAATGGGCCAGGCTGGATGGGACTTTGAGCAACCTGGTCCAGTGGAAGGTGTGCCTGCCCATGGAAGGGGGTTGGAACTAGATGGTCTTTAACTCCCTTCCAACCCAACTTCCAACTCCCTTCCATTCTTTAGTTCTATGAAGTGCAGCTGGCACTGGGACAAGAGGCTTTTGGAACAAGTACACACTGGTCAGTGCTGCTTTTCACTTCTGTCCAGCAGACTAGCAAATCCAAGGACCACAAACACCAGCATAAAGCCTGACAGTGATTTCTATAAAAAAATGAGAGAGGACTGCCACTGCCTTATGCTGTCCCTGTCAAGTACTCCAGTTTAAAAGGCTCAAAAGGCACCAAGAGCTCTGTAGATGCCTCTTACAAACATTTTGGATGGCTAGTGAAGATACATATAGCAAACCAGACCAAGCATTGGGAGAAGTTTAATCAATTCACCCACAAAAATTACCCCCATGTCATTTTATGTATGAGTGCTTCAGTTTCCTGTGGACCTTCCAGTCATTTATTATATATCCATTACTTAACAAATAGCACCCACTCCTAACCACAGGCTCAGAGAACACAGAGAGACCATTTGAACAATGTAATGCAAAATTAATCAGAAAAAATTAGAAAGCCAGGGAGATATAAAAAAAAATTAATGCTCTCCAAGCTCAAAGTTATCATAAATGTACAAAGACTGAAAAAATAAAAATGAAAAGGAAAACTTCTAAAACTAATTTAATATAAATTTGATTCATGCACATGCCAAGATGTAGTAAAAGTCTACCGTGCCAGAAACCTGAAATAAATAATTTTACCTTTAGAAAAAAGGGCTGCCCATAATTCTCTTGTGAGATTCCAGAAATACTTGTATTTAATATAGTATTGCTTTTGAGGGAACTCAAAAGCTAAGCTGTGTTGGCTGGAATAATTTATATTTTGATTTGAACCCCTCAAATAACTCACTCCCTTAATTACTGTCTTGTCTGACAGTGAATCTTGTGAATACATATTGTTTGCTTTAGTCACAGAACATGTGATGATGTCTTTGACAAATAGAGACACTATTTCATGACATTAAATCTTACTTTCAAACTAAGAGTTTTCTACCTCATTTGTCAATAAAAACCATTACAGACTCCTGCTATGCTATTGATCCTACTCCTAAACAGGAACTCATATGAAGATTAACCTGAAAATAGCCATAATTTAAAAATGCATCTAACAAATCATGATAGATCCCATTCAGAGTTGCTCATCATTGTCATGTAACAGCTAACCACTTGTAGCTGAATCTAAATAGATTTTTTTCTACAGAAGAATCTGGTCTTTAAGCATTAAACCAAGGAATAATTTAAGACGGAGGAAAAAAAACCAGCAAGCCAGGTTAAGAACCACCATTTGCCATGCAGGATTTGAATGATTCCCCACACAGCAAGCTGTTTTATAGTTTTGCCAGCATTTTTCAAATTCTACATACAGCTAGAAATTTCCTGTGGCCTTTCAGTGGTCAAGTGCAATGACTTTATGCAAAAGGAGCCGTATGAGCTACCATGTATGTACAGGGGTTGCCCTTTCCCACACACAGAATCCAGCACTTTCCCTTGTTAAACTTCATAAGGTTGGTGGTTGTCCATCTCAATTTGCTCAGATCTCTCAGCAGGGCCTCTCTGCCTTCGGAAGAGTCAACAGCTCCTCCCAAGTTGGTGCCAATTGCCCCAAGAATGATGCAAAAATACATACTGAGATCTAGGTGTATCCACCATGTGATTTGTCACAATGGGATTGTGTCAGTGGACTCAAGAGGTGACACTCCTCAAACTTCATTACACGTGGCTTGTGTGATTTACTTGGGAACACCTATATAGCCTGAATTCTTGGGATAAACATCTGCACTAGACACATGGAGCAAAGCTTTCTGAAGGGAAGAAACTTCATATACGTGCTTGTGAAGTGAGGTGGTCCACGTAGTGGTTGGGAAAGCAAAATCCCCATCCAGACCTGCAACATACTTGAAGGGTTTTTGAAACACAGGTTCCTGTGCAAGGAATTTCATTCACCTGTATTAAAATGACTTCTACCCTTAACCAGCAGGTAATAAATGAAAACAATCTGGAGATTCACTTCAAAACTGCACCAAACCAAATAAAAACATTCATAAATGCTTACCAATTCATTTCTCTTAACAGAAGAAATGAGGTCAACAAACAAAGACTTAAACAGAATCACCTGTCATCAGCTGACTCACAGACAGCTATCCCTGTATGAGCTCTAACATCCACATTTGATTTTAAAGAGTTTCAAGATACTTTAAAATCAAGGCTCTGAAAGGTATCCAAAGAAGCAGAACCCTCCACTTCCTTTCCTCTGATAACTGGAGAGGTTTGGTTTACACACCTATTCCTAAATTTTTTTTAGGAATTCCTAAAAATTCCTAAATTTTGGTTTACACACCTATTCCTATTATTTTTCATTATATACATAACTTAAGAATATAGAAGTACCTCTGACTCTGGATGGTAACACACTTCTCCACAGATATTTTCATCCTTTTTACATTCTAATGAGATGCACATTCTATTACGTTTGCTGCTCCTTGGAGTCTTTGATGAAGCACACTTCTGCCACGCTTTACGTAAGAGTTCATACCCCAGGATAATGCCATTTGGCTGTCCTGGAGATGCCCAGTTGATTTGAAGAGATCTGCAATAAGAAAAATCAACATCTGTTCAACTTTCGGATGTATTTATGTCTCTATAGCTACTTACATTAAATGATTAGCATATAATAGTTCTTCTTTGCACTAGTTCACACGAAGTGAAACATTTTGAAGTTCCTAAAATGTTCTGGATAACAAATTTCACAGGTGTTTAAATAACCAAAGGTATAAAAGTTTTTAAAAAGTGTCAATATGTGCTAATACTCCAGGAAAACAAATCACACATGCAACCAAAGTCCTTAAATGTTGCTGTTTAAATGACATCTCATTCTCACTTCTGGAAGCTTAAGTGTAATAAACTTTCTAGCATTTTACTCCTTTCATTTCAGTGGTAGGAGAAAGGACACAATATGCCTTTCCTGATGCATAGCTATTGTCAGCACCAGTGTGCCTGTTCCTTTCTCAGACAGGAACCTGGTAGAGGCTGGGCAGTGGGGGGGCTAAAGGCCATCCCTTTCCCTCTGTGCTGTTCCCAATGCAGCTTACTCACACTGTGCTCAGCCACCATTTAGAACAGGCTTGTCTTAATCTTGCCTTATGCTTACTTAAAAAAAAAAAAAAAAAGAGTATGTTGCTTTGAGATTTATTCTTCAGCACAGAATTAAAACTCCTTACAGCATCAGTAAGCACTAGTTCCCTTCTGTACTTAAATATTTTCATTGACATAAAATTAGAAGTAAAAACCAGAAGTGCTTATCATGACTAAGACTCAAGACTTCTGACTGAGTGCAAAAGTATTGCTGCAGCAGCCTGCAAAGACTGTCTGTAAAACAAAATTCTGTAGCTGATTTCAGGTTTGAGATCAGACCATCACCAGCTTAAGGAAGAAAATATCTTAAGGGATATTGTTAAATCATGTTCAGTTGTAGCATGCCTCTCACCACTAAAAATGTGTGAGCTATTTCCTCAAAATCTCACTAAGTATTACAATAAACTAAAAAAAAAAAAAAAATGAAAAGGGACATTTGAAACAAAAATACAAATTTTCCACTGATATTTCAAATGAATGCTTCATTTCTTGTATAATCACTGTGGAGTCTTGCATAAGACACAAATTCCTTTCACTGTGACTCTTTGGGTAGAGAGAAGGAATCCCAATGCTACAGGTAGATCAATAGGAGGACTGACAACACTGCATAGTTAGGCTCCAAGTACCTCTTTTTAATCTCCATGTCCCAATTACACAGTCACTGTCAGAATGCCAGTGACATCAGAAATTAGCATTAATTTAAAGTGAAAACGCTACAGTGAAACAGCAGCTGCTGAGATAAACTTTGACATCTTAACAGAATAAAAATAAGTGAACAATTATTTCACTTCCTTGAGGTATAAACAGAGGAATACACACAGCAATAAGCCTTTGCAGAACAGGAATTAATGTCACCTATGAGGGAATAAATTCATAGGTGGCTTGTAGAGTCACCATAATCATTCCAAGGTCTTCATCTGAACCATAGATTTAATTCCATATTCCATCCATTGCTATTTTGTATTCTCTACCTACTCTACCATGTACATATGAACTCATACACAAATGCACTCACCCACATTTAAATAATGTTACACTTAAAACTGGAAAAGCAGGAAAATACATTGTACAAACTTCAGGAAATAAAGGTAAAGAGAAAAGGAAAAGAAGGGTAGTACTTTAACCTTTATAAATGCCATTGTAACTCTTTCCTGGTCTTTGCACAGAATAGCTCACAGGAGCAAAGAAAGCATTCCCAGTCGTATTTTTGAATGATTTGCTTTCTCCAAGTTTCATTCAGACCCTCATGAGTATATTTTCAGAGTATTGTGCCAGCTTTTTGCAGATTTTCAAGTGATATTTCTCTCTAATATAATTTCAAATTAGGCCTAAGAATTAATGCAATGATTCAAACATTTTGCCCTTTCTGCAGAGCTCAGCATGTATTGCTTTCCTTTAACAAGCAATCCCTTTATTATTATTTGATAGATACACATTTGGGGTGGACATAGCCTGATACCACGCAAACCTGCAGCTGAACAAGGAAATTGTGTGGAATGGGAATTCACTGACCACTGCCAACGAGGTAAAGCTCAGTATGACCTTCCAGACCCGGCTCCTAGATAAGCAGACTCCTTCACAATTTTAGGGGTGTTTCAGTTATGCCTACACTTGATGTTTGCCACCCATGGCAAATTGTGGAAACACAGCAAGAGCAGTGCATAGCTCAGTTTAAAAAAGAACAGCAGGGTTTTCATGGGACTGCAGAGACTTTTTGACATCCCTCATCTGAAGGCTGAGCTGAAAACCTTCTTGAGCAGGTGCAGATTTAATGGGACATGATGGGCACTTTAGTGTGCAGGCAGCTGTGTCACATGTGGTGCATCTGATACAGCTGCAGGAACACGGGGACAGAGCCTGCCCGTCCTCTCCTTCTATCCAGTCACTCCCTGTGGGATGCACTGGAGTTGTGTCTGTCCTCGGAAGTGCCCACAGCCTGACCTACAGAAGCAGACTCACAAATTGTAGGCACAGACAAAAAACATGCAACACCTGGCAGGTGGGGTATAATCCTTGTCTGCACAGAGAACACTCCAAGTGTCTGCCCTTTTATAATAGTTCCAATGCCAGATGAGTCCCACTGCTGTCACTCAGGTGAAAATACTGAAGCAGGCAAGGCAGCCTCGCCAGGTTCACAGAAACAATCTGCTTCAGACAACAAGGTCCATGAAAGCACTTTCGAGAGATAAACAGTTTCAAACTGATCCACGAAAGTGTATTTTCTTTTGTGAAAGAGAGCAAAGTGAAATCATTTGGCTCAAGGATGTAAAGACAATTATTTTTGACATTTCTAGGTAGAAATATTTTTTTTTAGAAATCCATGAAAAATAACAGTATTTTTGAATTTTGATATCACTTCAGATATATTTTGATAAAACACTGTGGAAATAAAATTCTGGGGTTTTCCTGCTTCATCACCAGCTCCAAGTGCCCATAAGGCAGAAAAGGACTCCTGACTTCAATTTTTTTTTCTCAACACAGTATTAAAGGTTTAACAAGGAAGATTAAAGATATATCAAGGCCTCATTTCAGAATCTTGATAATGAATGTTCCGTTAGTCTCATCACATGCAAGAGTTAAAATCAAAACATCAAAGATTCAATGACTTTACCTTTAGGAGCTGGAAGCAAAACAAAAAACCCCACAAGATTCACCTGACAGTCTTAAGATAGGGAACACTGCTATTATTAATGACTAATGGATAAAATACTTCCCTCATCAGGAGATCACACATCCTGAGCAACTGCTGCAGCATTATTGCACAGGAGTTAAGTACCTGCTACATCGTGGATGCAGGGCTGACATAATTAGAGAGGCAGTATGACACAGGCCAGACAGTCTGATAAATGGCATCATGCTTCTGTTGTTGCTACAAACTTCCTGAAGAAACCTTTCCGTGATTCGTGTTTCCCATGACTAGAGCAGGGAGAGCGATCAGGTGTCTTCTGGCTCTCTGACCACCTCCCCAGTATGGAAAATCAGACTTCCTGATCTTTAGTTACCAATATCCCCTGGGTGAAATCTGCACTACATTTTCTTCTCTTCCATTTGTCCAGCAATTAGACCAATTTAAAGGCTTTTTAACACAGCACAGCAGTTTGACACTTTCATACTTGATGTCCTTTAGAACTCATGAACAAATACCATAATCCCAATAATTTGTTGCTGCGTTCTGTCCACTTTTTTTCTAAAATCTTTTCAAGACCATGTTCATTTGAAATAATGCCTCCTCCTCATTCACCCACAAAGAGCAACTGATATAGAAACCTTCCTAAGTCCCGTGATACTGAACACCAAGCCAAAGAACCCACCTAACTCTTCTCCCATGGCCTTATCTGCTTTGAGCTTTCCATTACATCCTGACCAGGGTTTCTGGTTCCTCCCCAAGGTGCTTAAAGGGCCCTCTCTTCATGAAACCATGAAGGATTTTTCCTAGATTCCCTAAATTAGGCTACATGGTATTTTCTGAGCCATCAACCTTTGAATTAGGCATGCAACAGAATTGCTGGATACAAGGAAAAAGAGAAAGAAGAGTGTTTTAAAGCAGAATGAAGTATTTTCCAACACATCATGAGAATTAAATCCACTACCCAAACTTTCAGTCAGCATCCACCTGCATTCAGTACTCAGAGAATTTCTAAATTGTGCAATAAAATAAAATGCTTGTCTACAGAGTCAAATCCTGAGGTCCTAACTAAAAACAAAACAAACCAAAAGCATACTTGATTTCAATGGCATCTGTTTCTACCTAAACATGGTCAATGCAACCTCTCTCCCAAAAAACCCTAAATGCAAGCAAGAAACACAACAAACCAGAACCTGACTTAGGACTTCAGGATTGGGTCCCATACTGTGTTCTGTTTGAAGTTTGGCATTATAAAATAATTATATCAGGACTGCGACCTTTTGTGCCAAGTTTCAGCCTGAAGCTGAGTTATTAACTGTAAGGGGTGGAAAAGTAAGGTATTTATAATGGCTCTGGTGGTATAACCTTCATTAGAACAGTGTGGATGGAGCTGCTATCAGAAAGACTTCTAAGTTGGTGGGTGAAATTATAATTTCTGTCATGTAGCACCTTGAGGCAAATTTTAAAACAATTATTTGTGAATGCTACAAAGACATTATCCTACAGCATTCTCATCAATAACACAGCCCCCCAAACTGATTCAGAAGAGGGAAAAATGCCATGATTCCAATTAAAGACAATAAACTGCACAGGCTTTATTATAACTCAGGTATCCCATGAGTCTATACTCCAGAAAAGCCTTTTTTCACTCTCTGATGTATTGAAGATATGTATTAAAATATCCTCTTGTCCACACAAACTGGGGAGGTTTTTTGCCCAAGCTTTTTCTTTTATAGAGGATAAATAAGCAAAATTCATATGCAGCCCAGCACCTGCCAAGGCTGTCAGCTGTAGTGTTTGTCATATTTCAATCAAAGCTGAAGCCAGCCAGTCATTTTTACACTGCACAATCCCTACATACTCGAGGACCAGAATTAATGAATTAGCTATTGATTAAATTCCACTCTAGCAAATCCACCGTGGCAAATAAATGAACTACCCGGGGCACATGTAGGCCACGGCCAGACATGTCCGGGCAATCGATCAGTAGTTAGTATTCTTTTGGGATATAAGAACAGCTGATGGTAATATGACATGTAGGAAAAGGCAGTGTAGAAACAGAGTCTGTTTCTGGCTGAGCAGATTATAAAGTAGGAAGGCATTTTTGATCCTTTTGCATTCATGTGTTATGACATATTTAGTCTATATATAATAGCAGAAACATGCATAAGTGTTTGCAGTACAGACAAGTACAGACAATACAGACAAAGGCATACATAAGTTAAAGCCAAGGGCAAAAGATGAGACCCTGAACTGAGTTCTTATCATCAAACAAGACTTGACTATATCTATATGTGTGACAGAAAAATAGCAAGCTTAATTTCACCCTTATAACAGAGACAAATGCTCAATTCAAGCAAAATATACAAATAGCAAACAGGAAGCCAAAGTCCTTAAGAGACTGGAGAAGCAACCCCGTTCTGCAGGCCATTTCAGAAGGCTCAGATGGTAGATACTAGTTATTTTCTATAGCTTTTTTTTTTTCTTTTGATGAAAAAAATTCTGCTAATAAGCATATTCCACCAGAAGTGGAAAATCACAGGAATGCTAACACAGACACAGGAGGTTAACTGCTTTATTGTTGGTGTGATTCTGAAAAATGTGTTTGCAAGTTTAGTTTTACTTTGTCTTTGGAAGATATTAACTCCCAAAGAATCACTGAGTAAGTTACTATTTGGCTGCTTCTAAGGACTGCAGATTTGATGCTCTCTTTACAATTAGGAAGTTTGCCCATGCCCGTGGATGTAGTGTATAGGCAGATTGCAAACAGTGGTTCAAGGAGACATAGATATGCACGCCTTTCCAGATAGCTTACTAATTCGTACTGCTGTGATAGGTGACTTTTTTCTTACCCAGAATTATTCTAAGTTTCCATTATCAGCATCGCATTGCTCCCTGAACATTAATCTTCCTCTTCTTAACTGACAGAAGAATGTGATAATTTTCATTCCACTACACTTCTTCTCCTAACTATTTCCACTTATGCCTTATTTATTATCACAGCACAATGATACCCAAATGGGTATATACAATCAGCCAAGGGTGAGACTTCTTTGATTGATCTTTCAGCACAAAAACTCCAAGACCAAAGATAACAACCACTAAAAATGTTTTCAAAGTGTATACTGAATTCTTTTATGCACCTTACTCAATTTTGAGAAGACAACTTTACATTCTGGTCCCCATTCCTGCTACAAATCTCCCTGAGACATGAAAGCCACCTATAGCACAGTACCTTGAGCCAATTATGTGAATAATGGGTGCTGACAGCTGCTTTGGCTCATCTTCCACAGTGGTGATCTGGGTCCTGTTGCTCCTCACGCAGGCATACACCGTGCAGGCTTCAATCTGATGGAGAGGAACATGAGGTTCACATACTCAGCTGCAGGAATTTTTCAACTCCGCTACATGTTCAGACTTTCTCTTCACCCAAGATGGAATTCTTTCCTATTTAACAGATTCCATACAGCCAGGAAAATACTGCAGCTTTGAGATAAGTATATCTGCCAAAGATATACTGCACTGTATCACATTTTCCCACACCGTTTTCAAAAGAAGGGTATATGCAGCCCTCTGGCATTAATTACTGTTTTCTATTAAATTATCACCAAAAGAGTTGCAGTGAATTTGTTTTTTTGCATGTATATGTAAACCCTGGTACACAATACTGAGTAAAAACGTGCTTTCATCTGAGGCCTTCAGTAAGGTTTCTATTCCTACCATATATTCTGACATAAAAATAAAAATATTTTTTCCTTAGTGTTCTCTATACCTTCATGTCTATTCTGTAAATTAAAAGTGAGAAATGAAAATAGAAATCATACCATTTTTAATGGAAAAATGCCACAGAAATAAATTCTTATTCCTTCAGTTCCTGGGATTAAACTAAGAAGGGGCGAAGTGAAATAGGTAGTGAAGGATCATAACATTGTTTCTGCATTGTCAACACTGAAGTTACTCAAAAATTTAAAAAAGCATGAAAATGAAAATAAAAATAATGCAGTAAGTTTACCAATGAGATGCACATGCATCCAAGATAGTATTGTTTCCCGGAAAAGAAGAAAAAGAATCAAAAGGAAAAAAAAAATAAAGACCAAAAACCAAAAATATTTTGGTTTTACCTATCACATTGATGCAAATATAAATACTAGCAAAGCAGAAGAGAAGAATAATTAACATCTCAACCAACAGAAGGTGGCCATGGCAAATTAATATAGAAGGTCTATAAGTGAGGCAGTACACTGAATTTGCATTGTTATTGAGAAAAGACAAATGTGTTTCCAAGTGGCATTCAGAAAGTCATGTGTGTATTCATGGATGGAGGTTTGCTGCTTCAGAGGGGCTGGAACATAGAAATCTGTTCCAGTGTGCCTGTCTGTGATGTTTATTTATGGCATGCAGTACCTGGCTGCAAATTTTCAGAATGAAGTATACACGGTACTACTAAGTTTGTCTCATATATAATAATGTAAACCAAAGCTTCATGAAATAGACAGGGATAGTTACAATTAAGTGTCACAATCCATTTCTTGAATATATTAATATAAAGTCGGGACAGAAAGAATTTTTTAAAATTTTTATTATTATGTTTCTGCCCACAGTATTTTGCCTTTCACTAGATATCTGACTAGAGAGGCAGAGAGAAAGGGAAAAGCAAAGAAAAAATGTTGCATGTATTAGGACCATAGAAAGTACTATGATGATTTCAGAGATCAGCTCTGCTTTCTCCTCAAAAGGATAAGGAAAAAAATTGATAATGGCATGTCAAATGCAACATCATTATTTCACTGTACAGATATATCATGCATGCCTGATGTTTCTTAAACAATTGTAATTTTCTTTTAATGAGTAGGAGTAGAAGCTTTGCCTCCTTGTAATATATGTTGGGGCTTTGCTAATGCTGAAGCACAGAGCATTTAGGGGAAAGTAAATGGAGTTTTGACACTTTGAAAAAAGAGATAATGGAAATTTATGTTATGAAAAGCGTACACAAACCAAAATATGCTAAAAATAAAAGTATGCCTTGTATGGATATGCACGTGAGCATCAGTGCAAACACATGTCCATGTGTGTAAAGAAATTTATGAAACAATATTCTTCTTGGAAATCCAAGTAGAAGTAAATGAGTAAAATTCAAGTATGTTACAGAACCCAGAAAAGATACTCTAACCTGTATATCATACACGGTGAAGGGAGACAAATCTGCCAAAAGAAAGGATCCCGGCTCGCTCATTCCAGTCTTGTACTGCTGGTTATTTACATAGACAGAGTAGCCTGTGACAACACCATTCGGGTTTGAAGGCGATGTCCAGATGACACGTACAGCTGTACTGTTGATGATGACAACCTCTGGAGGGAACATGCCCTCAGGCTCTAGAAATAAAGGAAGAAACTGAATAAACTCCAGCTGTCTCTGCAAAGGCACTTGTTTAACCAAATGCAGATTAGTATTTAGGTTTAGCAAAGGGTTCACTGCTTATCTGCTTTCCTCTGATGAAGTTATCACAGTCTGTAGTCTTCTGTAAATTGGCTTATTATACTCTCAGTTAGAAATCATGAGAGCTGATGGTAAAATGCTTTATACCAGCAGCATAGTGTCAATCATCAGTAGTATGTGGCCAGTGAGATATGATGATAAATTATTCACCCATCTGCACTGCCAATAGGCAAATATTATTTTTATGTCTCCCCAATCCTAATTCTTCAAAAAAGGAAAAAAAAAAAGAATAGAGCATTTTGCTTTTAAAGCAAAACCTGAGACCAAAATACCTTATGTCTGATGGAACGTGACATTATAAGCCTTATAGATGAAGCAATATACAATATTGCCATTATGTAAATGATTTCAAATGTTGATTACTATAGGTAATGATGAAGTCTAACATTTATTTAAAGAAAAAAGAAAAAAGCCAACACCTTCCTTAGCGTTAAATTACATAATTATCTAAGCATGTCAGAAATAACCGTGCAAAGACCTATTTTTATCATAAGAACCCATCTTTACCAGTTGAAAAATTGCCCTTACCATCAATTCCATTTTATAAACAAAAGGTGCTGACCTTTGGCATGAGAAAGGAAATGGAATCCTCCCTTAAAGTGCTTTGCTAATGACCTGGAACACTTGCTTCTGAGGTAATGATATTATAATGTTTATAATGAGACTTTATAAAGCAAAAAGATTAGAAAGACCATTCTAAACACATTTCAGATGCGCAAATTTTTTTTATTATTATTATTTTATCCTCCACCCCCAGCTATGCACTTGCCCACTGGCATAGAAATGACTCATAAAGAATTTTCTTAGAGGCTGAACTTACACCCAGAGTTTCTAGTGACTCAGGAGAGACCCTGTGTACAACTGTCATGTCAAAAGCACGTTGCTTCACAGAGCAGATCGTTTAAAAAACCCATTAATTGTTTCTAAATTCCACCATTTATTGATATGAACTCAGTTCCAAACTTAGTGCACACAGACAGGAATATGCAGCAGAAGATGAGAACAAACTAGGTTAATATCTGCTATTAGAGCTTTTGCTTCTCTCTCAGTGGGACCATTTATTGATCCACCACATGATGACAAGCAGCACTTAAGCATTTTAACGTTTTAGGCCTTTTTCCTTTTATACCGGAAATTTTATAATGGAAGGATGACTGATCTCAACCCTAACAAAAATCAATCAATTTCATTCTCAGATTTTAAGCCAAGCTGCATTCACTGCTAACCAACCTCCATCTGAGGTAGTCACATGCACAACTTCACTGTTGATGCTGTGGACTCCATTAAAAACTTGAGAAAATATCTGATACTCTGTGTTGGGCTGCAAATCATCTATGACTACAGAGTTTACATCAGCCTGGATTCTCAGAGATCTTCTCTCATCAGTAGAATTCAAGAAGAGAGTGTAGTAAACAACATCTCCTTGCAAATCCTGCAGCGCTAGGAAAAGAAAGGAAAAACGTTGGGACATTAACTGGGAAAGTTTCAGTCAGCAAGTTTCTTATCGACAACATTTATTGTGAAGAGTAAAACAAATTTTATGCAGATCCTCTTATTTTAAAAAAAAGGAGAGGTTCTGTCAAATGCCTCCAATTTCACCCTTTTAAGGAGTGATGCAGACTCTCTCCCTAACTTGTCAAAATCATTAATGGTTCAGCATCCTATCCAACATTGGAGAAAGCTTTCTTTCTCTAGACATCCCCATGAAGACAATGGAATAAACAAATGAATAGATAAAACCCACTGGAAGCAGTGGTGTGCAGGCCTTTTTGGTCCTTCCCTTTGAACAACATTCCCAGAGCCCACTCCACTTCCATGTTATTCCTCTAGCCATGAATAAAGGACCTGTGCCCATGCCATAAATTCCAGTGACATTCACCTTTACCCAGCCAGCCTTTTGGCCACAGTGACAGTGAGAAGCTATGTGTTATTTTTTCAGAACAAGCATGATCGATCACATCATCTACATGTAAAGCTGTAACACACTCAGAAGCATTATACATACAGGGAAAAATCCCCAAATTCTCACATTTCTTTCTAAAATGTATTTGAGCCAGCATTAACTTCCCCAGAGAAAGAAAGAAGAAACAGTACAATTTTTTGGCTACACAGGGAAGGACATTCACTGGTCTGAGCTGATGGATAAGCACAGATTCCAGGCAAGTCTTCTACATTTCACTGACTCAGATGTCATCTGTTATCCTAGCTGTCCTTTGTCAAACAGTTTAAGTTCAGGTCTGACTAAATGCAACTGCTTTTCCACTACGCATCGAGATGAAAAGTATAATTACGAAAAAACTTTAAGCACTAACACATACATCTTGAAATGACACACTGTAATACTGAACAGGACCCAGCTCTCTGGGAAAGAGCATTGATAAAAGCCAAAAGCATATTTCCAGACTTAACAATCTATGGGTTTGTCATTGAAACTTTTAATCAAGAACAATAGGCTATTTTTAAGTGGTACCGATACAAGGCCTAAATACTTAGAAGTCAGAAACCTTCAGTAGGGAAAGATAGCAAGGCAACTTATATTGAGGGCTCCCAAGTTCCCAAAGAAAACACAAGAATAATTTGAAAAGTAGTATAATGGAAAAGAATGAAACACTGATATGCAAAATAGTTAATACACTTATTTGCAACATAGGAAGTAATAAAATATGATAAGGTTTTCAAATAATGAATGGTCTCGTCTTGGTGTTTAACTTCTACGTTCACAAACATATACGGAAGACATTTCTAAGATATGAATGAAAATAAAACCAGATTGCATTACCTACATCTAGAAGGTCAGGGGTTTAGATTACTAAGGTAATGAAACTTCAGTGAGCTGCTTCAGATCTATTGTACTTGTCAGTTTTTATAAGCATGCTTACTTCAGGCATGCAATTATAAAATAAAGAGACTACATTTGTTGCAATTCAGCACCCAGTCCTTACAATACCATTTGCATTTAAGTCACAAAGAAATTCCCCACTGCTGTATTAACAAACCAACTAGAGAAATTGGCTAAATTCGTTTTAAGGAGCAGAGCAAAAAGAAAGAGAATGGGAATCCTCTCATTGTGAAGGAATGTAGATGTAAATTTTTATACAAAGGGATGAAATAGACCACAAAGACAACAGGATTTTGTGTAGCACTGCTTTATACATGTCTCACGAGTTTGCATTAACTATTTCTTCATTTTCACTGTTCTCATTCTGCAGAAAGAGCACATAATAAATATGAACATGACTGAGAAAGAGCAAAATGTGCACATTTTTTTCCCTATTTCTTTCCTCTCCTTCCAAGGACATTTAGGTACATTATAAATCAAGGCAAGGACTGTGTTTCCTCTGAGAGTGAGGCAGGCCATGGAAAGTGATGGCAGGTTAACATCTAGTTACTGGAATAAATACTAAGCACACTTACTTGGTTTTGACCATTCCACTTCCACAGCAGTGTGATTAACAGCACGTGCAATGAGGACACTTCCTTTCTTTGGTAATCCTGCTAATGTAGTAGCTATCACTTCTTCACTTGATGTATATCCTACCTCGTTGTGCACTATGAGCTTGTACTCGTATGTTGTGTACCTGAGACATTTTAAAAATAATTAAATGGAATGAAAAATGCAGACATAGAAAATATTTGCTGTAAACCTTCTGCCTGTGCCAAAGTTTTGTTCTTTCTTGCCCCCCTGCACAAAAATTCATATGTATGGTATGCACCAGTGAAGACTTCATAAGAGGTATCTATTTTGTGGAAATAATTCAGCACGATTAACATGGTAACAAAATAAACCCACATTATTTCACTTCTTCATAGTTGTAGCCTGTGAGGTGTTGAGAGATTATAGCTCAATTCAATATGTAATTACAGCAGTGGCAACCTGCCAAAATTTGGATCAGAATTTAATCAAATGAGGGTTTTTTCCTCTTTTGGGTAACCCATTGATTTTAACTTGCAGTCTCATTTGTAAAAGGGATTCACCACACAGACAGGACTCTTCTACTACAAAAACATCCCCAAAAAAAGGCACTTAGGAGCTCAAACTCATTTAATAAAGTAATTTTCCTCATAACTTTGCATATTCCAATTACACAGCTTTATTAAATACTACATGTGTATTTAGTAAACCAAGTGACTGTCACGTCATCTTTTCTTCCCTATATCAAAAGGCATATTAATGTACTTTAAGTGAGATTTCATAATCTCCGATTTAATTTCCTCATAAAAAGCCTCACACAAAACTGCACAAAGACAGAAACTCAGGATCATCTCATTCAAATTTTCACTGAAGCTGCAACACATTGGGATGCCTACAAACGCAATAAGGGAGCATATGGTAAATGCCTAATATTTAGAGATTTTAGTACAAAAAGTACTCAGAGTGTATATTTACTTTACTTTTTTTATATTTATTTTATTTTAGACACTTCACAACAACACCATGATTTTCAAAAGAGCTAAGCTTTAGCAGTCCCACAGAGAAGAAAGCAAATTAATGGGAACTCACTAGCTCCAACTCTAACTAAGCATTGACGAATGGGGAAAATATACAAAACACATCTTATCTCTCTCTGCATCTTCTGTCACTTGCAAACATGGAGATTTACCTTGGACATTCTGGCACACATAAAATAAAGAAAGGACTCTAGTCTTGCAATTTACTGATGAGAATTTGAGATATGTGTTTTGATCCATATTTTCAACAATGAAAATGAGTTTGTCGTAGCCTATTAGAAATGAAGAAACCATCTGAAAAGTTCAGTAATTCTGAAACATGGTTAAAGTATGACAAATGAAAATAAATGCTGATATATGAATTTTCTTTCAGGGAAAAGTAAGGCTTGAGTGCTTGAGTCCCTCTGCAGCATCTTCTCCCTAACCACAAACTCATCCTGAGTTGTTAGCTGCAAAAACATAGCTGCAGTTGCAGAACCCTCCCCAAGAGAAGTATTCAGGTATGTCCAAGGGTTAGGCACACTTTTTTGGCCATAGCTCATTCAACCCAAAATGTCATGGTGTCTAATGACTGGTCACTTGGGCTCTGTCTGAATGTATTTCCCCCTCTGAATCACTAACATAACTGCTGCACACACCAGCACCATTGAAATATGCAAAGCTAAAACCAGAGCAACTCTATGCAGACTTTCAAGCATGGCTGAAAGAAAGAAATGGACACTTGAGCAGGATTGGTACAAGAACAGCTCCATGAGCAGTTATTGCAACAGACAGAAATGAGCAGTGACTATCAGCAAGTAGGCAGTGGCAAGCCAGAGGCAGTTGCCCTCAGCTCAGTTCAGTGTGTCTCTTGACAGGAAGCAGAGGTCATGTTCTCCTGATTCCCATTGTGCTCAGGAGGGATGCTCAGACAATTCTTACAGAAGTAGAAGCAAAGTACAGATATTAGAGGGTCAGTGATTGACATGGAGTTCTCATAAAGCACACCAGCACAGAGAACACACACACACACACACACACACTGAAACTATCCAAGAGGGTTTTCCTGAGACTCTACCTACAAAAACCCAATGCAGAATCCATGCTGAGTCTTCCATTACAATTTCTTCATTTGGGTGTTTTGTCTTAAGGAGCAATAGTCTTGGCTTCAAGATGTAGAAACTAAAGTTGATCAAGAGCAAATGTCTTGCTCTACCCCAAACAGCAGGTCTCTGAGGAACAGAGCATACACTCCATTTCCCAGCTCTCAACACCCTGCATTTAATTGTGACGAAGCTAACACAATAAAATCAGGTTAAAAAAAAAACATTGCTGAAAACAAGTTTCAGATGTTTCCCTCAAACATGCATTCTGCCTGTGCTATAACTTTGCCAACACAAATCTAGAGCATCTGTACACATAAATCTAAATGGTTTGATTGCATGAGCATATCGATGCTAAAATTTCATGAGATTTTTATTTTCATTTGTTTTTCAAAGCAAAACAATGTATGAGTCAAGAATGACAGACTAATAATAAATCCCTGCATATTAGAATGATTAACACCAAAGATGATGACAAAAAATATTTCATTACATAATTAATATGTTCACTACATAAAGACACAAGAAATACTTTGAACTATTAAACATACACTATACAAAATGCCAGCATTTGTTTTTATAGTTTTTGTAATCTCACCTGCTAAGACCCTTATCTTCATAAAACCACTGAGTTCCTGAGTAAATATTGTGCCACAGATTTAAATCTTCAGGGGGATTTGATGCAAGTGGTTGCTGGATTTTACGTCTCAGGAGCTCATATCTAACACAAAAGACAAGCAGAACACCAGGATTATCTCAACTAATGTTATTACACAAAAAAAAAAAAAAAGAACCCAACCAGGTTTTTTTTTAAAGCCACATATTATTTTGTTTTTACAGCTGTAAACTTCCTCAGATAAACATTCCTTTTAATGTTTTGTGATTTAAAACATTCAATTACATAAAAAAAAAAAGGAAACTACTTTGAAAATGGAAAATGAAGCATTTTCACTTGAAAAAAAAACTAGCTTATTCAATGATTTATGGATTTTAAACTTCGTGGAAATGTTATCAAGAACAAGTCCAAATAGCCCAGTAACAGTGCCTTATGCAGACTTGCATGATAAGAACAGATTACTCCAGAATATGAAAGGATTATGTCTCTTTCTTGCAAATGTACTGGAACAAAGAGCACTGCCATTACTATTTTACTATTAGTAGTAGCTTAAGTGTGCCTTGGTACTTGAAGTGTTTACAAATAAGCACAGTGTAAATTGCAGGAGAAAACAGGCACAGAATGAGTTAACTGTTCCATCCATCCATAGACCTTAGCAAGGCACCTTTGTATTTGGGTAGAAATTCATGATGTGAGCTTGAAAGACCAAACTATTTCATCCTGGTTTTAATTGGTATCTGAAGCAGTATTCCTGTCTCTGTTCCAAACGGCAGGTCAGCCAAAGCCCATCTCTCATCAGGTCAGCCATGAGACTGCCTGATTTGGGAAACATGCTTTCCACCCAGGCTGCATCACAAACTCTCCATCATCTTTTACAAAAAACCTTTACAGAATTTAACATAAATTAGATCACTTAGTGCCTACACAAACTAAAGGGGATAATATTATAGTTTGCGTTTCCTAATCGTTCTAGGGATTACAAAGGAAACTACACTCTAAAGGAAAAAAAAATAGATACATTTGTTCAAAATCTTTAGGATTATTGCTCTTTATTACCTTCCTCGGGACGGTATAATTTATTCTTCCAATAATTGTTTCATTTTGATTGTGGTGTTCTGTTAGAAAAACACCAGATGCTTGTACCCTTCTTACCAGTTATAGAACCGGTCTGAAGTTGCTTTTAATAATGAGCTGCAGTTTTAATAAAATTGTAGGTACAACAGTGTTTCTACAGGTGCCCAGCAGTTTAGGGTCATATGTATATATATTCACTTAAATACACAACTTGATTCTCTAAAATGCTGAGCTGCTCCCATTCTGGAAAGGTGCTTACTGCTAAATTCCAGACAAAGTACGTGGATATTCAGGCACATCTTAAACACTCTCATTTGAAGTGCATATTTGTGAAAATGCTTCCATGTTTAATTATTCTGCGGAGCACCTTGTTGTGCGTCACACCTCTGTTGCAATTATCAGGCTGACCAGTGGCTTTGGGTGTAATTTGACGCTTCTTAAAGTTAAGATCATCTCCAGTCTCATAAAGACATGTTGGACAATACCATTCCAGATTTGAGACCCTGAATTCAGAGGTGTTTAACAGGTACTGCATACAGTGATTTAGTTTTTCTTCAGAACCAGAAATCAACTGAGCTGCTCTTACAAGAGATCTGACACTTCCTGTGCTCCTTGGCAGATAGGGAGTACATGCACAACTTCCAACAACTTTTGCCCTTGAGTTTAGGGAATAATCCTCAACAGGTACAAGCAAGCATTGTGCCACTTAGTGATGCCAAACTGAATTACTGCAGAAGTTGGGATTGTAATTTCAGAAATTAAATAGCAAAAAATAATTAAACTCCAACTCTGTCAAAAAAATCAGATGACTTTATAACAAGAACAACTCTCACATGAGTGGCTCATCAGTGTCAACCCAAAGACAGATCATTACAGCTTTACAGGAAACCATCCTGGCATATTCTGTCCAATATATTTCATAGACGAGTCTTGAAAAACATCAAATCTTTTTGAACACTGAGTGGCGATCATGTGTAAATCACCCCCACTGGCAGCTGCTGCTGCTACTCTGCTTGCTGCAGACTTCTTGTTCCATCATGCTGTACAGAGCAGCTGCTTCAGTGGTTGTTCTTGTTGAGGGCAGCATGGCACACCATGAAAGAAATGAAATCTGCAGATGTAGGTCGTGCTGAATTACTTCAATAATCTATGGTAAAATGGTCATGTTGTTAACCCCAGAATAACAGACACTGCTTTTCTGAAACTTCAAATTTTACTGTAGAGCAATCATCATTTCATTCAGTTGTAGTGTGCCCTAATTAAGCCTGAAGAAAAAGTCGAGCTACTGTGCTGTAATAACATACGCAACTGAAATGGCATTACATGATAATTATTGAACCCATCAGTGCACCTAGAAGAGAGCTACCAACCAGAACATGTGGAGTACAGAGCTATAATTCCATGCACAATGTTTCATGATACATTAAAGCACTAGAATGAAAGATTTGACATTTTTAATTGTGTTTATATAAAGATATATTTGTCTTTATAAACCTTTATGCACTCAAATCCGTGTCTTTTTAATGTGTATCTACACACACATGCTCAGTAATCAACATTCAAGTCAAGATTCCCATCCCATCATTCCAGACAAACCTCCGAGGAGGTTCCTTTCTTTGGCTCCTGTGGTGAAATCCAGCCTGCTATACCCAGCACTTCCTTCATTTCCTATTTAGGCTATGCCCTCACACTTTTAGCATTTTAACTTCCATTTTTCTTATGCACTGTCTCATTGAAAATTTATTCATCATTTAATTTTTGAAGATTATTTCATGTCATCATCCTTCCAAATGGTTACTTTCTCTTCATGTGGAATAACCCAGAGCATTGAGAATATTGGATGTGTTAATTACTCATGTTTACAGAGATCTATTCTTTTTCTTGGCATTTTATTGGTGGAACTTGTTGCCTGAACTCATCACCAAAAAGTGGCTGATGCTGCAGCCCAAACCACTTCTGACTTTGCAAATACCCTGTGCTTCCTCCTTCAGGTTTTTCAGACAGCACCTTCCAGACCCAGAGCCTTCCAGCACAGACTACACACTGGTTTGAACAATCCTGGCTCTTCTCTGAGCCTTAAAGAGGAATTCAAAAAGTCCAAAATGAAGACATCACATGACAAAGCCTGCATCGCTCAGAATTTTCAGAGTCAGATTTAGGTCAGTCTTGGCTTACCTCAGATGGGGACCATTGGGCCTTAGCGGTGGCTGCCAAGAGATGGCAATAAAGGATTCACTGATTGGAGTCACGGACAAGGGACTGACACTCTGAGGAGCTGTCGAGGGCGTGGTCACTCTTGTAGGCAAACTCTCTGTGCAGCCTCCTAGAAAGCCATCACCTCCAGTACAAGCAATCACTGTGACAGAGTAGTTTGTGTAGGGGACAAGATTGGTCACCAAATGACTCGACCTCGACGAAGGGTTCCCAGCGATGACAATGCGTGGGTCAGGCATGCGAATCTCATAGTTAAGGATTTCTCCATTCGGTATCAGGGGAGGCTTCCAGGAGACCTGAAGGAGGAGGATAAAAAAAAATTAAAATAACAGATTTCTTGCAGTCAGATTTCAGAAATACAGACACAACATGCTACAGATGGACACAAGAGGGATCTGAAGATGTTCTTTTCCATCAAAATAGACTTTTATTTTTCAAGGGAAATCAGTTAAAATCTAACCTTTAATTTTAGTGAAGTCTGCAGTAACAGTTGTAACCGTTGAAAAATCTATTATTTTGCTTTACCAGTAAAATGTGAATGCTCCACATCATTCAAAATTCCATGAGATGTTCAGATGCATTAGCAAAAATACACTAATTATAATAAGTATCACTAATTGTCACTTATTTTCTTAGGGTTTATTACCTAGTGTGCTCAACTATCAGTGGCAGAGTAAAAACAAATTTTATTTTGAGTTTGCACAATTTTCAGAAAGATGTAACTGCATTAGCTCCAATAAGAAAACAGATCTTTCTGCACTCTTTATATGATGAAATATGCAGGTTTTCCCTTTTATTTTTAATTAACGTATTACATTAGTAAATATCAGACAAAGAACAGGCACAATTTTCCATTTTAGGAACTATAAAATTATACTGAGAAAACTTTATCACAAAAAGACTGGAGATTTCATGCAGAATTCATGGGGTTTATTTATTTGTATATAGGTAGACATACACATACACATATATATATGTATACATACTTCTACTTTTACTGTGGTTTTACTCTTACTAAGCTGAGGTTAGGTGGGGTTTAAGTTTTTAGTTTGTTTGAGGTTTTTATAGCACATCTTTATATATCTATAGTTATTTATTTATTCTTACCAGATCCACTGAGGAATCACACTCAAATAATTGCAATATAAAGTGCATGGATGTTCTAAATTACTTTTTAAGGATTTTTGCCACGGTACCACGACAGAGGGGACTTCAGACTGGCACAATGAGGACATGTAACTTAACATATATTAAGAATCTCAAAGTTTCTTAAAGGCAGTGTAGAAGCCTGTATCAATACTCATTTCCCTAGAAATCCCAGTGCAGGAAGCATACAAGCTTTGCTCTGCTCTGGGACTGTTTTCCTTGCCATTTACCCACTCATCTATAACAATTGCTGTCTCTTTTCCTCCCAGGCACGAGATAATTAAGGATTGAATCCAGCATAGAAAAGAAGACAGAAATGGAGAAAACTTAGATATGCCTAAAACGTAGGTGTGCATAGAACAAAATGAACAAAGACAATATTGAAGTGTTAAATACTAATACCACAATACTTTAGTTTCAGTTAATTTGATCTTTTTCCTTAATTTTCTCCAGTCTCCAAAATAAGTATCATTAAAAATGTATATCCACAATTACACATGGCTGTGGAAACAGAGAAGCTTATTTATAAAATGATTTTAAAAAGGCCCTTGGGATTACAAAATGCTATATCTTAGGTACAGAAGGACCTCTTGGGCCATCAGACTGCAAGAAACCTGGCAGCAAAGTGCTGGAGAAAGCTGAAGGATTTCGATAACAGATTCTGGAATACTATTAAACAGAGAATTAGAAACAGGGTGATCTTGAGTAAAGACAGCAAAACCAAGATTATTGGTGCCCACATAGGAAAGGCTTAGCTCTGGCTAATTATCAAATGCTGTATTCATATTCCTGTTGCTTCTGGCCCCAAATCATGTTCAAACAAATAAAGAAAATACTACCGATAAAGCAATGCAAAATTTCACAGAAAGTAGGAATTGGTTTTGCACCATTCTCAAAGACATTGAGCAGAACTCTCATTTTGAAGTATTTCATGTGATCTAGTGATAAGCTTAGGAAACAGAAGAGTGGATAATGACCACAGAAAAAGTTTTCAAGTACAAGTATGTGCTGGTTTTGGCTGGGAAGAGTTAACTTCACAGTAGAATGGGGTTAGTATGGGGCTGTTTCAGATTTGTGCTGAAAACACAAACATGTACACAGGGATGGTTTTCTTACTGTTGAGCAGTGCTTACAAAGGGTCGGAGGAACGGAGGAAGAGGCAAGGGACAGAAGTCGAAACAAGGGAAGAAAATGCAAAGAAAAGCAAGGGTTACATAATCAGAAACTGGAACAGGGTGCCCACACAGGCTGTATAATTCTTGGACATGCAAGGATGGAGTACCTATCCTGAAATTCTGTCTCAGTGTAGGTAACATATTCGACGTCCTTTTATCTGAATATTAATAAAGCAAATCTGTCAGCATTGGTGTAAAAAGACTTCTTACTGCTTAATGCAAGGTGGCTTCTAATAAAAGAACTATACACCAAATACTTTGGAAAATTCCTAATACTACACTCTCAGAGGATAAAACTGTCTAAAAATGTTCACCTTGTACCAAAACTTATTTCCTAGAAGAGACGATGAGTTATTTTCTAATCACATTTAATTTTCAATGCCTAGCTTTTACATCTGAACCCACAAAATTACTCTAATTCAACTGGTGCAAGATTCACCATACCCTGTAACCCCTTCACATAAAGGGACAGATGAATACCACGGCAGGAGAACAGAGGCTGCTCCATAACCTCAGCTCCTGAGTTTTACACAGTGTGTGCACTAGCTGGTACACCTGAAAGAACTCCCAGGTGTTGCTTCACAGCATTTGTTGTGCTCTAGCAGATAGAGTATCTCACGCTGTAAGTAACATAGATACTTTGTGGGGCTTGCACTGGGAAATTTCTTTAAATTTTAATATTTTTTTCCTAAGAGAAATAAAAACCATTCTGAACAAAGAGTATATTCAGTCAGCAGCACACACAATGCAACTTGTTTTTGTCTGGGCACAGATATCTCACACAAAGATACGTAGATCTGCTGTTGCTTTGATTAATATTTTTTTAAACTAGGTAATGGGATAACCAAGGATATTCCCTAACCCTGCTGTGTCACTTGACCTGCTTAGAACTACCTGTGTCACCTGGGAATGACAGGATATGCAATCCCTCACAAACATCTCTTGTCAAGAGGCAAGGGACTGCCTGACCCATAACTGAAGATGATGGAGCCAGCCTGGCTAACACACATGTGGCACTACTGGACCTCTTCTCCACTCTGACGTGCCAAGGTTTGAGGTAAGAGCTTGGCAATGCATGAAAGCAGGAAAGCTCACTAGACAGGCTGTTTTGGAAGCAGTAACAGTTTGTTCATTGATTTGAAGCTCAGCACTGAGACCATGAAAGAGGATGCCCATGAGGAAGAGAGAATAAGGTAACTACTGGGAGAGATTAACTGATTCAATGTAATGACTCTGGAAGCTTTCATTTAAAGATCAAAGGACCTTATTTTCTCCACCACAAAATTTAAAGAGACAGAAATTAGCCATTTTCCCCCCATTAAACAGTTATAACCTTGGAATTTTTTTCCTTTTTTGACAGCAGTTGGAACCCTGCAACTTAATTCCAAGCTATTTGAGGAGACACATTGGCACATGTAAGCTATTTTACTGTTCAGGCCTGGCTTCAACAGTTTGCTTTTAAATCAGTATGTTTGGCTTAATTTTATTCTCATTTCTCCTAGATACTGCTTGTAACCTCTACAAACAGAATGTAATAAATACACTACTGAGAGCTTTTCACTGTTGGCCTCAAAGCACATTGTAAGTCTCAAATTGCAAATATTATTATTCCAGTTTTACAGGTAGAAAGACTAAATCCCAGACTAAATCACGTATCAGAAAGATGCAAAACTCCAAACAAAGACGTGCTACCCCAATTCTGCATTCCAGCCACTGGACTATAGTCCTCTGACAACCTCCCAGCTCCCCCAAAATACTTGGGAGATGAATTTCCTCCTAAATTCTTATCTGTCTTAACAGAAATTATTGTAGGTTCAATGAAGAGCCAGGACCATACTGGAAGTGCAGATTCTGAGAAAGGTCACTGATAGTTCTGCTCGTACACCGTGCACAGGAGTCACACCCAGCTTCCGCAAGGACTACCACAGAGAAACAGCATGATCAAGTTTGCAGTAGCAGATTGCTACTACAAAACCTCCTAGAACTTTGCTTGAGTAATGGGAAAACCAAAAGAACATTTATTTATGATCCTAAACACCTACACTAGAGTGTTTCAACTTTATCAAAGGCAGAGGGTTGATGCTGATGAAACCCCACTGTATAATCCATACCAAATGAGCAAGCTGTGCAAGAAATCACAGGCCTAACATGTGGAAAATCTCTAGTGTGCAACTTAAGGTTGTTCCTATGGGTGTTGGAATATCCTAAGTCACTCAAGCAGCACTTATGTATCAAATGAACCAAGGTCTCACTGACCTTAGCAGCATTACAAGGCAATCTTCACACAAGGATTGACCGCTCCTAAACAATTTCCCCAATGCACCAGGCATACCTGCATAAAACTGGAAGGGTGGTGAACAAAGTCCGAGTCCTTTTTTTCCCTTTCCCAGCACGAAGCTGTTACCTGGGCTTACTGCATCTCCCTTTAGCAGACACAGCTCAGGAATCAGGGTTGTTTCCACTCTCGAAATTATGTTCTGGGCTAACAGCAGACTGAAGTGTTTGGAGAATGAAACAGCAACGGGGAGTTTTAATCTGGAATAGAGGAAGGGTCTTCAGAGCCTCATTCTCTGCCACATAAGAACCAGCAGAGGAGGAGCACTGAAGGATCACCTCACTGTTAGTCACCAACTTCAGTGACCTTGGAGTAATTACCATTGCTTCCAACATTCTGTAATCAGAAGCAACTTCACAGGACAGCAAACATTAACGCGTGAGACAAAAAAACCCCAGCTCCAGAACATGTGCCTATAACTAATGCTGTGGGAAATAGAAAATGGATAAAGAAAACACCACCTTTTTCACGGATGATACTCTAACTATAGGGTCTGCTGCTTTAAATGTGTCTGTGATATCTGTTCCTTACAGCTGAAATCTTTCTCCTGTGTATTTTAATCCCAGCCTATTTACAGAACAACAGGCATTTAGCAGTCCACTATCCAGCTTCTGGGCTAATGAAGAACAGAAGACAACTATAAAAATAGAGCCTTGTTTATTTGTGGCTGCTCACTTGCATATCCAATTTAGTAGTGAAATTTGAGAAATAGCTACTAGAAAAGTTTATCGCTGCGGCAATAAATGATAATCTACTGCACTGAAAGAGTACAGATGGCAACTCTTGAAGATCCTGTGGACAACTAATGACATTGTTCAATCTGTAGGGTGTAATAGCAGCTTTCTCTGCTTCAGTTTCTTCTATACAAAGAAAAAAATGGCAGGTGAGTGGCAAAGTAAGAGACTGTCATCCCTGTGGGTAACAACAAACATAAATGACAATAGATTTAAAAAGCCTATAACCCTTCCTCAATCAGAAAACTCATGAGGAAATACTTCAGAAAAATAAATAATCCATGGAAAATCAATGACATTGTTGAATCAATATGCAAAATAAACAAACAAAAAAGAGAAATTAGAATGGCAGTTAGGTGCCACAGAATCACCACAGGCCTTCATTCCTCACAGGCAACACATATAATATATATTAAGAGAGAAGTAATAATAATTTTTTTTATTTTTCTCATTTTGCATCTAATCAAATTGCAGGAAGTTTCTATAAATGATGTTATCATGAAGCAATGGCACAGCACCAGAACTATATGTCAATGAGGTACTTATTCCATCCAGCCAGGAGGAAACCATTCTCTTATAAACTCTTTATCAACACTAAAAAGAAAAAAAAATGTTTCTCCTGGAGAGAAACATCAGGATTATGCACAACTCACGCCAACTTCTATCTTGAGAAAAAAGTTACATGAAGGATGATAGGAAATGGCTGCAGCTTTTTATCAGTGGTCAGTGAGGAGGAGCAATACAAGCAATGTGAGCCACCATGTCTCTGGTTAAGCCAACAATTAAGACTACAGCTGCATTTCCAGGCCAAAATCCTCAAAGAAGAATCCCAGAAGCAAAAGGGAATTCCTCCTATCAAAAGTTATAAGGCCAAAGTTGGAATATTTGCATACTCCAGTTAATTTAGTTCAGTGTACCCAGCCACATAATGCCTTTCCTACACAAAGAACTCCATTAAATAATTACTCACTGTGTAAACCAGCCTCTTTCTCAAGCCACTCAACCTAGCTACATTCTCGAATGTCATATCAGTGTGAAGTGTGAGATTGAAGCAGCACACCAATTGCAACCCTCACAAGAAAAGGAAACAATTTCTTTTCTACTTCTGTACATTAGGGTATAGCAAATCTTGTGTAACAGGAATAATGTTCATGGCATTGGCATATACTAAATAAACGGCTTTTGCAGTTGCTGAATACCTCCACCTCACTTTGGCATTTAATCAGCCACAAAAGCAGTTTATTGCGCATTATACTCCACTACCATGCACATTATCAATTCAGCAAATATTAAAAAATATCATGCAGGTGTCACAGAAATGGGTACTTTAAAAAATTATCGACAGCCTTACACTTTCTGTTGCACAAAGGAAAGCAAGTTAAATGTTATGGAGAGAGATTGGTCCATTCTGATTAAAACTAAATGTTAAAGGAGCACACACATATTGGAAGTGTTTATGCCGAGAGTGACCTACCGTGCTGATATTTTCCTCCTTGCAGAGTGAAAGCTTTGGTCTATGAAAATAAGCTGTATACTCAAGTGAGTACTATCCTGGAGCACTTTGAATTCTTCACATCCTCAAATCATTTTTATTGATTCAGTGACTAAATAAAGGAATGGAAATATGTTTCTCTTTTTTACAAATTCTCTCTGTTTTCAGTAGCAGTAAATATTTGCACTCATGGTTTAGGGATTGGTTGCACTGACAGCTGAAAGCCTCTATTGATTTGCAACCGTGGCTTGGTAAAGAAGCCTCTTGCTAATCTTTCCCACAGCGCCCTTCCAATACCTTCTGCTCTAACCTGGAAGGACAGCTCACTCTAGGGCAAGAGGTAATTAAAATCTCCTTCCCAAAGAGATGGCTTGTTTTCCACCCTGTGCTGGAGAGTTACCATCGTAGACACTGAGATAAGAGCACTGTACAGCACAAAGGACTCCACAAATTTGATTTGAACACTACATAGGTGATATGTGCACTGCAGGTGTGCTGGGCTTGAGCTACTCAGGAGGGAAATTATGCCTTTCTAGGACTCTTAGGGGCACCAATGTAAAGCAATTCCATACCAATCCATCCTATTTCCACACAGGAAAACATTTCAACCACCAAGTGGCAATCCTTGCAGAATACTGCACAGTCACTCTGTCTCCGCAAGTAGCAATTTCTGCGGTGAAGGGACACGCTGAGTTTGCAGATCTCCACCCTAGTTCAAGACAATTTGGGCAAAACCCCCAAATGTTTTGCAAACAGGTGCTTCCTTGTTCTTCTTGTACTCTCCCTGTACACAGCATTCACACAAGACCGCCTCAGGGACACAGCAAAGCCCTGAGTGGTCTCAGAGCCCTACTACTCTGACATGAATTTGCCATAAAAATTCAGGGAAGGAAACAACACCATCACTAGCAAGCTAATCCATTTGACAGATCTGTAAGAAGACCGACAAGTAAGATGAAATCCCAGTCGCTTCCTCTGGTGCTCCCATCTGCAAACAAGCAGAAGGCGAGAAAACTGCTGGGTGCAGCAAGCCTTGTCTATTATCTCTTCGGTGATGAAGTGCAATGAACTCTTCTGCAACTACAGCTTTGCTTCATCTTTTTTAAAGAGATAAGAAATACTTTATTATTGGAATAATAAATGCTAAAAATATTAAATAAATGTCTTGCTGACCTGGACAAGTGAGACAAATGTTAAGATTTTTAAGAAGTCTTAGAATCTTAGAAATCAGAACTGAAGTAATATCTCAGCTATGGGATACTCACTGCACAGGAACTGTACCAAGGGTTCCCGACTTTCTCTTGCTTACAATGAATATCAATGGAACAATACTAAGTAAATTGAAATACTTGATAAATACAAGAATTTATGTTGACACCAGCAAAGAACCAATACCCTGTACAGTGAGAGAGAGAATTTAGCAGAAGAGATACTCAGAAATGGATATTTGGAGAGACATACATGTAAGTCACTTTTCTCAATTCAATGCTGCCACCTTAAACTATTTTGAACATTTTAACTTAAATATTTAAAATTAATGAAAATTGACAGTAAAACCGAGTCATGGAAATAAAAACATCCAGGCTTCAGCATTTCTGACAAAAATTAATCTTAACAAATCCAAAAAATATTTGTCTCCAGGTGGAAAACACAAGTCCATGACTACACGAGCAGCAGTGGCACTAAATTTGACCACCATTCATAGAGGAGTCCATATAGTTTGGACATTAAAGGGCTTTAAAGAGTTGTGAATATTAATGACAGGCTGGGAAGAAGAAGAAAAATAAGCACTTGAACTCTTCAGTAAGAAAGGAAAACAAATTTAAAAAGCAATGCTGTTTTGAAATTTAATTCTTATAGAGTGAAAACTGCATTGACTGACTTCAGATTTCAGAAGAAATAAATGACCCAACTGACTTTCAGTATTGGTAGATTACTTAATCTCGGAGCTGAGCAAAATACAATGAAATTACAACTGAACACACATGTCTGATCTCAGGAAAAGACATCCAGTAAAGATGTCTTACAATCACTGGTAACTCACAAGCTTTTAAACCTAGGATTGAGTGTTGAATGCATTTGGCAAAAGAAAAAGAGGGGTAAGATAGAAAATTATTATGTTCTTACCACATTAACCAGAGCTTCCAAGGTTGCAGTGAGTCTTTGTGCTCAGAGTTGAAGCCAATGTGTAAAAGCTCACGCAGTGAAACGTGGACGTGTGGGTAAGCACACGATTGAACTAGAGCTACTATTTACTCAGCATTGCAGCTTCTGGCAAATCCATGAAAAATGCTTTATTATAAATTGTGGGGAATACCAAGATATACCTATAGAAGCACAGAGGGCAGAGTCGTGGAAGCAGATTGCCCAAATCTTCAATAAGCAGTGTGGCAATTCATCATAATTACTAGTGGTCGATCGTTATTAATTCTTACAGTAACCACCGTACTCATATTGAACTGATTTGCAATTAACACAGAGGTAACATGCAATTCCTCAGAAATTAAAATGTAATTTTATAAGCTCAGGATTTTTTTGTCTAATAGTGAAGAGCTTTTTTTCATAGCTTAAAATTATGCGTGAACAAAGAAAAAAAATCAGCATTGGTTTACTGCTGAAATTAATACCCTCAAACTATTCAGATTGCATTGGTAACACCACTCTGTTTACCTTTTGAAAATACAATGTATACCAAAAATAATAAATCTAACAGATGAACTTCAATCTTATGCAAATGTCCTTTGTTTTGTGCTCTGGTGAGCAAGCTACTGTACCAATACTTTTGGCATTAGTACAAGACTGAATCCATGGAAGCATGTGTGTATTTACACAAAAGAGGCTTCTAAGCTACAAAAATCCCTCTTGTTTGGTTACACTAATTTCCCTTGAATGAAGTTTGTATGCAAGCCAAAACAATGGTAGTTATCCTGTCCTCTAGAGTTCATTCCCAACAGAACAATGTGAATAATTGAAAACTTCCTACGTAGTCCTGTAAGACTCCTCTTTCGTAAATCAGGAGAACAAAAAATGCTATTTTTTCTTCATTAGCCATTAAAAAAATCTGATAATTATACAGAAGACTTAATTACAGAAAAAAAAAAAAGCACCTTTTTTACTTCTTGCATTTTCATGAAGTCTTGAAATTTTGGAGAAGGTAGTAGGTCATTTTCTGATCTGATTGGGGAGTTAAAAGTAATCATTCAAGTTTAATATTGAAAATACATCAGGTGTGTAAGGAAGAAAATGAACTGGAATATAATGCCAGAGGCTGGTTTAAAGGAAAAAAAAAAAACCCAGAAAGGAATCTAATGCTTTTGAGCCAAAGCACAGACACTAATTATTTAACTACCCCTGCAGCAATGA